>NW_026577995.1:2400000-3600000 GCF_029603195.1 Condylostylus longicornis
AATAAAGAAATCTCGAGCAAACAAGAATATTATTTGGAGGGTCATGTGTCATAAAAGTTGTTGAAATTTTTTGATTCTGTGGCAGCTGCCTTCCCTGTGGCAGCTGCCGTACAACTTCAATAATTTTAAATAAGAACAAAAAACTATTGAAGTACTAAAATCGAAATTATAGTACTGAAATTTTGTATAAATTAATATATGTAATACGGCAACTATTTTTCCTGTGAAAATGTATATTCGAAAGATATTAATTGACTCACCATTCCGTTTATAACGGTATATAATTAGAGATGCATATAATTAATTTTTATTCAGTGTCGAACTCTGAACCGAGTAAGCCATGTCGGCTTGTTCTAGTGATAACTTAAAAGTCAATAGATTTTAGATCTACACTAAATTTTTACAAAGAGTTTATGAAAGAGTAAATATCAGGACCCTATTTAATACGGACTTGACCGAAAATGTAGTTTAACCAGTTGTCATACAACTTCGTGCGAGTATCACAGAGTTAACATAATCAACCCTATTTTTTCTCGTATATATTTAGAATTAAAAAAATATGCATACAAGGATATAGAAGGATTATATAAGACTATAGAACTTGAAGAAAATGGAAAAAAAACTTCTTCCTTTAATTTTTTATAATATTTTAAGAAATAAAAATGTTTTTAAATGTTTAGTAGAGTAATTTCTTTTTTTTTTGCTTTTGGTCTACTTGAAATATTCTCAAAATGATTTTTAATGAGCTCTTTGATAATAATTTTTTCTTCAAAGTTCTTCATAAAAGGGCTATAGAGAGAAAATCACTTAGATAATTTTTTTTTTAATAGTTAGTTTAAATTTTTTGACTGCTTTTTTTATTAACAAAATAATTTTTTTTTGACAATTTTTGTGGAAAGTTCCTTGTCGAGAGTATTGCGTTTATATTTTTCATTTTGGTTGAGAGCCCACTACCTTTTGAAAATAATAAACTTATGAGTATACAATTATTTCTATTAATAGTGTTAGTAGTAGTAGTAGTACACGTGAAACCCATGCACTAGGCCAACAAGGCGGCGCATCGGTAGCCCTTAGATTAACGCCCCACAACCCACATGTAATAAAATCCCAAAAATTCCGTTCCGAAATAAATTGCCTTAAAAGCCGCGCCAAAAACACCCACCCGACAGGTTCTCCAGGCCATCGTATAAGAATTAGCCTCCTCTTCCACATCAGAGAGGGCATAAAGAACATGTTCCACATCTACCACTCCTGGTAGATTTTGACATTCCCGACAGATATCTGAGCAACTCCAAGCCATTTGCCCCAAGAGACTATGCTCCCGTCGGCACCCCCATCTGTATGCTAAAATCAACCTTACTATATACCAGCAACATTTTCAATCTCTTCTCATCCCTGCATTGCGACATAGTTCTGACCATCCTGCACGTGTCAGCTACCGCCTACAAGACATCACAAATAATACTTATACACACTCGAGTTGCGTTGCTGCCAATACGTTAAACTAATAAAAAGATAAGAGAAATGTTACACAAATATTCTTTATAAAAAGAATATTACCAAGAGAATGAATCATCAAAAATTTTAAGAAATATTGAAATTTGATTTATTCTTGCGTCATTTACGAAATTCTAGTACAAGTTGAAGTCTAGGAGTTGGTGTTACTTGTTAAATTACATTATTTAAGGTTAGATTCTTACTAAGGATTAAGTTATTGCAGTTAACTGCCACCTTCTACTGACCTGATTTTGTTATACGAAACCTCGGCAAATTCCTTCTTAAGTCGAAAAGCTGTCTATTTGGTGATGTATGTCCGGGTCATTATAAATAATGACTGATGAGTTGATAGCAGAAAAAAAATTTAAAAAGATTTTGTTTTGAGTTGACTTGCAATTTTTTAAGTTCTGCAAGTAGCATATGGGTTCAAAAGTTGAGCTATAATGTTTGTTTCGAATTTCGAATTTTATTAAGAAAAAACATGCCGACATGCCGCTACGAGTATGAGTCGCGCTAATGAGTATAATGAGTAATATATAAAGTTTGAAGTTCGATAAGTCGACGTTCTAATTTAACTAATTAAATTTTTAAATGGTGAAAATGGTTTTAGTTTTTTTAGTTTATTCTATCTATAAATTTATTTAAAAATTCCATAGATCAAAGTCAAAAAAGTCAAATGTGAAAAATTATTTTTTAAAATTTTTGTTTGCTTCTTTTCGCGTTTCAATTTGCATAATCACAATTTGTATTATTAAAAAATGAAAATAAATTATTATTATATTAAAATGTCATAATTCTAAAGGCAAAAAATGTATGTACATATTTTTTAAGGATATTGGATAGTGATTATTGTAATATTAATTGACATTTATTGATTTTTTAATATTTCATAGCAAAATTTAAAATTTTTAGGATGAAATTTAATAATGTTTCGAAACTGTAGTATAATAAAGGAGAAAAATAACATAGCTATTGAAATATTTTCAAAAAAGTTAATAATAGGATTTTGATGGTGCAGGATGAAATATAGAAACCATTTTTAATTTTCTTGAAATTTAATATGTAATAAGTTTTACAGTTTTTAACAATGAAATCTCTTAGTTATCCATAATAATTACAAAAATTAAAAGTTTATAGTGTGGAATCCTGACTTAATCATTATTCAAAATAATCAATAATTTATCATTTAATAGAATAGTTCATTTACATATGTTGAAGCATATTTAATATTAATGTTATTGATCAGTCAAAATCTGCAAATTTTACATATGTACCTTGGTGCGGAGATAAATGCTAGTAATGACAAACATAAAGAAATAAAACAAAAGATTTTAACAACTAACAGGGCTTACTACCCCATGGCTCATTTATTTAAATCCAAAATTATATGAACAACTGTATAAAACAACATTATGCCCTGTTTTAAGTTACAGTGCTGAAACAAGGTAATTGAAATAAATATTCTGAGGATTTTTGAAAGAAAGATATTGCGGAAAATTTTTAAACCAAGACTGAACAAATATAATGAATATGAGATAACGTCAAATCAATAACTAATGAATTTTATAAAAATGAGGATATAGTAAGATTCTTAAACCTCAAAGATTAAAATGACTGGGACTGCTTAATCGAATAGATGATTCAAGAGCTCCAAAGAGAATTTTCGAAGTAAGACCACTTTTTCAAAGAAGCATTGGAAGACCAAGGTTGAGATAGAAAGACGACGTAGAAGAAGACTTACGTAAAATGAATATAACAATTGGGCGGCAACTAACAACGGATCTAGAAGATTGGTGGAGAATTGTGAATCAAGCTAAGGCTCATATCGGGCTGTAGGAGTACTGATGATGATGATGACGATTATAAACAGTTATGCGTTTATTAAGAAATCTATAGTTTTATATTAGCAAACTGGAAATCAGATTTTGAACGAATATTTAAAGTTAATATAGGGGTCAGAATATTAAACTTTCGCAGTGAATCAAGTGTAACAAGGTAATTTTTCGCCATAAAAATATAATATTTTCGACATTGTGCAAGTTATTCGGTTCGTGTCTTTGATAACTACCTACTCATATCTCAAAACCAAATTAGAACAAATTTGGTAACAACGCCACCAATCTTGAAAATATTGAGCTGGTTATTATTTTAATTTTATTCTCATAGCTTTCGTGTACTTCTTATATAGAAAGGATTTCCTTCTAGTATCACGAATTTGACATGACCAACTTAATTTTTTTTTTTTTCTTCCTATTGTTTTCAACATTTATAAGCCATTACGGATTACATAATATATTGTTAAATAACCAAGAATAAACCAATAAATTGAAATTAAAAGTTTTTTTTTTTTACTTAATATAATTTTTATGGTGATGATGTCCTTTTCAAGAAAAAAAAAAAGAAAAATACACTTTATATAGATCAGAAACAATGGAAAAACTTTTCATCTTTTTTTTTTCCTTTTTTGAATAAAAATTTTTTATTCTACTTTTACTTTTTTTCCTAAGTTTATCACATTTTTCTTTTTTTTTTCTTGTTCTACCCCATCATCGTTTCCTTCTCCTTTGCAGAAAACATACATACGGTTGTCAACACACTGTAAATAATATGAAATGCACCGAAGTTAAGAGCATGAAAAAGAAAGACGAAAAAAAAGTATAAAACTTTTACTTTATAATAGTAGTTATTTCTATAATGGGCATTTTATCGTTGTAAGTAATAACAAAATAAATAAAAACAACCAGAAGAACAACAAATACACAACCAAATACAGTATACACTATGCACATCAACAACAAGACGAAACAGCAGTAGCAATAATAGTAATAATAATGATAAACGTGTAAACAAAAAGCAACAACAACAACCATATAGTTGTGACAAAAATAAAGGACATCTTTTTGTTTTTCTTCTTTCTTTCTTTTTTGTATATTTATTTTTTAAGTATCGTACATATTTTTTGATCCTTTTGTGTGCAGATGAAAACTTTTATGAAGTGCAAATACTAGAAGTCTAATTTTCTTGTTGTTTTAATACTTACTTGTTTTTTTTTGTTTTTTTTTTTGAGTGTATGCACATAGTAGGTCGATATGTACACATATACACAATCACATATTTACATATTATGTAAGTATGTATATATAAGACTTATGAATTTTATATGTGACAATAACAAAATAAGAAAAACCAAAAAAAATAATACAATAAAAAAAAAGAATGAGAAAAAAGGGTTGCAATGGATTAACTATTCTCTCGAAAAAAAACCAACAATTCAAAAGCCTAGAGCAAAGTTATACACGAAGAAGCTAGAAAAAAAATTTCTATTCTTAAGAAAATTCAAGAAAATATTATTTAGTGTTGCCATGTATAATAAATTTATTCGTCTATGAAATGAAAATTTGACAGTAAATCTTAAAATGCCCCGAGAAGAAAGTTCAATTTCTATGTACATTGAATATAATTTTTATGATATCGCTTTTCCATAATGTTCAAGACTCCTATAAATATGATATTAAAAAATTTTACAAATCCAGCCGTTTAAAATTCGGTATGAGTAATAAAAAGTCGTGTTTTGTTTAAGAAATATTTTATCTGTAATGAATTTTAATTGGGAGTTAATTAAAAGGGGCTAGATAAGAGTTGAACAGGATATTATCGCATAAGGTAAACCCAATATCTTATCTGACCACTACATTATCTGACTTAACGTAAGAGTATTTGTGTTTCTGTTGTAGAATCTTTTTTTTTATTTATATATCAACTAATGTAAATATCTTTCGGCTCGAAAATATGCTTATATGAGGCATATTAAAAATTTGTATTCTATGTACATAGGGTGCTTCGAAATGATACCTTTGAATCGGGGTGGTCTAGAATAGAATATAAGAGAGAAAGTTTTTACTCTTTCTGTTGTGTTTTCGTTTCGAGCTCTTGTGTACCTAATCTTAATATGTTTTGTATTTTTATATTTGCTATTCAACACAAGTAGTTTTATCGAAATAACGTAATCAAACAAAAATGTTAGTTTGAATATCAAATCGTTAAGGTAAAATTTTAATCGACCTTAACAAATACCATTTGAATCAGACAAATGTCTGAAATAAAACTGAATATAGACTGTCATTTGAATTAATTGATAAAACGTCAAAATGCATGTTTTTGTCAAAGTGCAATATCATTGTAATCGATTTTCTGTCTGCTGAATTTCAAGATTCAGTTACAATTAAATAGTTAGAAAAAATTCTTAACGCATGTTATTTGTCCTATCATTTAAAGTAAATGTTTGAGAGACAACTTATATACTGTCTATTTTTATAAAATATTATTAAAGTGATTACATTCTCAACTCTCTTAGTTAAACCTACATATGTTCCAATAAACTAAATTGATAAGATATTTAGTTAGAATCCGTGGAAATTTCCTTGTGGGCACGTGGGGGTACATGTACCAATGTTTTTTCATATGATATTGTTTTTTGAAACAAGGTACCTTTATTTCTGTAGAAGTATATAAAAATAATTATATTGGAAAGGGACTTGGTACACTCTGGATTAATTCTTTGAAAATTATTTCAAACAATTAAGAATGGTATTCTAAATTTGTGTAAAACAAGGCGCGCCTGATAAAAGAAACATAAAATGTTGACTTTTATTGAAAAATAATTTGAAATACAAAATTTTTTAAATTTAAATATTTTTAATGAAAAATTTATGGAAAAATTTCGTATATTGCCGTCCTTTTCAGATAAATATGGACCCATTAAAAAAAAAAAAAAACAAAAATTAAAATCTTAAAAATGTCAACATTGAATTTGGTAACTATACCAACAACAAGAATTTTAGTTTTTGACGAAGAAAACTTAAATCTAGTTAAAATTGTACAAAGAAAAACAATAAAGACAAAAAAAAAATAAACTAAGTAATTTTGTACAAAGATGAAAATTGTTGACAACTATGAAATGAATGTTTTATAAATTATTTTTTTATTGTTAAAGAAAAACAAATAGGAATTGTCGAATGAGTTGCTTTTTAAATACCGAAAACAAACAAACAAATAAACTGCATGTCAGGATTCTATTAAAAAAGGATTTATTTTCTTAGATACACTCACATCTATACACAACAATTTTTATACTATTTGTATACATATATACATTATATATTATGTAATACATTTATTGTTATACATATAATATTTTTGTGTATATTTTATTTAATTTTTAATTTTATTATTTTTGTTATTTATTTTTGTTGACGGGAAAAGACAATTTTAAAAGATTGTACAATAAGTTTGCTTGTATATATATATAAGTACCTATATATACGTTTATGCTCATGTCAAAAAAAATTTCCGTCCGTCAAGTATATTATTCAAGGACTATTATAAAATTATGGGAATATTTTGAAAAAAAAAACCAAAGAGAAAAAAAAAGACAACATGAGAGAAAAAATAAGAAAACGGATGAGAAAAATTATTATAATTTTTTTTTTATTTATTTTTTTATTGTAAATGAATATTAGAAGAAAAAATTGCGGTTCGTTGACCAATTTTCTGCAAAACAAAAAAAAAACCCAGCAAATAATATAAAACAAATGCAAGACGCGAGCGATAAAAGCTCATATTCCAAAATGGTTTTAAATTTTCATTAAAGTTGATTTATAAACCATCAAAAATACGAGTGTTTTTGCGTTTAGATAATTTGTGTACCTTAGTAGAAATATCGGGTAGTATATAGATCGTAGCAATTGGGAAAACTAAACCAGACTTAAGAAAAATAATAAGATACATAGGAGTTTGGGAAATTTAAATATTTGACGAAAACACGAAGTGCAATGACATGTCCTAAAAAATGTAATAGTTTGAGATTATTTTAAATTTTAAATTCTTTTCAACTATTTTAAATATTTTAAGAATTTTAGTATTAAGTAATATAAATTGCTAAGTCGAAACTATTAATAATTAATTAAAAATTTTTATACAGAAAAAGTTTTTCAAAATCCGGTTCAATTGGCTTCTGTAAAGAATAACATTTAATTTGCTGCATTATGTATATGACAGCTATCGTTAAGAAAGTAAGTGGACTAAAAAATATTTGTAAAATAAATTAAAGTTGCAATTTGATGTGTGACGTCCCAAGAGTCGTATAAATACACAGCTATCTTTAGAATTTTGGCTATACGAAATCGCATATACAGGAAATTTTGGTTTCGTTTTCATCGAAAGCATTTTAGAATTGTTTCTATCAATGATAGCAATGTGGCATTATTGCTGTTTCATGTGACATTGTAATCAGAATTGATATATTAAATATCGATTCAAAGTTATTCTTCCCACAAAAATTACACTATTTTACTTTTAAGAATTGCAATTCCCTATTAAATAATGAAAAGTGTGCTAATTAACTAAAGTCAATAAATGAAATTGGTTTTTCTTTCATACTCCCAATCCAATTAAAAAACGATATTTTTCTGACAATATTTAATCATTTTGCTTGACTAGAATTATTGCAAACAATTAAAATGTCAATTTTCTAATGCATATAATATTTAAAAAGAAGTCAGTAATTAAAATTTAGATTAAAATTGCGTTAAAAATTAAATTACTTAATTAATTGTATTTTATTATTGTTAAGAAAATTTTAAGTATTCAATTTGTATATTTTAATAAAATTGAAAATTCAATTAGTTAAGAAATAATTAATTGATATTTGCGTTAAATTTAGAAAATTAAGGCACGGAATGTATGCTTACTATTGCATATATATGTATCTATATATAAAGATTGTATACATCCTTATTCATGCATGCAGACCACATTTACAATAAGAATTGTTTCAACTTAATAAAAAATTGTTGAATTTCATACGTTGTTACGTAGGTGAATTTCTATTCTTAGTACATATTCGTTTATGGAAAATAAAGGAGAATTTTTAACCCTCGTCTGGTTTTACAATTTTATGTGTTATCATATAATAACAATAATGTTGCGGTTTAAATTTCTTATAAATTTTATTCAAAAATTGAGTTTCCTTGACAATAAAACAACGCAAATACTAAAACTAATTGCGAGACTGCTAAGTTTTCGCGGTAAAAGATTATTGTTACTTTAAAAGGAATTTGATTTATTGGAAATTTAAGAAATTGATGAGCATAATGAAAGCATACAATTAATACCGTTTAGAAGATAGAGCCGCAATAATTACGTTCGACAAAGTTAGTAGTAATTGAGGATTCGCCACAGATAGCAAAATTTTATGATAGGGAAGAGTTTTTATATTAAGGAAACAGTTTAATGCAGTAGCAGAATACTCGTAAATATAAAACTCTATTACTTAAAATATATTTAAATATTACTGTTAATTCCTCCTATTTTATACCTGATAAACTCTATTATTGCAGTGATAATTTTATTAAATTGGAAAAAAACAAGGGTTAAATACATTATTTGAAATCAAGTATATACATACATATACATACATGCATACAGTATGCAAACTAATATGAAATTGTTTCTCTTTAGAAATTTGAAAATTTTCAAATTTTCAAAAGGTCCATTGGTTAACTACTCGTATAATAATAATAATGCTATTTAAATTAATATTACATAAGAATAAGTATTTTTGTCTTTGTTATAGAATATTATATGATGGTAGATTTTAATAAGGAACATATGCTTGTCTCCCATGTGTAACTACATATTCTTCTTATATACCTATATTAATTAGAATTCAACTACATATATGTAAGCTCCAGTTTTGAATGTTACTAGTTAAACAGATTTTTTTGTATTATAATTTAAATTGGAATTAAAAAAGGTTTATGCAATTCGCATTATAGACTTTAGACATAATTTTTTCTTGTATTTTTTTAATGGAACAACCTTTAATTATTGGATAAATTTTATAAGACAAAAATTTTTCTATATTTAAAGAAAAATTATGTAAAAATATTCTTTAATATTTAAATTTGTGGTTTAATATATGCTTTAAGAATATTGAACAGTAGGTTATCGTACAGGTATTAAAAGAAATTAAGTTTAAAATATTTTTAATTTTGTAGGTTTGCTATGTCAAATGTGCGCTTGAACTTATATAAACGCGCGTTCAGTAAGTACAAATCATAAGGTTCAATTGAATTGCAAAGCAATCAAAATTAATTTTGAAGGAAATTGAGCTTCTTATGAGTCTTAATTGTACCAACTAATTTTTTATATCAACTGACAACGCATTGTACTTCTTTACACCACTGCAAAAAATTGGTTCCAGGCCATGTAAATTGTTGTTCGTTGGATATGTAAATTACTGCACGCCCTGGGTCTTTTTCTGTTTTTATCCCTTTTTTTCTTATTTTGTGAATATGCCGAGTTTGAGAATACCGAATCAAGTTTTCTATTTCAAGAATTTCATGCTTTTTGTGTATAAGGCATGTTGAGGTTCTCATGGGTAATGCAAATAAATTGTTAATAGCTTTGTTTTCGAGTCTCTGGAGAATCCTAATATTCTTGTTGAAGATATTACCCAAACTCCGATAACGTACAAAATTACGTTGTGAATTAAACTATAATAAACTGAACTTTTGATGTTGGTTGGTAGTCTTGCTTCTAATTTTTTGAGTAGCCCTACTGTTCTTCGAATTTTCGGCAGTATTTCATTGATTTGTGGACTCCAACTTAAATCTTCGTTTAAAGCTACTCCTGATTTATATGTAGATACTTTTTCAATTGCTTTGTTTTTGTACTTTAAATCATTGCCAATATTATTTGGTTAAGTGATACTCGTACATAAAAAATTTTACTTTATTAATAAATATGTCAAAAATATGGAAAATAGGCTACCGAAACTAACGATAATTTCTTTTAAATAATTAAGTTTTGTGAGAAATCTTAAACTATTAAATTCAACAAAACAAGGAAAATTTAATATATAAGTGTTACCAATGTTTAGTGATATGTAAATTTTTAATTATATTATGGTAGATATAATAGTATTTATTACCTACAGTTTATAGATGCATATTTGGTCAAATAAAGGTATAAAACCAAGTCGTTAATTTTACTCTCCAACTATAGGTTTTAAGTTCGTAAAAGGAAGCGTTCATACATATTCTTCGTGATATTCTAGTTATGATAGGACATTGATATAGAAATTTATAAAGGATTGCCCTATATTTCTTGAAGAGAGTCATGAGGGGTTGCTCTATTTTCTTCATGGATTGTTGCCCTATACTCTTCATACAGAAAGTCATGGAGGGTTGCCCTACACTTCTGCCATGTTCTTTTTTATCGTACCTCAAAGGGTATTCATACGACTTGAATTAGTTCCTAATAGATCCACGACTGTATCATTTTTTTATAAGAATCTACCTTGAGTTCCCTTGTTCTGTCTTTTGCTTTAGTGTTTCCCAAACTATACTCAGTTTGATTTATTTAGTTTAATAAGATTGTATAAAAAAATGTAGTGAAAATTTTTTCATTAATATAAAGAGAAGACAATATTAGTATCAGTTTATTATTATTTTAATATAAGATGTTTTTTAGCCCCATAGAAAAATTTAGAAAGTTTATTGTATTTATTTCTAAAAATCCCTATAAGTAGGTTGTTTAGGTACCGTCAATTTATTAAATACCTTCAATCTATTCAAGAGAGTATTATTGTCTATTGTGAATGATTAATATTGTTATATTATTTTCATCGAGTTGAAAGAATTTTTTATTCTCATATTATGAAAAAACAAAAAATTTACTAATGTGTCCTCAATTCTGTTATACTCTTATGTTCGCCTACATTTAGGTATAATGAAGGAAAATAATTTTTATTCTCATTCAATTCTTAATATTTTTCGAAGACTTCTTAAAATTATTTGTAATTGAAATTATGTTTTACTTATTAAATGCAGCAATTTTAAAAATTCAAAAATATAAAAAAAAAAGAATTTAAATTAAAAATTATTGTAAAATTTTGTTAAAAAAAAAAAACAATAAGTGTAATATTTTCAGACCAGGTTTCTTTCATTATGCTTTGTTATATTGAAAAGTAGAGATGAAAAAAAAAATTACAAAACTTTTTAAAAAAGAATTGAATAGGATTTGGTAGGACCTAAATTTTAAGTTTATTTGTTTTTTTTTTTTTTGTTTCTGGTTCTTTATTGTATATTGACGTCAAATAGAATGCATTAAAATTGTGTTATACCAGGTGTTCAGTAAATTATTTAATGTTAGAATCCAAAAGGGTGTTATCCAAATTTTGAATTTCTGTTAGGTGCGAAATTCTCTATCTAACATAAAACAACAATCTTCACTAAATTCTTTTTTCTATTCTTAGAGAATTACTTTTAGAATTGAAGATTTTATTTCAAAAGTTTTGGGTAAAAGTTAGATGAAAAGAATTGTCAAAGAAGTTTTCATGGAGAATTCCTGGTCACAAAAATGTTAAAAGAACTACTGTTTGAGGAAAAGATTTTCAAGTGATCAAAATCACAATTTTATAAATAAAATTCACAGGTATTAATTTCAAAATTTCAAATTTTTCCACGTACTTTTCTCATTTGGTGTTGAAGCTTACAAAATTTAAACTTATGAATTGAATAATTCAAATTTGGAGTATGTTTGTTTGAAATTGAAATGCATGACCAATGTTTGACGTTTAAATTCTACTTTTACTCATAGATTTAAGTTGTATGACCTAGAAATTTACACTAAAGAACACTCTGTGTATGTTAATATGTTTATGTATTTTAGGTAAATATATATATACAATATGTATCTGAAAAAATAGTGTAGTTAAAATTATCAATACTATACGTTGTAAACTTGGATATTTTGTAGTATGTATGTCGGAAATAATGGGGGTAATGAAAGAAGAACATGGCATTATCATTAAACACAACCAAAAATTAAAAAAGTCTTAATTTTTTTTTCTCTTATAATTTGTTTTTTTCTTTTCTTTTCATGTTTTTCTTTTGTCCTTTTTTCATTTTTTGCACATTAGTAAAAATAAGGAAGAATATATGTATATAATACTGAAATGGGATAAAATAGAGCACAAAAAAAAAGTATAGGAAAAAAAAAACTTCATTTTGGAATTAAAAATCAATAAGATTTTGGCAAACGAACGACGTAAAATGTCAAATACTTCTTGCTTTAATGCATGATGCCAATGTTGTTTTAGTGGTAATTGTTTTTTATACTTGGTTGCATACTTTTAGGGGTAAAATAAAAATTTTTTTTTATTTTCTTTTTATTTCATTTTAGAATGTAGTTTAAATTATCTATACCATTTACATATCTAATATGGTTGCGATACTCAATAAATTCGTAGATATATTTTGTAGCTAGTTGTGTAAAAACAATAAAAGAATTGGATGAGTCATTTAAAAAATGTTTTCATTTGCATTTATTTTGCTGGAAAATTGTAAGTTGTTTGCGGCAAAACTTTTCTCGTCTAAATTGTATGGTTTAGACTATGCACAATCATTCATTAAGAACTCGTTCTTTTGTGACAAAATAAGAACCAGAGGATGCGAATCTTGATTTTTTGCTTGTCAATTTTATTAACTGTTCACTTTCAAACGGTCATTAAGAGGATAATAAGAAACAATTTGTGAACGAACTGCAAAAACTTATAAATTTGGTTCGAACCCCATTTTTGTGCTGAGATCTCAATTTGATCTATTGCGTCTTTAGAGTGATCGAATATATATGCATTTTAGTTTTCAAAAGCTATATATGATTATATGGCCATAAAATTCTTGATTCAATAACACCATTTTATTTTAAGTGGTATGAGATTTTTTGCCAAAAAATCTTTTTTTGTTAAGAATTTAAGTATGATACTTTTAAATTCACACAATACTTTTTATTCAGGTTTAAAAATGATTATTTATTATTTCAGGTATGGTTTTGTTTTTAGCACTTTTCCAAAAATTTTTTGAAAAAAAGTGCTTATTAGTTTCACTCTGTCCGTCCGTCCGTCCGTCCGTCCGTCCGTCCGTCCGTCCGTGTGTCTGTTTACAAAACTTCTACATTTTTAAAGATAGAAAGCTGAAATTTAATACGTACATAGATCTTTACTAGAAACCTCTTTTTGTAGAACAAAATTTTTACCTATCTCCCCCCCTCTAGAAGTTATACCCCGCCAAAGCACTAAAAATGGCCTATTTTAACTATTTGTTGCAATGAAACCATAGGCATTTTTGAAATTTTGCAAACGCAGAAAGGCTGTGGCTTGCTTCCCCTAACACGATATGCTATAGTTAATTTTTAGAAAAACAAAATGGCCATTCAAATTTACCGTTATCTACAGTCCTTTTTTACCAAATTTTTGATGCCGTTTTTCTTCTAGACCCCAGCCTGTAGAAGCTTGAAATTTTAGGGGCTTTTAGACATTAACATGTAGTTCATTTCGCTAGAAGAAAATTTTTTTCTATCTCCACCGCCTCTCAAGTTATGGCCTCTTGAAATTTGTAAAATTTGCATTTTCGACACCTTATATTTCTGAAACCGCAAGCTTTTTCAAATTTCTATAAACGCAAAACGTTAACGGTAAATTCCATGATATTAAAAAATATAATTATTTTTCTTAACTCACACAAGTAACCCTTAAAATCGAGCATTATGTTAACCCCTGCTTATTTTAATTTTTGCTTTATTTCAAAGACTGCATAAATCGTTCATCCTAAATATATGCAATCCTAGAAATAGTTTTGTATATGAATGAAAAAAATTTTAATAGTGTGATAGGTATACATACTCGTAGACTGTATTTAGAAGCAGAATTTTCGCTTGTTGAAGGGAAAAGTGCTACAATACAAACCATTGGTTTGTCCTAACTTTATTATAAATTGTCTTTGGATAATATTGATGTAATCCCAAGCATCATTTTGTCAGTTGGCTGTAAAAGGAGTCTAACAACTGCAAATGTGTTCCCATAAACACCCTTAAAATGCAAATTTAAATTGTAAAATTGAAGTATCACAAAATTTATATTTTTATTTTTTTTTTATATGTCAATTCAGTTATAAATTCAAATTTTGCTTTTATTATTGTTTTATTTTATTAAACATATATTTGTTTGTTCAGAATGTTCAATTGAAAATTTGCGACCCAATTTAAGAAACTTCTGTTTGTTAACAAAATAGTCTTGCATAAATAGCATAAAGTTGCATAAAGTTCTTCACAAACACAACGTAAACATGAGTATATGTTAAGTACCTATCTAAAAATTTTAATTTAAATATGCAAGGGTTTCGGTTCTTAAACGGCACATAAACAATTTGCCTTAACTTTTGGAAATGCTCTTATCTTGTAGCTAATTTAAAAAATGTTAACAAAATTTTATTAAAAATCTTTTTTTCTTTGTTTCAGGTTGACCTTACGTGTGATTAGGACGTGTTGTTACCCTATAGCCCCTTTGCAGATATGGTAAGTTTTAATTCTTATTTTTTTTTTTAACTAAAAAAATATACAAATTCCTTCTTGAAAATAAGGAATTTGAAAAGTTTAGAAAAAAAATTGAACTATTTACAAAATTAGATTTTTAGACAATGCCAGTTCGTCTGCGGTTCAGTTCCGTGCCACGGGTGTAGACTCTTTTGATAGTAGACTCGCGGCACAAAATACCTTCTGCGTTGTGTAAATGTTGTGTAGAGTTTCATTTTTATACCAATTTTAATATAATACCAAATTAAAATATTACCTCTACAAATATTGTGGGCTGCCTACAAGAGAATTGGAATAGTTGGTTTTACCGTCTGACATAATTATATTTGTTATTATTCTCTTAAACTGGAAACACACTCAAACACTATATTTAATATTAAAATAATTTTTTTCGAGGCTCATTTTGACCGAATAAGTAGGTATATAGCTAGAAGTAGTTGTTACGCTTTTATTTTCATTGTTTAAAAGTAATATCTAACTTATTTAAAAAACCTACCAAGTTTTCGCGAAATAGGCAGTTCAAATAGATGGAAATTTGAATTTTATTTTTCGTATAAAAATATAAAAGACGTCTGCCGGGATAAGCAATTATCTTTTCTTGGGCAGTCCATCCAGGTTTACGATAGCAAAAAATTTATATACAAGATTTTATTATTCAATGTTAATGAACATTTAAAAATATTTTTCGCACTTTGTTTCTAACAAAGTTTTATTCAGAGGAAAAGGAAGGTAATAAGTATTTTCTATAATGAAATGGGCATCTGTATAGCCGCAAGAGGAAACGTGCCATTATGTGTATCTATTCATTACTTTCGATTTTATTTATGAAGAACAAAAGTTAAATGAATGGAATAAAATCAAAAAATAATAAATGGAACCAATTTTTTCTTTTTGTTTTTTTTTCTTCATTTTGTGCACATTTATTTCTAACATACACACACATTTGAATACGTGTTATCTATGCAAATATAAATTGTACATAAAGTATTTGAAAATGTTATACAAAAAGCTCAACTTTCAAATTTTTGTATACATTGCAGTAGTGTATGTTAATTTAATTTTATTTATACAGTGGCAATAAAGTATCCTTATTCCATTTTAACTCAAATGTATATAGGTATAAAATTTATGGCGAAAATGACAGAACGTTCATAATATTTCATATTTTCGTGTCATAGTATATCTTCACTTCTTTGTAACTCAAAGAAGAAGTGAAAAGCGAACAATAAAACGGGGCAAAAATGGACAAATATGGGAAACGAGCTTAATTTTTGTTTTAAATTTTACTTGGTTGAAAATTCACAAAAAAATTTTGCGGATACCATTTATAACAAAATTATTAACTTTTATTTCGGAATCAAACCGTGATTTGGGGCTATAAATTTCATTATCACGCATTTTGCTGTCTCAGTCGGTGCAATTTATTTTCAATTTCAGATTAGTAACTTGACAATTACTTAATCTGATTTCACAGCATATTCTTATTCCGTTTTTTTCGTTTGGTTCAGACGAGGATTCATTTTGTTCTAAATAAAATTTATGTCAAAATTCCCTCGAAAGCACACGAAAACTATTTAACGGTGTAAGAAAGCTTATCTCTGAATAATGACACCTGGTAGCATTCAGTTAAATCAGCGGTGGGGGAACTTTTTTAAACATTACTCTATGGCGAAGAGCAAAAAAAAATGAAATCGCCTCTCTTTAGCATCTTTCATATTATATAGCCCCCCATGATAATTTTGAAAAAGAAAACAATAATTCAAAATTTATTTCATTAATGTAATAAGTAATACAAACAACAACAAATTGAAACCCATTGGGGTACAATTGAGTCTTCACAATTTGGGGTAGTGTAGCAAATTATAATAATAATAATGGAGGTACAAACAAAATTAGAATAGAAAAAAATAGAAAAAAAGAATGATTGAAAACATTCTTCTTTCACATTTTGGGAAAATGATATTGTTTCATGTTCGATAGAATTGTTTCTAAATTGGGACTTTTTGATATAAGGGCGATTTGAATGCAGTCTTCGGCGTTTAATTGATTTCTGTCCTTCGTTTTTAAGTTCATTAGAGTGGAAAAGTCTTGTTCGCACAAATGTGTTGTCCCAAATGGCAATAATTTTTTAACTGCCTCATCACGCACAATTTTAAAAGCCTGTGCACCTTTTGAAATCCAAAAAGGAAACAGATTTGGTTTACTTTCAAATTGAATTTGCGCCTTAGAATTAGATCAAAGTTCAAGAAAAGATTCTGCTAAACCCGAAGGTATTTAAAAGTATATACAATCCAACTGACAGGAAGTTTATCATTTTTACTCCCAAAAATTTCATTTTTACGACATTTGGGGTAATGTTATTCCCAATAGATGGCATTTGCTTTTGGTTTGCAAATTTTTCAGAATATATAACTATGTTTAACAATAAAAATATTGTAATTCGAAAATTTATGATATGAAATTGTGATTTTTTTCAAATTAAATAAAAATTTTTAGGATGTGAAAATATCGGCAGAATATTTCGAACATTGTAGATATTATGTTCAATTTGATTTTTTAATAATTATAGAATTATAAGTGAAGTTCCTCTTATTTAAATTGAATTGCTCATATTTCACACATTTTTAAATTTAATACAATTGAAATATTAATAATATCTCATAATAAACAGGAACTAATTATCTAATATAATTGTGTTCAATATTTATGTTGCCTTTTATTATTAAATAAACTGAAATAATTAAATTATGACATTAAAATAAAACTGTTATACATTTGAAGCTTTATTTCTTTTTTTATAATACGCAAGGACTACAAAACTTTTCCATAAATATTTTTACACAAAATATAAAAGCTTCTTTAAGGATAGAAAGTAAAATAACTTGTTTATTGTAAAAGTTTCTCTAAGTTATAAAGTTGAACTGGTATTCGGAAATAAAGCTTTTAGAGTAGGAATATTTTGTCAGCATATGTTCTAATGCGGGTTGTAACTCAAATTTAGTTTTCGGAATGTTTTTTCCAAATATAAATTGAATGACGTTTTAATTTTAATTTTTTAACTGGAGAGGGCTAACCATTTGTGTAAGATTTGAAAATACATTATCAAAGTTCAAGCCTTATATTTTTATTGCTACGATAACACCATCTTTATGTTATATCAATAAAACTGACATATTTCTTGTATTTTTGAAAGGAATGGTGAATTTCTGGAAATTAATTACTTGAAGAATTTAAAAAAGGAAAAGTTTTTGGAAAAATTCGGTTATTAGGAATATTTTCAACATTAGAAAAACTTTTAATATTAATGAGCAGTTTATACCATACAACATTATTGTTTCTTGAGCGAGTTTCGAAGAGATTGAGTCAAAAAATGAGTTCGTTCCTGTATTAATTTTGTTACAAATTCGGTGAAATTCTTGTGCAATTGGAGAGTCTTTTTTTTTTATTATTGAAAAAAGAGTCTTTATTATCCCTGCAAAATAATTTTACATTGTAATTTGTGTTACATGATTATATACATAATTATGGTTGATTTATCAAACTATGTCCAATGTTTGGTTTGATGGTTTTGTTTTTTACAAAAATAGTAAATAGTAAGTTTTAAGTTGAAAGTGACTTAGTATATCTATTACTTTTTTTTTCTTTTTTTTTTTACGTATCTTTTTAATTTTTACTTTCGCACTTGCACCCGGTGCTAAATTCATTTTTTATTTTATTTATTTATTTTTTTTTTTTTTTTTTTTTTGTTGTATAGATAAAACTTAAAACTATTTTTAAAACTAACCTTAACTCTTCTAACCCTAACCTACGTTTCCATCTTGGCCCAATTAGCCTCGATGATTATTTCTAGTATCTACGGAATAATTGTAGAACCTAGGCAAATTGTTAGTATTAATTTCAAATAGGTTAGTTGATTCTATATTACTCAAATATAATGGTGAGAGATAATATTCAAAATTTATATTACCCTCATTACATATTCTTTTAACTATTTCATTGGGATGATTTTTTATTCTTTCTATATATTTAAGAGAATTGTTTATCATATATTGATACAGTGGTACGATTTTCGCCTCATTATACAGGAAGTCATTGGAATATCTACGATTTTGAGATTCGTAATACTTATTTGTGCAATTTCTCAGGACTTTCCTTTCAAAAATTTGCAATTTCTCAGCATATGTTGGAGAGCATGTGAACCAAATGGGAAAACCATAAGTCATTATTGGACGAATAAGCTGTTTGTATATTAAAATTTTACTTTTTTCGTTTAAACCATTATGAGTCAACAAAGGTCTCAGGAATGAATACGCCCCTGCGGCTTTCTGCAGTATGTAGTTTACGTGTAAATTAAATTTAAGTAGAAAGTTGAAATGAATACCGAGATATTTAAAATTTTTCTTACAAAGTAGTTGTTCTTGTTCTAACTTTAATTTTATGTTATTACTTTGTTTTACTGCATTTCGTGGTCCTTTTCCACTAGCATTTCTTATGCAAATCAGTTCCGATTTACTAGTGTTAATTTTTACCTTCCATTTTTTGTTAAATTCAATTATTTTTTCAGCATGTTTCTCTACGTATTTTTTGGCGATTTTCGGGTTTTCTGCGTGTGAATATAGTAAAGTATCGTCTGCATATAAGATTAGTTTCGATCTTTCCTGTCTTCGACCGTCATAAAACGATGCTGGTATATCATGCATGTATATATTAAAAAGCTTGGGTCCCGTTATGGAACCCTGTGGGACTCCTTTGTCGACTCTGACCAAATCTGATTTTTCATCACTAATGTTCACGAAAAGAAATCTATCTTCCAAAAAGCTATTTACTATTCTTATTATTTCAGTAGGAAAATTTAATTTTATTAACTTATATTTTAATCCCATGGTCCAAACAGAGTCGAATGCTTTTTCTGTGTCTAATTTTAATACTACACTACTTTTTTTACTTCTCAAGCTATTATTTACGTCATTGTGGAATTTAAGTAATGCATCAGTAGACGAGTGTTTCGCCTGAAATCCGAACTGAAACTTTGGAATAATATGATGTAACATACAGAAGTTCTCAATTTTGTCATAAATAAATCTTTCCAAAATTTTTCCAATGTTAGAAAGCAAGGATATTGGGCGGAAATCCTTAGGTTCACAGTTGGCTTTGCTTTTGGGAATTGGTAACAGTCTGGCTATTTTCCACGAATTTGGAAAGTAGCCGTTGTTGATACAGTTATTGAAAATTACGCAAAGATACTTAAACGCACAATCTGGTAATTTTTTAATTACAAAATTACTGATTTCGTCAGGTCCCGTAGATTTTTTGTTATTTAGATTGTTACAAATATTTTTAATATCCAATAATTTCATAAATTTTCCAGAGTTTTGCAATGAATTGCTCGTATCGGAAAAGGTGGTAATTGGAATTATTTCGTTATTACAACCTCTCTGTGAGTTGATATAGTTAGTAACAACATCACATATTTCCTGATCAACTTTAGACTCTGTTGGTTTTAATCCATATAAATTTGTATAATAATTCTGGAAAGCAAATAATTTTTGTTGGTTCGTTGTTAAAGAGACACCATTTTGTGCTACGTCAAAAGTTTTGTCAGCTTTTGTTCCTATTATTTTTCTGATTTCTTTAAACGCTTCTGGGCCTGGTTTTATGCTTTTCAGCTTGTTATGAAACCTTGTATTAAAATATAGAGATATTTTCTCACTAATTAGTTTCTTTAGACAATTTAGTCTTGACTCTAAACTTCTGTATTCGTTCGAACGTCGATTGAAATACTTATGATAAATAGCTTTCAATTTATATTGCCATTTCCTTTTAATATCTATTAAATGTTTAACATCATTAGGTAAATCCTTAAATTTTCTGATATTTGATTCAATCGTCACAGAGTTATTATCTAAAACATTTTTAATGACATTATTAAAATTATTTATAAAATAATCTATTTCTTCGTTATTTAGGTTTCGGTTGTTAGGTGGAAAATTAGGTTCATTTGTAAGAGAATTTTCTATTTCGTTTCTAAATCTTACCCAATTTGTATTTTTAAAGGACTTGAATTTTCTCGGCTCAGCTAATTCAATATTATACCTACTTAAAGATATATCCATTTTTATGGTGAGATGATCTGAGAAGGAAGGATACGTTCGACATAAGATGTTGTTAGTGAGATTATTAATTAAATTTTCAGATATAATAAACAAATCTAGGATTGAAGAGCTTCTTGGAAATGTTGGTGATCCTGGTGAAATCACATTTAGGCTTGTCTCACTAATGTTGTCTTCAAACCACGTGTTCAAAACTTGACCATTGGCATTGGAAGCCGTATCTCCGAAATTAATGTGCCTAGAGTTGAGATCCCCGCCACATATGCAAAAGTCATAGTTTTTCGCCATATTGTTAATTTTGTACCCAATAATAATGTTTTTCTAGCGCTATTAGAGTCAATTAAAGTACCACTTGCAAGAGTTATAGGCATTTCGAAATTGGTTGCGTCTAATTGATTCAATTTGAAATTTTTTTGGAAGAAAATTGCCGAACCCTGACCTTTGTCATTTCTCATCATTTTATAATTATCCATAACAACTTTGTGAAACGATTTTAATCTAGTTTCAGTTATGAAAGCAAAGTTTGGTTCTAGGTCTTCGAATATACTGTGAAGAAAAGTCCTTCTACCTAGATTCCTTATTGATTGAACATTTAATATTATAGTTGATATATTATTAATCATCATTATTATTTTGCAACTTTACTATAAATTGAATATACGAAAATTGTTTTTCTTCTAACGTTTTTAACTTTTTATAAATTGTCATAAATTCGCCAATTTCCTGTAATAGATTTGTAAGACTCATTCCAAATAAATCATTTGATATTTCTAAAAATTCATTTATCGTTTCATTGTTCTTTTTGCCTTTTTCACCCCTTTTATTTTGGTTTTCCTTGCGAAATAGGCTAGCGAAAGATGTTTTGTTGTCAATATAGCTACTGTAACTTACTTTTTTCGATTTAGTTATTTTTTCTTTTTGGCTTTTTAACCTATATCTACGCCTGGCCAAATATTCTTTGTAATATTCGCAACCACGATAATTGGCTGGATGTTCACCTCCACAGTTCGTGCAAACTGGTTTATCTTTATTTCTTATTATTGGACATTCTTTTGGCCCGTGTTCAAAAGTACATTTAACGCATCTATATTTTCTACTGCAGTTGGATGCTGCATGTCCGAAGTCTTGACATCTCATACATTGAACTGGTTTGTCTACTAATAATTGCTCCCAATATACCTTTTGGTACAGAATATAATTAGTTTTTATTAGCTGTTGTATATTTTCGCCCGGTTCAAGTTGAACCAAAATAATTCCCAGATTTATACCCTTGGCTCTAGAATTTATTGTTGAGAAATTGCAAATCTTCGAGAATTTTATATGTGGAAACAAATTTTTCAATTCATTTTCAACATCAGTGACAGTAAAAGCACTATTTATACCTTTTAATAATAAATTAATTACCTTTTTATCTTTTGGTGTATATGAAAACGAATCAATATTTTTTCCTCGCAAATATTCCAATATATCCCTGTGTAAATTCGAATCAGTTACAAATATTTTGGTTTTATTTTTCCTAAAATTATTAGTAACTTTAAAATTATTTTTTTCAATTTTAATTTTTGTTTTAACAAAATCTATTACATTTTTGAAATTACTTTCGGCCATTATAATTGGGGGGCAAAATTTTACTTTACCTTTATTGAACTTATCGTCTAGGTTAGTATTATTAGTACCTTTTTCTGCATTTTGAACATTATAGCTTTTACTAATATTGTGGTCCATATTGTCGCTTTCTCTATCTAAAATTGCAAACGTGTTTGTATTCAAATTTTCTGTGTCTTCTATTTTCCTTTTCTTTCCACTTTGTTGCTCTTGATATTGTTGCTTACGCGGCATTATTTTAACCCATTTACATTCGATAGTGTTATTTGCTGTCTCACTCAGTTCAATATCTATGGTGTGCTCTTTCTCGCTTTCGTTTTCGTTTCCATTTGTTTCTATTGGATTATCCGTTATAATCTTGTTGTTTTTTATACTCACAATGTTGCTATCTGCCATTTCGTTCATCATAGAAGGAGATATTTTAATTTTTTTTTTTTCTTCTTTTTTGCCATGCGTGTACTTGGCTATTGTTTTTGAGACCAATTTCTCAATATTAACGTTTAATTACTATTAATAATCAATCAACACCCTGAGATTTTATGATCAGGAATTCTTAAATAATTTTAAATATATTTTCTTAAACAAGTTTAAATCCCTTAGTGCTTTAATTGTTATTATAAAAAATTTTTTCTTTTTTTTAACTTAAGCGCTCGCTTGGCACGTCTGACTCAGATCAGAACCCGAAGCTCTCTCTGTGCAATTGGAATATTAAAATAATTTTATAGATATTTTTTATCGTATTGCAAATATTGTGCGAAATATTAAAGAAGAAAATTTTCATGATATTCATAGACTTTTCTGAGTCTAACTTTGCCATATAATTACTTACGTTGTATGTATTTCTTACGGCATTTTTATGAATTGTGTGATTTTGCCAGTTGTTAATTGTTGCTTAGCTAATTTAAAATTTTTTTTTCTTTGTCCAAATTCCTATTTAATTTACTTCTCATTGTATATTTTAGGGCGCAACATGGCCTCAGCACAACTATTGCATTTTTATGAGACAGCAGAAAAAAATAAACAAAAAATTACAAAAAAATATTTTAGCAATAAAAAAAAATCAATCACAAAACATCATTACAATCTCTGCCAACAAAAAATTAAAAAATCCAAAAAAATTAATAGAAAAATTCAAAATTATATTAAAATTTCCATTATTATTGGAAAATCGAAAACAATATCATTTTTTACGAAAAACATCGAAAATAAAAAAAGAAAATTTAGAAGAAAATTTCAAATTAAAATCGCAACTAATACAGCAATTAAACATCGAAGAGTATGGAACTACAAAAGAAAATATTTATTACGAAAAGAAAAAGCAATCAACAACGATCAAAAGAAATTTTCCAATCAATTACAAAGCAACAGAAACGACAAAAACAACAAGAACAACAGAAGAAAAGAAAAATTTTCATCATACAATGCAGATGATCCCATTAAAATCAATAAAAAGAATAACAATAAATTCAAACTACTATTATCACTTTGGAATTGTTCAAACAGTAATGATGAAATTTTTTATGCTAATGATAATGATTATACAATTAGTTGCTTTGTTATATGTAATAAAAAATTTTCAATCAAAAATATTTCCTCCTATAAACGAACAGAAAGAAAAAATGATCGAAAAATGGAATTTTCAAAAGAGATTACTAATGTTAGTGAACGGATTCTTTTCAATAATCATATGTCTTCTGTATCTGATAAATATTATTCTTCCTTTTTCAATAAAAAAAAATCTGTTAACATTGAATTCAAACTATTTACTAAAAATAAATGTTATACAATGTTTAAAAATGAATTTGATATTAAAACAAAAAATTATACAAATTATATGGAATATAATTCAGTTACAGGGAGCTCTTATAATCGATTCATTGAAAACAAGAATATTTTTATTAACAAGAACTACAATTATAACAACAACAACAATAATAATAATAAAACACAACAAATTATTAATTCATATGAACAGGGAGATTTTAAAAATAATAATGAAAATCAAAATGATAAAATTGATTGTAATGATGATAATAAATATGATATCTTATGCTATTATCCTTATATTCGTTACAAATTTGATAAAATTCTTAGTTATGATGAGCAATTTAAGCCATTTACCTGCCATACAACAAAATATAAATTATTGTCTTCTGTTAAAACTGCCAACATTAAATTGTTGTTATTATTGTCATCGTCAAAATCAATGTTATTATCATTATCAGAAAAAAAATCGAATCAATTATATACAATTGGATCAGCAACAAAAACATCAACAACAACAACAGCAACAACAAAAAAAGCAATTACAATTATTAATACAACAAAAGCAGATAAAACAATATCAACACTTACAGCAACAAACAATTTTACAGAACATAACAATAAAAAATCAATTCTATGTCATCATCAATCAATTAATAATAATATTAATTTACATAATACTAAGAATGAAATTTCAAAATCAAATTCATTATCAATATCAACATTATTACAACAAAAATACGAACAACAGAAACTTCAACAACAACAACAACTACAATTACAACAAAATCATGAAAAATTACTACAATTATCACAAATTCAAGAAGATCAACAACACCAACGAAATTTTAATAAATTGTTGCTTAATTCAAAGCAATATAAATGCCAAAAAGTGTCTTGTTGTTCAACCTGTTATTGTTGCTGCTATAATATTTGTTCCAGTTGCTGCCATCACATTCAAACCAATAATAATAAAAATAATAAAAAAATTACAATTAATAACAATATTATTAATTACAACAAAAATATACAAAAATCATATTATAAAAAAAATGAAAAACAAAATTTACAACAACAACAACGACAACAGAAACAACCAGATTTACAATTACAGAACAAGCAACAAAAACAACAGCAACAATATAAAAATCAAACAAAACAAAATGATGATTTTAATCAAAAAAATTTACGAAGACAATACTCCCATGCCAAAAGAATACCGAAATTATCAAATTATAACAAAACAATTGAAAATAATGAATTCAATGAAAAAGGATGCAATATACCAAAGGATTGGAAAAATAGTATTAGAAAAAATGCAATATTTGTTGTTGAAAATTTTCAAAAATTTGCAAAAACTGTTTTACCATTTTTTATTCTATTTAATTTATTGCCGTTACTATGCGCAGGTAAGTCAAAATTTTTTATTTAAAATTTTTATTGTATTTTGTAATTTAAAAAAAAAAATATTTAAATTTGTATATGATATTAATTGTGATATTAAGATTTTAAACACATAATGAGTTTTCCAATTGTAGTCAGAATTTGTAGAACGTAAGAATTGAAATAGAAGAAATTCTTACAAATCAAGAATTAATTTGTTTTGAAATCACAATTCTTTCAAAACAAATAACAAAACTATATTTTTTGTTCTCCTTATTGCTACTTTTGAGCAATTATCGCCCCACTTCTCGTTTTTTTTAATTAAACGGTACTAAATCAACGAAAGATTAATAATGTCGGACACTTTGACTACATTATTTTGTGCCGAGGTAAAATATGTTTATTGCACGTTATAAAAGTATTTTTTTATAAAATTTTCGAAGCAGAAACCAAAACGATATTCAAAAATTTTCATATCGTAAAAAAACCAAAACGATATTCAAAAAATTTTATATCGTAAAAAAAACCAAAACGATATTTAAAAATTGTTATATCGTAAAACGATAAAAATCATATTCAAAAGTTTTATATCGTAAAAAAGCCAAAACGATATTTAAAAATTTTTATATCGTAAAACTACCAAAACCATATTCAAAAGTTTCATATTGTAAAAAAATCAAAAGGATGTTTTCAAATAATTTAATTTTTTTCGTAAAAAGCTTTATTCAAAAAAAGCTTTCACTATTTTAGACATTTTTTTTTGTATTTCCCTCTCTTTTATTAGTATTTTTATTTTCATGGAAAATTTCAACAGCATATAATATAAAAACAAAAATATTATAATTCACTGAACTCTTGTAAATATTTGCTGATTGTATAGAACAAGGATCTCGTCAAACATTCAAATTTATAACAAACCAATTCTTTTGTACAATATTCCTCGTTATACATATATACATACATATAAGCAAATAGACTTATCCCTGGCCTATAGTGGCAATGATAATTTTTTTTTTTTACAAAAGTGTAATCTTTCTCCAATAAATATGTCGAGGTCAACAATAACAGAAATTTCATTTTTATTTTTTTTTTGAGATAAAATTTTTCGTATAAAATATTCACCTACATTTTTGTATATGGTATACATTATGTACGTTATACTTAAGTAGATAAATAAATAGTTGGATGGCTTTTTGTTTTTCTCTGTTTTTGTTTTTCTTTTTTATTATCACCTTGTATAGTGATTGTAAATTAATATATTATATTGACATTCATTTTACTTGTATATAAATTGTATATATACTTAAAATTCAATAAAGTAATATGAGCAAAAGGAAAAGAAAGAAAAAATTTTATTCATATGGGGTATGCAACCACTTTGTAATTTTTTATTTTTTTTTAAATTTGATATTGAAAATTTAAGATTTAAAGTGTCATTCTCTTAAATACAAATATACTCGTATATACATATGTGAACATGCATTTTGTAACCATGTCCTTTCTATTTAAAATTTTTTCGTTTTATTTTAGGTTGAATACATAATATTAAGTATACGTGCTTTGACAGAGTCATATACATATACATATATGTATAAAGTTTCTTATGATTATGCTGATTATTTTCAACATGAACTTTGAACATCACATCCCTCTTTTATAAAATTATTCACATCATTAAATTGTAAATAAGATTTCAATTGCAGCAGTTTAATTTTTACATTAAATACATATTTGTATTCATTATATTATGCTTTTACATTATCATTTATACATGATAAGAACATCTTTTACATTATTTACATATACAAATATATTAAAGAATTGAAGAAGAACAAGCTATTTTCAAAATAAAAAATTCAAAATTTTGCATAAATTAATTTTGTATTCAAAAGTAAATACGCTTCCCATGTATGTATGTATCGGTATATGAAAGTGTTCACTTTTGAAAATTTGTTTACATTTTACTTCTCTTTTTTGAAATTGGTATACACAGGCACACTGTACACATCTAACTATTTAGAGTAAAGAGCATCAATCATTCAAAAGAAAATATTTTAATTTTGTAATTAAAATACAAAAACAAAAATAATTCTCATCTCACTACTATAATAGACAACAAAAAAATAATCCCCAATAGAAATGTAATTTTTGCAATATTTAAGATATATTTCAAATATGTATATTAATATTATAGCATATATATATATATAACAGTGTGTATTTATATACAATATATATTATTATTATGTAAAAATCATTATACAATATAGCAGTAGCTTTAATAATTATTAGGTATTAATTGCATTTTAATTAAGTGATAGATAGTTTTTATATAACATTTTCTCTTAAATAAAATTTCTAAGAGAGAGAGAGGGAGAGAGGAAAAAATATTTGCATGCGTTTTCCTTATTCATACATTATGCTTATTTCACAACCTGTTAACGGAAAATTACAAAAGGATAATGTTATTGTAATTTACATTGTATAAAAATAGATAAGAAGAGACAAGGAGAGACAGAGAAAGTAAAATTGGATATTTCATTTTTAAGAGAAATTTTTGTGATTGCGCAGGATTTTATTTCTCTTATAATGATAATACAGTTATAATAATAATAATAATTTTTGTGATAAGAAAAAATTACCAGGAAGCAAATATGGGTTTAATTTTTGTTTTTGGTAAAACTTTATATTTTTGAAATTAATTTGACTCTTTATAGCTGATTAACTAAGTGGAAATATAAGATTCGCAATTATTAAAAAATATAAAATTTGATTATTGATAATCATTGGTGTTATACAAATATGTTAAATGGTTTAAATATATATAATATATAACTTAGTATAAAAATGAAAAGATGATCGTGAAAAACATTTACAAATTTATTAAAATTTTAAGCATGTTTTGTTTAATTTTGCGCTAGCTGCGCTAAAATTTTGAATATTTGAAAGAAACTACGTCCATTTGTCTTGTAAATCTTTTTGAACATATTTTTCAAGACATCATTTCCAAAAAAAAACTCGACTACAATTTAAGCCTTAAGTTTTTGTTTAAAATAGGAGTTAAAGAGTTTGATGTAACAAAAGATACGAGTAATAAAGCTGCAATTTTTTCATTTAAACCAGATATTTTCAGCAGTAATTTTTAAGTTTTTATTAAAATTAAAAATTATTGTAATTAATTTATAAGCATTTTTCCGTATATCAGAATCTAAAAAAATTTTTTTAATTGGAAATCTCAAATCTCAATTCAATTTCCATCTCAAATTAAATATTGCTTAAAATCTCAAATTAAAATTTGCTACCAGGGAATGACATTAATAAATTTCTCATTATTTATTCAAAAAGAAGAATTCATTTTTTGAGTAAACAAATTGTTGATATTACTTTTTGTTAAACCTAATAAAAAAAATTCATTCTAACAAATATTTTTTTTGTTTTTCCTTTCTTTTTTAAGGATATTTTTTGAAAAATCAAAATTTTCTCTTAACACAATTGTATTTAAGGTTATTTTTGTATATCAGAAAGAGAAAATATTATATTTACTTCAAAAATTTTGTAACACATACACACACACACAAACCAACACTAAATAAGAATTATGAAAAGAAAAAGCAAAAACAAAAATAATATTGAAAATCGTCGGTCGTCACAACAAAAAAAACAACAAAAAAAAAATAATTTTTTTTTTCCTTTTTGGATGAAATTCCTTCTCGAGATAATAATTTTCAATCAGTCGATTTACGTCGGCCGAGCCATAATCTTGACTTTTTGCTAAAATTTATTCAAAAAAAAAAAAAAATAAAATAAAATTTTAAATTATTTTCTGTTATTTTTGTGCACACATTCACACACGTTTATACACACAGCTGCTGTAGTTGATTTTCAAAAAAAAAAAAAATTGTTTTTTCTATAAAATTTAATTTTTTTTTTTCGATTTCTCTCGCAATTCAATAAAATCATAAAAAAAAAATATTTATACCCAAAAGGGCGGGCTTTACTTAAGAGTATCTCCCATATCAATTGAATTAAATAATAATAATAAAAAAGAAGTAAAATATTTAATAAAATATTGAAAAATTACAAAAAAAAAAAAAAACAAGTAATAATAAAAAAAGTTCACCATAGATTTGATTTGAAACGTAGTCAAAAGCACGTTTCAATTATAAAAAAAAAAAATTTTTTTTATTTTGCAATATTTTTTTTTTTTTCATAAGTTTATTTTAAATACACAGGGAGAAAAAAAAACCCTAATAAAAAAGAATTCAATAACTTCGATTTAAAAAATAAAAAATTCAAAATAATTTTAATTTTGATTTCTTCATAAATTTTTTTTTGCTGGGTAATTTTAAAAATAAAATTAAAAAAATTTATTGTTAATTTTTAGAAAATTTAATTTTATATTAAATTTAATAATTTGGTATTGAACAAAGAAATACTTTTATATAGCTATTAAAAATAAATGTGATTTTCAGGTTTTTAATTTAATAATTACGGAATTTTCTTATTTATTAAAAATTGAATTTAATTTTAAAATATAATTTTAATTTTGTGATCTTTAAATTTAATATACGATTTTATTACTGGAGACAATTAAAAAAATTGAATTTTTATATTTTAAAATTAAATATTAAAATGAAAATTTAAAATAAAATTAAAATCATATTCAATGATTTTCTATAATAAATTAATAAATTTTCTAATTAACAATTAAGTTTTCTAATAGAATAATTAAAATTAATTAATATTAAAATAATTTAATAAATATTTGCTAATAAATCAAATAAATTTAAAATTGCAAAAACTACTTTTATATTTGGAAAATATTTATTTTTTTTATTAAATATTAGTTGATAATTTAAATAAAATTTAATTCACAATAGTCTTATAATTTAATAATTTGAACAAAAAAAATATTTTTTAACAAAACTTAATCATTTGAATAACAATTTTTTGTAACAAGAGCAAAATTAACAAAAAATCAAATATTTTAAAATTATTTTTTTTCTTTCTTAAATCATAAAATTTTTAATATTACAAAATATATAAAATTAAATAAATATTAAATAAAAAATTATTATTGCAAAATGTGTGAAGAAAATGATGAAGGTCTTTCCTTAAAAACACAAAATAATATTCAATAAAATTTAAAAAAAAAAATCTATTGTTTTGTGGAGCATCTCCCTATAATTTCCATTCAAATTTATTCAAGTGTAAAGGATTCACACACAAAACAAAGCAAAAAAAAACGAAAGATCACATTGTGAATAAAGTAGAAAAAAAAAATAAAGAATAAAAATGTAATCAAAACTTAAAATGAAAATTTCAATACATGAATACCGCGTATATATTCAAAGATACAATAACAAATAATAAGAAAAAAAAAAATTTTAAATTTTCTATTATAGTCAAAAGAATACAAGGGATTTATTCTTTTATTCAGAAAAAAGATTTTCCAGTGATCCTTTAATAATGATGATTAATTTCATATTAACTTTGATTATATATAAAAAATTTTTATATTTGCTTATATAATTACATTTAATATTATTATAAAATTAAATTTTTAATATTAATGAAAAAGAAAATTAATTTTTTTATTAATTATTAATGATCTTTAAATTTTAATTTTATGTTATTAAATTTTTTTTCCAATTTAACTGCAACAAATTAAAATAATATTATTATACAAACTTATTATTATCCTTAATTAATTATGAAAATTATCTGACCATTGGTGCAGTGGTTATGGCACCGGTCCTTTAACCGAAGGGTCTCGGGTTCAAACCCCGGTCAGGTCACTATAAAAATTATATTCAATATTATTATAACTTAATATACAATACTAATAAAAATATTATACAAGTAATTTTCAAATATTCCTAATATTCGATATTAAAAAAAAAACTAAGAAAAATAAATAGTAAATATTAATAACCTCAAATAATTAATATAAATAAAAACTACGGCAGGCTAGTCACCTACCTAGTTAAACCCTATGACGCTATGAAACTAGTGCATGAGAAATCATGCACTAGCCCTATGCTCCTTCTAGGAGTGAACAAAGGAAAAAAAAAAAAAATTATGAAAATTATCCTTAATTAATTATGGAAAAATTGGAATTATTTCTTAAATTCGAATGTTTGTATTTCCGAAAGTACATAAAGAATTAGTATGTTAATTTTAAGAACTTTACTAGCCCTTTCGAAAACTGTTTGTTTGAAGCTTCTTTCTTTTTCTGAAAGGAAGTTTTAAGAAAAAGAATTGACACAAGTATAGAAATTTTGTGAAAATTTATTAAAATCCTTGTATCTCGAAAACCTTTGAGATTCGGCATCAACTGCGGAACAAAAGATTTGCTAACCAATGGTGTATATTGTTGTATACCTTTCAGAATCACCCTTTATATTATTTTGTTAATAAAAAAATTTTAATTTTTACGTTGAATTTTAAAAGTATTTTTAATTTTAATAAAAATAATTTTTTTTTCGTACTTGAAGAAAAAAAAAATTAGAATTTTCCTCTTTTTTTTTTTTTGTTTTTCTTATTTAATTAAAATTGATTTTTCTTCTTATATGTTATGATTATATATGTATGTAAATATATTAATAATTTTTATAATTGACAAGGGGATTTTAAATCTAAAATTAGATTTAATTAGAAATTTACAAGAGAAAAATGCTACGAGAATTTTTTTTTGCCAATTGTTTTTTTGTTTTTGAAAAATATAATTTTAAAAAGAAATTTTTCAAAAATTTGTGTTAGAAGAAACGAAAATAAAAAAGTTTTTTAATGAAGTCTTCAAAAATAGTATTTGGTGGTAGGATCTTGTGTTTGCTATAGAAAATTTTGGACTACGAACAGAGTGTATAGGATATGTTTGGGTTTTGCCCTCTTAGTAGTTAATTTTTAAAAGTTTTGTAAATATTTTTATTTGAATTAATAAATCAAATTCTACATTAGTTCCTTATATATGCAATAAACTGTAAGTATAAAAATGTTGTTGACTACTATGTAAGCTTTAAAAGCTTTAAAAGGTGAACTAGATTTTTAATATTCCCTACCAAAAAAATAATACAAATAAGCGTCAAATTCGGTGATTTGGGCGGCAAACTGTTGCTGCTTATACAAAGTTGTTGCTATTTATACATACCAGGAGCATACTTAATGAATATTTTTTAAAAATTAATAATGTGGGATCGTTATTCGGCCTCCAGTTTCTACATGGTGAAATGGCAAACTATAAATTTTAGACCGATTAAAACAATCTTAAACGATATACAGAGGACTTAAATTTGCATTCAAAAACTCTTTGCGTTTTTTTGTTTGTATAAAAACTTTAAAATATTACTAGATTCGTCAAACTTTAATATTTACTCCCGAATTCCCCTAAAAATATGCAATATGAAAATATTTTTTAAAAATTTTACATTAAAATTTTAATTGAGTTTGAGTTCACATATATTTTATTGAGTTTTATTTTAAGTTTCAACTTAATTCTGTAAGACCATATAAAAATTCGTATAATTTTAATTTTTATATTAAGATTTCTGTTTGTCTCATTTGTATCTAATTTTAGAATTAGAAAGCCAAAATATTATAAAATATTATGGAAATGTAAAAATTTTCTCCAAAAATTATTCCATGGAAATCCTTGTATATTATTGTAAATGAAACGCAGCTGACTATAAAACTACTATTATTGCCAATAATAAAAATGACAATTAAATTTTAATATTTTTTTTTTCGTTTTTAAAAATTTCAACAAAATTATTATGTAAGAAATATTGTAAATGCCATAAAATAAAATAATTTCCTTAGATTTTTTTTTATTATATTTTTTATTATGACAAAATACAAGGATTTATGAATATTTTTTTATTTTATAGTTTTGTTTAATTTTAGGAATTTATTTGGTTTGAATGTTAACATGATTGTTAGTAGATTATTTTTTATTATTTTGTATTTGTTTTCTTACTCCCTCTTATTTTTGAAATTAAATTATTATCCTTTATAATATTAAAAATCCTTTATTAAAGTGGGGATTTAAATTATAAATACGTATATATAAAATGTTGTTTATAATAATTTATTATAATTACATATACATACATATATTTATAATATATTCTTATATTTTGTAAATTTGTACAAAAGTATGTGTTCTCCTCCTAAATTATGTAAAATAATTGACGACGTAAAAGCGCTTATAATTTGTTTTCTTATTATTTATTAAAAGTGTATATACATATATGTATATATATACAATTATTTTTAAAGCAGATGGTCTAAATGTTCATTTTTGTATTACTTAGACAGTCATTAAATTCTTAACGTTCCGCGAAATTAAGATACTGTTGAAATATATTAAAAGACAAAAAAAAATTGAAAGCAAATAAAAAAAAACATTTACATTACAAATATTATGTAAGATGTATGTATGTATGTACTTAATTTTAAGAATATTAAAATTTAAAATATTGCTTTTTATTTTTTTTTGTTTAACTCATCTATCACCTGATTCTTAAGTAAGGGGGGTATTGTTATGCCATAAAAATTTTACTTTATTTCAATATGAGTACACGCACTCTGGTGGAAAAAAATTTAACGAAAATTCCTTCACTAAAATATTTACAATTCGAGAGCATGGAAATTCTGAAAAAGAAAAAACTGAATTTAGAAAAATTTTGAAATTTTAGAATTTTATAGAATTTTTAAAATGGCTTAATATTTGTTGAAATTTCAAGAGATGATACTAAAATTTTATTCTAATTAAACTAACTAATTCTCGGAGATCGTCGGGAACAAAAATTACTTGGAAGTGCATCTCCTATATCCGCGATTTGGTAGCACTATATCAAACACAAGATCCTACCACCAAATACAATTTCTGAAGACTATATAGAAAAACTTCATTAAAAAATTATTTATTTTCGTTTCTTCTAGCACAAATTTTTAATAGAAGATTTTATCTGAGAAAACTGAAGGTTTACATCATATCATTTTTTGTTACATACTTTTAGACCAATTATAAATCAATAAAGATCCTTAGACTTTCAATAAATATAAGACTTGAATATTGTAGTTGGAGCAGCTTCAAAGAAATCATGTTCTGCATCGAAAATATTTATTTAATTTTGTCTGTTAAAATTTAGTTCTGTCAACCACATACAGAGGGCTAAAGTCATGTTTTTCTCAATTACAATCACTTATGGCTTAAAACTGGAGTACATTCATTTATGTTTTTAACTATGTTACGATTTTGAAAGAAAAATTTTATATAATCTGTAAGATGGCGTTCCCATCACAACAAAAATATTTCTTTAATATTTTTATATTAAAAAATATTATTTTCTTTTTTGTCATTGTCTTTGAAAAATATAAAACATCTGTAAATTTATAACTGTTATAACATTTTCAAATATTAAATATTAAAAAGATTAAAAGTATTTTGACTTTTAAAATGTATTTTTTTCGAATCTACCCTTCCTTCCCCCTCCCGCTTCCTCTTTTTCATTTATCAGTCAAGAGAAAAAAAAATAATATAGTAATGTACGAGTGTATTGGGAATAAGTAGTTTTTAAGTATATTGTAGGTAGAATTTCAGAGGGAATTTTTGAATTTTTCAACTCTTATAAATTAGTGAATACATACTTGTACTTGCATATCTATATATACGAGCATTATATGTATATTGCCATATATATATGTAATTGTATTAATTCTAGTGTACATGAAATTTTTTGTAAAAAAATTTTTAAATATTCATTTTGCATAATGATATTTAAGAGCTTTAAATAAAAAGTTTTAAATCTTAAAAATTTGAAATTCATGCGAAAGTTTTTTTCCCCTTTTTCTAACTATTATGTATTTATAATTATATTATATAAATAAGAATTTAATATTCTTAACAGAAACTATTGAAATATTAAAATGATACAAAATATCCAAAAAAGACTTTGTCAAAAAAATCATGTTATTACAGCTGTCCAAAAATTGTGGTTGTTCTGCAGAGGGATGATATTTTTTTTCTGTTATTTGAAATTAATATTATTGCTAGTTTTAAAGAGTAAACAGTTCCAAGGACTTTTTTTTTTGGTAAATTTATTTTTTTATAATGTTATACGAATTTATTATGTGGTGATTATGATAAAATTTTAATTTATTATATTTAGAAATTTTTGACATGAAGGTAATTATGTAAATTACCGCAAGGTTTTTTTTCACACTTTACTGACTTTAAAATTGTCACTCATTTTAAAATAATGGCGGGGTCGAAAAAGGTAATGCAAATATTTTGTGAAAAATATGAAGTAGTGTAAGTAGGAAAATACATTGGAATAATAACACATTGCCGACCGATCGGGGAGATCTCCCCGTTATAAAAAATGCCTGTTTGACAATGTATAATGCAATGGAGTACTGCATACATGGTTTTAAGTATATTAAGTATATATATTTTATATTATATATGTTGATGTCCTTTTCTCTTCGTTGATCGCTATATATAACGGTATATCAGCAATATTTCTGCTGAAGAAATATTGCTGACATTGGATCATAGCTGAAAAATACAATTTTTGTACTGAGCAGAACAACTCTATATCTTTTTTGTGATATATTTTTGTAATATAATAAAAGACCTGAATAAAATGTTCCAGGAAATTGAAGATGCTTTTGATGAATTTTACGTTGATAACTTATATTCAGTAGAAATTCGTGCGGTCGGCAATGTGTCAAAAGAACTAGGAACTATTACAAGGAAGATACTTAAAACATAGGAAAATACAGTGGAATATTATTGGAAATATGGTAGGAGCAATTGTTTGAAAAAATCTAAAGCCGAAAGTTTGTAAAGAAATTAAGAAAAGTTATCGGAATTATTTTTGGAATATAATTAGGAAAAACTGCTTGAAATGTGTTATGAAAAGAGGTTGGAATTATTATTGGAATATATATTGGATTAGAAGATTGATATAACCGCAAATTGATTCAAACTTTATCACTTTCAATTCCAAGGTTTCTTCAATTACAAAATTTTGTGTTCATACACTTTTAGAAAAATATCACTTTTATATAGGAAAAAGCATTGGTACTCTTGGTACAATCCAATCAGAAATCTAAAGTTCAAATTTTTCGTATATTTTTGAAAATATTGTATATTTGTTTTTATGAAATGTTCTGCACAATTCAAATAAATGTATTTGCATTTACTTGAATCTTTTCATAACGAATAAATTTTAATTTTGTCAACGTGAGTTTTGAAACACTTAATATTAATCACGTTAAAGTTGCAAGTATTTAATATTTTTTGTGTATACGGTGTAAGCACTCAAATTTTATTTATATTCGCTTAATCAAGTAATTTATTTATTTCCTTCTAGTTTTTTTTATTAATACCAATCTTTATTGTAAATACATACTTTGTGATATGCCTGTAAGTATGCAATTTTTCGCAATATCCCTATAAATATGCAATTTTAATCATTTTAAAAATACACGCAAATAATTCAAGTGTAATATTATTTAGCAATTGTTTTTGAGGAATTTTTTATGTCTCTTATATTCGGTTTATATATATTAAATTTTAATAGAGATATAGAGGAAAATCATATAAGCACCATATTTATATAACAATTTCATTTACAATAAAATTCATATATGAGAACAAACAAACGTACCTACATATAGGCTATATTATTATGTTATTAACAAGTTAACTATCATAGTAAATAAAATTTGTTATTTATTTCTATTCTCAAGAGTATAAGAGTTATAAAACAGAAATTTTTTTTTCCTTATATTCCAAATTTAATGTGTATTTTAAATTATTAAAATTTATAATTAATGATAGAACAAGAATAGAAACGTGGAGATTAAAATTTGTTAATTTATTGGATTTAAATATAAAAAATATGTGTGTGAGTTTTAGAGACGGATAGAGGGAGATATCTATATTTAAATAGTTAACATTAAAGAATACAATATTATTATAATGTTGTATTCCGGTTAACTTTGAGTAACTGGATTTTATTGTTAGATGAAGAACTAATCTCAATGGATTCTAATTGCAGCTATCAATAATGTTTTAGTAGTTATTTACTCGGCATTTAGATATTCAGACCAAATACCAAAATTCGATATATTTGACACAAATTAAACGCTGTTTACAAAGTATAAATCTAAAGTCCATTTGAGTCTATTCCATTTAGTTGCTAATGTAATGTTAATTAGCCTGCATTTGCATAAATTCCGGAAGAATTTCAGTTTACTGAATATATTTAAAGGTAGATGGCATTTAAACCGCAAATATGAATTGTTTTTCTATAAGAATTGAGTGGCGAAATCTTGAATTTTGAATGTGCCATATGAATTATATATATATATAACATACCAAATTAGTATACCATTTCTGTAATCTCTATATAATTCTCAAAACTATCTTAAATTTTAAATAATAATTTAATATTGCAACAAAATTCTTCTCTAATTTTATGGGGGTAAACTATACAAATAAAAATTTATTTAAAAAATTACACAGAAAAAAAAAATCATTTTTTTTATATAGAAAATTATTTAATATTTTTCTACTATTAAATGTTATTTTTGTCCAGACTTAAAGCATTGAGTACAAAAATATAAAAATGAAAACAAGAAAAAAAAATCATTGTCACGAGCAAAAGTTCTGTGTTACACTTTGTTCACAACCTCTTAATTAAGTTGTAATTTATATTTTTATTTTTTGATATTCTATTTTTCTTCTGATGATATTTTTTTTTTATTTTTATATATTATTCTCATATATATAAGAAGAAAATCCTTTTTTGTTTTTATCTCAGAAAATTAATTTTAAATCCTTCCTTTCATGGGCTTTATTTTTAAAAATATAATTTTAAAGTGTTAAAGAGTTTTTTTCTTCTTTATGTATATGTGTATTATAACATTATACTTACTATAAGTATATATGTATACGTATTTAAGGAGACAAGTGGGTGTATATTATATAAGTATTCATTTATATATTTCTATATATTTGCTTATATACATACTTAAACTTTATGTGTACATGCATGCAGGCGCGGTCCTGGTGTATTCGTCGCCCTAAGCGGTTCCTAAAAAGTGCGCCCCCCCCCCCCCCCCCCCCCCCCCCCCCCCCTCCCACCTGCGTTTCACCTATTTTATTACTGTGAACAAAATTTAATAGGCATTACACATTGTGCATCATAAAGCACTTTCTTGTAACCTTATTATGCTGAATTATAGAATTAAAGTCTGGAACTAAACTTTTCAATTTTTTGTTTTATAAATTCAAAAACAAGGTAATTTATTTAACTGTATGTTTTTTTATGAAGTTATGATCAGATTTATATGAATCATTTAAACTTGATTTTTTGATTTTAACAATCAAAAAATTTACTTTTTGACGTTAGTGAAACTTATTGTAAAAGGTTTTATGAAAATTATATCAAATGAACTTTTTCAAAGCTTATTTGAATATGAAAAAAAGTAGAAATTTATTTTTATTCGTAATTTTAAATTTACGAATAAAATTTGGCTTTTTATTTCACTAATCGCCTAAGAATTTAAGCAGCGTATAAAAAAAGTTTCGACTTGCATTCAAAAATTTAAGGAAAATCAAAGTTTCGTTCTAAAATTTATGACTTGAAAACTAAGCTTTTTATGTACATTGGTACAAGCTTTTATGCTGTTCATTAAATTTTTTTGATTTTATTAAAATAAATCCATTTTTAATTTTGGAGTTAAATGTGTGAAACAAATTATTGCGTCATTTCATTTTACTTTTATTGTTTGCATGATTTACACAAGATCAATTCAACATAAAATTGTTAATATTCGCTTGATTATTAAACAACATTTTTCCAATTCAATATAAGTAGTAGATATTACCAATATTTAATTCTGTGATTGATAACAGTTTTTTCAAAAACGAAAGCAAAACATAGTAGTAGAAATTCATAACGATCATGTAATTTTGAAATTCATTCAAAATTTCTTGTTGTTAAACAAAAACAAAATATTGGTATACACAATCTCAATATCAAGCTATGCATTTCATTATTTAAGAATATTGCTCTCATTCTCTTTTTCTAATTTCTTTCTATTCTCATTCTTAATTTGTGTTTTTTTTGTTTTGTTCTTGTTGTTTACTAATGCAATAGTATACAGAAAAGTAATACATTATAATAATGTGTTTGTTTGTTTGGTGAGTGGGCGCCAACTAAGCAAAAATAAAATTTTGCATGTATGAAACAATTTAAATATAATGTGTACGAACGAGTGTAGCCACTAAGCATAATAAAAATATTGCGTTGTGATATAATTATATGTGTACGAGCGAGTGTTGATAGGGAGCAATCTCAGCAAAATAAAAATCTTGCTTTATGAGATAATTATATGTGTACGCATGAGTGTTGATCTTATTCATATTAAACAATATAAATTATGTGTGCGTGTGTATTTTTGAATATTTTTATTTTTTGCGTAGCTTGCTTCTATGCATATTATATGATTTCACTTATGTATATGTAGGATTGAATGTGTATAGCTGTATGAAATAATATTTTCTGCGTATAGGCATAATATGCGAATTTATTCTAGTATGTATGTAAAAGGAAAAATTAATATTTGCAATTCTGATGATTCATACATTGAAAAAAATATTTTGTGTATTCGTACAATAAATAAAAATAAAAGAGTAGTTTAGAGTAAGAAAATGTGTGAATAATTTTCATTCTATAAACATTTCATTGTACGGTGCGAAAGGAAAATATATGAAGATCAATACTAAGTGTTTTGCGTAACAGACCGTTTTTTTTCATGCACATTTTTTATATTATTAGGAATAAAATGGTATGTTTGTATGTAGGTACATTTTATCAAGTAAATTTCGCTGTAAATTGAATTAAATTTGTATTAAAATTTTTTTTTTTAAATTTATGGTTTTTTAAAGTTTCTAATGGCGCCCCTGCTTTTCTGTCGCCCACTGCAAATGCATACTTTGCATATATGAACCGTCCGGCCCTGCATGCATGTATACTAATGAGAATTCACAGTAGGATTGATAATTTAAATAAGTTTCAATCGTATATGAACCTAATAAAGGTAGAAATTATATAAATTTTATTTTTGTATTTTGTTGTTCATTAAAATTTTTAACATGTATTATATATTATATAGTTACAGTTATTAAATTCATGGTCGAATTCTTAAATTCAAAATAATTAAGAAATTTATACGTATATAAAGAAATTGTATTTAAGGGACCGTATTTGTAAATAAAAATTCTATATGTGTAGATGGTCTTTTCTTTATTTTAAAATTAAAATTATTTTATTATTGGACAATTAAGATCTAATTTTATAAAAAAATAAAAATATAAATTTTAGTTGGAGTTGACAATGTTAGGCAAATATAGTTAGACAAGGAATTTGTTTTTTGAAAAGGATCCTATTGAATAGGTAAAGAATTGAAATCGAAAACAAGAGATTGTAATAGAAGAATCACTGTTCGGAACATGCGGAATGCAGAGAGTTGCTAGGAAATTATGATTATAACCGATTTAAAGCAATCATAGCCTTGAAGTTCGGTAATTATTGTACATTCTGTATACAATAAAAAAAAAACACCTAAAACAATTTTTTTAGTAATAAATTCTTGAACATTTCTACAAGAGAACAGGCTCCTCTGGCAGATAATTTGAAACGACCACATTGTTTTGAGGTCATGGTTTAGAAAAATTATTTGAAATAATAAAAACTGCTGATTTCGGAGTGTAAGATAGTCGAAATCACATTTAGTCACTCCAATCATATACAATCGAAACCAAAAATTAAATACGTAAACACAATTTTTAATATTTACCATGAATTGTATTAGCATTATCCGCGTGCATCTCATCTTTCATTAACGTGAATTATACAACAAAAAACCAGAAATTTTTATTTGTTATAAAATAATTTGCTACTATATAAAAATATTTACTTAACATGCTTATTAAACATTGTAATTTCGTATATAATTATAAATATTTTATTATACAAATAATAATAAAGCTTCTCTCATTATACTCTTTTGTATAATAAACATAAAAAAAAAATCTCAATTAAATGGACAATATTATGATGAGCAGTATAAACACATCGTAATTTACAAAAATATCTTTTTACTTAAAAAATTAACTAAAAACCGAAACTTTTACGAAGTGTGATTATTTATGTAGTTAAAAGTAAACAAAATCTACAAAAAAGAAATCTCTCTCTCCTCTCTCGCTCTCTCTCTTTTGTCGGATTACATTAAAATTCTTTTTACTTTTACTGCTATGCTATACGATAGTGTATTTTGTATAAAATAATTATACACTAGAGCTATAATATAACAGTAACATGTTATTACTGTGTACGTGTATGAATAATTCTGTATATTTAGATGTTTCTCCCATATAAACAGATTTTTCATCAAATTATCATTAAACACAAAGATTAGTGCACATATAATATAAAAGTAAAAGAAAAACGATAATTCAATCATGTGTGTATATTAAAAATTTCTTTGTTCTTCTTGGTTTCTTTATAATATGAAAGTCGTCATCTACTATACACCAATTCAATCTACTTTATTCAAGAATTAAAAAAAAATTTTTTTTTTACATACTAAGATTCTTTTATTCTAGTAGTTTTTTAGCTTTTGAATTTCAAAATATGCACAAAATGTAAATATGTTGGAGGGGATTTTGTATATATACTTAAATATATATTCATAGAACAGAAAACTGTATATAAGTAGGTAGATAAGGTATATGCATTTATTTTTAGAATTAACATAAAAAAAAATATGTCATAGAGTGACGCATTATTTAAATGTGGGAGGGGGTTTGTGGTTGTAAAAGGACAAAATGTTCAAGAAATTAAGGATTTGAATATTATGTGAATATTGAATGCGGATCTTTTTTCTTGTTTTTTTTTTCTCTCTCTGTCTCTTCTGTATTCTAGTTCACTAGTTTGAATTTATGAATATATATATATGCTTATATGTATTATGAATTTATCTTTGATTTTATTTAAGAAGCTTAAGTGTTTTAACCTTGAATGCATTTTCTTTTTCTTGTTTTTTTTTTTTTTTTTGTAAAAATGTTTATTTATAATTTTAAAATTTTGACCTGTAAAGGGTTAAAAAGTAGAAATTTAATTAAATTATTCGGTTTATTATCCGTATATATTTAAAGTATTATTCAACAATTTAATGAAAATTATAAATTTTTCGGATTTAATTATGAAAAAATAAAAGCGTATATTGTAGGGTTTTTGTACATTTGTGTTCATTCGCTGTTGTTATTTTTTTGCACTTCGGTACAGTATGTGCTCTCCATATCATAAAATCCAAATATTAGTACAGTATTTTTTTGATTCAAGCTTCAAATAATGTTGGTGATAGAGTATTTTGTGAGAAGAGAAATGACATATAGGCAAACTTCAAAATGACAATGTGAATGTTAAAATTAGCTGCTATGTTCAGCATTATTTTACTTTAGGACGTTAAATTGTAGAAATTTGACATTTACTTTTCTCTCTTTAAATTATTATCTGTCAATATTAAACTGAATTCAAGGGCGATTTATACGTCGCATGAATTATATAATAGTTTTTTTCATTATTTTTGCATAAAAATTAATAAAAATATTGTGTGTCCTACTTTATAGAACTCAAGTATTTGTCCTTAAAGATTCTAAAAAATTTTCTTTCTAGAAATTTAAGACATCATGTGTTTTTAATCACATATTAATTTATGTATGCATGTATATACGTACGTAATTACACATATATACGAGTACTTGTAAGTAATTTTCTTCTACTTATTATTATAGTTTTATAATGAATGCCAGTCTGATATTTCAATGATATTTAAAAAAAAAATAAAATATTTAAAATTAAAAATAAGAAAATATTAAGAAATTATTTTGATAAAACAAAAAACAATAAAAAACAAAGAAAATAAAAATAAGAACAGAAGTGCCATCTTTCTAATCAAGTCTTAAACAATCAAAGAATGTACATCCTGTAAATATGCAATTCAAATAGGAAAGAAAATAATTTTGAAATATAAGTTTTGTTTTTCTCAAGGTTCTTTTTCTTTCTTTCTTTCTCTCTCTCTCTCTGTCTTCCTCTCTCCCTTAAACAAAACATTCTTTTATTTCCGTTAAAATGTTCACATATTTATATTTATTTTAAATTTTATTTGTCTCTCTTTGAATAAAACAGAGAGAGAGAAAAATTTATTTGTTTTCCCTCAGCGTTTAAAACATTAATTTGTAAAATGCCAAATGAATTCTCATAAATATTTCTCAATTGTGTCATTTCTCATTTCAAAAATATTTCAATAATAATTATTTCGTTATATAAAATTATTTCTATTATGATTAAAAAGAAAAGAATTTGTAAAATTTGTCTACTGAACCCCGTATACTACATTACTCAAATTGATTAAGTTTTTTAAGAGTTGCCAAAATAAATTACATTTTCCAAACAGTGTTGCCAAACAAAAAAAAGTAAAAGACAAGCTGTGTCTATCTAGACAAGCGTTGTCTTGTACTATTAAAATCAAGATTGTTTAAGCCTTTATGGTAGTTGCCATGCGACTACTGTTCCCTATATCCGCAGCTTGTTTAAACTACAACAGCGTGAATTTTGTGATAAACAGTGAATTAGTTGAAGTTGCACAGTAGTTGCGATAGGATTTTAAAATATTATCCAGGAAACTATTATACTGTTCTCAACTTTAACAGGAGCTATGTTTGGTAGCATAAAAAGCATATTTAAAGAATTATCGCCACAGTATAGATAAATTTGTTTGGCAACTCTTGCATGACATCTGCCTTCGTAGATGCCATTATGATATCGCAGATGTCGCAGTATATGCAATGTGGAACTATAAACATTGTCAAATTAGACTCAAAATAATTTTTTCCAAAACATTTTTGGTCCCGAGAAGAGAAACAGAGGAACAACAATTAAAAATTGCATCTCTTGAATTCTATTTATGTTTGCATACACACAAATATTTGATTTGCGTTTACTTGACAGAATTTTTTTAATTAAACTTAAACGAAAACAAAATTTAATAAGAAATTTTTCATTTCTATCATTCATAGTTCATAACATTTTAAATTTAAATTTAAAGATTGTAATTCAAATGGAAAAGGATGTGAGAATTTCTTAATTTAAAATTTCACTTATATTTACAAATATACGCGTTTTTCCTTTTCCTCAACATAAAACATTTTCTTTAATATATGTATGTAATGCGTAGATATGTATATGTGTATTTGTAAGAAACTATTATTGTAGAAACAATACGCAATGATTTATAAAATTTCATTTACTATTTACAAGGAATCAAACAAATATACAATAAAATATTTAAAGAATATGAGCGTATGTGGGTGGTTTCATTAATATTTTGTACACATTCACTATACATCCCACATACTCGTACATGTATAGTATGATACTGAGAATTCATGTACAATAAATATATAAACAGATATAGAAAGAATGACGTGCATTGCTACAAAATATGTAGAACTACATATGCATGTGTATGTAGTTCGCAACTAAATATAATTTGATTAGCTTTCAGTGTTTAAGTTTTTGATTTATTTGCTTTTATTTGTGGCTTACCCGATAAAATAGAGTGGGAGTTTCGTTTATATTTTCATTGATGTAATAAAATAAATCTTAAAATTCATTTTTTTTTTTAATTCAACAGCTGAGTTAATATAGACAGAAGTTGCTTTAAATTTTATACTACTTTAAGTTTTTATGAGCTTGTTTTCAATTATAAGTGCAATATGAAAAATATGAGTAGTTTTGGATGAGTTACAGAGTTGAAGTAAAGCATCGGAAGAAAGACTGATCTTGCGACATTATATTACTTTTCTGCAGCGCTGTAGAAATCATTCGGAATGTTCTACTCGACGATTTTTTGGAAAATGGGTCTTGCGAAACTTTCTGCTCTGCATTAACCGCGTAAGGTATTGAAGGGAAGGTTGTTTAATGTTAAATATGACAACACGATTGAAATGAATATGATAGCGCGTTATCTTGTTGTGTCTTTTAAATTCTACAGTTGCTATTTGGGTATATGATTTAAAATCGGTCACAGTTTGCCTATACTTTATCTATTTGGTTTGAATATTTGAAAATTATGTTCAATACAATTTAATATTCTAAAAATTATAGAGTAAAATTTGTTTATATTTATTCTTCAACTTCTTAATCTTATATCTATTTACCGCTGCGATAAATCATGAAAATTGCTGACGGCAATTAAACAAGAAATTTAGACAAGACTGAAATTTAATATTTAATATTTTTAAATTACTTTAATTGTGCAACATTGCTTACAATAAAATACTTTTAAGTTGTTGGTTATTTCAGCAAAAAAAAAAATATTACCCTTAAATTTATTGAAGCCTTCACTTCTAAAAAAAATTTATAGTAATTTTTAGCATTTTTATAAAACCGCAATAAATTTTAAAATTTATTTGAAAAAAATTTTTTTTTTGCAAGAAAATTTGTTAAGGACTCACTCTTATTCTACACAAGTACTTGTATTGTAATTTAAATGTTCTTAAAACTTTAAATGCTCCAAAGGTATTTGTAAAAATGAAAAAAAAAAATATAAAACCTTTTTTTTGTGCCATCTTAAAGTAGAAACGCTACAATTACTTTTCATTTTAAAAGAACAGATAGAAAATGAAAGAGAGAGAGAGAAAATAATGGAGAAAAATTAGGTCAAGAACGAATTCAACTTTTTCGAATAAATTTAATTTTAGATGGACTTCCACTATTTTGAAAAAACCATGATCAAAAGTTAAGTTTTCTGGTAACATTTTTTTTGTTCAAATACAAGTAGGCTGGTAATTAGGGTATGTAGGCCTGTATGTTTTGTGATGCGTTATTGTTGTTAGTTTACAAGTAGAGAATTATTCTTGTTTTTTCTTTTTGTTTTTAAATATTTTCTTTTTGAAATTAAAATGATAAAAGGAAAAAGAAAACCACAATTGAATTTTTTTTCTGGCTCCTTTCAAATACAACTAATTAAAAAAATTTTTTTAAGTATTTTGTAATTCAAAAACAAAATAATTTAAAATTTAATAGAATTTTGAAAAGAATTTAATGTAGTTTTTGTGAAAAACAAAGAAACAATTATGTACGGCGGCTTAGAGTTGTAAGGTGTTTAAAAGTTTAAATTACAGTTTTAATTGTCAACGAATATTCGTACGAAATTTTTTGAAGAGCTAATTGATGGTTGTGTAGATGGTTGTGTGCCGTTTTACTAAATTTGTAATTGTTTTATGAATTCAAAATTGGTCTTTCTTGCCAGTTATTGTAAGAACTTTCACAATTACCATTAAATTCGGCCCTATCATGAAGCTCATTTATGCAGAATCCGAGTATGATAAAATTTATAATTTTTGAGATAAGAGTCAATTATTTTCGAGTTCTTGTGAGATAGAAAAAAAAACCGCAATTAAATTTTGTCAAATCATTGCATGCCTTACAATTTTGAAGACTTGATCAAATTATTTTGGGAGTTTTGCGGGTATTTTAATTACATTAAATTAAATACTGATGGTATCTGTTGAAACCTATTTGTGAAAATTAGTTTGGTTGACAGCTAATTACTAAATCGACAAGGAACAATATCGACGCTAAGCAAGAATATTTAGATACATATTAGTCTGTATCCCACATCATTGTTTCGTATTGTTACACAAAGAGTGGTATACTTATAATAAACTTTCCAACATACGTAGGTACGAGTTTGAGCAGAAATATTCGCTGTTCCATTTTCAAAAATTGTAAACAATATGGAAAGAATTACAAATGTCGATTACAATTGAAGATATTTTTTGAATACCTTTGATTAAAAATCTTTACTTAAATTTGTTCGGCCACTTGTGGATTGTGTTAATTCCGTGAAAGCTATTGGTTTAGAAAATCGCATATATTGTTACAAATTTTTCTGTTTTTTTCTCTGTTCTCCGTTACAACATCAAAGAGTCGGAAGAATGAATTGAGTATAGAGTCGAATTTTATAAACTGAGTATATTCAGATATAAAGAGTTCAGAAGAGATTTCAATTTATTCAATTTTTTGTTCGAACTTTGATCGAATTGAAATCAAATTCATTTAATTAAATTTTTGCTTCCTTATCATAGATGTCGTAAGAAGCAAGAAGTGCGCTTACATTTGTATTATTTTATTTTTCAAAGCTGTGCCATAACTAAATTTAATATTACATCGAATTAAATAGCGATTTGTATTTCATTTTGCAAGTAATTCAAAAATTTTGTAAACTCTAGGGTTTGTAATTATTTAACATTTTATTTCAAAAACGCCATAATTGCATTCTTAAAAATTTAACTAAAAAATAAATTCCTAAAGGAAATTCTCAAGTTGTAAGCATTTCTTTTTTTTTTGATTAATTAATCTAATAAATTTAACTTTAACTTTTACTTTCTCTTGCTCGCTTTTAATATCATGATTTTGATGAACAAATTGTGAATATACAAAGTTGTTGCGCGGAAAAATATTAGTTATCTACCAGCTACTACTCCATTACTAAAAGAATTCTACACCATATCTAGATATTTGATCATAAAAATATGGAATATACACAGAGGGAAAAATTGCATTCATTTGGGGTTTAAAAGCAGTAAATTAATTAAATTTTGAATTGATAAAAGTCGAAAACAAAAAACAAAAAAAAAAAAATTAGAAAAAAGTGCAATGCATGCGATGATGCAAGGATTTAAAGGATTATGATGATAAAATGCTATTATTTAAGTAGATTGAAAACACAAAATATTTTCCTGTTTCTTTTCTCTTTTGGCTGCGGTTTCATGGATAGAAAATAATAATTTTTTGCGTAAAATGTGTTTTTTTTTCAGTTGGCATTCATACATATTTGCATTTGTTTGTATGTATATACGAATACAAAACCAAATATAATTATGAAGGCGAATCATATACTGACTTACATACAATTTTTATTTTAAAAATGATTGAATTTCATTGTTAAAAAAGTTTTAATATTCTTGATCCTTAAAAAATAATAAAAAAAAAAAAATATGGCAGAAATCAAAAGTTGAACGCTTTAAATAAAATTTTCATATTGAAAATAATTTTTTTTTTCTTTTTGGGTTTTATATATTAAAAACTTCCTGCTGATAAAAGTTTTTGAGAACTTCTGAAAAGATTGATGATGATTGAAAACGAATGCAATGCAATGTTTTCAAGATTTTTGTTCGTTATTTTTTAATTTTAATTTTTTTTTGCTTTGGAATTTGGAAGGGGTAGGGAGAAATTTTTAGTTAGTTTTCTTGAACCGCAATTGAACGTGTGAAATTTCCACATTTACTTATAAAATGAAAGTTGTTTTTTTGAAAGGATTTTTCGATTTACAAGCTTCAAATTTTACAAACTATTTTTTGGTAAAGTTTTTGGTATAGCAAAAAGAATTAAAACTAATTCTAAGGGTTTTTCGGATAGATTGCGCTCAAAAAATGCCAAAATCCATTTTAATAGTTTCCAATTTTCTCTTAATTTCGAATAATTCTTTATGATTTTATTTCCTTGCTGAAGTTTGGTTGATGTACCTGAACTATGTACTTCTAAGTTATGAAGAAAAATCTAAGAAATTGGATCTGAATTTCAAATTTGATTTAGTTAGTTGAGTTCGCCAATTTTTAAATTCCCGACTTTCAAATTATTTTTGATCAGCGGTGCTCGTTAATCTTTTGAAAAAGAATTTGGATTTGTTTTATTTATATTCTCTTGTATTAGCTGCGCACCACAGTTTTGAAATTATGGAGAAGAATTGAAAGAGCTACAATTTTTTTTCCAATAGAAACTTTGAGTTGAATTTTCTCAAACGATCTTTTTTGGACTTATCTTAAGTGTTTTTTCTTTGAAAATTAAACCACTAAAGTTCAGAAATAAAGCAAAAAAATTAAAAAAATTAAATATTATGTAAGTTATATTCAACTATAGATAACGTAATTGAATGTATAGTATTTATTCGGACTCGTAATTCAGATTGGTTCTGAATAAATTTGCAAAAACTTGAGTGAATGATTTGTGGGTTTTAGACATGTGTTTTCAGTGGTTTCGAAAAATTATTTGAAAGAGTTATTGAAATTTTGTACAAGATTGTTATTTTCTTACTTATATAAGGTAAAACTGTTCTGTGTCTTACAATTTTATCGAAAATTATTTAAAATTTTCGAATATTATTTCGAAATGTTCTCTTTTGCTAAATTAAATAAAATTTCGGGCTTAATGAATAGTGTATTTATTGCACAGCCACAACAGAAGTGTTTTAACTCAAAGAAATCAATTTCGAAAAAAATTTTTTTTCGAAAATATAAATTCGAAATCATTTCGCTGAAGAGAAAACTCTCTTTCCTTCGGAATAAAATGCTTTTACTCTAACTAATATTTTCTTCCTTACATACGAACTTTATCATAGCAGATTTTCTTCGTAAAGGAGAATTTAAGGTTCTTCAAACAGTTGACACATAACCTACGAAATCGATTTTCCCAAGTTAACAAAATCTTTTAACAAGGGTACGATATGCACATATGCCTAATATGTGTGTATTATTCGAAAACAAAATTTATCGAAATTAAATTTGTAAATTATTGCATAAAAACTTTGTTGAAAATTGGTTAGAAGCCAAAATTGATAAAAAAAAAATAATATAAAGATTAATTGAATAAAAGACCTATAAAATTTTTTTTTATCTGCAGAATTTGTATTTAATATGTTGCACCAAATTTGCAATAACAGTAATACGAAAAAAAAAAATAAAAGCAAAAATATGAAAGGTGAGAAAATTAAATTAAAATAAAATTAATAGGAAGAGCAAAAAAAATTTTTTTAATTGCTTTTTAATAAATTCACAATTTATTATACTCGAAGGTATTAAATGATTTTTTTAAAGTATTTTTTAGTTTAATTTTTATTTACAAAAAAATATTACCGGGGTGAACTAAGGGGGAAACAGGCAATGCTCCCCAAAATATAAATCCATCCTTAATTGCCTCAAAAATGAAGAAATATTTGGTACATTCTCAGTTAAAATCATTGCTTATGTTGCAATTCCATTCTAAAATAAATTCCTTTAATCTATTTCTATTCTTTCAATATTTTAATAGTGTACCTTACCCATTTCTTAAGTTTCGAATAAAAGAATAAAAAATTAGAATAAAGTTACAATACACAATTAATAAATAATTCGGAATTAGATTAAAATCAATATTGAATAGAATGAATTTTTAAAAATTTTCTATTCTAATTTACCAAATTTGCATTTACAAAGTAATGTGGTAGACCTCCGTATAAACCGTAAAATTTAATTTTTAAAATAACATAAATTTTCATTTATACCCTCTTATAAATAATGAAAATTTTCAATTCTAAAAAGGGATTTTATTTAGAATGAAGGAGAAGAGCGGAGAGAAGAAGTGAGGTAAAAAAATTCTATAATATCATTTTATTGCATAAAATCGAATTGATTTGAATGTCAAAAGACTTTTAAAATTCTATAATTATTACTCAAAATTGATTTTATTTCCAAACAATTATTGTTTGTTATTAAGTAAATTAAAAGTAAAGGATAAAATTAGAAATAAGATAAAAGTGATCGAATTGGACATAAATATGGAAAATAAAAATTAAGTGAAGAAATTTAAAATTCTGTATGTAATTTGATTATTAATTTTGGAAAATATTAAAAGAAAAATATTTTTACCTTTTATTTTTATAATTGCTGTTTATTGATTTTAAATGGTTAAAAGTGTCATGACAGTAATGAATTCTTGGTAGGCATTATACTAAGTAATGTTATTTGTTTGGAAAAGTAGAAAATTTTCATGTGAATTTGAATTGAGAATTGAGAGGCAAATTCAAAATGCTGCTGTCGTTGCCGAGTTGGAATTCAATTAGAACAGAATTATAGTAATGCAGTTCTCTTGCACTTACTGTGTTCTTTTTGAATGTTATATTAGAGGGCTATTAATTGAGAGTACAACAGAAGTAGTATCATAAAAATGAACATAGAAGCTCCTTCACCATAGGTCTGTCTGTAATATTATGTATAAAAATTTGAGAAATGTAGTTACCCATTTATTCTAATAGATGGCTTTTTGTTTTTGTGTTGAATACCAAGTACTTGTAACATTAATGGCTTAAGTTTCACGAATTCTCAACTAATTTCAACTACAGATCAGATTTAAGAAACGCAAAAATTAAATTCAAATGCCAGAAAGTGTATATTGACTTTGCCAATATTGTTTTTTGTTGTAACGATCTCGGAATTTTAAATTTAATTCCAAATTTAAAATGTAAGGAGTAAAATAGTGAAAGCTTAGAAAAAGAGATAGATGTTTAGGATTAGATGGAACACTATATGCAGAGCCAGTTAGAATATTACGTATATTAATTAGCAACAGATGGACTGTTCGTGCAGGTTAAGTAAATTTTAAAAATTTTTGCTTTATTTGTTCTTTGCGGATGAGATTTCATGATGCAATCATATGTCATAAATGCCACGTGTTTTGCCATAATTTAAAAATTCCATTAACATTCTGTACTTCGTATTAAGATCCCATTAAAAGAAAAATGCAAAATATTGTTAGTTTAGTAAAATATTCTTAATATTTTTAAAGCACAATCGAATATAAATACGTAAAAGACGTCTTCTTCTTACCTTCCTAGAATGATGTCTTAAATATGCTTCAAATAATCAATTGAGTGGAAATTAAAATAACAATCAGTCTAATTATTTTTATTAGAATTTCATAATAGGTTTTTGTTGTTTTTTTTTTGTGAGCATTATTACAAATTTTTAAGGTAATTAGGGTTTTCTAAATATTTTATGTCAATTGATTTAGTTTCATTTGCCAAGATTTTTATTTGAATTTGTTTGTGTGTAAATTAGCCTACTTTAAAATCTAAAATATTTATACCCATATATAAACATTCATACGTATGTATGTGTGTAAACTGACTGAATAAATAAATGAATGGATGAATAAATTTTTGAGAGTCAATTAAAAAAATAAAATAGCAAAAATAAAAAAAATTTAAAAATAATTCTTGTATGTGCACGTATGCAATTTATGAATGTTTATGAATATCTATGACGTAATTTTGTATGTGTGTATGTATGTGTGTGTTCATAATTTTTACCGAGCCCATTGCATACAACAAGAGTAGTGATGTGATAGCTTCAAATTTTGCATTTCAAGTTTAAGGCAGAGGAGGATTTTTCCATGCTCTAGAGTATGGAAAAATCCTCCTCTGCCTCTGAGTCAAGTGTATATAAACTATTTTTAGAGAGTTGTCTGTTTGCCTGTCTTTGCCCTCCTGTAATTCAAGTTCGTAGATGAACTGATTTTTTCGAAAATTTATGTTCAGGTCTGTTTTGAAGATTAAACAGTTTGATCAACTTTTAGGATATGACAGGTCATTAAAGCGCTGTCTGATTGTAGAACAAGGCGCTTTACTTTTTAATGAAATTAAATTATTGCAAGAAGGGTTTTACTATGGGTTGCATTTATATTTTTGCTCCTTTAGAGGGAGACAAATGAACCAGCAAATTCTTCCTTAATATTAGCATTTAGAAGCATAAATTTAACCAAGGGTCGATTTTATGTTTATTTTTAACGAAATTTACATTAACTAAAACCTACTTTCTATTTTTCATAGAATTTGAGGAATAAATATTTAAAGAAAACTTTCATACTCCTACGATCGGTTATGTGCTGATCACATCAGAGATTTTTTTTTATGTAATATTGAATTTTAAATTTTTGTTGTAAATTTGGAAAATTTAAGAAGAATAAGAAGCAGCAAAATAATATTTTATTTTATTTACATTTGAGGCAATATCTGACAATAAACTTGTGATATTCATACATGTGCACATATTTGTATGTAGTTTACGTAAGTAGTCACAATTGGTATAGAAGAAGTTTTGAATCGATTTTGAGGGGGGGCAATTTTTTTTGGCTTCTATTGTAGTACATTTAAATAATATTTGTGATTAATTTGATTTTAATTTTAAGAACCATGTCCATACAAAAGTAAAAATTAGGTAATTATAGAATTATTTTGCGTCATATCGAATCCCGCCGCCACCTTAATTTAAAATCTATAATTAATTTTCGAAACAATTTCAAAATTTTGTGATTAATGTGACATTTTTGAAAAAGGTTAAATTTTATTCTGCATTAAATTCTGGCATAAATGCGGAAATTATGAAATTGCCGAAAATCTGGCGGCAAAGCAAACAAATTAGATAATATTATGAATTTTGGATATTGATTAAAGAACTTTTTAAATAAAATAAAATGTAAACACATACATATGTAATTAATATTGACTATGCATGTATGAGTATGTTTTTATTGCAGTGTTTTATTGCATCATTCATTAGATTGCTATAGGATTTTAGCAATTCAGTACGCGTGTGTCTTAATGTTCAAGGAGGACCGAATTTTTGCCAAAAATAAGGGCAGAAATTGCCAAAAATAGCAAAATTTGTCCGAAATAGTCACCTTCGAGCTTAAAAGAAAATCTAAGTTTGTTTAGTATGCATAATCGGAATCGATTAGTTTTTTTAGAAATTGCCTTAAAATTTCCATACCTTATTCGGCAGAGCATTTACTTAGAAAGCCAGCTACCACTGATTTAAATCCACTTCTCAATTTATTCACTTTAACAATTTTTCGATTTACCGAACACAATTTTTCTTGTTAATGACTAAAAATTTTCCCATATCTGTTTTGAAATTTTTATAATAAATAATTAAAATTTTAATCGTTTTATTTTTGTCCTTGTCAGAATTCTTTAAATATTTTCTTGTTTTAATTGAAAGATTCTTTAAAAATTAAAAATTGAATTAAATTAAACATTAAATTTTTTAATCCTTATGTATTAGAAAACGTAATAATAATAATCATTATTGTGAACCATTAAAATTTTCCCTTTGTTGTTAACTATTTTCTATATGTGAGGATCAAGTTATTCGGGTGTAGGGTAAATTACATTCTTATTACTTTTCCCCTTCCTATTATTAAAATATGTATATATTTTTTTTTGTGTAATAAAGTAATTTGTCCCTTTTAATTATATCTTCACATATCACTCTTAATGATTCTTCTTTCATATAAACACACACATAAATATTTATTTTTATATAAAACTCATTAAATGTTTATAAAGAATCTCTTATTATTTATAAAACATTAGTTAACCATATTGTTATATATTACTTATGTACATATGAATGTGTTTATAATTTATGAAAAACACATCTTGAAAGGAACAATATTATAATATCCTTTATATCCTGTTTGACATACCATAATATTTTTAATTGTACTAAAAATAGTTTTCTATATCATGGTAAGCCCTAAAAAAAGGAAAAGGAAAAGTAAAAGAAACGAAGTGAACTGAAGAGTTTGTGTAAAAAAAAATGATTGTTTAACAGTACCGGACCTTAACTGATTTCAACAAGACTCTACACTAAACTGTTGATGGATTTCCAACTAATTATTTTCTGAAAGATACAAAACTCCGTCACCTCAAAAAATGGTACCGATAGTAGCCGCACTAGTAATTCGATATTGATAGTTGCAAATGTGGGTCCCTGTAACTAATCCTGATACTTTATTTTTTTACCTGATACCTTTAAATTGAATTTTATGTAGAATTTTAAATGAATAAATTCCATTTAAAAGGAAAGTAAATAATTTTTCGGCATCCAATGACATAATTTTGTTAGCATTTTAATATTGCATATTTTTAGGCGAAAAGTCTATGAATATTTTAATATGATTTACCATGATGGTAGTGTTTTGAAAAATTAAAAAAAAACGAGAAAAAAAATAGAGCTGACCTTGTCAACTCTGTGATACCCGTACGAATTCGTTATCCTATGTGCGAATAACTAATGTGCCATAACTAACTATGGGGCGAACTATGACTTTAAGTTGCCGTATTACCATATTAATTTATGCAAAATTTCAGTACTATGTGTTTTTCAAAATACTGGTTGTGCCAAACTACTATTGAAGTTGTATGGCAGCTACCAGAAAGAGCCAAGAAATTTTTAGCAAATTTTATCAAGAACATCGGCCCTACTAATATATTCACTTGTGTGAAATCTCAATATCACAGCTTTTATAGTTTCTGAGATATAGCCAAATAACTTTTGAAGTTGTATAGCAGAAGGAGCCAAGTTATTTCAACGATTTTTATGAGACACATTGGCCCTACTAATATATTAATTTGTGTGAAATTTCAATACCATAGCTTTAACAGCTTCTGAAATATAGTCAAATAACTTTTGAAGTTGTATGGCAGGTACCAGAAGGAGCCAAGTAATTCCAACGACTTTTATGAGACACATTGGCCCTACTAATATATTCGTTTGTGTGAAATTTCAATACCACAACTTTTATAGTTTCTGAGATATAGCCAAATAAATTTTGAAGTTGTATGGCAACCGGTATCCCGATCACGTCCAATTTAAATAGGGTTCTGGCACTTACTACAATAAATCATTTGTGAAAATTTGGTGAACTTAGCTGAATTAGTTTCTGAGTTATCGTTCGGACGGACGGACAGACAAAGCTAAATCAACTCAGAATTTGACGCTGATCAAAAACATACACTTGAGTCTATATCTAACACCGAAATCTTGTATTATCAAACACAATACAACAATAACCGATTATAAGCTAATTTTTTTGGGTTGCATAATACACAATTCAGCAATTATTATTTATTAGCTGAATTTCACGGTAATAGAGTATTGTTGCGATTTCGATATTACGATTACGTTATTCTGGTATCAGTTATGTCAAAAATTCTTATGAGACACTATCTACACACATACATAATATATTCTATACCATAAATTACAATAATGGTGACCCTGGTAAATAAAATAGGTAAAATATTTTTATATTGACTTCTTGAATAAATTTTAACTTCCGTCTAACTAAAGATCATTATTATTTTCCTTTAAATGTTCGAAAGGAATCGAAAATGAAAGAAACTAGAATGAATATCTGTACATGTATTTGTATATACAAGTATTCCTTTACTTTTACAAAGGAATCAAAAAGGACTTAACTAGGATATATAGTTTCTTAATGCATATTTTCCTTTCAATATCACTTTAAGCTGTCAGGTTGATTTCGTTTAATTTTCAGTCATTCAAAAAAATATTTTGTATGCACAATGTGTGTGTTTGTGTATTTAAATGTATTATATTTAAGTATTGTACCTGGTTGTACTTTTTGTTTTGATTTTCTGAGAATATTTTCTATAGAAATTGTATATAATATATGTGTGCGTGTATGTAATGTTTATTTAAGAATATTTATTGTACTCTTCTTCTCCTTCTGTGTTGTTTAATGTTCATCAAATATTGATGTGTTGAATTATTAAAGTGATTCTTTTATATGAATATTTTTTGGTTATTCTCATAATATTTTGTATTGTGTATAGAAGAGAGAGCAGGATTGTGAGAAAGTATGAAGGAAAGAGGAGAGAGGTATGAAATAAAGAAATGGCTATTGTTATTTTATTATTAAAGAATTTCACTCTTGTATCTTGTTATTGTTTGGCATTTTTTTCATTATATCGTATAATTTTTTCCTATGTTATACAATATTACATTTTATTATTTGATTTGATTGCACATGACTTAACAAAATTATATACTTTAGTTTTAATAATATAAAAGTTAGAAAGAAAATTAAGAAGAAAAAAAATATTAATAGATAGTAAATTGTTTATTCTTCTTTACATAAAATGTTAAAGGATACACAGAGAAAAAAAAATAAACAATATTGATTTTATCCTATATTTGTAGGTGATAAATTTGATTTTATTTAATCAAATTCTTCTGTACACATTTTTTACATTTAAATTAATTTAAAAAACAAAATTCTTAGTTGTATAGTGTACTGTAATCCTTTTTAATACTTATATTAAAAAAGATAAAAATATCTGATTCTGAAATGTTGTGAAGAGTATAATTTGAATGCACGAATTATGTGAATATGAATGTCCATGCACATGTGTATGTATTACAATTTAAAATATTCAGGATTTCGAACAATAATTTTTTTTTTTGTTATATTTTAATAAATATATTAAATCAATGATTTTATTGCAAGATGTGCTTTGAATATTTTGTTTTTCTTGTAATTGGTATACAGAAAAATAAAAGAATCTATTATCGATCCCGCAACGTATGGTTTGTGAAATAGCACATTTCCCTTTTAATATATGTATCTACTCAGAACCGATACTGACCAGCTCGGCGCCTTACGCGGTTTCTGAAGAAAGCACTCACCTCACTTTCGAAGCAATGAACAATAAACAATAAACATTGGTATAAATGTTATCAAGTTAAGTTCGCTGTAAATAGAAAAACAAAATTTTTGGAAAGCATGTAATGGAAAAAATGGGAAAAAAATTTTAATTTTTCAGTTGTTATTTTCAAGTTTTGAATAGCATGCCCATTTTCCGATTCCCTAGACAATCTTGGAGGCAGAGTTTAATTTATAGATAAATTTTTTCCAATTTGTTTGTTTTTGCAACTTAGACACAAATATTAACTGTAACCTGTTATTTATGATTTTTTTTTCGGAATAAAAAAGCTATATAAAATTCAACTTATGCAGAAAATGCGGGTTTTTCGAATTCACATCGAACTTATAGTTCTTATACTTTGCAGTTCGCAGGCTAAGTAGATACTGTATTTTTTGAGATAAAAAAAGTATGTTTTTTTTTATCTCAAATCAGTTTATTTAAAAACTATAGTTCAAGAATGAAAATCTCATCAGTATTACGTAACTCTGTACGAATTTAAACATGAACTTTCGGCAGAAATATATTTTATCCATTAAAATTGTTTAAACCCTACGAGTTATAAGTTCAAAGTAGACCTGCATTGCTATAGCGACACCAAATATTAATTAACCATTAGTTATCAAAGTTAGTAAGAAATATTTCATAGAGAAACTCACCAATTCACCAGAAATCTAAAAGCCGTAGTGGTATATTAATTCAAATAGTCGTTCTTAATCGTACTGGTATCACACTGTTTGTTGACGCTATCAATTCTCGTTTAAAATTTAAAATTTTTGAAATATTTTTATTAAAAAATTTATTACAATAGCAAATTTAATTCCTCTTGGTAACGACGTATGTAGAAGGTGTTTAAAAATAATTCCTAATGATTTTCATGAACCTTAGAACAATTTCAACTTTGTTTTAAAACAATATTTTTCCTTAAATATATAAAATTCTTTAAATACACAATTTAAATAACAACTTACACCGTCCTTTCTAAAGAAATTAACATTCTTGTACGTATGGTTGCGTACAATATAATTTTAAGGTATAAGAAAAAAAAAAATTAATAAGATTTTATTTACATTGGTTTCCTTAAAAATTACTTTTTTCTCGGAATATCTAAAAATAACAAGTAAAAAATTAAACATTGTAAAAAAGTAAATAAGAAAATAACTTTGAAAAACTTTTCATAAAATGTTCGAAATACGTTTTCCTTTTATACAAATATATAATTATAAAATATCTTGAAAAACTGGTATACGAGTAGAATAAATTCCTTAATTTTTTGAATGTTTATGACTTAAGACACCAAAAAAAAAAGAAAAGATTACAATATCATAAAGTTTATGGAACAAGAACAACTTCTTAATTTGTATGTATATATAGAATATGGCGTGACCCATTAGTGTTAAATAGTGGTAATAATAACTTTTTTCTTGATAATATACTTACTTTATGCTTGTATATTAAGCACTTATTTTGTGGGTATCCGTATAAACAAGGTGTAAATTTTGTATATATTTTTAGAATTTAAGAAATCCAAAATGTTTTACAGGGAATGATGAATTTTATTCAATTTGGTTTAGCATTTTCGCCATTAATATTTTCATATTATAATAAAATTTACAACACTCAACTCAAGGATTCAAACCATTAAAACTAGTTTCTCGTTTCATACATGCATTTCATACAAATTAATTTGATTGTTTGATTGCAACATGCTTTCAATATTATATCTATGTTTTAATCCCATATTTTATCATTCCTTATCATTCCATTTTCATATAAATTAATGCCGTTTTGTAAAAATAGCTATATTTTATTAATAATTTTTTTTTTATTTTGACAATTCAAATTCATACACGTTCGCTACATGTACGTTCTACAAAGGACTTTTGGTATGAGGGCTGTGGCAGACATGAAATTTTTAGTTTTGCAATTGATGCTTGATTGTAAAATTGTTGCGCCTACACATAAGCAAGTAAACTACAGCGTTTTTTAAAATCGATTGCGTTAACTAATTTATTGCAGTTTGTAAAATATTACAGACTGTTTGATTGCTTAATTGCATGCGATCATACAGTTGCTTATGTTGAATATAAACTTAATAAATACAAATAGGCTATCAAACAGTTGCAAGACTAATTTTTTAAGTTATTTACTTTCTATTCAACGGAACACCCTATTCATATCCTATTATTATTTTGAAGACCTTTAATTTTTTGATATTAACAAAAGAAAAAATTTTCCAACTTTTGTTGAATTGTTGTAGTTGTCATTTTTATTAATAGAATTCAAGTAACTATTTCCACCTACTGTAACGATAAGACTTGCACAGCAACTTACAAACATATAATATAATTATTATATACTTTCATATTAAAAAATTTTTAAAGGACTTCTCTTTCAATTCCTTTTTATTTGTTTCTTTTCAATGTTCTTTTTTTAATATTTTGACTTTTTATTTTCGTTGTATATTTGTACATATTTATATTTACATTAAGGTAAATTTACCTATATGTATATATATAAGTAAATGTACTTGTACTGTATACATTTTTGACCCTTATTTTGTGGTTTGTAATGATCATTTGATATACAGAAGAGAGAAAAAAAAATAATACTGAGGATAGAATGAAGGAAAAATGTAACTGCAGGTATACATAGCAGACATTAATGTCTATTAAGAGACTATAATATAAATAATAAGAGAGAATAATATAGAACGGGTAAATGATAAAAAATTATTGTAGTTGTGATGGGAAAGTGAGATAGAAGAGACTGAAAATAAAATTATACAACACTTTCTTATACAAAATTGTTAAATTTAACTTACCTGAACGTTAACAACAATGATGGATTTCTATTTTTAAATGAAAACTAACAGATTTCTTGTATACTGAGAGGAGAGATGAAAGAAGAAGAGTGAGAAAGGGTGAGACTAAAGGAAGAAATTTTGCTGAATGTTGTATAACAGTTGAATGAGTAAACATTGTAAATTTCTGAAAGTCTTGTAAGAAATCTTAAATAAAATGATGTCTTGCTTTTAAATTTTGGATGTAATATCCTTGTTAGATTTTGTTTTAGCATTTCTCAGTTTTTGTGGGTATCGTACAAAATAATGTTAATCAATACAATCTGGATTTTCTTTAATAATTTCAAGAATGTAAGAAATTTGAGATTTTTTAATAAAAATTTTTAGTGTAGATTTCTAGGAAAATTTCAAAATAGCATTACATTATAGTTTTCATATTTTAAGAAAATTTCATTTTCGAATCAAAAATTTTCATTTGTAATTCATTTAATAAAAATGTTAAATTTGTTATAAGTAGGAGCCAGAAAGAAGGCAGAATGACTTTTAAATTGCTCTATTCAATTTAATTTCTTTTATGAAATAAAAATGTCAGTTGTCTAAAAAATTAAATATCAAGACTTACGTCACAAAATATAGTTTGACTAGAGTTTAAATCTAGAGCTATCTTTTTTAATTCAACAATTACAAGTTGAAATTAATTTTAAGATTTTATTTATGATTTATGATTTTAAAGGTAATTTAATTTTAAAAAGTAATCATTTTGAATAGAAAAACAAAACAATGGAGTAAAATTTTTCAAATTTTTATAGAAAATTATGAGAATTTGAATTTAAATTTAAATTTTCTTTTAATTTAATTTCTGTAACTATGAAATTGTTATCCTAAATTTTAAATAATTGTGAAAAATTGGCGGCTTTTGAATTGTAATTTTATGATTGAATATTTGAGAGTTGTTTGTTTTAGAGTACGTATAAGTTATGTGATTTTTTATGTACAGTTGTGAAGCTCCAAATATTTACAATATTTCCAACATACTGTGACAAAGAAAAAACTTCTACCAATAAGTACAAAAGTGTACTAATACTTGTTACTTAATTCAGCAATTTCAATTCATAAGCTGAATTGTGTAAGAGTAAATTGCATTGTTTTAGGCTGTTTACATTTAAATTTATAACATTATTAAAGCTGTAAGAACATTTTTCATTGATATTTTGTGTTGCCAAATGTTGGGAATTTTTACTAAAAAAAATTAAAAATTATGAAAGGGAATAAATAAAGAACAAATGGCATGAACAAATGAATTGAAAAAAAAAATAGCTTATATAATTCGCTGTGATCATCCATTTCAATAAATAATCTATTTCGTTAGAAAATTTTTTTTTTCCTCGTTCTCTTCCAAGTTATTATATCTTGAAATTAGGCACATTTCAATTTTCGGCACATTATGCATTTACAAAACTGCCAGCTTTCTCAAATTACTATAAAAACAGAAAACTAACGGCCGCGACTGTTATACTGAATTAACAGTCAAATTTTATCATTATATTAACATTACTTTTAAATATTTTTTTTTCTCCGCAAAGTATGCAATATTTTTTTATTGCATAAAATAATTTTTGTATTGCATAAGAAAAAGTGTCATTATAAAAGCCGTTGATTTGATCCAAAATTTATAAATAATACCAATCAAAAATTCGCGAGACATAGAACGAATCTTTGTGTCCTACCTAGGGTAGGAAAAGTAGGGTTGGGAGATGCCTCTGAGTGTGTGCAAGCTGCTGCTACAAAATGCGGCAATAAAGCAGGCCAACGGTAGATAAGAAGATGTTTGATTCCAGGAGGATGGGGCGTCTCGCTAAGGATCCCTGCAGGACCTGCCGTAACGGTGTGGAGGAGGAGACGGTGGATAATTTTCTCTGCCCATGTTCAGCTTTGCCGCGGAGAAGACGGAGGCTCTTTAGATCGCATTTGTTACTTTCTGCATGTAACGGACCTGGCTAATGTAAATGCCAGGAATTTAAACCAGTTTATAAAGGACTCGAGCTGGTTCACGTGCGGATGGGGATATGGAGATCCAGGGATAGTTTTAAGCCTAAACTTAAAACTATCAACAAAAGTATATTTTAGCCAAAAAAAAAGTTCTTCTCTTTTTCTCAGGAAAAACGGCAAAGAAGATTTAGTAACAAAGAATATTACAAAATTTATATTTCGTAGAATAATTATTTTGTTATAAAACTAAAAGAATTAAGAATCGTAAAGGATAATGGATGAATTCAGTGACTGTGAAATCTGTAATCGATATGAAGGTTCCAAAAATTTCAAATTCTCATTTTTTAGTTTCATTTTTTGAGTTTAATTTCATAAAAACAATAATCCGTTTTCTTAAACATGGTTTTAATAATTCAAAATATCCTTTAAACATTAATTCTTAATCCTTTTTTGATTTCTTCTGAAAAAAAAAAAAAATCGCATTTATTCTTGTGTAAAATGGTAGCTTTAAGGGGTTTCTTTCCTTTTTTTTTGTTTTGTTTATTAAAATTAACTCTTTTTTATAAAGGAATCCCTTTTTCTTTATGTATGTACGTATATGTATATTTAAATGATCAATACTATGAAAAGGATATTTGAAAAAAAATAAAACAGTTTTCAATAAAGGATTTCTTATTATATAAATGAAAATCATTCTTGGAATTAATAAAGAAATTTAGCAACAAAAATGTTTGTAGTTTTGTGAATGTCTTTATGGAAAACCAAAGCGTTACAAGAAAACCCCAGTTTATTTTAATTTTTTACGCATCTTAGGATATACAAAATCTAATAAATTCCTTTAATTTTTTTTTTATCAGAAAATCCGAAATCTATGTTGAGCGTTGGTACTTTTATTTTCATGAACAAAAACGTAACCTTCTGCATTTGTAAATTTTTTCGATCCATATGTGAGTGTATGCGTGTTGGTATTCAGAATTTAGATACTTGTTAATAAAAGAAAATGTTCAATTTTACTTTTACATTAGTTTTGTTTTTTTTTTATTCATAAATAAAGAGAAGAGTTGCAAAAGAGAGAAAAATGGGTTTAAATCATAATCCTTTTACTTTATCCTTTTTTTGCCTCTGTATACTTGTTTTGTTTTTCAAAAAAGTTAATTCATTTGAAATTTTCGAATTTTTATTCTAATTCTTTTATAAATTCATGCTTAATGCCGAAAATATATTTCTGTAATAAATGTGAAAGTAACCGTGTAAATATTCAATGCAATCTTATTCAGTTTGATCCTGTTATGGTTTGGTGTATGGCTCTAGTATAGAATGTCGAGAGAGAGAAAGAGAGATTTTTTGTTTTTACTTTATAAATTTTATGAATAATATTCAGGAGTTTTTAATTATTTTTTTGATAATTTCCAAAAGAAATGCACTCCTTTTATATGAGTTTCAGATCAAAATTTATTCAAAAAATTTTTTAAAATTCTTCTTATTTTTAATTAGAGTTGGCGACAGAAAATTAATTTTAATTGTTTTTAATTTATTTGAATTTGAGCAGAATTTAATTCAGAAATGTTTACTGTTATGTAAATGAGGCAATGGAAAACATTGTGCATGAAATAAAATGAATTTATTATATTTAAATTGACCAATTTTCAAGGGTTGAACCTCTTGAAATTTGTGTATAACAAACAGTCATTATAAAATTTTTAATATATAAATATCTCGAAATTAGATTAGATTAATTTAGAATCATTAAAAATCGGACTCCACATGGAAATTTTTTACAAACAAATAAATATAATCTGGCTCTTATTACCTTCAATTTTGAATTTATGAAAACTCGGAAATTTTAAGTACCAACTAATTTTGTTTCATTTTAAATGCCTCATTAATACCTTTTAATTTTAATTTTCCCCATACAATAATAATTTTCATCATAAAGAGTAAATGAGAAAAATATTTTTAAATTCATCTCCTTTTCTACTCATATAAAACAAAACAAAAAAATTCCCACCACCCTTGAGCAATATTATTTATTTAATTCTCTTAATATCCTTGCCATAAAAAAATTTTATTTATATTTTAATTATTATTTTGGTTTAAGAGTAATATGAGAGGACGGGTCCATAGAATGTCAAAATTATCTTCTGGAAATATTTTATTTTATTTCTTGTAATTTTAATTCTATGATTTTTTATTTATTTTAGCTAATAAATCTGTAAGAGGGATGAAATTTACCCTATAATTATATGATTATAAGATTTATATTAAATGTGACAGACCTACCAAATGACTTACGAAACTGGAGCATGTCTTACTGGGGCATACGATATCAAGAATAAGCCTTATTTTCCTCATAGGGGTGAAGAGGAAAAAAAAAATATGATCTGTTCAGGATTTTCTCTTGTAATTTCTGACAAAACGAAGAATATCAAATATTTTGAGCACAAGGGTAAATAAAATACAATTAACATATAAATTTCCTTTTAATAGTGTTCATGTTTTCTAAGTAAATTAATTGTTTTTTACAAATAATTGATAAAATTTATGTGATGAAATGAAAAAAAACTATAATTTTGATTATAGATTTCAAAAGTTATAACAATGCCGTTATAAAGTTAAAGAAACTAATTTCATTTACATTTTGCCATTTCTTTACTGCGCTATAAAACTTTGTGCCCGAAAACTGTGAATGTAAGTGAAAAGTGTAAATATAAGTAAATGTTGAACGGGATACTGTAAGTGTCCCTAATCGTTTTTAACATTTTTGGTTTCTAATATACAAAATTATGATTTGCAGCAAAACACCTGTCCAGATTTTGAACCACATGACGAAAAAACACATTTAACTAGCGTAAACCAACATACTGGACCCGACTAAACTATTTTTAGTTAAAATTCAAATCAAGTAATTCAAAACAAATTTCAATTCACATAACAATTGTGTTAATTTTAAAAACATGTGTGTGCTGCGGCATATATCCTTTATGACCATTTAAAATTTTTTATGTTTGCACAAAAATTAAGAAATTCTTTTAAAATATTTTTATAGCCACTTTCATATTTTTATTTGTCAATTCTTTTAATGTGGGTAAAATTTTAATTGTTCGTTTTCTTCTTTATTTAGGCAAAATATTTTTTTTTTGTAATTTACACAAATTGCGCTGAAATTCTTGTTAATATTTCACATACTAATTTATTTTTTTAATATAACTCTATAAAGTGCTATAACATGTGAACCAGTATAATTTCGAATAGAATTAGTTTTGTAAGTTCAATTTAATTTTTGAAATTTAAAAGACAATCGTGGTTTTAATTGGTTTTTGTTCATTAAAATTGCTTAATCATTCCACTGTCATAGTTTTTGGAATATGAGAGTTGTTCTTTCTAAATGGGCAGTAATCGTTCATTTAAAAGATTTTATTTGTGTGTTTTCTGATTCTGGTAAAAAGTCTCAACTTTAATATTTTGCATATGGTAAAATTTCTTCATAGATTAAACCGAATATGAGTTGAAAACTTTTTAATTCTGAATTCGTACGAAATTGATAAATTAACTTTAAAATTTAAATAATAAAAAAATTTTCGGAAATAATTGCTTAAATTTTGAAAAATTGTTCCCTTAAAGAAAATTCCCTCCATTTAAAAAAATTAAAGAAGGCCAGAATTAACAAAAATAAAAGAACAAAGAAAGCAAGATATCAAAAATTTTAAGGACATTAATAATTTTCTTTCTTCACTTTTGTCTTTTTTTTCTGTAAAAAACCTTCAAAGTATCAATATTTCTTCATTAATAGCCTTATTAAAAGGTTACCATATTCTTTAATAACATAAGTAAAAGAAATCATGTTTTACTCAAATTACAACCTTAAATAACCTCATCAAAGCTTTCTTAATTGGATAAAAGGCCAAAACAAAAAGAAAAAGAAGAAAACAAAAATTAAATATTTTCTCTTTAGGAGCCTCTTTTTGTGTGTGTGCGTGTGTATGTTTGAATCTTTTATATTAAATTTAAGGAGAATTTTTTTTGTTTTTGCTGTTTCAGGTATTTTACAAAATTTGTATAATAACTTTTAGTAAATATAATCGATATTTTGTAGAATGATACCGGATTTAGTATTATTTTATGACAATATTTTTATAATTTTATTTGCCCTACTTTTACGGACGTTGTTCAATTTGTAATTTATAAGTTTTCCGCAATGATTTTTTTGTTTTCGATATTAACAAAAAAATTGCGTTTTAATATTTGATTTTGCTAGATTTTAAGTTGGAGGCATTTATTCTAAAATTCGGTAATATTGAGGATCAATGCCTTTACAAAAGGTGGGGAATGATACCAAAAGAAATATTTGCTTGATTTCATGGAAAATTTTGTCTATTTACACATAATTGTGTCGAATAATTCTTCCTTGTTAGCTTATTTTAGGCTCTTTCTTGAATTGACATTAAATAGATGAAATTTTTTTCGCCTAATTCTACAATTAATAATAAATTTAGTTAATTGTAGTAGTTATATAAGAAGGGCAATTTAAAATTAGAATGGAACAAAAGAGATTTCTAATTTTCTATTAACATTATTTTAAAATATTTTAAAATTGCATACATTTAGGGGCAATATTAAATTTTAACACCGGTATAAGAGAAAATTTAACAAAAAATTAATTTTTTTTGTTCTTGGTTTTTAATGCGTAGTTGTCGTACAATTTTGTTTTTTTTTGGTTTCATTTTGTAAAAATTTTGTTCATTTTTTTTTTTTTAAGTGGAGAAAAATGAAATTTGTAATATTTTGTGAGCCCAAAAACAAATCTTTAAAGAAATTTTTTTTCTTTTGTTTTAAAATTATTCCTTCTTTTTCCTTTTTTCCGTAACCTTTCGTTTTTTTTTGACCAAAATTTAGAAAAAAAAAAGAAATCCTTTCCTTCATTTCATTCTAATTTTTTTTTTGTTGATAGGATTATTATTTTAATAAATTGGAAGGTCTTTATAAAAAATACTCACCCACACTCAATAAGTTTATAATATTTTCTTTTGTTTTTATTCTATCGCACCCCCTAAAAGTAGATTGTTATATTATAAACGGAGACAATTTAAAGTAATGACCATACTTTAAAATATACTTTAAATAGTTTCTGATTTGCTCTTTTTTTGTCTCAGTTGTGAATGCGCCTGCCACCTATCGCATAGTAGAAATTTCAATTTTTTCACTCATAAACAGATGCAAATTAAAATGAATTTTTCCTTAATTCTAGAAAAAACTTCTAAAAGTTGAATATTTAGTTTTGATTTCAGAAAATTCTATTTAAAGGGCGAGTTTTTAATAGAGTTGTCAAATTTGAAACAAAAGCCGAAAGATTGCCATTTTTTGTAGATCAAATTTGATTTTGATTGATGAACTAATCATTATCATTTATCATTATCATAACAATTGTGTTTTAAGTGGTTAATTTTCCATGTTTCAATTGCGACAAATTTTTTCGGAAGCTACGGCCAGAGCAATACCACCGGTTCAATTAGTTCTAGTGTTCGTGTAGTCGATTATAACCATGGTGATAATTTTGGAATTGTTCAATTATCGTAAACGGCCCAAAGAGATTACACTTGGAGAACAATTTTTTCTCATTCTAATGTATTTCGCTCCAAAAATATCTGTCAAATGTACTTAATTAATGTAAATTTTTTACAGGTATACCTGATAATATTCAGAAATTTGTGTATAAATTTTGTTACTAAAATACATACATTACATACATTTGTACATATAATTTTTTTGTATAAATTTTGTAATGAAAATAAATTTTGATTTTTAATAGGCTATCATTATCATCAACAATATCATTAAAATATTGTAGTCAATGCAATCATTATCAAAGTTATTATTGTGAATACCTTTTAAGTATATTTTAAGTATGTATGAGCGTTGGGCAGTAAAAACCACTTCCTGCACTACTTAACAACTTAACAGTTTCTCTTTTATTTTTTTTTCTCGTTTTATTTAAAGAGTGAATAAAAACAGTAAAAATGGCACAGAAGACAAAAATTAACAAAAATGAAAAAAACTTGAGTAAAAGAAAGAGAAAATAAAAAATCAAGGGGAGATTGTATTTATTTTTGTATTGAGAAGAGAAAACAAAGAGAAAATTTTTAACCATCTTTTGAAAGCAACACTTTCTTTCTTTTGAAATCGGTAATTTTTCTGGCAAATTTTTTTTTTGTCTTCGAAACCCAATTTCTTGTTAATGTTCTTAATTTTTTTTTTTGCTTCTCATTTTATAAGGCTTATTTTGTTTTACAAATTTTTATTCTCTTCTTTTTTAACTTTTGAAAAATTTTGTTTTTTAATTCCTTGGGAAAACTTTTTTTTTCGTTTTCCAATGGTTGAGTTTATAATAGAATTTTGAAGAAATCACAATTGGTCTAAAAACAAAGTTTCTAGTTAAAATTTATTTCAGGTTTAAATTTTAAAGCCCGTAATACAAACATTATTGTTAATATTTTAATGTTTTTTTAATGAAAGTTTTAATTTGTTAATGTTTCCAAATTAAGTGAGAGCATAAAAAGGGAAAAATTTTTTTTTTTGTATTAAGAAAAACTTTTTAAAAATTTTTACAAATTCCAAATATCTTGTACAAAGGAATAACAAAATATCAAGTAATGCTGGTAAAAAGATTTTCGAAATTCATTTTTAATAATTTTTCTCTAAAGAGAAAATTCGAGAATAAAAAGAGTGTTTAACAATTGAAATGGATAAGAACATTAAATTTTTATTAACTGACACGAAAAATTGAGATTTTAATAACAAAACTTACAATAATTTCAAAAATTATGAAAGAAAATTGTCAGAAAACAAGAACTTTTATTAAAAATCTATTAATTCGGCTTTCATTTGGTTTGTGTCTACAATATTTCTCGAAAATCAAAAGAACAGTCATTATTATTTTTAAATCAAATAATTTTTTATCACATATGGCATTCAGTTTAAAAAAATTGTTTTAAACTAAATTGATGTTGAATATAGTGAGTACGAAGAACAGGTGGCCTATAACTTTCACTTTAAATAATTGATTCCCGGATATCAGGTGCTTGCATAATTATTCATAATTTTTAAATAGTTGAAGATAAACTGGACTAAAATGAGTATTTTAAATTTTTAATAGCCAAAACTAAAAAATTTCGGAAACCATTAGCCGGAGTTGTGTTATTTTCATCAGTTTACAAAAAATATTATAAGGCAAGAGATTTTTTTTTATAATTTGTGGGAAACGAAAGTAACGAATTTTTCTGAAAGTAACAAAAATAGTAAATAAAGTGTTTTCAATTTAATTTATTTTGAAAAATAAAGAGATAATTTTCAATTCTGGCTCGATTTAAAAAAAAACTTTAATTTCTCAATTTCAATAACTGTTTTCTGAAAGAAATCGAGAGTGTTCGATACAAAATTTAGAATTTGAGAAATATTTCACCTAATTACTTTCAATATTACTCAAGTACAGTTTTTCTTAAATTATTTTTCTCATAATAAGACCAGTATTGGACTCGTACAATTGAGTTGAGTCGAAATGAATCAAAAGAGAACATAATATCATTTAATGAACTCAAAGTTTATCGCTCACTACTCACACACATTAATATGGGTGTTCAGTTTTCAATTTATAAAATTCAAAAGAAATTAATAAAAAAATATCAATTAAAATATCTTGAATTTCTTTCTAGTCCAAAAAACAGTTAAAATCTTTTCTTTTATATTTTTAACACTTTTAAAATGCTATTGGTCTCAATTTAATTGGAAACAATTTGAATAAAGACCTTTTCTATGTCTAAATAAAATCCAAAACAAAAAATTTTAGAGGTTTTTTATTTTTGTTTTCCTCTTTTCCTTTTCTCTTTTTTTGTTCAGGATATTTTCAAAGTTAAATAGCGATGTAGAATTTTTTTTTTATTTTCAACTTTCCTTTTTTTTATTTTAAATAAAAAGTTTTGAGGGAAATTTCCAGATTTTGTTCATAAAAAAAAAGAATGAAAAACAAGAAGAGAAAAATTAATTTTATTGTCTTTTTTGTTTTTTTTTTATTATCCTTGCACTTACTAGTATTCTAACAAGATTATGAGTTTTCAACACAAATAAAAGAGAGGAAAAAAAAGTAATGATGAAAAAAAGAGAGCAAAAAATTTTTTTTTTTTTTAATTAAAATTTAATACCAATATTCTTGGGGTAAGATTATAAAGGTTAAATGTACCTATATATATGCGGGTATGTATGTGTTTGTTTGGTTACAATGTTTGTTTTTGGATTGCTGCTTTTATATAAATTGTTATGTGTGAAAATTTTATCTAATTTTAAGATATAAAATCAATTAACTTTTTAAATCTGGTTTAAATTTTCTCTGTTGTGTATGAATGTATGTTAGTATGCTAATAAACACTCCATAACAGTTACAGGCGTAATGATAAAATACAAAGGTATTAAAGACAAATGGGCTAAATTCTCCCTGCCCTTTTATTTATAGAAATTTGCTTCTATATTACTACAGTTGTGTATGAAAACAAGGCTCGGCTAATAGTAAACAGCTTCAAATTGGCTATGGTTAAGCGAACAAATATGGCTATGAAAAACTACTATACCACAATAATACAGATTTTACTGTTTGGAGAATACATTTTGGAAATTTCTATATATTTCTATATTACTTAATTGCTGCTATTGCCATCATCGGTCTTAGATTCTGTTTCAAAATGTAACAATAGGCAATCCGTGAATTTCGTGTATAAACTTCTACTTTCTGCTTTAAGAGCTTGCTAGAAAAAGGTGAACTTTAAAAGTTGACAGAGTAATTTTCAATAAATATTAAATTTTTTTTTTTAAACTCAAACTCGTAATTTTAAAACTCGTAAATTGTCATCAAAAAATATTTTAACAATATTAACGCTGCATAATTAAATTTACATTTTTAATAAAAAAAAAAAACTCTACTCTTTAAAAGGAAATCCTGAGAAAATGTTATAAATGTGTTTGATATCTACACAAATAATGTCATTAATATGTACAACGTATATACATACATATATGTACGTACTCGTATGTATCGAAAAACAATATAAAAGTAAATTAAAATTAAAAAAATAACAAAAATAAACCAAAAACAAAAAAAAAGTTTAATGCTCGTCGTATTAAAAAATGCCTTTGAACATTTTTTTTTTATCTCTCTCCCCCTCTCTGTATTTACGTACACAAAATAATGTGATAAGATGTGGTGAGAATATAACAGTATATTATATATAATGTGTTAAAATATGTATATAACAATAAAATGAGTAAAGCGTTTCTAAACAAGCGTGTTTAATGTTATTATCGAATTAAATATTAAAAGTGTACACACAATGTTAAAGAGTGTAATTTTATTTGTTTTTACTCGTAACATAAGTGTATCATGAACGTAAACACGTACATATGTACATCTGTATTACACTGATTATATTTACATTTAATTATCTATGTGTGTTAATATTATTTTAGAAATGAGTCTTTAATATTTTAATAATTAATTCATTAAAAATGTGTTTAGTCAGCGAATTTATGACATAGAGAGTTGAGAATTAAATTAATTTTCAAAGTTAAATTTTTTGGCTTTTTTTTAAAAGTTTCGAATTTTTTTTTGTTTTTGACTTTTCATCTCTTCTTTTCCTATTTATGATTTTGTTGTTCTTTTTGTTTCTACAATTGTTAAGGGCAAAATTGTTTAAAAGCATTTTCGTTTACGCATTTTTCCTTAAAATTTGTTTTTTTATTAGAAAGTTTGGAAAAGTTGTACTAAAGTAATGAATTTAAAATTAAGGCTTATAATACGTTCCGTTGCGAGTAAATGTCATATGTGGAGTATGGGAATTGGTTTTGGAGTGTAAGTTATAAAATGTTTAGAACTTTTGTGTTTGTTATATTAAAAATACATTTTGCTTGGATAATTTGAATTTTAAAGTCAAAATATATGTAAGGAAATTTTAAGGTAATAATATATTCATAAACAAATATTATTGCATAAATATAGGAGCAGCATATTTGAAAAATGATGTATGTACTTTGCTACTAGTACGATAGTTCAATTATTAGACTGCTCTAAAAGTAAAATTAATTAAGAAATGTAATTTTAACTTTCTATAAGGAAAATATTTCCTGCTAGCTTCTTATAGTATTAAAAGTTGTTAATTTTAAAGAAATAACTTGACGAAAATGGAAATTACTGGAAATTTAAAAAATTAAAATTTTTTTTTTTTAAATTTTTTTAATAGAACCATTATAACTTGAGAAAAGAGGTTATATAGTGGACGTCAGATTTTTTTTTAATTATAAAAAAAGTGAAATCTTATTGCTTGAGAAATTCTAGCTTTTGATCCTGATTATCGAAAACCAGTGTACGGTAATAAGCGGAATGGAGAGTAGAATTAAATTTATTAGTACATTTCTTTTTAAAATTTTCTCAAAATTAATTTAGAAAAGAATACTGCTACCAAAAAAAAAATGTGTGTTTAAAATTTTTACAATTTACTTTAGTCTTGCTTCTACTGATAGCGTTTAAGCACTTGAAGTGACAGACACTAGCTGTACTCCAGTTTAATAAGTTACCACTAATAGATATTACGAAAACGTATACTTATGTGATGGTGTTCATGAAATTCTTCGGGCTACCAGGAATGTACTTAGGTTTTTTTTTAAGATTAAGATTTTTATAATTTTAGAAAGAAGTTAAGGAGATTATGTTCAGGAATGTAATGAAATTACAACATTCTTCCTCTCTTTTTACATTTAAAGTATGTAGTATCAATTACAATGTATATATACGGGACCTTTTACTTTTCTAATTGAACCTTAATTATTTAGTAAATTCTATTTGTTTGAATTCGGAAGAATTTAATTTAAAATTTTTTTACTATTGCCAACGTTAAAACCAAGCAAACGTAATTATTTTAAAAATTTCTAATTTCCATACATTTTCTTTTAATACTCACAACTTTCGAATAGGATCAAGAAATACAAATATTTTCAAGAGTGTACAAATATTTTTCTTTTTATATTCAAACAAACACTTGTAGTGGAGGCGTTTTATTTAATACGCTACAAAATTTTTTTAGTTAAAGGCACCAAAAATACTTAATAACCCGCAGTCATTATTTTTAAATTTTATTTTATTTAATTTATTTTATTTTTATTCTATTTGCAATTTTTGTTATTGTTTTTTCTGAAATTAAAGAGAATTATACATTAAGTTTTATTGCAATGTTTCTTGTAATTATTTTGTAAAATAAAGAGTTTATAAAAATTAGAAAATGTTGGTATAGAAATTGCAATGTAGCCAAAAAACAATTTTTTTTTAAAATGTTCCAAGGTTTTCAAGATTTGTGTGTAGCTTGTTTAAAGTACTAGATAATTTTAAGAAATATTTTTTTTTTTTCAAATATGCAATAATTATTTTGTTTTTATTGTATAAAGAGAAGCCTCATTAAAAAAAATCAATAAATTTTAGTAATTTATACTGCGGCAAAGGGTTCTTTGTTTAGTATTCTTATTGAGCTAAAGAATGAAATGTTTACAAAATATTTGAGTTGTGAGTTGCTTCTCTATAGGTCACATAGTTGCTTCTCTTTCTCTTTATGCAAACAATAACTTATCAAAAAAATTTGAAATTTCTTTTGTTTTAAAATGAATATGTCAAATATATTGGTCTAGTCTTTATGATTTTACAATGAGAAAATTTTATAATACGTAATTTAAGAGTCTATAAATCAAATGACGTTTTCACTTTTAATATAAAACTTTAAGTATTAATAAATTTTTATTTAATAAATTTTTATAAGATAGCTGGAAAATAATATTCCTTTTTAGTCACGCACTATCTGCATATTTGATTTGACACTAAAACTTTATTAAGTATAAAACATTGATTGAGAGAAATTTCTCACTCTTCGTTCTCAAAATATTCAAAATACTCATGAGTTGTTCACATCATTGCGACATCGCGACAGTGACTACTGTAGTTTACATTACTGTGCTATGTGACACATTAAAATGGCAATGTTATTTTTTTTTCTTTTGACAATAATAAACGTCATTTTTTATTAAAGTTTGAAATAAAAATTACGGTATAAAAAATAAAAACTCGTAAATTTAGCAGAGTGCAATTAGAAAACTAATAGAACTAGTGAAATTTATATGATTTCAGCCAAATATTAAACTCAAATTCACGGTCGCTTTCGCACCAATGTAATGTAACGAACAGCAATGTAACTTTTGCGACATTTTTCACGACTCTCGCTGCCAGAAGTGTTAAGATTCTTCAAAATATTTTTAATGAGTTTGTACAAAAAGATTTTTTTAACCAAAAGCGAGTTTAATTTGTTTTAGACCTAATCCTGTAGAAGGTGCTCTTTGTTTAATTCAAATTATTTGTGACTAAATTATATTCCAAATTTCACTAAACAACTCTGCAGCCATTAAATCTTCCTCTTAAAATTTTTAATAAAAATAAAATAATTAAAAAAATCAAATGATTTCTTGAAAATCCTGCGTTTATATTTTCAAAAAAATAAAGAAAAAAAACAAAATATTTACTTTTTTAATCAAAAGGAAATAACAGATTAATAAATTAATTAATTTGAATTAAATTCTTCTTTCTGGATGCAATCAAATTAAATAAACACAAATTTTTAATTTGAGAGATTTGTAAGTGAAATGGATATCCGGCGGTTGATTACAATATTTTAAATAATAATGAGAATTCTGTGTTTTTAAGTAAGGAAATGGGCATTAATTTATTACCCTTAGGTTTTATAAATTTAGTAAGGATAATTTTACTTTGATCAACCTTGAAGGGAATTTCATTATTAAAAGAAATATTCTAATTGAAAGAATAAAATGAATGTAATTTGGAAAGGGGAAACTGCGCGAGAAAAAATAAAATTCATCTTTTAATTTTTTCTTTTTTATACCATAAAATTTTATCCGTTTCCCAGCAACTAATTGTTATCAACAGTTTTTAATTGTTAAATAAGAATTTTGCTTGTTAAACTTAATTAGTGTAGAGACCAGGTAATTTAGGTCAACGGAAGTCAGCATTTTTATCCATTTTTGTGTGATTGTAGTAGTGAAGGTCATTTTGTTAATAAAAAATATTTTGTAATCTTAGCGTATTTTTGTTGATTTTACTTTGAAATTAGTTATTATTGGTGCATTTTTCTTTTAAATAATTATTGGACTATGAAAAATAAGAAAATAATTAGAATTCATAAATAGTTTTCATGATTGGTGAAAAATAATTCATTAATCTAGTTCTTTGACCTTCCTTACTATAGGTCTTTGTAGTTTAGAAAAACTTATAGAACAAGTGAATAGTTTTTACTATGAAAGCGAGTTTATTTTTGGATACTTATGTTCGGATAGTTGCATTTGAAATTTAGAGCTAGGTTAACTTATCCTTTTCTCTTATTCTATGTGATTAATGGCACCATTGAATTCTACTAGCATTTAAACTAAAAATATTTTTCTATATCCAATAGATTTACTATTTTAAAACAAATTTTCTCGAATCAAAGGAGCTTTTCAAAAATAAAATTAAATTTGAAATAAAATTCAACTCTTTTTCAATTTTGTTTTAAAATTTTACCATGTCCAATATAAGAAAATTTCATTTTATACGTGAAAAGCATACAATAATAAAATTTACGGTAGACAACGAAAAATCCTCAATATTTATTGCAACATTATGAGAATTATTAAAAAATTTTCAAAATGAAGAACTAAAAAAAGCGTAAATAAAATAATAAACGAATTTTACGATTTAACAAACCCTATAAAATGTACTTTAGTGTCCGAAAATATGCATACCATTAGCGCGGAGGATGTGCGCGATAAAACAATTACATTTCATATAATGCAATAATTTTTGTCAGGAGAATTTTAATTTTAAATTTTCTCTTAATATTTATTACGTTGGCTTTTAGTTATCATAATTGGAACACACTTTGGATTTTGTTGGTCGTAAAATTTCATTGTAATTTTTTCTTCTTTCGTGTTGAATCAATTTAAAAACAGTTTTTGCTTTATAATAAAAGATTTTTCAAACAAATTAATATAGTTAAGAAAAATAGCGCATTTCCTTTTGATTGTAACAAAAATTTTATTTGGTTGAAACATTTTTATTGATTTCGTAAAATTTGTAATTTTGCATATTTTTAGGGGTTGTAATTTGAATGCGAAATATTAAAATTTATTTATTTTTTTACATTTATGGTAAAGTTGAGCTTTTTAAGTGCCGTATTAAGAGAATATATTTTGAAAAGTGTTGAACATCGTAATTTACCTGCATGCGGAGTCAGATATCTCTCAAATTCCTGTATAATTAATGATTTTTCAGCTACAATTATTGATAGAATTTCAAATTTATTACGCTTCCACTCCTGAAAGTGAATTTACAATCAATGAAACTTTTATTATAATTACAATTTTTTTATATCGTACTAATTTTATAAAATTTACCTCACTTACTAATTTCAAATGTTTGAGTTTCCCGCATTAAAGTTGAAAGTTTTGTATTTAAATTAACTAAGCCGAATAAACAAAATATTGGTGACAATTTATTAACTGATATATGTAGTCTGACTACATTTGACATGGTGACATTTGACAGTAGATAAATATTATTTTTCGATTTTTCGCGGCAATATCCAAAAAAGTAAAAAGTCATTTCTAATTTGTGATGGTATAAAATTTAAATTATTGTCCGAGTAATCAACAATTTTAGAGAATATAGAAAATTGAAATGTCAAATAAAAAGGTAGACAACAAAACAAATACTCTTAAGCATATTTTCAATTTTTTTTATTAAAATTCTTTAAATATGCTCTGAAATTCATATAATTGTTGTGTCAGATTCCACTTTGGTGTTTATGTTTGTGTTTATGTGTATATGAAAAAAAAAGGAGTAAATTATAATAATAAAAATTCAATTATGTCAACGCGTGTCATTCTTGGGATTTCAATCGTACCATTTTCTTTTACAACCATTTTAACAAAATTTGCATCAAATTATTTGAATTTTTTTTTTACAGATTTTTATTTGAATATTTTCTCTTACATATATTGTTAACATAAAATTATTATTAACTTGACATTTACAGTGTATATATAGATATATGCAATTATCCGATAATATTAATTTACACAATATTATATTTTTTATTAAAAACTCTTATGTAAATTATTTCCAATATTTTTATTAAAAGTTCCTTATCAAAACAGTGTAATTCAATTTATCGTGAAAATTAAAATTAAATTTATTTAATAATGATAATTTTATGTACTTAGGCACTCTTTTTCACTTAAATTTGTTATTATTTGTAGTGAGTTTATAAAGGTTATTGTTTTATCAACACAGTTTGTATGTTGTGTGTAGTCCGTAATTATGCCGTAAATAAATTTATTTTAAATGTAATTGGTGACAAACACTGGTAGCCATAAAATTAAAGTGTTTATTTGAAAAAAATTAAAATAAAATTTCTTCTTCGTATAGTGGTAGAATGAGTGTCGAAATTTAATATCGGAATAGAGTGAGCGAATGGAATTGAAAATTCATATCACATCAACAGTTTGAAAAGTGTTAGTTACAAATAATAACTATTTTCTGTCAAATAATTCAACTAAATATCATATTTACTGATTTTTGATGAAAAAAAAATTGGCAAAATCTGAAATTCTAATAAAATTTTGAAAGATGGCAGAGTGATGAAGGAAGAAGAAGTTAAAAAATTTTAATTTTTTTTTAACATCTGGAAAATGTAAAAAAATTCACATTTCTACTAATTCCAGTTTACAAATGGCACGTTTTTATGCGGCTCTTCCTCTTTCCCGTCCATTAAAACTGGCCCGACTTCCTCAGAAATCGGGCAAGGGTCTCGATATTTATATTCGCCGAGTTCGAAGCTCGCTTAAAGAAGCAAGATTAAAGAAAATTCTGCCTGGAAGTCGTCAGCACCGAAAATGAAAAAAGCAGTAGGATTACCGTTTTCTCTTTCTATTTGTAGCAGCAGCTCCTACAGAGGTCGTTTGCGATGCGACCCCTCCTCCTGTTATGTTCATCAATCAGACATTATCCAGTTAAAACTCCTATTACCACACCAATATTATCTCGTCGGAGGGATATCAGATCTCTTGTACGACATAAGTCTATTTTTGGCCACAATTTCCTTTTCGTGTTAAACATTGTTCCATTCCAAATATGCATTATGTAAGTTACAGTATATTTCATTTCTTGGACTATTTTTTATGCTTCGAAAGTTACCGAAAATCTTTTATTTTTATTCAGGAACAGTTGTAAAAATTACGTTTAAACATTTAAAGTTTGTAGGCTATGTTTCAAATGTTGTTACATTAAAAATTTTTTTTTGAGCTTTTCTTAATTTGAATTCAATGATTTCATGTAGTATTTTTCAAAAATTCAAAAACTCATTGACTGAATTACATTAGTCTTAACTCTTTGATTGAATTATTTTCGAAAGTTCGTCTGCATTTGTGAATATAGTTCATTTTTCAATTTCAATAGAATTTTGTTATAAATAGGTAGGTATATAAGAATTCTATATTAGAATAATAAAAATTATGTAGTTTTCAGATCAGTTTAGATTTGAAAAATTCTTCTTCGATATATGGGACTGCCGGACTCAATAGTAAATTTCGTATTGCGTTCGTATTAAATCTCCTCTTTCAACGTAAATAAATTTTATTTTTCATATATTACGTAATTCTAATTTTAATACTTAAAAACCTTTTCATAATATTCATAATTAAAATATAAAAGAAATCTATACGAAATCTTTTTATTTTTCTAAAATTTTTTTCCATTCATATTTACTTTAAAAAAACATTTATGTTTTATTCTCTTTTGAAATCACTTTATTCTTTTGTCGTCAGAACCCTTGAATTAAATTGTTCTCTCTTAGAGCACACAGTTGCTATTCACAGCTATTCTAAATTTTTTTTTTATTATATTTTAATAGAAAAATAAAGGCATAACAATTTTACATTAATTTTCTTTTTTTTATGACTTTGTCCAACAATAACTGTTCTAATCATAGTAAAAAGAAGAACAAACAGTAAAATGAAAAGTAGAGAAAAATGTGAAATTTTTTTTTAAATTTACATGTGTGACAAAAATTATGTGAACAACAAGTTGAAAAAAAAATTGTTTTGCGCATTTAAATTTTATTCAAATTTTTCAACTTCAACAATAGCCTTTTGATTATAACATAAGAGCTTTGAAGGAAACAATAAAAAAAACAAACAAACAAGAGCATTATTTTTTTTGAAAAGCTAAAGAAAATTATCAAAATAAAACGTTAATGACATACATTTGAAGTATTTATGTTTTGACACACACATTGTATACAAACATACACACATAAAATTATATTTGTGTTTTTTCAACATTCTTTAAATTTGTTACTTTTTATTTCTATATGAATACCCTAACTTAGAATTGGTGATCCGTTTTCTGCTGCTTAACACATTATGAGCGGGCGGCCTAGCATGGGCAAAAATGTTGCGTAGCGGGCAAATATACAATGTATACATCCGGATACATAAAAAGTTTGAGGGCCCTATTACTCAAAAAATATAAGAATAAAAAATGTCTAGAATAAGTTTCTACATCCATATTGCCTATAATAGGATTAGTTCCCAATTTTGTAGGTTAGTTTCAGGTTATTTGAAAAATTCTTCTTCGAAATATGGGACTGCCGGACTCAATAATAAATTTCGTATTGCGTTCGTATTAAATCTCCTCTTTCAACGTAAATAAATTTAGTTTCAGGTGGATTGCTAAAGTACGCGTAATTTTATGAAGTTCTGGGAGATTTTATCACTTGTTTTTATAAAAATATAAGAATAAAGAAAGTTAACAAAATAAGAAAAACACATAATGAATTGTGCATTTCAAAAATATTTTGATAATCTTATATACACAGAACAATAATTAAAAATATAAGAATAAAAAAACACATAATGAATTGTTCATTTTAAACGCTTGTGTCGTTATGCATAAAAACGAAATGAAAGGCTAAAAGAAATTATTATAAGACCTTTGTGTATAAAAAAATAAACTAAAGGGGACGACCAAATATTTTATCAATCAGTCCAATCAAACAAATTGAAGCATTGTAACAAATTAGTCTAGGAAGGCGTTGCACTGTCTTAGGAGTAGTAAAGTGTCATAATGAATGAAGTTCTGAAACAGAAACATAATATGAATGAAATTTGTGAGATAAACTAATTTTGTTAGGATTGCTCCGGATGTTATGTCTAACGCGTTCCCAATAATAATAGATCAATTTGAACATTATATTAAACATATTTTTTAGCTTGTGTCATTTAAAAGTGGTGATTTTTAACAAGTACTAATACCTGTACCGCTTTTAAGCGACAATGCGCGCAGCGGGTATTTGTAACCGGCCCGCTTATAAGTAACAATCCACACAAGCGGGTACTAGTACCCGATCCGCTCATAATGTGTTAAGTCGATTTAAAATTTTTCAATCAATTTAAAAAGCTCAACTAAAGCAAACATAGACATTTCTGTATTGACATTATTTGACATTCAAGTAATAAACAATAAATATGAGTGCACATGTCAGTTGTCATTTAAAAAAGTGTCATAATTGTAATTTCAATATTTGAAGAAACCCGTGAAGTTCAATAAAAAATTGTAACAATAATTTGAGCGATGCAATTCGGCTACTTCCAAGTATATAAAATATGTGCAACTGACATTAGTATTGAATTCCAACGGGACATGACGTATAAAAAATCAAATAAACATATGTTACCAACGCAAAGGATTATTATTTTTGTTATTTTCTTTTATTTCTTCTAAGGCTGGTGTCTTTCCGCTTAATTGAAATAATTTTTAAAATGTCCACTGTAAAAATTGCTTAATTGCAGATAATTGTCATTTGCAAAATTAAGCTAATGACATGATTGCCTTACAAAATAAAAAGAGATTGAAATACTTAAGAAAATCACGGGTTCTGTTTACGAACATTCCAAATCAGTTTTGTTTAAACGTGTTGTTACTCTTTATTTTTTGACATAAAACCCCTGTGTAACTTAATTTTCAGCGATATTTTAATATTTTTATTGTAGGGTACAAATTGAATCCATATTAAATAAACAAAATACTCTTTATTATATTTTGTCCTAAAAATTCATAAACATGTTTACAAAATTTACAAATTACATTTTTCTTTTATTTACATTTCAAAATATTTACGGATTTAATTTCAATTTTGACATTACAAATTTAGAATTTTGTTTTTCTGTCAAATTACTTTAGATTTATGAACGCTGAACAAAGATATTTATATTAATAACAGAATGAAAGGTAAAATGTTATTAATCCTGTGTTGTTTTTCCAAAAATGTATGAGCTCATACAAATGTCATATTCATACATGTATGAATGTGTTAACGTATTCGAGTTGCATTTTTCGATTCTTTATCAATTTTGTATTTTTTCTAATCAAAAATTCATTTCAAAATTTTTATGAAAATCTAAAATTAACTTAAAAATTTCCATTTTATAGTAGAAATGATGAACCAAGCAAGGCTACCCACCGTATATTCGATTATATAACTAATAAATCGTTAAAGTTTATTACGTACATTTCATATATAAATAATTTAAATGAATAGATTCCGTTTTTTTAATGAAACGGAAGTGAAATTTTCATGAAAATATTTTGAAAATCATTTTTTTCTATTTTTATTTTGAATTTTTTTTTTTTTTTTTGTTAAAATGTCAAAATCATATTGATAATTTTATACTGCCTGTTTTGAATTCCAAACTAAAAATCAACCGGACTACAGAAATGTCATTTAATGGTATAGGAAAATTAAAAAAGTATAAAATGAAAAGGAAAGGTAAAAATATTTTTTTTTTTCTAATTTTTTTCAATTTTTGTTGTTTTGTCATAAAAAAAAAAAAATGTAGACATCAAAATCAACAACGGTGGAAAAAAAAAACTTTATCTGTTACAAAAATGTTCGTCTAAAGGAAAAGAAAAAAAAAAGTGAAACTAACGGAAGGAAAAGAAGAAAAATTAAAAAAAAGAAAATATAAAAAGTGTCCTTTAAAATGTTTTTGTTTTTACTTTTTTGTTTTTCTTCTTATTTTTATCATAGCCTAAATATAAATATCTTGTTTTTGATTATAACACTTGAACTAAAATACAATTGTATACAAAAAAAAAATATAAACTACTAAAAATATGTTTGGTTCCCAATGTTAATTGCTCTCGCTCAAAACATTCACAAGAACACAAAACACGAAAAAGAAAACAAGAAAAAAAGAAGCAACTAAGCAAAGCAATTCAGGATTTTTCATTAAAATAATTGATTTGTGAAAGAGATGAGAGAAACAAATACAAAAAAAAAACAATAACAAATATTTTGTAGTTCTTGTTCTTCTATTGAATGAGAGAAATGGGGAGGGGAGGCTGAATAGGATGAAGATATGTAGTTAAAAAGGAAATAATAAAAATAGAATAACAGAGAAAAAAAATGTTTATGTTATTCGATAGCATTTTAAGTTCACAATACCGCCATCTTCTTATATATGTATATATATAAATATATATGTATATATTGAATTTTTTACATACATACTCGCAGTTACCCACATAAAATTTTTAATTTCAATTGGAATTCTTTTAAAAAAACATCTGTTTGCTTGGATATATCAATGTATATTTATTGAATCCAATACGTATATGTAATATATATATATATATATATATATATATGTATATATATTAGAAAACCATAATATAAAGGAAGAATGCAATTCATAAGAACTATTCAATTTAAAATCAAGGTTAAAGTTTATACCGTGATCTTATACACAATAAAAGATTGAAAAATAAATTGTAAAAAGATTAAATTAAATGAAACATTTATTTCTCTCCCTCTCTCTCTCTCTCTCTTTCTCTCTCAATTATTTTCTGATTTCCATTTTCTGATTAATATTTTGTAATTCATTTCGAATACTAAAACTGAAGGTATGTAGCAGGTATATAGTAATTGCTTACTTGGAAATTGTTTTGATTTGATTAACAGTTTTTTTTTCACGTAAAAAACCTGTTTTAATAAAAACAAAATACGTTTATTGAAATTTTGCTAGAATATCTTGTTTATAATTTAGAAAGACCTCTTTGGGGGAATATTTACAGCTTTTAGATTTCTGATTTGTTTCCTCGTTCAATTGTTCTTTCAATATTCTGAATTTTGTTTGCCTGAATAATTATATTCGATCTGAAAATAACTTATAAGCATGCTATCCTGGTTTAATTGGATTCACATCTTATTCTGTATTTATGCTCAAAACGGTGCTTTGGTTGACGGCTTATTCGGATTTCTATAACACAAAATTTATAAAGAAATTCTGAAAAAATTATAGTCCGCATTCCCCTGCTTCTCTACCAATTTTCTACTAATTTTTCATAATAATAATTATGAAAAAAAGTATGTATGTTCATTTAAGTAAATGATCATAATCAATGTACACACACTTATATGTTGTTATACACACACTATTCTTTGTTGTTGTTTTTCAAGAAAAGTTTATGGCCTACACTAGTTTATTTGCAATGTCGAAAACGATTGTATGAAAAAAATAGCAATTTTAGTTTTACTTTAGTTTGAAAATCTTGTCAAACATATACACAAAATTTTTAAAATTTATGATTTTATTTGTTATATTTCCCAAATGTAAAAAACTTCTTACATCATTTATAAGAATATATGTTACGGTTAAAAAATTGGAAAGGAAGAATACTGGAAGAGTATGAGTGTATAAAATTTATGAAAAAAATTTTTAAGCGAAAAATGTTTATGAAAATGCTGTTGAACTAGGATTAGAGGGATTCCAAGGAACCAAGATCTTTTTTCCAGTATATAAACTATCCCCTGAAGACTTAACCGTGTATAACGGCAAATATTTCACATATCGATAATAATATATACATAGAATTGAAAACTGCTTATTGCAAATATTTCAACTTAAAATTAAGGTGTTGTAAGGTGTCATGTAAACGGTCTGCGGTTTTTGCTTGAAAAACCAAATTATTTCAAACATTTTTCTTAATGATTCGTCTTTTAAAATTTTCTGATTATATACTATTATGGTTACTTTAAATTTTTCCAATTAGATTAAATAAAATATTTTTTGAAATTTTTCTCTCATTGTAAAATACTTTCGTTCAGTCACGTTTATTATATTCGGTTCGGAATCAAAATCAAGTTTTCATTTTATTCTCATTTTAATTAGACTATTAATTTTCCAATTCTAGTTTTTCATTTACATTAGAACTTAAAAATCTTGATTTGTTGCATTTCAAAACAATATAATCGAATTGTGACTGAATTATTGTGAATGAGATTTCAGTATTTTTGAAAATGTGAGATACCTTTATGCATAATATGAAAACCATTCTCTCAACTTGTGAATTACCTTAAATGCCATGGGAAAATATGACAATTACTCCTACTTTCCTGTCATTCAGTGAGTGTAAGAGTGAAATATAGAATGTGGCTCTTAAAATATTTTTAACGAAATAATTATACGCCAGAATCTGCGAATTTTATGATGCCTAGAAGCTTAGTTGATAAATTTTAGATTTACTTAACAAAAAAAAAATATGGATTGAAATTTTTTATAATAAAATAATTTTTTTGTTTGATTGGGTATTTATTGCGTTAATCATGCATGTATATCGTCTTGCATGATATATCTATGTGTACGCACCATTATGCCTTTATATATACAATTATACTATTTCATGTTATTAAACATAGAATTTTTGACACAAAATTTCGCTGATGGCGTAAAATTTTTTTATTCAATTTCATTTATTCCTTTTTCTTTTTTTTTCGTAAGTCTTTTTAACACAAATTTTTTTTTGCCCCCATATTCTTCTCCATAAAATATAAATTTTTATGATCTCAATTATAAGGTATAAAATAATGGGCATGCAAGTGTATAATCGAAAAACGGAGAAACCAAAAAAAAAATTATTATTTTTATTCAATTTTGAAAATTTTATTGAGAACAAAGTTAACATAGTAACTCGCTCTCTCTTTCTCTCATATTTTCTATCACGTATAGGTTATCATATAGACCAAAATTCGATAAAAAATGTTATTGTCTTTTTGTTTCCCTTGTAATTCACTTTTCTCTCTCTCTCTCTTACTTTTCATCCTTCCGCCTACATTTGATATTATAAAAAATTTTTTTAATATTATGTGTACCACTTTTTTTTTTTTGTTTTTTTTTTTTAAAAATGACACAAAAATGTCCTAGTTACATTCATATTATTGAAATGAAACAAAAACAAGAACTTAAGAGATGTGAGAAAGAAGAATAATAATAATGAAGAAAAAAAATTTAAAATTGCTTAAAAAGCAAAAATATAGAAAAATAAAAATTCAAAATAGAGAATAGGAAGAAAAGTAGGAAAAAAAAAGTATTCATATTGAAATTCATTGAAAATGTTCACAGAAGAGGAAATTTGAATAAACAAAAAAAAAAGGAGAAAAATTATGAAAAATAAAAAGGAAAGTAAGGATTTGCAAAAAGCGCGACTCATAATTAAATTTTATTCATATGCAATGGAACATCCGAAATGATTACATAGTTGCATCCAATTGGATTTGAATTGGAATTGGAAAATCGTTTTAAAATTGCAATAATTTGTTATCAAAATAATAATTAGGCAAATAGTAAGTGTAAAATTAAAGAGATTCAAGTCCTTTTTTGCAAAATAAAATGATGTTCGGTATATAAACAAAACAGTGTAAGTGTTACAAAGAATTTGGTTGTTTCTGTCAAAATATTTTATTATGCACTTGACTTTGTAATTGAGTTAAAAAATATCAGGTACTGCATCGGAAATATTCACATGGCACTTGCGATGGAGAGTCGTTGAACATATTTGTGCTGAAATGGCGTGAAAATGATCATAAACCATTTTCGAAATGCAACTTTTTTGACAGTTTCACGCTGTACGTAAACATTTTCTAATTCCTTAATTGACATTCGCGAAAACTGTCACAATTAGAATTACCAGCTGTTGTCAAATTTGAATTGTCATCCCTGCAAAACACAATATTTGTAGATTTACAAAACTTTTATATTTAAATATTTTAATTTTGAAGTCTCCAATATAACGAAAGTAAAATTGATTATTAATGTACTTTGGACAAATTTCACAATTTTAGAGGAAATTTTGTCGAATATAGCAAATCTACTAAAAATTTTATAAGAAAAAAATCATTTTGTTATTTTTTTTGCGATCTGTAAAGAAATTCTTTAAACAGAAAATTATGTTAATATATTAATATATGTATATTTATATTTTAATATGTGTATATGTTTGCAATTTTAAATTTTGTATATTTGTAAATATATACATACATATATTGTTAGGGATTTTATTCAAATGTTAACCTTTTTTTTGTCTCAGGGTAAGGTGAAAACCTTGACTTTTTTCTTCATTTACATGCGTTATATATTTATATATATATATACGATAAGAGAGGTGAAATTATAAGAGGAAAGAGAAATGAAATAAGATTTATGTATTCATATAAAAATAAGTACCTACCTAAGTATATATACAGTTAAAATAACTATATTAGGGCTTTTATGAGAGTAGATTTTGTTCTTTTATGCAAAATATATAAAAGTTAAAATATACAAAATTTCATTTAGAAAAAGAATGCCTGAAGGTAATTACATGTTTTCTTGAGTGATTTTAAATGCTTGTATTAATAAATAAAAAAAAAATTTTTTTTTTTACATTGTAACCATTTTTTTGATTTGTGTTTTGTGATATACTGCCTGTAAAATTTATTTAATTACTATCATAATGTCCGAGAATTTCTCATCACAAAGTGATAATATTTATCACATTTACTACTTTATTAAGTCAAATAATTGAGTTGAGGGTAATATTTTCAAGAAATTTAGTAATTATTGTCAACATAAATTTTTAATCTCTTAAGCTAGAAATCTCGAAACTAATTTCGATTTCGAAATTCGGCTAAATTATTTTCGCTCAATATTTATTGTGAATTTGAATAACTTAACATCATCTGGGTTTTTATAAAATAATAATTTTTTAATTGATATTAATAAAAAAAATAAAAGTATTTATTCACAAAATTTGTCACAACTTTAATGGTTCGAGATTAAAATTACACCAAGCGCATAAAAATTGGCTTGTTTCCTAAACCGTCCGAATTCAGAATTATGAATCTCTCAAAGCAATACGCATTCTTTCGATATTGGCGTTTTTGACAAGATCTCAAATACATAGCGCTTTTAGATTTTAATATATTTGAGCATGGAATGCGTTTGTAATGATTAACTTTACCTTAGAATTGAATCGATCAACGGTATTTTTTTCTATTTGTGGTAATTGTTCTAACTATTTAAATATGTTAAATATAAAGAAGGAAAAATTAGGATTATATGAAGAAATGAAGTAAAAAAGAAAACAATTGCAAAAATAAAAAAAAAATTTTTTTTTCATTTTTTTTTAAATAACCTACTTAAACGATAATAATTAGGTACTTTACTTTTTAATTGATGCACTTAACACCAGATGTTGCTATTTTTTTTTTATTTTCTTGCTATTTTGAATTGAACTAATTTCGAAAAATTTCTATTTCTCTCTCTCTAATAATAATTATAATAATAATAATGTAATTGGGCACTGTAAATTTCCTTTCTCTTATTTCTCTTAATTTTTTTTCTTTTGCTCTTTGTTATTTTTTACTCTTGTTTACTGAGAATTCATCATTTATTAAAATACTTAAAAGATTTAATGATGCTTTTTGTTTTACTATTGCACATATATATATATATATATACATTTGCTAGCAATAGAAAATTATTATGTAAGATGCAAAAATTGTTTTACAAAAAAAAAAAAAAATAAAAATTATTATTTGAGGCAGTTGTGAATAAAATATCTGGAAAATTATTTTCATTTACAATAATTATGATTTGGTTATTGAATTGAGGCTTGTTTCTTACATTTGATAGTTTGTTATTGTGTATACAATTTAGGGTAACAATGGTTTGTAATTAATTTTGTTAAAGTGCGATTCAAAAAATTTGTTTGTTAATAAATTTTTATAAATTGTTGTTCGGATCTATTTGGTGTCAATTAGTGCCTTTTTAATCACTTTGAATTTTATTAAATATTGCTCATTTAGTTAAAGCCTTTTTGGTCCAATACTATTAATGGTAAAAAACGACATCTGGATAGAATTAACTTAATTACTTTTAATTATGCTGAAATTTTTTAGTTTTATATAGTAAGAATAGAAATTTTAATTTTAACTAAATCGGGATATAATTCCTAATTAGCCGTGTAATTAGGATACTTAATTAAAATTAAAATATTTATTAATTATGAAAATTTAATTAAAATATAACTACAGCTTGTTGGGTGTTTTTAATATTAAAATATTTAATTAATATTTTTCAAAATTCGTATTTAACTTGAAAAATAATTTCGAACTGTTCTCTTTTTGGTGTAGATTTTAGTGCTGTACAAGTACTTGACGAGATCAATGTGAAGGCAATTGGTTAAGTTCAAGGTTGAAATAGAAGAGGAAGGCTAAGTGTTTTCTAAGAACATTTATATTACAAATAGTGATGATATACAAAAATAGGCTAAGTTGGCATTAGTTATATCAACACTATTAGCCATTCCATACTTAATGCATGACTTCTTGTACAAAAACTGAAATTTTATTAAAGCGTTATTCTAATAGACTGGCTTCTTTTCCTGAATTTGTAAATTTTCAAAACTCTCCACTGTAAAATTTTAAATTTGCTATTTACCACATGATTGCGCTTAATCATCGATAAATTTTATTCCAAATTTTAACAGAGAGAAAATTCTCTCATTGAATTTCTTCAATATCATTAATTTATTCATATAATTTATTTATATTTTTATAAAAAATAATTAATCAAAGTTAATAACAATAAAATAACATTTCTATTTATAAAATTGTTTCTCTTCATTAAATATTTTAGGTTATTCGCGGTTTATTGAATACGATTTTTCCCCAACAATTTTTTAGAACTAATTTTCATTTTTCTTAATTAAAAACAAATTTTCATTTAAATATCAAGAATGTATGGTTTCTATCGAAAATCCCAAAAAACGTTTAACATTCCTCGAAGAAATATTTCTTTTCAAAACGTAATCAATTACGAATTCAAATTAAAATATATATGTAGGGTTCCCGTAAATGTGTGCGTTTAGATTATCTAGGAAGGAACTAAATATATACTTTGCGTGTCAATGGCACATTGATAATAACAATCAATTTTAAAAATAAAATAAAATAAAATATAAAATTTATTCATTTTTTGGAGTTAAACAAGACACTTTCATTCATTATCATTTTTTATATAATAAATTTCGTAAAGGAACCCTTAATTTTAAACGCAAAGGTAAAAATCTTAATACACGTTTACTGTTTATAGTGTTATTCATTGGCATTTTGAAAGACAATAAACTTATTTGGGGTAATGACTTTTTGAATAATAATTAACTTTGTTATTTTCAGTGTTATTTTATTTAAAATTGTTTTTGTGTATAACAGTAATAAAAATGTCTTTGTTTAACTTTTTTAACCGCATTAAAACGATAGGTTTTTATAAATTAATAATTTGACATTAGGTGCGTTGAATGATCTAAATACCAGTATAGTTTTTTATATTTTATGTATTCGAATAGTTCAGAGTACTGTCACTTTATAATACGTAATATAGTTAAACACTGAATATAAAAATCAATGAAGTGCGAAAGGAGTAAAATTAATTGAAATTTTTGTCTACCAAAAAATTTTGTTTTTGAATATTTAAAATATTCATGGTGAATTTCTGATATTTTTATAAATTTCTAAAATAAGAACTGTAATTATATGACAACTAATATTTTAAAAGCAAAAGTTATTGACATCTCAACTATTTTATTTATGTGTGCATATACGTCATAGTAAAATAATTGGTGATTTGGTTTTTTGATTCGAAATTGATTGTAGATTGCATAGATCGGGTAACAGTGCATCGCGACTCCACTATGCCTCCCATCCACTAGATGTGGGATATTCCCCTCCTCGAGACTTTAATGAATTCGAGAAATTTAGAACCACAGCTCCTCCAGAGTGAGTACGTAATTCCCCAGTATTTCCATTCTCCTGCGGGTGAATGCCGCACAATTTTCCGGATTGTGCACTAAGATCTCGTTATTCTCACTACAAAATCAATTCGATATTAGTATGTTTTTTAATCACAACATAATTTGCATATTGAGCTGAAGTTAACAGTTTCTTATAAAATTGAATAATTAAAATTTTTTTGTTGAGCCATTAGGAAATTCGATAAAGAGTAAAATTAGAAATTCAGTCTTATGCTAGTGTTTCGATATTTGGAATATTACATTAGATATAACAGAATTATGCAGCGTCATTGCAATATTTAATTGTTGATTTTTCATTTTTCTTTTTGTTTTATTGTTTTGTCGCTATTTCAACGAAAGGGTAAGAGACAATCCTTGAGTTTCCTTAGTGTGTTCTCATGATTTATTTTCGTATAAAGATTTCATTGCGTGACTCTTTAAAATTAGAAAATTATCAATTCTATTAATCTGAAAATGAATTTAAAAAATGCAAAAATATAAATTCAATTTTTAATTTTTCCTTCAATTTTTATTATAATAAAATGATTTTTCCATATTAATTAGAAATATCATAAATTTTATTATAATTTATTGATTTACTGTAGTGATTTGCTCTTAAATCAACTCGTGTCCTTATAAAAATTTATTTATATTGGTTTTATATTGGCGAATGATTGAGATGAAAATTCTCAATAGTAAATAAGTTAGATATTGTTAATGTTGAAAAATATCGAACGTTTGAAATAAAAACAAAATGCTATAAATAAAATCTATTTCTTAAATTATTCGCACATTTCCCTTTTAATGTGTTTCCTTTGTCTATGAATAAATGACATTAGTTTTTGCTAGTAGCTATGTATGTATATGTATGGCAACATATTTGTATGATTAAGTTAATATGGTATTAAATGGTCAATATTCGAGACAAGAACCATTAAATAAAGTTTTATTTTTTTATATAAAAATAATTTCATTTATTCATTATTGTAAATTCATTTCATACAAAATTATGAAAATATCGTGCAATATAAAATAAAGGAATATGAAGTAAAAGAAACTCTGCATAATGTTATACAGGATGGTCCAGTCCAAGTGTTAAAGCTCTCGGAAGGAAAATGCAAGTAAAGGTTTGTATCTTGTATTTTCTTAGCCGTCTTTTTTACAGGTATCAAAAAAGTTACTTACATAAATTATTATTTTACTTGAAAAACGGCCCGCGTCCTATAAAAGTTATCTATAGAAAAGTTGTAGAATATGATGTAGCGCATCGAGACGAAAAACAAAAATAGTGAACTTATGTGCGATAATAAGTGTTTTTTGAACAATTTTCAGTTTTTTAATTAAAGTTTTAATGTTTGAAGAGTTATTGCTTGAAACGTAAGTCTGTTGCACTGGTGAACAGCTTCAGCTTCAAAGCTATAACAGATATTCGTGGGACAGAATTTTTTCAATCCGATTTTTGTTAACCTTCGAAAACTACCCCTAGACCCCTTCCCCTCCCGCGCCCTTCTCTTTTTCCGCATACGACTTTTTTTCTAAAAAAAACTCCCAACGAATATCTTTCTAGAGCTTTAACCCTTGGAATGGACCACCCAGTATAGATTGAAGAGTCACACATGTTTGAGAAGAATTTTTTAAGTGATCAACAGAATTCTTGGTATAACAAATTTTTTGTTATTCTTTATGTTTTTACCAGTAGTATAGCAATATTAAAATTGCTATAAAAATAAAAACTATAAGTAAAATGTAATTTTATATTTTTGCTAATGAACGTCAATATTATTTTCATTATGAGCAAAGAATGATAATTTGAGAAAATAAAATGAGTGTGATTTTTTTTTATTAAAATATTAAAATTTTATTTTGATTGAAAATAATAAAACTATAAAGAAGATTTATGAAGTTTTTAATATTCTAGTATGGCGTAAAAATAATATATGAAATCCCGATACAATAAATAAAAAAAATTCATCTATCATAAATTTATTGACATTATTATTGAAATATGAAGTTTATCGTTTTGAAAAATGTCAGAACATATTGGTCTCGACGGGAGGAGTTATTATTCTCTAATCACATTCTACCATATAGAGTGCAATGACTTTTTGATGAGGATTAGATTTTTTAGTCATTTACAAAATTTTACCAATGAAATTCAAAAATTCTGAATTAAAGTAAAGGAGTTTATAGAAAACAAATTGAAATTTTTTCTTAAAATTTGTTGAATTTTAGGGAATTTTTAAACAATATTTTTTTTTCTATAAAAAATTCTTCTTGAATTTCATTTACGAATTGTTCATGATATTAAGTATTAATTTAGGTTTGAGTCTCCACTAATTTGAAAACTAGTTGAAACACATAAAACTAGGAATTTAAAACAAAAAAAATATTTTCAATGTTATCAAAAACAATAACAATTATTATTGAATTTTCATTAATTTTTGATATGATTTTCGAAATTTCATACGCAAACTATTATGAGTATAAAAAAATCAACACCGTATTGTATGTATATCTTATTGAGTTTGTCAAATTATGAGTTTGACATTTTAAAGTCTAAAATCGAAAGATGTCACCGGTCAACTGATTTTAATTGTTCTCAATCAATTGTGTTTGAATATTTTAATTTCTATTACTGCAATGTCATTACTGTAAAGTGCAAGTATAATTTTGCGTTTAATGATTATTGTGAATATTTTGTAGTTTAAATCAAGAGACGGCAATTATTAGTATGTTGTGGCGAAAATATTATTATGTAGTTACTAACTAGTGCAAAATTTCTTCAAAATTTTTATAAAACTACCTTGCAAATGCATTTTCATTTATTTTTCATTTATTACTTTCATTTTATAGCTGCACACGGATAATACTATATTTCTTCTTTTCTGATTTATAAAATTGTGAATTAAATTTTTTATAAAAATTTATTTTTAAACTTCCTCCACTCTGTATTAAAGCGTTTTTATGACACAGTTATAAAATTTTATTTTTTTGAATCCTTAGTTATCTTTTTTTCTTTAATGGTTTCAAAACGAGGGTAGTAATTCTTAAAGAAATGAAAAATTTCAATGAATCTTGTTAATTTTTCCATTATCCAAATTTGTTTATATAAAATTGCAAATTTCTATATTTTTTTTTCTAAATTAATGAGATGTTGATTGTGTACAGAACAATAATGGAAATGATAGGATGAAAAAATGGATGAATTACTTAAAATATTGAATTATGAATTTTTAATTATCTGAACAATGAATTTATTTTAAGAATTCAAAAAATCCTTTATGAAAAATGTAAAGAAAAGGAACTATGCGTAAGAGTCCTTTTAACTTTTGATAAAAAACAATTTTCCCTCTTATTTAACTTAAGTATGTTCAAAGCTCTTTTTTGTTCTGAAAGACAAATGGAATGTAAAAGTAGCATAATAGAATCGAATTAAAGTGAATTCATTAGATTTCTTAGAATTGAACAAAGATTTACTCTGCGTAAGGTAAAAAGGAAAGATGACCCTTCGTGTAATGTGGTAATTTACGACGAATTTAATACTTTCCCATTCCTTTAATGTATAGGCTTACAATCATTTCAAAATTTGTTCTTGTTGTTAATTTTATAAGGTAAAAGTGCTGTGGGAACGTGTTTAATTTCTGTGAATTTCAAATTATTTTAAATACAATTACAAAATTTAAATGCTTAGTAGTTTCATTTTAAATTATATTTTGTATTATTTCAAATTTAATTAAAATTATTATATTAATCCAAAAATTTTTGTCCACATTTACATATTTTGTATAATTAAATCAATATAGAAGTAATATGCTTTTATTCTTATTTACAATTCTTCATTTGAGTTAAAAATTATTTTATATTAAATTAAAAATTTTAAACCATAGAATATTGGCTTCTATGTGATTTATACAATTCATTAAAAATTATAATGAGTGTCCGATATTTGACAGTATTCTCAAAAAGAAATGGTGTCACAATGGATTCACATGAATAATAAGGAGAAATTTTTTCTGTTTTTATTTTCGTGCTTGAATTATTGGACCTCAAAGTTGGTCCTTATGAAAAATATCTTCACTTTTTAAGATTCGACTTGAAACGCAGAAAATTTTCCAAATAAAGTCTCGGTAGTGAAATTTTGTACTATTTAAAAGTTGTAGCAAAGTTTAACCGAAATTCAAATATTTTCTACTTTAAGAGGAATTTAAAATTACCCTAAAGATAATTACCTTATGATGTAACTCTCCTCTATTCAGAATTGTTATATTATTCATTCACTATGTGTTTCACACCTTTAACAAGTTGTCATACTGAACTTCATTTTAATAAGAATTGCGATGAAATCAAAGTCTGACATCTATTAATTTAGTGAATACCATTAAGTGTTCCACACTGTGTACAATAACAAAATTCATTCAAAATATTCTGTACAACTACAATTTATTATTTTTATAATATTTTGTCATTTATATTAATTAGATGCAAAATAAAAAATTCTATGGCAACATTAAGGATAAAAAGATCATTTTAATAATGATTTTTTCTCTATATTATATAGAAAATTTCCATTTTTCATGCAATCAATTAATTTTCTATCTGTTCATAAAATGCACACAAGTAAGTCAACCAAACCAGAGACTTACACACACGTACACAAAATATTCATCAATTTAGATGTCAGAAACAATATCAGAAGCGAAGAAAAAAAAATTTAATTTATTGATTTTATATGTGTGTGGGTTGTCAGTTTCATTTTATATATAAAAAATAAAAATCTCATATACGCACATCAACTTTTAGTAAATATAACAGAAATAATTAAATTAGAAGGTTTAATTTAGGTTAGAATATTAATTTTTCAAAAATTTATTTGATTGTTGTTCAATACAGTAAATTTTAGTTGATTGTATTCATTTGTATTAAAATAATTTGATTTTATTTTTGGATTTGTTTATTAATTAAGGTACTCGTATATTGGGGATTCAAATTTAATGGTTGTTATTTGTTATATTCAATTTATGCTAAAATTGTAAGTAAATTATTTCTATTTATTTTATTTTTGGTTGAATTTTCAATAATAAATGAAATAAGTTGAAAATGTATTCAAAATTTTATTTGCAGTAATTACAATTATTAACGTTACTAATTATTTCATATTGTAACGCGATTTGTTGCTTATGAAACTCATACTGGACTGTGAAACTAAGATGAATATAGGGAAGAGCTCAAATTTTAAGATAAAATTGATTTGGTATCTGTGGTTGAGCTTTAAATGAGTTAAATAAATCGAACAAAAAAATCTTTGAAAATAAACTGTATTTGTTAAAATCAGGCAATTAAAGCTCGTTAATGTTCGGATCGAACAAATTGGGAACGTATTTTATTCTAGATCACAAACCAAAAGATGTTAAACTAAAATTATTCTTTGAGAGCGTTAATATATATCAAATATAATCTATGGATTTTGTTTGATTTAAATGATTTTCCATTTTCTGCATCAAACAACCATTGACGTGTATACTTTTCAACTTTCATCAACTTAATCCTTAATTAAATCAAACAAAATCCATGAACAATATTTTATGTTTAAGTGTGAGAATTGGACTTAAATTTTTTTCCATCAAACAAAAAAACCACGTCAACTATTGTCAACGTTTCATCAGATCAAACAAATTGTATGAACAGTGTTTGAAGTGTAATTGCTGAGTTAGTCTCTCATTATAAATATATTTTAATTATTCTTTACAAAAATGGCTTCAAATCTTTTTTTTTTTAATTTTAATCACATTTTTATTAAAGAAATTATTTTTTTTTATAAAATTTAAGATCATGAACTTATTATGCAATAAAATGTTGCGATTTTCATTATTTAAAAAAGATGACCACAAAAAAAAAACATTTTCTTCTGTTTCTTTTATAAAAAAAAAGATTTTCTCATTATATAAGGCTTCGGATAAAAATTTTCTTTTTTTCTTAGTTTTTCTGATGTACAAGTATACATACATTTACAAAACTTTTAATTTTCCCCACAAATAGATAAGAATATTATTATACATGTAATAAGAAACCAACAAAAGACCAGTAAGAAGCATGCTTCGTTCATAAATATTAAAATAAAATTTTTAATTAGAATATTTTGCCTATATTTAAAAATGCAAATTACTTAAGAATAATAATTGTTTGTCTATTTAGTTTATTAAATATTGTTTTGAAATTGTAAAGAATAAAATTTGGCTTGATACAGAAAGTTTGTTGTGAAAGAATTGAGATTTCGAATCTCCTTCGAATCATCTATAGTTTGTTTGAAGGTAGTGAGAGTTTTCTTAAGGTTTGTCTCGAGTATGTTGTTTTGAGTTTTCAATTCTGGCTTTTCAAGAAATAAAGATTCTTACAAAATTTTGATGTTCGAACTGCAATAATGGAAAAGTCTTTGAAACGTGATTTAACTACTTCCAACGTGTTTGATATAACTTGAACATGTTTGATTTAAAAATGTATAGAGTACTCATACATTTATGATAATTAGCTATAAAAAATTTGTTTATTCTTAATAGTTATTCGAAAACTAAAACTTTTTTAAATTTATTATTAAATAATTTTGTAAGGAAAATGGCTATCTTTCTTTCTCTCTTTGTTACACAAAAATCTATCATACATGTAGAAATATAGATAATGTTCTCATAGATTTTATCTGAAAACAAATCGTACATAAGTATTGCAATTCTGAATATTATAATTTTTTTTTTTATTTAATGAAAACTATTTGATGCGGTATAATTAAAAAAGTTGTGAGTAATAAATAGAAGAACTTGCATTAATTATTATTTTTGAATCATAAGAAAAAAAGAAAAGTTATTTTCATTACCATTTGGAATAAAAACTTTTTGGTTTTGTTTTCGAATTTTATTAATGTTGCTGAATTGTGGATTATAATTTATTAATAGAAAAAAAAGTTTAGTTCTGTTTAAAAGAAATCTTATATAGAAATGTAATTTTTTCTACTTTAGATATTTTATTGTATATAAGAAATAAATTGAAGAAAATTAAGAAAATTTAAATAATTTGCGAAGACTAGTTATTTAAAAATTTAAGGCTTAAAAATTCAGAAATTCCACAAGGTAATTCCATGTAATTGGAAAAAATAGAATAATTGAGAAGGAATTTGAGATGAGAATTAATTATTTTCAATTTACAATTACAATACAATATATTGAAGAGATTTAAGAGAGAGATTAGTTTCTGCACTAAATCGAAGACACAAACCATCGGAAATCAATTTTAAAGTCATACAGTTAAGAAATGGCATATTCTATAAAATTAATAATTGATGTGACTGATTTTTATTTTTTCAAAATTACTTCTCACCAAGTGCTTGTGATTTTATAGAAATCTTGTATTAAACCTAGAACGTTGAAGATTCTGGAAATGTTAGTAACTTTTGCGTAAATAGGAGTTATGTTTTGCAATACATGAGCTAATAATACGGCGCATAAGCCAATTTTTTTCATATAATTAAAACTTCCATGATTATCACACAGTTTTTAAAATCTTAATAAATAATTTTTATCTTTATCATATTTTAAATAGTATAGGCGGCCACTGACAATTACAATTTGACATACGTGCTCCAATAATTTGCACATAACGTTTATTAAATTTGGTGTTGCATTTGTTGTGTCTTATTATTTTTTTGTATAATTTCTTGACATTTAAAATAAAGCAACTATTGTATAGTGTTGCCAGATTTCAATTTTACTTTTTAAAAACCAATTTTGTTAAAAGTATTAAAAATAATTTTCTTCCTTTTTTCATATTTACATTTTATGTCAGAAATTAGAACAGAAAAAATTCTTCAAAAAAAAAATTTTTTTTAAATTCACATTGTTTTGCTAACTGCATACTTTTTTTTTATTTAAATGCGAAATTGTTGAAAATCAAAAGTTTTATTAAATTCTTTTATAATTTAAAATTTTTACTTATCACATATGTATATGTAAAAAATTACATTATGTACACATATACATACCCAAATGTTATTTAAGTACTTGCCTCATATTAATTTAATTTTCTTATAAAAGTTTGGCCCATCTATTGCTTTATTACAGAATTATTACAGAATAAAATCATATACATTTAGGAACACATAAATTATTAAAAAACAAAATATGCAGTAAAATTTCATATTGTGAATAAAATTGCATCTGTACATGCATATATGACTCAAACTTATATTATATATAATGTATATTGAATGGATGCAAATATGTGTTCCAAATATATAATTCCAGAGGAAGGAATTATACCCCTTATAACACATAAGTATTAAGTAAATCTATTATGGAAATTAAACAAGAAAATTTTTGCTTGCTTTAATATTTTCTAAATCTAAGTCTCCCCGGATGTACTTAAAATATATATATATATATATCTAAATTAAATTTTGTATATAATTTACATGTATGTGTATAAATGTAAGTGTTGAGAGATAAAAAATGATTACAATTTATGCAGAAGATAATCATAGATTAAAAATAAAAAAAAAGAAAACTGGACAGGGGTGGAACATAAAAAAAAAAAAATGATATGTTCTGCTCTGATCTGATCTACTTTCTTCTGTTCACTTCTGCTCTCTCTCTCTCCTGCCCTTTCTTCTCCTCCTTCTGTACTCTGCTCGTTTGAAAGCACATGGCATTGATATCGTACAATTTTTTTTTGTTTTTGTTATATCTTCCCTCCAATTTCTTATATAACTTATTATTATTTTTTTCTGTGTAATGTTCTAAACTGTCATAAGCAATAATTTCCTTTTTGGAATTAATGGATTTATAAATTTATTTGCTTTCTACTTTTTTTTGTGTGTGTGTTTTTCTTATGTATGGTGTAATAAACTTAATCAAAAGTGTACAAAAAATAATTTGTTTTTGTATATAAGGTCCAAGTAGAAAAGAAGGATGAAACCAATTTTTTGAATAATTTTTTGTGCTACATAAATTTTTTTTTTTCTAAAATATTGTTGAATAATATGTAAATGACATGAAAATTTGCATATTAAGTTGTGATGTCGAATTTGTTTTTTTCATCCTTAAATTTTTTAATGTTTTAATTAAAAGTTTTTGTTTGTTTTTTGAATGAAGAAATATGTGTGTTTTATATATGTTGTCATTTATTTACGAATCTACATTTTTATTATGGGAGAAAAATGTAGTAATTTGTTATATAAAAAACGAAAATTGTATGCAGATTGTTGCAATTTATTAAAAATCACTCACATACTTAAACGATTGCATAGTAGGGACACATGAAGTAGTTTTTTAAATCGTATAAGTAAAAATGAAAACGAAGAAAAATAGAGTTGATCATGTCAACTGTGTGATACTCGTACGAATTTGTTATCCTATAGGCGGAAGAATATTTTATAGCTGACTATATGAGACAAATGAAGTAAACTATGAAAATTCGATACTGAGTAAGAATATATATGCATGTCCACATCACAAACGAAGTGGAGGACAGCTACCCGAACGGGATGCAATTCATATAAGGTTCTAGAACTTACTATTATAAATCATCTGTGAAAATTTGTTGAGTTTCGGTGAATTAATTTTTGAATTATCGTTGGGATGAACGATCAGAGAGTGAGAAGGACAGACAAAGCTAAATCGACTCAGAAATCGATGCTGATCAAAAATATGTAATTGAGTCAATATCTCAGATAATTACTTCTTAGTGTTACAAACGGTAAGGCAAATTTATAATACCCTGAATATACGTTCGTATAGGTATAAAAAGAAAAATATTGTAAATTTTAAAATTAAATAAAAATTATTTTTTTGTTATAACATAAAAGATTTTAAAGATTGTATTGAATTTTGAAGAATTTTTAAAATAAATTCCAATTTGAACTGAAGATTTGCTTTAAAATTAAGGTAGATAAAATTTTTTACATTTTATGTGATTTACTTTATGCCCGTTTGCGGCTCTTTTTCAAAATCAAAGAATATTCAATAGGCTATTTCGAGACTTTTTCGGTACCATGAGGTTTATTTGAGTCACTTTTTAAAATAATCGCTTCACTGTATTTGATATGTATTGTTCTCGACACTCTCTTTGAAACTCCAGACTTTGTCAGGTTTTTTAGAAAAAGTTCTAAAACAATATCTGTTTAGAGCTATTACAAACGTTTTTCTTTAATATCTTACTCGACCATTTTTTGGTAAATTTTTTCCTATTATGTTATTGTCTTTGACTCTGAATCACTTTTCGGAATAAAGTTATATATTAAGATTAATTGTTATCCAATTATTTGAATTTGAACAAGACATTAATAAATATTAAAAGATATTGTGAGTAGGAATTGTAAAATGAAAAATTTTTCTATCAAATTTATGTTTTTACTTTGAAATTCTAAAAGTATGCTAATTTTGTTGAATTAAAATTAAAGAAGAAATTTATATTTTACCAGTCCGAATGTTCAAATACCATGTCCTTTAGAGTGGTATTTAAGCATTCGGTCTCACAATTTTGTCTGAAAATGTTCTTTACAATAAAATAGGCTCTTATTTCATAGCAACTTAAAAGTAAAGTTCAGCAAATTGTGGTTCTCGTAGTCACATTTGTATTCTTGGACTCATGCACTTTGAGTATCAGAAAAAGGAATCGTAATTATAATAAATTAATTAAAATAAAATTATTTATTTGAATTCAAAATGGTAGAAAATACAATTCATATTCATATTTTACTGAACACGTAAATGTGTTTTCAAATATTTTACTGTTAAATCGGTAATCTATTATGTTTAAAAATTATTATAATTATTATTTAACAGTATTACAAATTATGAGGCATCATTAACATTAGAAATATTAGTAATGAATCTCATTTATATTAAATTATTTTCATTTTCATATATGTATGTATTAATAGAAATAATCTAATAATTTCACCTTAAAAAGCTCATAATAATCTATTAAAAATTTCTAATTTACCTCTGAGTAATAATAATAATAATTAAATGTAAACTATATCGAAGAGAGTGAGAAAAAACCCTAAAAGATTACAATACATATATTCATTTCAATATCGTATAACACTTAATTTGTCAGAAATCAATTGAAAACATTTTATATGTAAACACAATGTGTTATACATGAATATAAAATTAACTGTATAAACTATTATTAATTATACATTCTGTGTAATATCTAACGACACCATACAAATTACCTTGGTTAATTTTGAACACTATAGTTCGATTTATATATTCAAAATCTATTAAAATCTTGGGTATGTGTATGTGTGCAGTGGTATTCTACTTTCATGTTTGTATATAATTGAAAATCGAAACTTGTTTTTTTGACAATAAAGTAAAGAGAGTGTTAATACTAAAAATAACGTGACTATCATTAGAAAATAAAGCAAAAATATTCTGTATTCTTAGCTTATAATTGGAATGAAAAATTACCAGACATTTTATAATTTCACAATATAATCAGAAAAACATAAGAACAAGTTGTTATCGTTAAAAATAGAAATAAAAGTACGTATTTACAACATGTTTGAATTCGAATTAAAATGTGAGTAAACAAAAATTTCCCAAAAATATTGTATGAGAATGTGGTGAGAGTATTTTTTATTTATGTGCTGTGCGGTTTGTAGGATTTTCTTTTTCTTTTAATAGAAAAAATATTAAAATCGATATTTTTGAACAATAATAATGAAATATTACTGTAGTCTTAATGTCACGAATATAGTGTCATTAAAACAGCAACAGTAATAGCTTCATGACGAATACATAATCTTTATTTCGATATTGAGATATTTTGGAGTTTTATACACATTAGGGATACTGTTTACATATAATTTCTTAATTGTTGTTAGGTTTCAACTTATTTGAGGTAAAATTGTAAAAAAAAACACAAATTTGTATGTTGTATGAGAGGATACCGTTCGAACATGTTGCAACTACAATTCAGTCTTGCATGATTTGCTGTTCAAAGTTAATTTTTGATTACCAATTGAATTAGACACTTTTGTAAGTTATATCATGCAAACAGTTTCAGAATATTTAAAGAAAAGTTTGTTTAATTGAAAAATTTCCAATGAATCGAATTTTTTATATTAAGTAGCAGTTGTTTGGCAATCATTCGTTTTGTTAAATTGCGAGATCCTTAAAGTATGCAATTTTTTCTTTAGGTTAGGAAACAAATTTTTTAATTTTAGGTATTTGAAAGATGATTTTCTTTCAAAATGTTTCCATTTTTATTCTTTTATTGTTGTATTTATTAAATTTATTTTGAAAATTGTATGAGAACAAAAAAAAAAATGTTATGCATAACTTGTAACAGAGCTCAATCCCCTCTTTTACTAAAGTTTTCACAGTTATTTTTTTATTTTTATGATGAAATTATTACCTTTCTGATCACTTTCACGTATATATACTAATAATAGGGGATTTATTTCACACTAACATTTGTTTTCCTACTTGTCAGCTTTTCGTATTAGTTCAACTCGCAACACAACTATACCCGCAACTTTAACTATACGTATGTGTTGTACAAATACAAAAGGACATGATAACAGCGAAGCGATTTTTTGTTTTTGTGTTCTTATTGCATGTATTTTCGAAAATCCTTATATAATATCATAAAAAGTTGAACCAGAAATATAATATAAAGATATTGATAATGCGAATGGAGGGACATGAAAAGAAAAGAAAAGAAACAAATAACACTGTATAAATAATACATTTGTCCTTATCTAAATCGTTGTATCGTTCGATGTTGAAATGAAAATAAGAATAAAAATACTCGTAATAAAAAGTGTGAGAATATTTTTAAGAAAGCAGGTAGAATACGATAAAAAAATTTTTTTTGATACTAAAAATTTTTTAAAAGAGTATTAATTTTCATATTTATGTTATGGGGTGTTTTGCGATAAGAGTTTATTATAATAATGATAATATGATATTCAAAACTGGATTTAGACAAAGCTTTATTGGATGTTAATATTTTTCGAAATTATTTTTAATTATATTTTCATTAAATTTTATAAAATTCAAATTTTGTATTACTTTCGTTAATTTCTTTTAAGATGGATTAATCGATTTGTCAGTTTAAAACTGAGCTATTTAAATTCGAACTAATTTTTCTCTTGATGATTCATTGATTTGCAGCTTGAAAGCAGAGTACATTAATTTTTACAACACTTAATTTGAGATTTTTTACACAAGAACAATGTGCTATTGTAGCAGGACAGTTTATGAACTAACAATAAAATTGATTTTTGAAAAAAACCTCCGCGCTAATTTTGTATTTCATGCAATTTATATGAAATAGAGAGAGAGAGGGTAAAAACTGCTCTAAAAATAAAGAGAATGTCAAAATTTCAAAATTCCAAATTTTCAGTTCGTCGCCAAACCGATATAATTTCTATAATAAGTTAAGAAAGTTTTCATTTTTAGACGTACTTTTTAATCAATTGAAATTAAATTAAAATTAATTTCGTGCATAAGATTTTACAACTTTGCTTGTCAACAAATTCTATAGCTTATTTGTCAAATTTCAATTCAATTATTAAAAAAATTATTTCGTGTGATTAAATTTGTGAATTTCGGTATTCTATTTGAAGGTTATGGTGGTATTTTAGCTTAAGTTGTAAGAATGGAATCGAAATTTTCGGGCTTTTCAATTGTTAGCGTGGAAATCGGGCTCGAAATCGAGTACGAAATTCGAAAATTAGAAAAAAAAAAATTCATTTTAAAATTTTCATATTAGGCTGATGATCGGTGTTAAAGCATAACGTAGTTGAAAATTAATTTTTAATTAAAAAATAATGGAAGTCTGGGGTGGAGGTGAAATTGCTAAATTTCAGCTTACTGCTCTTTTTTTGTGTAAAATTATAAGGGTTATTTGGAATTTTGAATTACTTGGCACTTGTTGCTTTAATTTTTAATATTATCTGATAACAAAATCCTTAATTACGGTAAAATCACTAAAATATTAATTTAAAAAATTAAAATTTATGATTTTTTCAAAAAATTTTAAGATAAAATAAAGATTTTTAATTACCAAGCATATTTTAGCTACAACAAATCTGTTTTTTGGAAAATTTTTCTTGCAAAATTGACAATATTCTAATATTTTGCAAGCAAATTACGTAATGTGTAAAATAAGCGTAAATCGAAACACAAAAAAAAAACCCAAGAAACAAAAAAAAAACAAATTATCAAATTTACTTTGAAAACAAATTCGTCATTGTTTGAATGAGAGAATAAACAGAAAACAAAAGAGAGAAAAAAAAGTTTCGCCTAAAGATATGCAACCCACATTGAATTCAATTCTTTTAAAAACAATTTTCTTTCTTTTTGTTATTTTTAATTTTCAAATTCTTATACACTTACAAAAAAAAAATGTTAATTTAATGTCAACCCTTTTTATTTATTTTTTTCTTTTTTTTTGTTTTTCGTACCCCAAAAGACAACAAAATTCTCGTATATCAGAATTGATAAGTCAGCATAATCGTCTTAAAATTCATGAGCTTAAACTGATTAATCATTGTCTGATAGTGAATTTTTCATCTCTCATTAATTCGATACACCCTATAAATTTATCATATAGATATACAAATATACTAATATATATTTTATCTATACTAATATATGCACATAATATATATACTCTTATTCTATACAATATGAAAGTAGTGCAAAAAAACAAGCACAAAAAAACTGCTTATGTTCAATTTAAAAAATTTTTTTTTTCTCAGTGTTTAATTTTTTCTTTTCTTCTCTCTATTATCAAACACCTGTGTACTTTACCTTACATATTATTCTTACAACTCAATATATATATTTAACATATTATAACATTTTCATATTCACCGACATAGTATACATACATGATGTATGTAAGTATATATTGTAAATATATAAAAATACACACATCTATTGTCGTCATAAGAAAAAGGAAAATATTATATGTATTTAATAGAAGAAGAAGAAGCACAACAAAAAAAAAATTAAAAAATGTGAATCCTTGTAGTATATGATACCGTTATAAAAAAAATAAGAAAAGGTATGACGTTAATAACCTTGACTTAGCAATCAATCGAGTAAAATAATATTATATTTTATTATAGTATGCGTGAGTATATCCGAATAAAATTTTTATATAATATTTGTATACTGTATAGCTATGCAATAAAATATATATTGGATGGGACGACATTAAAATATGTATATAAGTTTGTAATAATGTAATAAACTTTGGAATTAAATCGATGGTTTGAAATCTAGCACATTTACTTATTTTAATCCTGGAATTGCATAAATTTAGGATAAGAGGAAAAAATTATAGAAATTTTTTTAAAATAATGCATATATTTGGGGGCTTATGCGAAATTAAGAAGATTGCTATTACCATTACACCAAAAACATAGAGTTTCCAAAAAATTAGTTTTTGAAAATTGTGATTCCGTTAATTTTTTGAAGGTGATAACTTGATAACGTGTAAGAAAATAGACTATTTCGACTTTTATTTTGTCTGATTACCTACTCTACGTCGTGAAGAACAATTTGTCATCTTTTAGAGATTTAAGAATTTCAGAAAAGTGTTGATGTTTTTGACATAATAAATTGTCAAAAAATTATATATTTCGTACTTTAAAAGGGAGTAAATAACCTTCTGAAGAAAGGAGGTCGGTAAAAATTTTTTTCGATGTCGGAAAAAAAGTTTCGTACAAAAATTTTTAATGGTGTAGTGTAGAAGATTTGTGAACAGACACATTGGCAAGCTGACGAACTAATCTATTTCTTTTCTTTTAATATTTCCATTCTCAAAACGTGTTGATAATAGCACCCTTTTAAATACGTTCGATTATTTTATATTTTGTGAGTTTTTCTTTAATCTCGATCATTAAATTAAAATGTCATTCTATTTTTTTTCTTGTTTCTTCTTTTCATTAACTTCATTTTGGTGGTTTTCTTGTTGTGCCTAATAAAATCTAATGTGTGCGTCGTCTAATGTCTTAATATTTTTAATATATTTGTATATTGTGTGTATATATACATAAAACAACAAAATTCTTGGAGGTTGTCATGAAAAATTTTAATGATATCTAGATTATGGTTACTACTGCTCTCTGTCTAATATTATTTTTTCGGTAAGTCTATACCATTTCTGTACATTAATACAAGAGGTTAAAAAGTTTATTACACTCTTTATAAATATTGAAATCAATGCGCGTGAATGTGAAAGGGATGAAGAAAATATTCCGTATTTTTACGACATTAATTTTAAAGGTGTCAGTTTCATTCGTGACACAAAACAAAATGTTGTCTAACAAAAATAATAAAGCAAAAAAAAAACGAAATTTTTTTTTTGTTCAAATTTTTTGTTGCCTCCGTTTTTTTTTCTTAAAAATTTTTTTTCACTTTTCCCAACACTGAAAGAAGGTAAAAAAAAATTCATTCCATTTTATTCAAGTTAAGATTCTTAAACTTTGTATTTGGTTATTTGTTTTTTGTGTCTCCTCACACACTATCCACACAAGAAAAACAAAAAAATAATGAAGAAAAAAAAAAGGATATTTAAAGGATATTTAGTTTTATTTTTATTTATTTTTTTTTTCTGTGTATTATAAGTAAGATGTGGTACGATTATAGGTTCTTATGTAACATGTTTTCTTTTTAGATATGCAGCCAGGATTTTTGTCAATGTATTTCGAAAGTTTTCGGATTTCTTTCCTTTTCTTTTTCTCGTAAGGATTTCTTTTTATGCTTGTTTTCATTTCTAATGATATCATTTTAGAGAAGGGTGAACGAAAAAAGAGAAATCTTTGCAACCAAAAAATATTAAACCTGAACTTATATACGTATATGTATATGGCAAACTATTGTATGTATATGGAATGGTTTAATTTCAGATTGATTTAACTTGGGGCTAAAAAGTCATGACACATTGAAAGAAAGAAATAAATAGTATATTTAAGTTAAATTAGACGGTAAAGTGTTTATATTATAAATATTGAGAAACCGTTCGATTACCTACAAATATACACACATACTTCACAAATATAAGACAGTAAAACTCTTTTAAAATTAACTTTTGTATAGGAATGGTTTTATTTTATATGATGAATGGAAACTAAATAATTATTTTACTAAAATTTAAGATTATTAAATAATTTTTTGTAAAAAAAAGGATTCTACATTTTTGATAACATTTAAGGGGGCTATTCTTACATCTCTAGGGGTGATGTTAAAATTTTGCTTTGATTCACATTTTTTCACGAAAAATGTTCAGTATCCTAGAAAAAATATGTTTCGTAGTAGTGAAAAATAATCATATATTCTGAAAGAATTACTGAATGGCTCAAAGAAATTAATTAAAAATTTTTAAACTCCGAATCAGTTCGAAATATATATAACGCCTTGTTGAGGTATTCAATTGGTATAGCCGGTCGAAACTATTTACTCCGTGAATATATGAAGAAATTCTATAAAGCCACCAATATTAAAAAGAGTTTACTGTAAATTTAAAAATTATATTTTCAAAAAACACAAAACAAAAAAAAACTTTCAATAACATTCGTTTCTATTTCATTTAATATGGTTTCACACACATACACACACAAAAACAAAGAAAATACTGATTTGTTAGTGACATTTGATTGGTTTAAAATTTAATAAACAAAAAAAAAAAATTCAGATATCTTTATTTAAAATTTAAGTCAATACTAAAAATTTTTTTTGGGTCTAATGCCCATTATTAAAAAATGTGTAATCGATATGTAAAAATCTATATCATAATTTTTATAGCTTTATTAATCATACCACACAGAAATAAGAAAATTTAGATGGAAGATTGAGCTATCAAAATTTATTTAAATCTTCTATAGAAGATTTAAATAGGCAATTTAGTTTAGAATTTGTTGGTGGTAATCCGGAAACTTATTTTAAATTTCTAAATGAAATTTTTTAATATTCCATTTTTTATAGGGAAACTCGGCAACGATACCAATCTGAAAGGGGTGTCTATATGTAGGAGTGCTTATATTTTTAGGTCTACTTAAAACGTTTCATTTTATTAGAATTAGATGATGAAAGTGTTATTATAAGCATTTGATATTAATTTAAGTTAATAAAAGGAATAAATTTTTTAAAATCTTATGCTTTTTCAAATTAATATATTGCATATTTTTAGGGATAACAAGAAAATATTTTTTTCTTAATACTAAAGGGGGCGATTCGAAAAACTATCAACTATTTTCAATTGTACAGATGGGACTAATTAGACTCTATTTTGTGTAGATGGAAAAATTAGACTCTATTTTGTGTAGATTCCGCCTGGACGATGAGAAGACGGATATATATATTCTGTGTAACTGTTCTACTCTGGCCGTCAGGAGGCGCAAATGATTTGGGTGGGACTTTAGCAGTACTAGGGATCCCACGTCCAGGTTCTAGTATTATTGGGATATGGAAGAGCTACAATAAGCCATGACTGGTTTCTGTGGTGAGAAAGGAGAAGTTCTTTTGTCACACACCTCTTTGTGACCAAAAAATTTTTAATTGAACTCTTAATTCCTATGTACTAATTTTTATACTAATCGTATAAATATATTCTAAATTAATATTTAATTTAGAAGAAAAAATATATGAAATTAGTGAATAACTTCAAGAAATGAATTCATTTTTAATATGATTTTAATGCAAATTACATTGAAATTTTGATCATATAGAGTAATCCATCTTGAATTCATCTTTTATTTTAACTCAGCGATTAATGAGAATCAGAACAATAAAAGCACAATAGCGTGAAGAGCAGTTGAGTTTCAACAAAAATCATCATTATTCTTTTATTCTACATATTGCTATGAATACCAAATCTCACGGATTTTGAACTTCAATAACAGAACCCTCCATTTTTAGTTGATTAAACTTCCGAAATGCAAATATTCAAATATAAATTCTTTTCTAGCAACAACGCTGCTGGTGTATAGAAGCTTAAATAATTCTACTCTCTTTAAAACAAGAACAATATGTCATTACAATAGAAGTTTAAATAATTCTCATCTCTTCTCTCAATTCTCCAATAATCATTTTATTGTGAATTGAAATCTTTTAATTATTTTTAAATTCTTAATTGCAGCATTGCAAATTGCATCGTTGGTTTTGTTTAGAAATAATTTCACAATATTAAATTTATTAAATTAAATTAATAAATAATTGTCCTTTTATTTTTCTATAAATAAATTCTCTACATATTAAATAAGAAAATTATAAAGCAACTTGCAACAATTTTTTTTGATGTAATATAAATTTTTAACTAAATGCTCTAACTATACTTGTACACAAATATAAAAAAATATATTATGTGTAATAACATATGTGTACAGATTCGGTTCTAACTTGTCCGGCGCCCTACATCTACTTCCGAAAATGCGCCGCTCCGCCTGCTCTTTTTAAGCAATGAACAATATGCAATAAACATTACACATTTCGCATAATAATCATTTTCTCGCAACTTTATCAACTGTAATGCAAAATAAGTCATAGAACTAAAGCCAGCATGTATGTAGGTACATGTTAATTTTGCTGTAAATATAAAGGTAAAAATTTTTTAGAAACACGTACTGGAAAGAGTTCGAAAAAATTTAGTTTTCTTTTTTTAAGTTCTGAATAGCGTCCCGGTTTTGTAGCGCTCATTACAAGTGCTTACTTTTCATAGATGGTAGACCCGGCGCTGTATATGTTATATGTAAAAATATTTTAAGTTCAATTGAGATTTAAAATGAATGAAGAATTCATTCAGTTGTAAAGAAAGAAAAAAAAACATTACCTTTGAAAAAAATCAAAAGTGAAATGATGGAAAATTGAGTGATGTGAGCGAGAGTGGGAGTGATAGTGATTTTTTTTTATTTTTGCATATTTTCACATCAAATCAAATATGGTGGATGAGTTATTAACATGACAGAAGTTGAAAGAAACTCTTGAATTTTTTTTTCATTTCGAGAAAAAGACGAAACAAAAAGGAAAGTTTGTGTGTATATGTGATGCACATATGAGCAAAGGAGAAAAGAAAACATTTTTCTTTTGAAGTACAGAAAAAAAGACAAAAAGAAAAACATTTTTCTATTTAGATTGCTTTCATATTGTGAATTAGTATGATGAGAATTTTTTTTTGTTTTAAAATAAAAAAAAATTCTTTTGTAAAAAATTAAAAATCTTAAGCGATTCTTAAGACTCTTAGGAATAACCAAAGCTATATTATGTAAATAAACCTTAATTTATTAAAACTTCATATTTAATCACTTTTCTATTTTGGTATTATAGAGAATTTTGAATAACGTGAAAATTACAAACGGAATTTGTAAGTTTTTCCCTTCAAGTATCACCATAGAAAAATCATAAATTTTCAGTGTAAAATGTAAAAGTTTTTAGCGTAAATTTCTGGGTCTTCAAAGCTTTACTTAGTTTTTCGAAAATACTTTTTACACGAACTCAAAAATTGAAATTATAAACCCGACATGAAACGTCTTTAGTCAGTTTATTATTTACTCTATGAAGAAAAGACTGAATTTTCATTGTGAATATCTTAGTTATTAAATTGTGAGTAAATTTTTATTATTTTTACAGCAACAATTATTCGTGTGCACTAAAGTCGTTTAAGGGGGTTAATAAAATTTAATTATTTTTGAAAGTTGTAATCTGTTTCCTAAAATTATTTCACTAGGGGTAAAAGGGGTTTCGTTTGATTACATATCCCCAACTTATTTTATTTTGGATATTTTCTTAATTTGATGGCGCATTGAAGTCTTGCAGCTCCATAAAATTACACATTTGTATCTGGAGCAAGTATTTTTGTGACGTCCGAATTTTCTTGAGCCTTGCTGATTCCACTTAAACCTGATTCTTGAGATATTGTTTGTTTTTTTGAGAGTGTCTTCAATTTGTCACCTTCATTTTTTCAATTGAATTTTCTTGACAATGTCGAGGTTTTGTGCTTATTTTTTTAGTTAAATAATGATTAAGTAGTAATAAATCAGTAGCATCTAGTAGAAATTTAAGAGTTTTTCAATTGTTGAAACAAAAATGACTGCTTACTTCTGAAAATAATATTTTAGAACCCATTAAAATTGGATTTTTCTCAATACAAAATTTTTTGTTCAGTACGAATTTAAAATTTTTGTCAAAATTTTACTGAAAATATTAAATTAAAAAAAATACAAAAATTTTACTTTGTTTGCTTAATTTTGTTCAAATACCTTTAATAATTATTTTTTATAATGAAATTATTTGCCGTTTTATAAAACATACTCACACATGCATAATATACAAAGGAAATCATTTGCGTTTCAAACACATCAAAGGGTAATTTTGCTTTTTTCTTTATTAAATTTACAAAAAAATTTCAGATTTTTTTCATTTGTCACATGTGAAAAGTAACAAATAGAACAAATAGAACATATCTACATAATATACCTATAATAATATATCTATGTGTGTATTCAATAATTTTTCTATAAAAAACTTTTTGACTTCCGAACGTGTTTTTTATGACAAGTAAAGAGAAAAAAACCAAATTTTTACCTTCTTCTTTTTTTTTGAATAAATTTCAATAGAAAAAGGAGTGAATAAATCACACAACACCAAGCAAATCAAAGTTCATTTGTAAATATGTAAATTGGTAATATTTTGAAAACTCATATGGAATAGAGACGTTATAGAAATTGTCGCATTTTATCTATGATTTACGATTTAAAATCAAAAAGTAAAGAAAACAAAAATATTGCGGAATGACTCACGTGTAATTTAGTAAATGTTCACATGATTATGTTGAAATTTATACACAAACACATACATGCATGCTAGAATAAAAGGGTCGATGAAAAGAGTTTAGTGGAAATTTAATTTTTCTTATACTAAATTCAATTTTTGAGGCAAAAGAATTGAACAGAAAAAAAATTAGTGTCTATTTTTTTTCTTTCATTTTCCTTTGAAAATGGTGAAAATTCTATGAAATGGAAATTTTTTGTTAAGTCATCCAAAAATGTTCCCCTAAAAATTTAATACTTTTATAATTTGAAAAGGATAAATAGAAAATGTTTAAGGACGAAGCCGATTGATAAATGGGATTTTGAATTTATTTTTTCTATTTGTTAAATGAAAAGCTTATTATACTAAAAAGAAAATTTATTTTTGATTTTAAAAATGATTCATTGGAAATTCACTTTGTTATTCTTGCGTTAGTAAGAAAATTGCAAAAAGAAAAAGTATAAAAAATTATTTTAAAACAAAAAAATTTTAATAGGTTTTCATAGATTTTGTTCCAGAAAAATATATGAAAAAAAATATAGCAAAAATATTACAAGGAATTTCCTACATTTTGTGGTTATATTTTTGTGAGTAGACTATAAAATATACAATTAAAAATTAAAAATATATGGGAGTTGAGTGTTCTCTGAAAAATCGACCTGATTCTTACTGGAATTTTTAATATTAGCAAAAGTTTGATGTAAAATTGAACGTAAAATTCATGGATTTCATGCTATGATATCTTAGATTTTCATTTCATAATATTACAAACAGATTAATTAGTGTTAAAAAATATATTTACAAGAATTCTTGGTCACATTCAGTTACAGTTCAGTTCAGTTCAGTTACAGTACAGTTGCTTTATTTTCTCTGTGTCTGCTCGTCTCTGATGAAGACGAGGAAGACGTCTTCTTTCCTTCTTTTACGGTGGCCGGGACAACCTGTTGCGAGGGTCTTGAACGCGGCTCTTGAGCATTCGCCAAGAAATTTGATTAGTTCCAGTAGATGGTTTTTGCGCTTTGCATTACGTGGGGGTTTGCTGACTGTTAATTTGAGGATTGCCGATAGGCCGTCTTGTTGGCCTAAATATGGACTTCGCGATGGTGGCTGGGGTGCGTCATCCTTTTTTACTAATAGATCGAGGGTAGTCTTTATATAATTTATCAATTTAAATAAAGTTTATAAAAACTTTACTCTTTCTACGTCTTAATAACAATCTTAAATTTCAATCAAGTTATTAATTTTTCTATAATTTTTCTTTAAACTGTCAAGCTAACTGGATGAATAGTTAAACGTACTTAATACGCTTAATTAAGCTTCTGATTTAATAAATTATCGCAGGATAAAAATAACACGCACCCTTATAAAAATTAATTTTTTTTCTTATTATGTGTTTGGTTTTGTTCTTATAAGAAAATTCAATGAATAAACCGAAGGTTATTTAAAATTAGGGACATAATTAGGGTATATATAAAAAAAAAAAAAACAATAAATTTGTTAAAAAAAAATATTTTCTTATAACCCGCTATAATCATTTGCACAAAGAAATCTCCTTAATTTCTTAAAAGATAAAATGAGTTTTACCTGTTGAAATTTCCAAAAACTTTTCGAAAATAAAAATTAAATATTGACAAATAGAATTTGTATGTTGACGTGACTGTTATTTATAACATATTTGTTGTTTAAGAAAAAATAAAACAAAAGGAATTTGGGAAAATTTAATGAAAATATTGAAAAGCGAAATTCAAGATTATCAAAAATTTTGGAGAAAGTCTAAATTAAGAGAGATAAAATTGACGAATTCTGGAAAACATAGAATATTCTTTACTGTTGCAATATTCTTGAAGCTATTCCGAGAAATTTGATGCCTCCGTCATTCAGCTCAATGATTTGTATAACATTATTATATATGTAATACAAAATCCGCCTATGAATTGCGGGGTCAACATCAAACATCGGTACCCACGAAATTTGCGTTCACTCCTAGAGCTCAAGTATAGATTTAAATTTCTGATTTTGACCCCGACTCCAAATCCGACTCTGAATCCAAATCCGACTCCAACTCCGACTGTGACTCCAACTCCGATTTTCTAAAATTAAATTAAATAAGGATAAAATTATTATAAATATTATTAATTTGTTGCAGTTATTTTAAAATCAATTCGTTTCTTATAATTTTCTTTATAATTAAAAATTATATTTAATATTTTTTTTAGCAAACATTTTAAAAATTATTAAAAAGATTTAAAAAACAAAAACCAAACAAACAAACTTTAAAACAAAGAACAATGGTGTTAAAGTGATCGTCACAAATTGAAAAAAAAAAAAATAAAATATTTTAACTTCTATTTTTGAAAATGGAACTGAAAATGAAATTTTTTTACTAAATTTCTTCTGAAAAATAAAATAAATTTAATAGAATCGGAAAAGAGAAAATGTGCTTAAAGCCTTTTCAATACTAATTTCTTATCAAAAATAAATTCTTCTGCTAAATATTCAACCACTTTACAAAACAAACTGCTGCTTACTCTTTTAAAAATTAAATTTATACAATCAAATTAAACTGGGGTTGCAAAAGAAAAAAATATTCAAAATAGAGCAGGATACAAAATAATTAATTATTGATCGCTTGCATTCTTCACGCTGCTATCGCTTGCCACTTTTATATTTGCGCAATTATATACTTAACTGCTGCTATCAATCCTCCGGAATTCAAAAACAACATAAGAAAGCGTTCTTCAGCTGCACAACAATTACGTCTTGACACTGGTTTTGGATTATTTGAAAATTTTAATTATTTTCGAAACAACAAAAAAAATCAACTAAACTATAAAGTGAATTCTAAAATTTAATTGCAACTTTTTTAACAATTCCGATTATTTAAACATCAAACAACACAGTCTTGCCGTTTTATTAAAATATTAAAATATAAAAAGAAGAACATCTTCTGTCATTCAATTAAGTGGATGTAATTGACGTAATAATCAACATTGGCAAAATAAAAAAAAAATAAATTGGCTTTCTTTTTAAAAATTTAAAGCATTAGAAAAATTATTTTCAAAATTCTTTAAAACAAAAAATTTTCTTCCCTTCGTATTTTCGCAAGTATTTGGATGAGTAATAGCGCGATGGTTGCTGTAGCAATTTGTTGTATTTTACTATTATTAGCCGTATTTATTATTATTATTATAGTAGTTGGTCAACAAATGGGTGAACCTAAGTGAGATAAGCTTCAATTGGGGCCAGGTAATTATCCCGATGGATAGCAACGGCCCCCACTTTGTTAGTGTTTAATAAATTTTATTGGCAAAATTTTTATTTCTTTAGTAAATGTTTTTTAAATTCAAAAAGAAAAAAAAATAATATAAAAAAATTTTCGATAAAAATTAATTTATAAATTAAATTTAAAATTAAAGAAAAAAAATACTAATTAGAAAACAAAATTCTTTTTATAAAAATAAGATTATAAATTAAAAATTAAGAATTAATTAATATAATTGACATCACGTAGGTAAAAATTTTAAAAATTAAATTTTAAGGTTTTAGAAAAACAAAAAAAAGCATACAAACAAAAATCATTTTTAAATCATAAGAATTTTGAATTTTTATTTTTAAATTATTTAGAGGAAAAGAACAAACGTAAACCAAAAACAAATTAAAATTTCCCCAAACTTCAAATAAAATGAAAATATCATGTTTGAAATGTCATCAAACACCATGAAATGTCATTGAATAATGTGATGGAATTGTAATTTTTTTTTTGATTTTACACTCATCTTCGTTTTCGTTGCGCCGCGCTGCGTTATTCAAATTCATTTTTTTTGCATATCAACATTGTTGTCATTTCTTCTTTTGTCATACGTACGTATTAATTCTCTTTTTTATCAGTCAATATTTTAACAAGACAATTTCAAAAGTTCATACACAATATTGTAAAAATGGCATAAAATATCAAAAAAGCTTGAAAAATTTTAACGTATTTGTAGTACATTAGTAATCAATGGAAATTTAATCAGTTGTAATTCGCTATCAACTATTTAAAATTTTAATTAGTTTAAAAAAAAAATTGCAAAATTTTATATTTTTGGCTTCCAAAAAAATTTTGTTACAATTGTGTGAAAAAATCTTGCAAATGATAATTAAATATTGACATTGACAACAATTTGACAATTGTGAAACGTTTTCAAAATATTACAACATAACCAATTTCGGTATGATGTATGCGAAGTCGATGTACTGTTAATTTTTCTATAAAATTAGATTTTAAATTTGACATTTTTCTATTTCAAAATTTGACATTTTTCTACTTTTATATTAAAGAAAATTTGACATTTGTGATAAATGAAAAAAAAAAATTTTTAAAAATTTAATTTTAAATTTTGAATTCGTTGCTATTTACCTGAAATGTTTTACTTTTCGGTACTTAAACTAATAATTAAAGAAAAATTTTGTGACATAAAAGAAATTTATATGTCAAAATATTGAGTGAATTATTGTTAATTCAGTAAGAAAAAGTTTTCTTAAAACATTTACTGAAAATTTTATTTTAATATGACCTAAAAATTTTTATATGTAGCTTTTCATATTACGAGTACAAGTACGTTTGATGAAATATTCAAAAATTCATAATAAAAATATGAGATGTTCAAAAGAAAAATTCATTAATTCAAATTATTTCGGTGTCCTTGGGTCGCATTTAAATTTACACATACACACACATTTTTTTTATTCATAAAAGATTTTGTTTTATTTCACTGTCAAAATAATTTTTTATACAACATATTGCAAATGTATTAAATTTTTTTTTTAAGAAATTTTAAATAAAAATTAAAAATAATAAAAATATTTTTCTTTTTTTGTTTTATATTTCAAAAATTTAATGAAATAAAACAGCAAAACAACAAAACAAAAATAACAATAATAATAAAATAACAGTGAAGGAAGGAAAGATAAACAAGAATCTTATCATTCATAAAATTCAATTTAAAAATATACACACATACATCCTCGAACATATCACTATAAAAAATCTGATGAATGTTATATATATTGTTATACGCCTATTATAATTTTAATAAAATATGAAATTTTAGTTCAAAAATTGAATAAATATGAAAACATCGTGTGTAAACACACAAATAAAGACAATGACAAATAAAGACAAATAAAAAAAAATGTTTGTTTTCGTTTTGTCTTTAGGCCGCTTTTATTATTTTTTGTTTTTGGAATAAAATGGACGTATATTGAAGTTTTGCTAAAGCTGACAGAATCAGCTTTTCCATATCAATTCTTTTATATTATTTTTTTTCAATAGTAATCGTGAATGATATATGAATACTAAGTAAATAATCCTTTCTAATATTTTATAACTTTGACGAAATTTGTTATTGTCAAAAATTTCTTCAAATATTTTGTATTTTAGAATAATATTAACCTTTTCATTGTCACATTAAGAATAATACAGACAAAGTTTCTCACAATTTTGACTTCGATATTGAATAATAAAATTGGTAAGCTTTCTGGCAAATTTTTTCTTAAAATATTTTTACGCCCTCTATTCGCCTCTTAGTAAATAATGTCTGCTCTCAAATTGAAATTTGTTTTAAAAATGGAAGCAACTACTAAGAGTAATTTATCAAAACATTTTGGGGAATCATAACTTCTTAAAGTCGAAAATTCAAAGGAATACAATTATTTATTACTTAATATTCAAGTAAACGAATAAAACAGTTAGCAGAGTGCTGCAGATTAGTTTATAATTTGAGAAATTTTAAGACAGATGTTACTGTACACTTTTACATAATTTTCCAAATTTTGTGTTTTATAATTTTCATTCACAATAATTTTTTTTTTAAAAATTACTCATTGTTATAAATATTTTTTGTATTAAAGCATTCATTTTTTGTCAACTGATGGCATTGTTTAAGTAACATTATAAATTTCCCTATAATTTTACACCTTTTACTGTTAATTTAATTTGAAAATAAAAATATTTAAATTTTCTATAAAAATTTCACAGGTATTATTCACCTACTTTTCAATTTTTAATATTTTCCGACGCAAGCTATTAAAATTTTTATGTTTCAATTGTTTTACACACCCACCCGAATGTGGGAACTGAACAAAAAACTTGATTGAAATTTAAATTTTTTTTATACTTCATTATTGTTCGCATTATACACATTTAATATTCTAATTTGTATTTTTTAAAATAACACGAATTATGGAAAATATTAAAGACGTAATAATGAAAATCTCTTGGGGTTTCTATAACCTCTTATACTTTAAAATATTGCAAGGATAATAATTTTAATGTTATCAAACAGGCAATCTATACATCTTAAATAATCCGCATACATCTTATATGATATTCGGGTGAGACACAATAACAAGAAATCAAAGCGCAAAATAGAAAGTAAAAAAAAGATTATTATTGACACCGCCATTATCGTTTACATGCTTATTTCTTAAAATAAATACGAAAGAAAAAATATTCAGAAAAACACTATGATAATATTTTCTTTGAAATTATAAAATAGATTTCAAAAGAGATTAACTATGAGACAAAAATGACTTTTTATGTTTTCTTTCTATATACTACAGAAATACGCAGTTTAATGTCATATTTATGATATGAGCTATATATACTTGTATGCGATTATATCGTAGGCGAATTTATTGTTTTATAGTTAAGCAGACGCTCATGAAATTTAATAACTTACAAATAATTTATTCTAACATTTCTGTCACCCAAAAAAAATATTACTGTTATACAAGATCATTTTACATCATTTTGAAAAATAATTTTCATTTAATGGAATATTTTATGTGATTTTTGCTCTTATTTATAATTTATACGCAGATATAAGCCATTTACAGTGAAATATAAAAAGACACTTATATAAAGCATTTAAAATAAGATATAGAAGGATATTGTTTGCAGAACAGATTTTTTTTACAATGGATTTAATTTTAAAGAAAAATAGAAATTTGCTGTCATTTTTGACGTATTAATGCCAAAATGTTTTAATTTCAAATGATCAAAAAGTCAATAATTAGATATTGCTATTTTGAAAGGTTTTGGTGTATTTAAATTTGGTGTTTATTGTAAACGTACTTATATAATTTATGTCATTAAAGTTAAACCATCTCATAAATGGCAGAAGTTGAAATTTTGACATTTCAAGAAAATATTTTTAAAGTTTAATGATATTCTATAAAAAAAAAGGTCTTGTTTAATTAAGACAACGACTTTCCTTGTTAAAATTGAATAAATTCAAAATTTTGTCCCTGAAAGTATGCAATATTTTTTCAATTTATTGTCTTGAGCAAAATTTTCAATTTATTGTGTTTGTAAAAGCTTCCGAACCTTATACAAATATAAATTTCACTTTCAATTTTTCCATTCGTCAAATATTTCATTCTTATTGGGCTTTAATTTCATTTCGGAAACTTAAATTTTATATGGTATGGGTGAAGTAGAATAGTAAAGCATGAAGAGCTTTTGACAGACACTACTTTAGATAGTAAGCAATTCTGTCCCCTTAAATTTGTTCCACTCTACAAGTAGAAATTTCAATTAACTTCAAGGCAAATATTAATGAATAATTTTTACTTTGCTTTCATTCAATAATTTTGTATAAAATAAATTAATTTGTAAATTAAAGCAATCATCTTTTAAATAAACTCTTTTTGATCCATTTTGTTTTTCTTTTTATTTTCAAGGAATATTAATTATCTAAAATCAAGTGGGTAAAATTATAATTTATTCATATGCTATTAAAATATTATAATATTTTTTTTTTTTATTTAGCATAATATTTAAAATAAAATATATTTGCATATTTTTTATTTTGAGCATTAATTTCATTATTAATGCAAATGTGTATATATGAAAATCTGGTGGGATTCAGTTAAACTAAAACTATGTAGAATATAATACAATCATTTGTATACACGTATGGTTAATTTTGAAAATTTTTACATGAATTATACAAGTTATAATTTATATGTGAATGAAATCTGTTAAAATTTATCCAAGCATAAATTAAAAAAAAAAAAATTTAAATTCATAGAATTGTTAAGTTGTAAAACAATAAAATAGTTTGAAATTAAATTATAATATTTAATAGGCAGGAATTTAATTCACAATTGATAAATTTACTAAAGTAAGGAATGAAATTGTCTTTTCTCTTATAATAATTATGATTGTTACTATGTCATAATATTTAATTGTTCGTTATAATGTACAATTATGTTTGATATACAAAATATTCATAAAATGAACTGCTCAATCACATTTGGTTCGGTTGGAATATGATTATAATTTAAACGAATGTAATATTAAATACATTAGCAACACAAAAAGATTTTTAAAGCTATATGATTTCCCTATAATTTTCTACTATATTCCAAAATTGTACAGTAAAAATTTGCTTTAATTATGTGATTGAAAGCGACACCTTCATGACATATTTGAAATGTTTATAAACAAAAATAAATAATTATAGTGCAACATTGTAGCTGAGATAGCAACGCGAGTTGATTGAATTATTCATGCGTTTAAAAATATAAAAAATCATTCACAATAGCGTATATACATGATATTGAAGTATATGTGACCGACAGGCAATTGAGTTTTTAGTATATTTTTTAAATGCAGAGTATGTTTCTGAAAAAATAAATACCTGATTTACTGATGATATACGAATTAACAAATTAATTTTCAATTAACCAAGTTAATAATAAATTTTCAATAAAATTATTTTATTCCGCGATATTTGATTGTTGAAAATAAAATTATTAATAATTAAAAGAACTGTGGATCTCTGAAACCATTAAGGAACTTTCTTTATTATGAGAAATTTTCTTATTTCGACCTGATTTATACAGCCTAATTAAAAGCTAGTTTATTTGTTACAATTAGCTCACATGTACAAGTTATTAATTTTCAAAATTTATATTTGATAAGCATAATGACAGTTCTCTCTGCTCACATCAGAATTTCATTTTTCAATTGAACAGTCAAAATTTGAAAACAATTAACTACAATTTATTTTTTTATTTTAAAATAATCAGGAATCTAAGCATTAATAATCAGAAATTTATGCATCAATAATTAAATTTAAATTTTAATAAAATGTAATTTTCTCCCCATATCACATACGATTGTTCTTCTATTAAACTTTAAAATCCTGTTGTGGAATGGGAACACTGTACCATTTTCACATATTTATTGTACATATAAGTTGTTTAATTGAATTTTATAAAAATTTCATTAAGAAATTGAAGAACAAGACCATTTTAATTTAACATTTTAATTTATTTGCAATTAATTTAATTAAAAATGTAATGAAATATAAAATACAAATACAAAACAAAAAAAAATGGAATAATTTTTTTTTCCATTTCCGTTACATTAATTCCACTTTAATAAACTCTTTTATAACAATATATAAAATGTTTTAAATCAATAATTCTATAGTATTGTGACTATTGTATTTGCTCACATTGTTCAAAATGCTCATATATATGTATAGGTTTGCATATAGCTAAGTATACGAATTTGAATAACAACAAATTTAAAAATTTGTTAATGTACAATAGAGTGTATTAAGAGTGAACTGTTAAGAAGAATATTTTAACATCTTGATCATTAAAAAATTTTACAAGTATTTTGAAAATATATTAACATTCGTCTGCGTTTAAAATTTAATTCATTTTAAACACTATTTGTACAATTTGAATACTAGCTGCTAAGTTGTAAAATTTTATGAATTTTTGCTGACATTTCTGAATCACTGTCTATCTACGTTAAGATAATGCTTAAATGCTTAAATTTTACATTGCGGCAATTGAATATTTCCCAGTACAACCCGCAAAAAATTCATATTTAGACCCCAAAACAGGCTCTTTCAATTATATAGATTTTTCATTTTTAGACAACTCAATTACAATTTTTATAGAAATTCAATCAACATGAACCACTGTTTCAAACATAAGCAATCAAAATATGTAATGCTTTATTCTCGCTCTCCCTAAAATGGGGCTCTTATTATATTTTGTTTTCGGCCTAAAAATATAATAGAAAAAAAAAAGTTGGTAGCAAAAAATATACGAGTATTAAAAACGATCTTCATTATTAAGGCTTTTTTTTTGTCTCTCTGTGTAAAATATGCATACATACTAATAGTTATATATATGCGGATTTATTATATAATAATAAATAATGAAAGTAAGTAGGTGCAGGCCATATATAAAATTGTATATATATATACATGAAAATTTAATATTCTTTTTAAAAATCCTTGAAACTTTGAACACATATAAGATTACAAAAAAAATTCAGAAAAATAGTTAACAATTAATTACATACTCCATTCTTACTGTTATACACATCCAACTACATTATAATGTGTAATTTATATGACATGGTATACATATATTTGTAAGTTTCAGATAAGAACGTATACATATATACAATGTGGGTATTAAAAAATTTTCATGGTAAAAAATACAAGGAAAAGAAAAAAAAAACACAACATCGATTCATTACAATTGTTAAAAAAAAGTTTAAATAGCGCGATTGCAACTGAATCGTAAACAAAAAAAAAAAAAGGAAAAAATTCACAAAAAAAGGAGCCGCACGTATTCGTGCTACTCATTGTATGCACATATTTTTTGTATATACAAACGTAAATAATTAATTCTCCCCTATATTTAAAATGTTTTTCGTTTTCTCTTTATGGTTTTGTTTTTTTTTGGTGGAATAAAACCAAAGCCATGTTTTAATTTTTGGTTTCCTTTTCCTTTTTTTTTTGTTGTTGCAAATATTCCGAATTTCATGGAAACTTTTCCTAATATACGAGTAAGCTTATTTCATCTTTATAACATAAAATTATTGTGAATGAAATTGTAACATTTTAACCACAATATTAAAATGTACGCACATATACTTAATGTTATATTTATATACCGGAATATGTTATACACATATAAATGTTATTTATTCATGTACATAAGCGAATATTTACCTACATGTTCATTTGAATCCAAAAGAATGTTAATGAATGCATAAAAGGATCATTTTCTTTGATAACTTTATACATAAAAGAAAACAAAAAAGCAAATAAAAAAAAAATAAACGGTGAGAAGAACAAATAACAAAAAAAAAACAGAAAATATTTTCAATGTCCTTTGATATCCTTCATCTTGCTTCATATACTCTTATTATTTTTGTTTTTTCAACTCGCTATTTTACTCATACATATTTGATTTCATTAAATATATTAAATTTTATTCTCTATATTAAAATTTTATATCTAGAACAAAGAATGTTTTTTTTTTTGTATAACATTTTTTATTTCCTTTTTTTCTTGTTTTTTCTCTTAAAAACAAAATAAAGTAGCTCAGATGGTTCTTTGACAAATTACTCCTTTCTCTCTCTCTCCTTTTTTTTTTTTTTCTTAATTTGAGTTTTACTCTTTATAAAAACAACGTCAACCCTATTTATAACTGTAATACTTGGAATTTGACTTAATTTTTTAGTTTGTTCTTTAGCATAATCCGTCTTTTTAACATTTCGCCATATTATTTTTACTTTATATACCGAATTATTTGAATTTTTTATAAAAAATATGAAAAGATAAGTAATAAGAATTATAAATGAGAGTTGTGAGATTCAAAAAGCATATTGAAAGAAAATTATTTAATAATCAAAAAAAATATTTGAATTAAAATTCATTTTGGTAATGCTTATGTTTCATTTAGAACATATAATTATATTGTAATTAATATAACATTACTAATGAGAATATAATTAGGTTGAAAATAAAACAAGAGTAACTTTGGGTGGTGAAATATTAGAATTCATATAGACTACACATATTTAAACGGGACGGTCCAGAATTAAACCACATTACCGCTGGCGGCACAATAGCTTGATTTACCCACAATTTGCAAAAAAATGTAATTTCGGAAATTTTCGGAGTATTTTCTGAAATCGTAATTAGACTACAGTAGATAGTAGATTTCGTTCAATTCAATTTTAAAAATAATTTTTATAAATTCTAGTGCTTCTGAAAGACCACAAAAAAAAATCAATTACCACAGTCCTGACTGGGTTAATTGTTCATAATTTATGAAATATAACAAAAGAAAAACTTAAAAATTCTTCAATGAAATAAATCAACATTAATATTGTTGCTTAAAAAAAATTACAAAAATTACAATAAAATTCATTTCATTTTAAACTATAATATTATTTCGTTCATAAATTTTGGCCTAAGGTCTTTAAAACTTTTAGAAACGGAAAAAAACTTGAAAACAATTTTAAAATTTCAAAAATAATAAATTTAAATTTTTAGTAGTTACGTGTTTATCTATTAAGTATATAAAACAATTAAATTCTTCCAGCTTTTATGTGTTTACGTGATACTGAATGCAAAACGACACTGCTCTTCATATTCACCTCACTCTCCCACTGCAATAATATACGGGAGTTAATTTAACAATAAATGTGCAACTGTTATAATGCTTCTATCCTAAAAATAGAATAAAATAATTGAAAATTAATATAAAATTTTTTGCTTTAAGCATTTAAAATATTTCTCAAGGTAAAATTTTAATAATTTAGAACAGAAAAATATATTTTAATCTTAAAATTTTAACCAACACATATATGAGTATAATATTGCTAGTATAATAGAGAGATTAAATAAACCAAACAGGTTATGAGAGTATAAATAAAATTATTGTATAACTTTACATTTGTTAAACTGTTCACAAGTACTTAAACATTAATAGAACAATTATGTGTACTTAAAGTTTGAATATTTTCTAATTCTCCGAGTTTTTTTTTGTTTTTTAAAGAATTGTTCACATACATGCATGCATACATATTTTTTTTTCCACTACTAAATTTCAATGCAAAAGAAAATTTATTTCTAAGTTAGTAAAATAAATTTACTTTTTTTTAATATTGTGAACACAAAACTGGAAAATTAAATTTAAATCTAAAATAACAAAAACTTTTCTTTTTTTTTTCTGTGTTACTTTGAAAATCACTCATAAAATAAATGTTATTACTTTTGTATTAAAAGTTTTTTTTTTTGTTCTTTTCCCTCTCTCTGCTCCAGTGCAGATTGCACTACAATTACATGTTGTAGATATTTTTATGTAAATTTAAAGTGATTTTTTTTGTTTATACAAAAAATTTAATACTTTGTAAAAAAAAATTTTTTTTTTTATATGTTTACGAGTGTACGAGTAGTTTCTGAATAAAATAAAACTTTGTTTTATGTTTTTTTTTTTTTGAAATAATGACAAACAACAAGGGAGACAGCAATTTTTTTATAACTTTCGAAATTGACAACAGAATTCCGCTAAGTTGTATTACAACAATATGAGAACATTGTACTACAGTAGTTAGATGGCAACTCGCACTGGCCCTTGGAATGAAATATGTCTCGTTGAATTTCAAAACTCGTGTCGGTTATAAATTTCAAAAAATATAATTAAAATCTAATATAATAATATAAAAATAATTACTGTTATATATCAAAAATTAATATTAGAAGTGACAAGTGATGCTAGTCTCTCAAATATCTCAAATCGACGTCGAATGATCTCAGGGCTGTAGAAATTAAAAATGACGTCAGTTCTTTCGGAAAAATAAATTATTTTTATTTAATTGGAAAATTATTAAGATAGTTACGAATACATGCAACAGACTTGTCATCTGACTAAGGAGTGTCATTATACATGACTTGAAACTTAAATATTAGAACGTCATATTAAGCTATGCTAGATTCCCCTACTGTTTAACATATTTTATTACGCTTAAGATTTTTAAAGTTCAAAGTCAATATTTCTAATGTAAATATTAAAGTTTCCGAATTGTAATTTTGTATGTGTTATATTTGAATAAAAAGTCACTGTCGAAAGAAAATTTTTATATTTTTTTTCGTAAAAAAAAGTCAAACTTTATATAAACTTCACATAAAAGAACAAATAAAACTTTAAATTTACCTAAGACAAAAAAAAAAAAACAACTATTTACGATTCAAATAAGTTTTTACCTGCCTTGAGTAAAAATTTTTTTTTTTAGTTTTTCTAATCAACAAGCGGAAATAAAAAACGTGTATTCACGTCTATATACAAAGTAACAAAATGAAAAGTTTTTTAAACTAAGGATAAGGAAGAAATGACATTTTGTAGATTTAAATTTTAAGAAAACCAAGTTAAATTTGCAAGTTAAATTACAACATAAATTGCTTTAGTTTTCAATGTAAATGAGAGTTCTGAAGTGGTATATGAGGTTTAAGAGGAGGAGCAGGTTCATACCATTTTATAACAACAATTATAGTATAAGGCATAGAATATTAGAAAACAACATAGCATAATATGAATGCCACAGTAAAATCATGTGAACTGTTCTGGTTTTATAGAATAGTTAAAAATATTTTGTATATTCATCAAATTACATTTTTTGCAGTATTGCGTTTCGCAGCTATTGTTTTGCAGTGTTGCGTTAATGACAAGCCTGTAACGTTTTGATTTTGGTCCCCGCTTTTAAATTTGATTTTCGATATTTAATTAAAAATAGCTACAATATTAAAATATTGTTAGTACAGCATTGACAATACCATGATATAATGTCAGTGCAATGTGTTGCTTTCAAAAATTCTGAAAATAATCAAGTTTTTCTTATATATGATTGTAAGTTTATTTATGAGAACTTCAAAGTTTAATATAGTCTATACAAAATATTTATAGCAGATGTCAAATGTCAAATTGAAAAATCATATCAAAATTTCAAATGATGTCAAATTAATGTCAAAAGATTTGTCATGAAATTTAAAACAAAACTACTAATGTCAAAAAGAACATGATATTAAAATAAAAATTTAATTATAAAATTTCAACTTCACTAAATAAAATAATAATGAAATCTTAAATTCAGTCGTTGTCATGAATATTGTCATCAGTAAAATGTAAAAAAAATTCAATTACACGCCTAAATAAAAAAAAAACATTTCAATTGTAAACATTTCATTAAATTTTGTATTGTATGTATTAGATGTAGATATTCAAAACTCTTACCATAAATTTAACATAAACATATTTCCAGTAATAAATATGTACAACATGTTGTACGTATTTAAATAAATACATGTACATATTTCCGTTATATATAATGTATACAATTTAAAATTATTAAAAACGTATACATTATGTAATCATTTTTCAAAAATATTTGACATATCTCAGCATTCAATATGCCAATATCATTTAAAAAATTTTTTGTAAGTGAAACGAAAAAAAATTCAAGAAACGTGTGTTCATTTTCGTTTTACATAACATAAACATAAATAAAATATCCAAGTCATTGAATATCCATTTATAATTTGAATTTTAAAATATTTACTAATATTTTAATTGAAAAATTCAAATTTTCTCTCTTCTTCATTTAAAGTCAGTTTATTGAACTATGTTGATTCTTAGGTTAATCGCAATTTCATGTTAGCCAAACTTAACTTTAATAAATTAAAAATAAATACAGTGTATGCGGTCTAAAAAATTGAATTTTTCAAAATTGGCTAAAAATAAATAAAAAATTAAAAAAAAAAGGAATAGCAAAAACGCGTACAAACAATAAAAATTACATCCACTTTACTTATATACAAACCAAAGAAAAAAAAATATAAACTATTATGACAGTTAATTAAAAACTTATTTAAATGAGAATGACAAAAATAATAAAAATAACAATAGCTATTTATAATTTAAAATAAAATTACAATTAAATGCAACTGTCAAAAATTGATGTATAACAATTTTTGCTGACAGTATTAAAATATAGAATGTTAATTATGTTCATCCATAATAATTGACGTTTTAATACCATAGACATAAAATAATAATAATGGTGGAATTTTTTTTTTTATTAACTCATAATTTTAAACAACATCATAAAAACTGTCAATTTAATGTCAAATTTGGAATGCAGGAAACATGATTTATTGCTTCTTTTTTGGATTTATGTAATTTTATCAAAGTTTTATTACATTATTAAGTGATTTTGAATTAAGTGAGAATTTGGAATACTGTAGAATTCTTTACATTTTATTCTTAAAAATTGTTAAAAAGCATTTTATTAAAAATTAAAAATATTTTTTTTTAATTATGTAATACTACTATATTAGGTAATAACTTTAATATTGGATTTTCGAGTAATTACGTTAACAACCGAAAGGAATAATACCTAAGTAAACAAAGCAGCATTTTGGAAATAAAGCAGCGAATATTCAGGATTAAATCGAAGACAACAACCTTATTTTTTATTTTATTTACAAATTACAATATATACTCATCAAAATATTATAAAACTGTACTACCGCATATACAAAGAAAAAAGAAAAACAATTAAAATAAAAAATTTATTTTTAAACTGAAAATAAATATCAAAATAATTGCAAGCGTTCTTTAATTCTAAATTAATCTAAAATTATCACATATATTCATATTAACATTAATATAGAATCATAAAATATTATAAAATTTTAATAAAAAATGTGACACATATATTAAATACAAAAAATATATACAATAACTTAATTTAAATAATAAAAAAAATAAATATAAATAAAGTAAATATAATAAAAATAAAATAATAGCAAATAATATTGAAAGAAAACAGGAATTTTATTACAAGCAATATAAAACGAAAATTTTATTAATTTAATTGATTGACAACTAAAACACAAAATGTCAAGAATGTCAAAATATAGTGCAAAATTTTTTTTTTATATAAACCGTAAATGTCATCAATAAAATAAATATCTTATTAGCAATTTAATGTACCCTCTCTTACTATAATATGTCAAAAAACCTCAAAATTTGACATATACATAAACAGAAAATTGAAGTTTAAATTGTAATTCTCAATTTTTGTTTGCTTTCAATTTTTGTTTAATTGAACACCATTTTTCAAACATAATCAATAGTGCAAACATAAAAGGAATTTAAAGTATATAATTAACAAAAAAATCAAAACAAAATATAAAATTTGTATATCAATAAAATATTCAAAAATCGGGCTGTTTTAATAAGAAATTATACATGCATACTACAAAATTTGAAAATATGGAAATAATTCACAATTATTACATAACAAATACAAATTATATACAAGTATAACAAATAAAAAAAATCATAATACTTACATAATATACTTACATAATAATTAAATATTAAAAAAAAGCAGATAAAAAAACAAAAAAAAAATTTAATACATAAAAAATTTTTGCAAAAAGTGATTTGAATTTGAAAAAAAAAAATTATAAAAATAAAAAACAAAAAATATTTTTACCATATTATAATTGTAAGAATTAAGTGTTTTATTGTAGTAAAAAAAAAACAAAAAAAAAAAATAATAAATAAAAAAGTAATTTTTAAAAATAATTACTTCTATAATTAACTTTATTATACATACACACATACACATTATATTCAATATTACATTCAAGTAATAATTATATATACATACATATATTTACATTGTAAACGCACATATACTTTAATGTATATGTTAAATCATAAATTTAGTGATTATATACATTTACATACATATACATATTAAATATTATGTATGTGTATAATATATACATAAACACTTATATTAATATGTATTATACGTAAAATTACTGTTAATTATAACAATAAATATAATTAATATACATATACCTACATAATAATAATAACAATAATAATATGTTCATATAACATTATGTAAAATTATTTGATTTTTTATACAAAATTAACAAAAAAAAAGAAATATAAAACAAAAAAAAATTATATTATAAAAATGCCGTTATATATAAAATTCAAGAGAGATGAAAAAAAAAATTTACATACTTATATACACATACATACCTACCTATATATAATATAATATCTCAGCCGTATAAGAAAAAGTTTTACATAACTTTAAGAAAAAAAAATATTATAAAATCAAAAAAAAAAAAAAAATACACAGAGAAAAAGTAAAAAACCAAAAACCTCAGAGAAAATTCAAAAAAAAAAAGAATTATATAAAAAACTGTTATACAGAGCCAATTATGTTATAAAATGGGTTTAATTTTTATTTTTTTTTATAAAACAAAAACTTTAATACATTCAATAAAGCAAAAAAAAATTAACAGTTCTAATAACAAAAAAAAATATTAAAAAACCAAAAAAAAAAAAACAGTTGCGTTATAGTTTTAACTATTTATAAATTAATTATATAACAGTAAAATTACAAAGTTCTCAAATTTTTTCTTTCTAAATTAATACCACATACATACAATTTGAAAAAAAAAATATTATTTAAATATTAAAATAGTTGTACGTTGTATAAAATTTCAGACAATTATTATAAATGTTTAATACACAAAAAAAAACCAACAAAAAAAAAATAAAAAATAAAATTATGTAAATACTAATAAAACAAAACAAAAATAATATATATTAATTATTAATTTAATAAAATTAGTGAGAACTTTTACAAAAAACAAATTTTTTAGTTATTTAAAAACAAAAAATCTAATCATAAAATTGTGTGTATTTAATATTAAAAAATATAAAAACCAAAATTATAAAATAATAAATTAATAATGAATTAATAATAAATTAATAATATATTAATAAGGTATACAAAACAAATCAATAAATTTATGATAAACTCAAAAACTAATGGAAAATTAAGTGAAAAAAAAAAAAATTTATTTTTTTTCTCAAAATATATTGTGCATCAATGAAATTAATATTTAGACAATTATATAAATAATTATTATATAATAATTAATAATAATTAATTAAATAAAAACCTATATAATAATAAAAATAATTTGCGTTAATTTTTATTAAATTGTTATTTTTTTAATATTATATTTTAATAACGTGTTGAACAGTTTATTTATACTGCATAATTAAATTGACTATTGCTAGTCAAATCATAATGATTGAACAAATTGCAATTTCAAATGTCAAAAATTTCAAAAACCAAAAATAATATTTTAATGGAATTTGCTCGGAAATTCTTAAACAAAAAAAAATGTAACAAAAGTATCAAATTTAAAATATTTTCAAGGAATTAAGAAAAATTTTAATAAATTGAACAAAATTTAAATTAAAACTATTGCCAACATTTAAATAATAAATTTGACAAACTAAATTGTTATAACTATTTCTACTGAAATTTTGAATATAATATAGTAAAATTACTATAATTTTGATAACGTATATGAAAAAACTACATACATGAAAAAGGAAATGAATTTCTCTTTTTTTTTTTAACTATTGTGAATGAAAGATAATACACAGCATTTATTTAGTTTTGAAGCTACTACGATTTGTATTAAATTTAATTTTAAATGGTAATATTTTAAATTAAGTTAAAAAAATTGTATTTTACTTGCTTATTATTTTAAATTATTTTATTAAAATTTCAAAAGTTTGTAAGTAAATTTATTATTAAACTTTTAATTTTCTATCCGTTGTGTGCACTCATGTGTTGATGTGCGCATCAACTGCTTTATAAAGTCGCCATAATTTTTTTCAAAAGTAACTATAATTAATTTTATGAAAAGTAATTATAATTATAATTATTAATAATAATTATTTAGTAAATCTGATACTCAATTAACGAGCCTTTCTTTCAAAATTAAGTTGAATTAAAAAGTTTCTACGTTACTGTTAAGAAGATGAATTAAAAAGGAGTTACTGTTAAGAAGATGAATTGTAAAATGAACAGAGGTGATTTTTAAAATACCAAGTTTCTGATTGACCAAAAATCAAATTGTTAAAAAATATTCCTATTTAATTGGTCTTTTTACCAAAACTGTTTTTTTATTTTGATTAATTCATCAGATGTCATTGCATATTTTTAGGGGAAGGCAAAAAAAAAATATGACATAAATTATATGACAATTTAACAAAAACATGTAAGCTCATGTGCTATTATATAAATTTGGGAGGGCTAGAATAAGCCAAAAACTGACATTTTGAAAAGATAACTCATACAAGAGTAAGAAAATTTTGAAAAATTCAATAAATTGTTGTAAATTAGACTCTTGTTAACAAATTATCAGATCTTACAAATTATGTTGTTTTGACACAGTAAGTTGCTACTTCTTTAAAATGGTTAATGGGATATAATTTTACTTAATGGCAATTAGTTTTTATAACTAGTTTCGCTTTGTGTATAAAATTTAGGCCCATAAATTTTTTATTTGGAATATTGAAAAACCGACGCACAAATAGATGAAACAATTTAAATCGACGCACGGAACGGGAAAATGATCAGAAACCTCCCAGTCTTAAACTAATAAGCACCAATTTCTTTCTTTTTTCCATTTTTCTTTTACTGAACGAAAATATTTCGAAAAGAAAACAAATAATTACACATAATTTTTCTAATATTATCCTATTATTCTTAGCAAAATACCTGAAACTCATATGAATAAATTAAAAAACAAAAATTTTTTTAGAATTTTGTTGTCAAACAAACACACATAAGTAAAATGTTTTAAAATATCTAGAATTTTCTACAATGTGTATGCTTTTTTGCTTATTTAAACTCTAAGAAAAAATTCCTTAAAATCGAAAAATTAAAAAAATTAAAAAATATTTAGGTCAAACACATTCACCTATACCAACACGTTATAAAGTGGAAAAAGCCGTTCATATTTTGTGCACTTCTCTATAAATAAAGAATATTTTCGCCTTCGTTTTCTTGATGGAATGTTGATAATTATGAATTTTTTCTGTATTTGTTTTATACGAAGCCAAGTATCTTTTAAATACTTTATAAAAGAGTTTTTAAAAAAACATTGCAAAAACTTTTTTATTTTGCATGTGTTTGGAAAATTTGAAAAAAAGAGAGAGAGAAAAAGTACAAAAATCCAATTGAAACTTTTCCTTTATATTTTATTGATTAATTAAAAATTTCCAGATGTTACTTTTCAAAAAAAAAAGAGGAAGAATAAAAAAAAACAAAGAATTTATAATAAGAAAGAGACAACAAAAGTTACAAAGCAATAATATTAACACCTATGTAAACAGAAAAGCAGGCAACAAATCTGAAAAATGTTGCCAAGTAGAATGAGAGAAAAAAAAATTGTTGTTTTCCTTGATTTTCACATTTATTTGCGAATATTTTTATTCGCTTCAGTATTTTTCAGTATTTTTTCTTCTTTCATTTCTTCTTGATATTTAAAAAATAATGACTAATCACATACAGAATTTAAAAACAGAAAAAAAAATTTAAAAGCGCGAAAAATACTTACAAAACTCATCATCATTTTTTTCTTCTTCTGCTATTCCTTTTCATATTTTCAACTTATTTTCAAACATTAAAATGTACAAAACTTAAAAATAAATAAATTTAATACATTATTTATTTTGTATACATATATGCTCATGTAGTGTGTACATATGTAAATACTTGTTTTACATATCTGAATAAATAATAAAAAAAAATTTCAACCTATAAAAGAAAAAATTCTCATATAAAATCTTATAAATGTGCGTGTACGTATTCACATTGCTTTAATATTAATATTTACAACGGTTTCCCAACCATTTTTGATGACAGTGATATAAGATTACCATCTTTGAATAAATAAAAAGTAAGTACTTTGTATGAGTGTATTAAATCTCATTAGATTTGGGAAGGGAAGCTAGGCAACAAGTTCATTTCATGAAATTCCATTTTACTTTTCTGAATATTTATTTCGATAAATTCAGAATCCAAAGTTCATTTAATGTGCCTGTCACACTGACTTATTTAAAAAACCGATTCATATAGGTTAAATTATTGTGTGTGTAGTAAAAAATCTAAACAGTATTTTTTAACTGATAATCATTGTGCACTCTAATATTTGTTTTTCTCAACTAACAATGAAATATTATTGAAATTTGACACAATACTAATGACATAAAAATAATTTCTAAAAGGAAAAAAAATGTTTTAGTACTGTAGATGACGCTACAGTAGTTCAATTTTTATTAAATCATTATGCAAAAATTAAAATCTACAGGGCATGCGGTTGTCAAAATTTATTCTCACATTTTGTATCAGTAATAATGAACTTGCAGTGTGGAAACTGCAACAGACTCGAGTTTCAAATTTCAAATGAACATTATTGAAATTATAAATTTTTTTTTTTATGAATCAATAACAACAAAACTATGTTTTAGCGCGGCTCAATTCCATGATTTCGGGGTGGAGTGACAGTACGAAACTTTTGGCTACCTAATGCTAAACAGACTTGCAATATTGAGTCATAACCATATTGTTTATACCTCATAAAGGATTGTAATTACGCTGTCATTTCAAGCTGATCATGCCAAAATTTAGATATCTGACTGTCATTGTTAAATTTATGTAAAAATTTCTGAAATTGCATGACATTTCAAAATTTTAAACTATTTTAAAAACTTCATTAATTTTGAATTGATGGCATCCCTATATACAATCGACATATGTGAATATGTCGTAAATCTATAAAATTACATTGAAAACTTTTTTACTTTTAGCGTTATACAAATAATTAAGATAAACAAAAAAAAAAACTGTAAAGGAGACAAAATAAAAATGAAAAAAAAAAATTACCTTATATTCCACAAAATTAAACTTTTCCCGCTTCAACGTTTAGATTTTAAGAGTTCAAGAGTGTTAAAGCGCACTGTAGGGAACAAATATGATTTTGTACCGCTATTTATGTTTTATTTTTTTTTCGTATTTCTGGAAACAGCGCGACAACATTTAACAATTCAACAACAATTCTCAATACCCAGGATTCTCATTAAAAGAAATTTTTATTTTATAATTTTTAATTTTTTTTTTCGCCATTTTGTTTAAAAAATACAAAGTGGTAGAATATCGCACCGTTGATATTAATGAAATCTAATTCAAAAAATTTCAAAATCTGTTTATGGTTACATAATACATGTAGAATTGTATTATGATGTAAGTATATGTATGTGTTTTTGTTAGATATGTGAATGTATACATGTACATGTGAAATTTGTAAGAGAGTCTTTTGTTTTTGTTTTTTAGGAGGATGTAATTAATGCTCGTATCCGCGAATAAATTTTTATTTTCTTAATTTACAAAATTTCTTCTCTTTCTTATTTAAAAATTAATGTGTGTTTTTTTTCATGTGAAAAACTAAATTTACCGAATTTATTACGCGTACGTATACATGGAGGGTATAGAATTTTACCCACAGCTCATTCTTTTAATTTACAGAATTTTGTAATTAATGAGTGTATTAAAAAAATTTTTGGGCATAATTGTGTTGGCCAAAATAAAGAGCGATTAAAAAAGATTAAATTCTTATCTTTACTTTTATTTCTAAAATTAACTTTATTATTTTTATATTTTCAGCTTAAATTTCCCATCAAATCTCTTTTATTAGTTAAATTTTTAGTGGCTTGGAAGAATCACAAAATTTTTCCATTTGCACACACATATTTACTTTTAATTATCATTTTAATAAAAGAAGAAGGGATTGCACATATATGTACATACGTTTAAACATGTATGTCTATTTGGAATGTTAAATTGTTGGTCATTAAAGCAAACAGAAAAATTAAAATTGTAAATGAAGTAATTTTCATTTTCATGGCGGCGGCGAGATTCATTTAATTTTCATTTGAATAAATTAATATTAAAACATACGCATGAGTAAAAATTATTTACTATTTTCTTTGCTAATAAAATAATTAAAGTATTAAATTTGTAGTTTTAGAAATTTAAGCTATAAAACGAAAATTTTAACATATCAGCCGACGGAAAAGTGCCCCCATGGGCATTCAACTTCAAAATGTTACCAATTAATTTTCTTGTTAGAAAAAAAATATTCTATTTTGACTATTAAAATTTTTCCTAAAAATTTTAAGAGTTCAATTATAGGCACATAAAATTTTATACAAATCTATTATTTGTCGAAACAAAACAATCAATAAAGTCAGTTGAAAATATCATTTCTTCTTGTTAGTAGATAATGTAAGAAACTCGTAATAACCCATACTCATACTCACATTGTACATATTTGCCCACACGCCACAAAAGTTTATAAAAGTTGCCCTATATAATACAAATTTGTTTTCGAATTACTTAGGTAGATTTTTCAATATTGAACATTTTGAGTTAAGGTTAAGGAACATTTTTTCATATGAACCAAGAATAATTTTGTATAAATTTCTGCCTATGAGCAAGAGATGTCGCTTATGGTATTCTTGTATTTTATTAAGGTGAGCAAAATTTATATTTGCTTTGTACTTTGTAGAATTTTATAAGTAATTCTTCTGCCTGTTTGGTTAGTAGAACAAAAACATATAACCCTACTAGTGAAAATACATTTATAATCGGCTTAACTTATTTCGTGGACAAAACTGGTTTCTTGAAGATTTTCTCGTAATTTTTTTTTCATTTTATACAATTAAATTTTGAAGAAAAGTACAAGAAGGAAGACAACACCCTCATTGTTCACCCACACAGCAGCCCCTTTTTTTTATTTTGCTTTTCACACGGTTCGAACGGAAATGAGGACAAAATCAAAATGGGCGCGGCCTGACCACTAGAAAATTTTTCAGAATCATCGTTAGGTTAAGGGGTTTATAACAGACTGTGACCAAAAACACTCTAAGAAAATAATGATAAATCACTTAATTCAAAATAGAATCGTATAATTGCACACTCTACCTGAAGGGAAGAGAACCCTTAGAATACACAACATACTTATTCACAAAATAAAAAGGGAAATCTTTCTGTTCAGAGATTTCGCTTCATGTTCCGCCGGGCTTCATAACCAACTCGAAATTTTTAGAAGTTTTATGCTCAAACAAGAATTTTTTGCACTTAGTAGGAGCGCATTATAGATTCTCTTTGGTCGCATAATCTACAATAAATTTTCAATATATTTTGATAATTTACATAAAAATAAATAATTATCTATATTTATTAAATTCAATTTAATAAAATATTTTATTTTCTTTTTATTTTTTCCAGGTAAGTTGATGACGTCTTTGCATTTCTACATAAATGGAATAGGTGACTATAAATTACAAATTATTGTTGCTCTACAAAACCTTATACAATATATATACGTTTTATTTTAATTGAATAAGCAACTCCCAATATGATAAATTTTTACAGAACCCTGTGGTTTTTAGCAACATTTTATTAAATTTTTGCATGTAATTTCTTTTAAAAACCTCGGCATTAAAAATATCAGTGTTATTAATTTTTTTGGTTGTTAAAATAATATTTTAACAGTTTTATTAACTGGACCTTAATCTGACCTTGTCAGTATTACAACTTTTTTTTTCCGTTGCCCTTAATTTACAATTGGTTTTTTTTCGAAAACCTTAAAAGAGTTTTGTTGTGGGGTTTCAGTCTTTTATATTAATCAAATCTTTATTTTATAATTTTTAAATGGAATTAACAAGTTAATGTTGATTTATTATTGTTACAGGAAACAAAATTAATTTTTTTTGTTTTTGCTTTTGGTTGATTACCTATGTTAAAATTAAACTTTTTACAAGATTTTTCCAAAGTAATAAAAATTAAATTAATAAAGGAGCTGAGAGAGGGGTCTGAAAATATTTTTTCTTGTTTTGTTTTAAAAGTATATCCTGAAAATATTTTTCCAAAAAAATTTCAATATCCTTTTCATATTTTAATATTAAATTAAATATTTATAAGGTATACGCAAGTGTATGTGTGTGTATTTTACAGCTCCAGGTGTTATTAACTTTATAAATTATTAATTATATTTCTTTTTTGTTTTTATTCTACTTGTATTTTTTTTTCGGCCACAAAGTGGAGAAAAAAAAAGTAAAAATAATGTACAACGAAAATTAATTAACGCAACTAGCGTAAATAAAAAAAAAATTACAATGGCACAAGTTAAAAACATTCCATTATTTTCTTGTCAAATATTTTAATGGATTCGTTTGTCTAGACCGAGATTTTAATGTTACACACAAACATAAAAAAAAAACATTATTTTGTATATGAAATGCGTTCAATGTTTGTCCTTAAATAATAATACAAAGGACAAGAATTTATTTTTTTTTCATTAAAGATATTATCAAAAGATTTTAATAATGCTGTATTTGTATAACAGTAGTCTATTAACTGGTGTGTAGGCCAGCTTCTTTAAAATATACAAATAAAGAGAACGAATGCATCAAGCATATTTTCAGAATTTTAATTCTATTTTAAGTTATTAAAGTCACTACATTAAGAAAGCATTACTTTTGACGCCAGGCAGAAAATCGATTCTGTTCATACTCACCTAATTAAATTAAACGTAAGACAGTTACTATTAATCATTACTGAAAAAACATTTAAATCAATTCATTGTCACTGATATTTCAATTAATGTCATGCAACAATTAAGTAAGTAGTGTTGCCGCTTTTATAAATTATTTATATTAAAAAAGAATGCTAGATCTATTAAAATGTAATTTGTCAGAATTTGCAATACTTTTTCATTTGACAATATTTTAACTTGCTCCCGATTCTGATTTGAACATGATTTATTATGCTTACTAAAATTGTACTCTTGCTTACACATGCATGTAGAATTTTTCATTTATTGTAGAACCTTATTAGTATATGAACGAATGTACAGTTTGTCAAGAAATTATTTTCCAAATTACATTTACGGCATAATTCACTTGTAATGCACTTCAAAACCTATTTTAAATTTTGCGGTGATTTTTCGTAATTTCGACAAATAACAACATTTCATGTTGACAAAATAGCCTTTGAAATATTCTCTTAATAATCCACAACAATTTTTGGCTTTTAAAGGCTTCTTTTTAGAATCTAAACTGCCCAAGTTGTTCTTTTCTTTAAATAAATAATCAATTTTTCGAAATAATCAATTTTTCGAAAGAATCAATTTTTAAATCTAATTCAAATTTTATTTTTCCGGATATTCTCCTCATGTACAATGGTTGGAATCAAAATTTATAAAAATAAATTTCATTCATTATTTATAGTGAAAATAAATTTATTTGTGTAATTTTTCTTACTAATTAAAATTACATTACAATTTCGTAATTAATGGGGGCGAAATTCATCTTCCTCCTACTCCTCCTCCTCTTCTCCCTCCCACCCCCTACCTCTTCCCTTTCTCCTTCACGTCTTTAAATGTTTTATATATTTTTTTTTTACACAGAACTTGTTTCAAATTATGAACATATTTTTGGTATGTAAATTTAACTGCCCTAAAGGTCTCAGGTTAGGCAGAAAAAAACAATTTTTTTTTTCTTTCGTATTCAATTTTGATAAATTCTGTAAAGGTTGTCTTACAATACTTTTCGTTTTCTTGGAAATACTACCGAACATACATAGGTATACATTATACATATAATTTAAATACAAAATTATAATTTTACGTTCAACATTTACAACACTGTCAGTTCTTGTGAGTATGTACATATATCTATATTATGTATTGTTGAAATAAAAGAGAGAAAGAGAAAAAAGGAGTACAAAACTATATGATGATTAAAGAAAATTTTTTTATTTCATTTATAAGATGTTGTCATTGTGGTTTATTTTCTCTGTTACTCGCAATTTAAGTAAAAAAGAATAACACAAGGAGAACACACACACACACAGCAAACGGTAACAGTAATTTCCTTACTTTAAAAAACAAAAGAATTGTAAAGTTTTTATTTTATTAAAATTTTTATAACAAAACTTATTAAACGTATGTACATACATTTTTATATACGCAATATAAATGTGTAATTTTATAACATAACCTTAGGCGCTTTAAAATTTAATCGATCATGATAATAACAACCGACTCTATATATAATATTAATAATGATAATAATAATCGTAACAGTAACAACTTACATAATGTTCAATGTATGTAAGTGTAGAGAATTTATAAGAAAATTACATAAAAAATAACAAGAAAAATTTGAAAAACTTTAAAAAGAACAAAAAACAAAAAATTGTAAAAGAACAAGTTTCTTCTTTTTCACTAACATGATTTTGCTTTTTTCATAAAAAATGTCATTTATTAAAATACATAAGAAAGTGGAAACACTTTTAAAGTATAACACATTAAGAATATGTTATACAGGGAAGAAAACAAAATATCTAAGTAATCTAAGCATTTCAGGGTTAATTTGAAACTTTTACAAGAGAAATTCTTTCAGATCCTTGAAATACAATAGTAAAAATTAAATATTTAATATTGTATAAATTTAAAATTAAAAGTAACCATTTAGGAAATTTAGTTACTATTCTTGTAATCAATATGAAACTAACTATTAGAGTAACTACTTTAAAATAAGAGCATGGTCAGGAAATTGATAATTACTAAATTGAGTACTTTATTCTGTGCTTGTATAATTTGTGTTGTGTTTTGTAATGTACTATTATATGTAATTGGGCTCATAAAGAAAATTTTCCAAATCAATTAAAAATAATGCTGTAATAAATATTGTACTGAATATGTTTGCAAGGCATTAATTTCCTTAAATTTTTTTTATTGATTATAAGGAAAATATTAGAAAATAGTGAACAGTTTGTTCTCGCAAAATTCTCTCTCAATGTCTCTCGCAAAATTCAACTCACAATGTTACGCGAAGGCGAATGTCATATTCCTATTTCGAACATTTTTTGACTTCAATTTCCTATTAGGCAAAATTTGAACACAGAACATGATCTTCTTAGATTTGAGACCTCTTTGATTATGAATATAGTTCCAGTTACTGAAAAAGTTTTTTATCAATTCAAACTTGTGTCCATTTTTAAGACTATATTTCCCAATAAATCAAGTGTATTGATTTCAATTATTTACAAATTTAATTAATTTTTCAATTTACATTGCAATTTCAATTTACAGAATTTTTAAAAAATTATATTATAAAGAAATGTTTGGAGAATTTCGCAAAAGATCTATCTGAATTATAAAACTCTAACTATGACATTTTATCAAAAACTTTCATTTATATATTATTTCTTCCGCCTTACAGAGAGTATAAGCAATATTCAAATTTCGAATTCTCTGTTATATTCACTCTCCCGTGTGTCTGTGAATTATCATATTTAGATAAAGATATATTATATTGAAAAATAATTTGTCTCGCAAATTCCCGATCTTCGCCATATTGTGAATAATTCCTATTTTTATATTCGGTGTGACTTTTAAGAGGAACACGCATATATTCGTTTGCATACACGTAAGATTACGTTGAATTTTTATAAAGTATAACAATTATTATTTTATATGGAAGTATAACAATTATTATTTTATAAAGAAAATTTAATTTAATTCAACTTTCAAGCAAAAACTATTCAATTTTTATTTGAAAAATAAAATTCACAATAATTTATTATTAAAATTTAGCCTTTATATTGAAAGTTGGCAATGCAATCAAATAAGAATTTTGGAATTTTTATAATAAATTTATTTCAACATTTTGACTAATTTGTATATATATTCCGCAACAACTTACACACAAATATATTTTTAAAGAAAATAATTAAAACTCTATATAAAAAATATTATTGTGAAACACAAAACCTTTCTTGATGTGAACAGAATTTTTTTTTTCTGGAGGAACAAGAAAATTATTTTAGGTAATCAAAAATTTTGAATATGAATAATAAATTACTTTTCTAAAAATTTCATTAAAAAGTATAGAAAGTTAAAAAAGAAAGAAGTAAGTCAAATCTCATTTTCTTTTGCTAATTCGGCAGAGATTTATTGAGCATTCGAACATTTTATTTGAGAGTATTCAAGCTCAGTTTGGAAAAGATGGAATTAGAAAAGGAATATAGAGAAAATTATTGTATCAAAGATCGTATGGTGAATGCTCTCTTTTGTGTAAGTAATATTAACAAATTCATAGGAATTTTGTTGTCCCCGAAGTAAGTGATAAAATAATAATCTGTGCCAAGAAACAAAGGACTGTTATGGAGTAGCATGTGAATATTAAGACTTTTTGAGTAATAGGACTTATAGGAGAGGGATAGGACGGAAAGACTGAAATGAACAAGACCTTTCGATTTAATTTTAAGAGCTGAAATAACCGTGCTTTTCTTCATGAACTATAGGCACAAAAACACAAAAGAGCAAAACTAATGATTAATCAGTTTGAATAGTGTGCAAGTTTGAAAACCACCAGATGCGTTTTAGATGTTTTAGCTGCATTTAGTTCATTTTGTTAAGTTCATACAGTTAAAATCAAAGCCGAAAAATTTTTGTTAAAAGAAATTTTGCAAGATTAATTTCCACCGCGTGTTTGTATGCAACCAATACAAGTTAAAATTTTCCAATTTAACTTTAGGCTAGTCATATTATAGTATAGCAAATTTACATAGACTAGTCAAACTGAACGAATATGCCACAATTGTCACTGCAATTTCGATAATTTTCAAATTTCCACCATAAAAAGATTTTAAATTTTTAGTCATAATCAAGAACATTTTTATAAAATTTTAAGAACTTACTCAATATTTAATATTCAATTTTAAAAATTATTCGTCTGTTCAGCTGTTCAAATGCTTAATTTCTCAAATAATATTCCAGAGTAATTATTTGTTGAACTAGACCTATAAATTACCACATGAACAACAAAGCTATTAGCGGACCAAACCGAAAATAGAAAAAAAATTTCTAAAAAATAAAAAGAAAAAAATTAATTTAAAAATAAGATGGAAAGCCCGAATTTTCCTCTTTTTTTATCTAAAATTTTGTCCTTACATCTTTTAGGCATTTTTAGGAAATTCTTACATAAAGAAAAATAAAATAAAAGGGAAAAATTATCCTGTTTTTATTTTTTGTTAAAGCAAAAGAATAAAAATTTTTTGTACATCACCTGAGCTTCTTTTCTTGGCCATTTTTATATCCTTTTTATCTTTTTGTGCTGGTAAATTTTTTTTTCGTTCTTGTTCTTGTTTTGTTTCCATATAGAAGGAAGTGAGATTAAAAATGCTATAAAAGTATGATTTTCGTATCCTGGACAAAGTGTGGTATGATTATTTTTGCTGGTTTTAAAAAATTTCCTTAATAAAAAAAATCTATGTACAAAGGATTATGATATTTTTTTTTCTTTGTATACATACAAGGATACAAGAAAGTTAAATTTTTGTGATTCGTACAATAATAAAAAACAATGATGTTTTTTTTTTCTTTCAAGTTCTTCATTTTTATTGAGCATTGCAGTGTAAATTTTTTCTCAAAAAAAAAACGAAAAGGAAGTGGGGAAAAAAATATCATAAATCCTTTTTTCTTTTAATATTCTGTTTGTGTTTTCATCCTTTTCATGATTTTTCCTTTTATTTTGGATTCATCTACCCTTTAAGAAAATGGAAAATGGGGGATGATGTGCATGTAAAAAGTTTCTTATTCATTTTCATTTTAAATTCTAAGAATGTAATTTTTCTTTTCATTTTTCAATTGAATATTTGAATGAAATTTGCTGTGATTGAATTGAAAAGAATAATGGAAAATAAGAAATTGAGAAAAAATATACATTTATAATGATAACCAATAATAATTTTGAATGAAAATTGGAAATGAAAGTGCGGCTGCTTTTATTCGGGCATCAGTAATTTAAGACCCTTTTCATTCTTTTAAGAATTAACATTTCGGCGGTGTTTTTCTTTATAACCGGAAGGTCACAAAATTTATATTTCTTGAAATTGTTGAGATTTTTCTGAATAATCCCTGATAATTTTTCTATAATCTTTTCAAACACTCCTCAAGAAAATCTTGCTATAATATAATAAAATCACTAAATTAGAACATAATCTTGGCAATTAAAATTTGAAAATATACCATAATAATTAGAATGAAATTGAAAGAAATTTGAAACAAACGAGAGAAAAAAAATAAGAAAATGAAAAATAGAAATTGAATTAGAGAAAGTAATTGAAATCAATTCAGTATCGACTGAACCCAATAATTATATTAAATTAAAAAAAAAAATTATAAAAAACCTGAAAGAGAATCAAACAAAAACCAAATTCCTCAATACGACCTAAATAAAAACTAACAAGAAATTGTGTGGAGTGTCTTAAAAACAGTGCAATATTTTAGTTCCTATTTCATATAAATAGGTGAACAATTGAAAATTCTAGTGGGTACACTATCATAAAAATGAAAAAAAAAAATTAAATGTGCTTGCCATTTATGCAACAACTACATTCAAATTATTAACTCTTAAATTAGAACTGTAAATGAAACGCTGAGTCGAATACCCTTAGCGTATACATCTCAACATCTCAAAAAGAATATTTTCAAACACTTATATAAACATAAATGACGCGATGCAGCTAAATATTTAAGATACTGAGCTAATCTGATTCATAGATCAATTTCATTAAAATAACATCCATCCAACTTTGAATCAAATGAAGCATTGCAAAACAGAATCGAAACCTTGATAAAACAATAAAAACTCAAATTATATATAGATTTCTTAAAACAGTTATAAAATATTTTTATGACCAGTTAAGCCTGTTATACAAAAAAAAGAGTCAAGTAATTAAATTCACTAATTCATTCAATTACAAAGCAACCATCACTACAAGTCTGGACACATCATAAAGAACAAATTGCAAAATTATTTAATAGTGGAAATTTATCACAAATTGGAGACTGATATTTGACAGGACAATCGAAAAATTTATTATCCAATTGTGGAATCAGCAAATTTGTAATTTAATTTTTTTAGTGAATTTGCCTATAAATTATGAACAAGATATTTATCGATTTTAGAGGTTCGTTATATGGAAGTTTTACTGTATTGGTTTTTATTCAATTTATTCGGAATCATTTGTCATCTCCCATTCAAAATATCGAGTCTTGAAATATTTTTGAAAAGTGTATTGGTTTTGATCTCCAAACTCTCTTCATCCCAAAATTTAAATTAGTTTAGAAATCCTCCCAGAATCATGACCTTTCGTTAAATGAAGTTGCTCACTTTTAATTTTCCATTCAAAAACCTCATTAATTAAAATACTATAAAATACAAATTATCTCTTTGACAACTTCCCAGAATTTTTTTTGTTCCCAGATTATCTAAATCTAATTAAATTCTAGCTGTAATAATTAATTTCAAAATAATAATTATTAATTGTTTTCAGTTCATTTTTCAAACTAATTTAATTGAAATTCTATATTTTTTTTTCTGACAAATAACCCTTTCACTTTTAATATATTTCCCAAAGTATCCTAACCATGGTAGAAAACAAAAGAAAAATTAAATGTTTTATAAAGAAGGAGAAACCTCTTGTATTAATTTTTTATAACAAGAGCTCAATAATTTAAATAATAATATTCTTCTTTTATATCTAGGACTTGGGTTCATCTTTATAATTATTATAATGAACAAGTCAGCTAAATTAATATTAGTAACTTTAGTTCTCATAACACAATACTGTACTTAATGAACACATACATGCATATACAATATAATAATATAAAGTACTCATTATATAAAAATTCTTACGATATTAAATTTCACCCACACTTATTGTTATTATCGTATCTTCATTATCATGATTATTAATTAAAGAAAATCACAGTATTAAGTGAAAAATTATTGAATATTAATTTCTTTTATTTTATTTTTTTGTTTTAGTTATCCTTAGGTTTTTTTTTAAATAAAATTATCTCGAGGACTTGGAATAATTATATTTTTAAAGGAAAAATCAAAAACAAAATTACTCGGTAGATAAAATTGCCTATTTGATTACGAGAGTTAAAGAGAAATTTTAATATGTAGTTGTGTGTCAATAATTTTGTTGCGAACATTTATTGCTGTAGGCCGTTGGTGGTATCTTAGAAAAAATTTGTCTTTGGACATGGCGTATAATTGTACTAATTCCATCATAAGGTCTGCTAGAAAGCGCTGATATTTGAAAATGTGTGGTTTCTAGCAGACTAGTGTGGTTATGTTACCCCAGATATAAAATATTTCCTCGATAATATCAGATTCTTATGACGGTTGTCATCAACTATACAACAGACTTTGTAAATCATCAACTTGTAGTCTAAGTTAATTTTAATTTTCAGATTAAAATTCTATTATGTAAATACTGTTTGAAATTCTAAATAGGTTTGAGACTTAGCTAGGAGTATAAACTAAAACTTTCGTAATCAGGTAAAACTTTATGAAAGTTCTAAAAATTTTTGAACAAAACTAACATGAATTTCTATTTGAAATTTGAATATTTCACTTGAAAAGTCTATTGCTCGAATTTTCAAACTTAAACAGATTTTTGAAATTTAGTAAGCATGTTTTTCCAAAATAAAATTTTTTACCAAATTTTTGTGAGACACATTTCTTGTTTTAATTTCATGATCTCCAAATTTTCGAAATTGAATACAAAGAACTTAAATGTTATGAGAATGTGTCCAAAATCAACTTATGCACCTCTGTCTAACATATTTTATTATTGTTTTTATATGAAAAATGTACATATTTACTAAATCTAAGAAAGATTTGTTTTAGTTAAGACTCAAACCTGTTTAGAACGTCTAATATATGAATTCGATTTTATCTTCTAGAGCATTTAATAAATTACCAAATATATATTTTTGAATTATTGACAATTTAGTTGTACGGACGGGAGGATTGAATAAAATTGCTAGCAATAGCAAAAATAAAATATATTTTTTTATATATGTATTGGCCCTATAAACACATTCACTCATATGCTCACATAGATACGCACTACATACAGTATTATGAAACTATTTATAATAAATCATTAACTCTTAGGATAGTATAGAATTAATGATTAAGTGCTATATAGAAAAAAAATATTTTAAGGTCACTTAATAATTAATATATAAAAAATATTTTTGTCACCCAAAAAAAGTAAACCAAATATTAGCAAGCAACCTATACCATTCCGTCTATGAAATTTTATTTTGGAAAAAGAGAAATCCTTTACCGTTTATTTTCCATTAACACGGAGGTTTTACTAATAATTTTCCTATTATATTAATTTTTAATAATTATGTCATGTATCAATGTCTGTGTACCTATTCATATAAGTTCATTACAATATCATTAATCAAGGTCTAAATTTAAAGCATAATATAAAAAAAAATATGAAGGAATACACACATAAACCGTAATACGCTATTGATGTAATACAAGAAAAATTCAAGTTCTTATGATGTGCTTGAATAATAATATCAGATCTCGACAGAAAACAAGTTATTCAACAAAAAAAAAAATTAAAAAATTGTTATTTAAAGGACTCATCACATAAATCATGTACACACTTTGATAAGGGAAATACTTTTAATTTAATATTGTGTTTGTGTTATATTTTTGTACTACAAGTGAGTGTATTATAAATAAATTTGGTAAAAAAATTCTAGGATAAGATTAAATCAGAAATTTAATAATAAGGTTATAGATGAGGTGCAAGTGTTTAAATACCTTAATATTCTAGTGACTAACATCTCTTGCGTTCGTTTATGCAATGTGAACTTTAACACTACTTAATTAAGATGATGACGTACAATTAGTATGTGTGTAATGTGTAATTGACGTCATGGAAAAGATGTGATTTTTTTTTAACAAAATATATTTCGACGTTTATATAACAAAAAAATTGGGGGCAGATAATCGATTCATACTTTGTAATCCCATTGCTTATTATGCTGACATTGTTGATTTTTCATTATTCTTAAAACAAAGAAAAAATATTAAATTTAAAGGGTCTCCCGCGTAGTGGGAGGACTTTCGAAGATAAGATTTTACTGAATTTACAAATTAAGTTTCTCAAAATTTTTAAGCTTTGACCTTTAAAATGATGATCAGATATAAGACTGGCAGTGATATAAATTGAAGAGATTCATATACAAATTCGTTTAACTTGAATGTTAACCTTGGAAGCTTCAATGGTTTAAGAGATATGAACTATAAAGAATATGCAAAGTATTGTTTTGGATTTTCGAGAATTTTGGATAGGAGAAGAATCCTTTTGTTTAAAGTACACCTATTTCCAAAAAGGTTAAAGCAAAAAGGTGTAAGCAAATAGGCAACGCTATAACAAAATTGTGTTTCAATTTTTCGCTATAGAACTGTTTGCTCTTATAATACTATGAATAATATTATTCATTATGGCTCGTTACAAAAATATTAAGAATAAATTTTTTGAGGATTGTAGATTGTGAACTGCAAAGAAGAGGTAACAATGGAACGCGATCGGAAAATAATTATATAGATTTATTGTGCCCCCAAAATAAGTGTAGGACAAAGTCCTACAACACCCTCTCGAAACCCACTCTACTGATGAATTCAAGTAACTTCAAAGGCTCGGGAGAAGCGCCCCTGGTCGTAATTTTCCAGAAGTTCCTTAGCCTGTCTAAGCCCCGGAAGTCCTCTCCAGCGTTCCGAAGGTCACCTCTCCATTTCCTTCCTTAATTCTTCTCGAATCGTGTTTGATCCGATTCCGCAGAAGGGTTCCAGGCCAAGAAGAGGTGTACTTGAGAAACTAATGCCATTCTGTTGTGCACTTGTGAGGAACGATGTGATATTTATAAAAGGTTCTATATGACCATACTCATTTGATTTGTATATTTGCTATGGTGTGACACAATAAGAGTAGAAAAACCCTTTGATAATAATTTTGGATGTGTAGTTTAAAAGCACTCCTTCGAGCTTATCTCCGTCGAACAAGAATTATATTATTCCTGCGACATACTTTTCATATCTCGCCTATTTTTATTTTGGTTGTGATTCTTTTCTTAATATTTTCGAAATTAAATAAAAATATAATTACAAATTTTAGGTATTGCAAATTTAAAATAATTCAATATCGTCAATATTTTTAACATTTACTATTTATGGATGCAAGCAATTCCAATAAAGAGCAAGAGAAAAAAAAAATTTATTACAAGAGCACAAACAAAACGAGATTTAAGTGAAAATCAATTCAAATTCATTTTTATCTGGGGGTGTTTTTGCATTTTTTTTCCTACTTTTATGTTGCTTTGAGTTAAAATTTTTTAACAGGCGCTTAATAATTTCTGAAGTGAGCAGCTTACACAGTATATTTGAAAAAATATATACGGCTTTCTATTTTCTTTCTTTGCATCCTTTGAATGGTTTATGTGCCTTTATAAATGCGGGGATTCATATTGAAATTCATGTATGCATGATATTCAATGTGTACATATTATTGTACTCTTTAATATATGCATTAAATGCAATTTAAATTTCTTGTATTTAAATGAAATATGTAAGGAAATCGAATATTTCTGAATACTTATGGATACAGAAAAAAAAAAAGAAAAACGGAAATTGCAATAACTAAATTGAAGAAAACGCATTTAAAAAAAAGAAATTGTCAGATTGAATAATATTTTTTGAAATCTAGTAGAAAAATTTAATTTAATTTTTGAAAAAAAATTGAATTTGTTTTATGATATGCGCGCGAACGACGTGAAATTCATTATTTCATTAGTGAATTTTTTTTTTAATAATTTTGTAAGAAAAATTAAAAATGGCATCATTTTATGAAGGGGAAATTTAATAATAAATCATTATAATTGTGTGACTAGATGAGAAATGTGGGACAACATTTGGTATTCGTCACCAATAATAATTATTGAAAGAGTTTTTAGTTTTATTTCGTCTAATATTTAATTATTTAAAGAGAAAGTAATTTTAAAGAGTGAAAAACTCACCTTAAATAGAAAGTGGTTTACGAAACTTTGTTATTAAATTTTATTCAGTTTGCAAGAATTAGATTTTTGTTATACATATAGGCCCGGTTCTAATTTATTTAACGCCCTACGTGACTTGCAAAAAGCCTTCCACCTCGCCCGCTTTCAAAGCAATGGAAAATAGCAGCTAAATTGCACATTCTTAAAAGTTTATCAGGCTTAATGCAGAATTAGTTACAGAGTTAAAGGCTGTTTTTATAAGGGTATACATGTCATCAAGTTAATTTAGCTGTAAATAAAAAGAAAACAATTAATAGAAAACACTTTTTGAAAAAATAAATTTAAAAATTTAATTTTTTTTTGTATTCAAATTTTCATTTAGGCGCCCATGTTTCTCGGCGCTCATTGTTAATACATACTTTACATTTATTATAGATCCGCCACTGCATACATACATGCCAATTGTGTTGCAGATGAACACATTTTCATAATTGTATGATTTTTTCATATAAATTGCGTTGCAATCATATGTTCTTATATTGAAAATATAATTTTTATTTACGAAGTTTAGTAAATTGAGGTTACTAGACTCTGTGAATTGACAGGATACGATGGGCATACTTAATACCTCTACTTAATACTAAAAAAATGTTTTTATTTTCGAAAATATTCTTGTTACAATAACCATTATTATTCAAACTTAAAGCATTAAATATGCACTAAAACAGAAAATTTATTATTGATAAGAAAAAAATATAGATGAAATTTGCAATACTAAATCTAGAATATTGTAATAGATCCTAAGTTTAGTGTTATTTGCAATATAGTTTCTGAATTCACGTATTTTTTTGCTATATTTTTCACAATTCTATTTGAATTTCTACTTTTAAAATTTCTAAAATAATTTGCCATAATAATCTAGCACATATTTTTGATTTAGTTGTTCTATTGTCCTCTCTGAATAGGATATACGCATAAAATTCAAAATTTTCTATAGATATGTGCTAGATAAGCAAATCTGAATTAAGTATGAAATACAATTTTTTTTTTGGGCTTTATTGTATTCAATTTTAGTATTACTACAATATTATTTGTTAGAAAATAAGATTTAACAATGAACTAGAAATTTTATTATTGGATTTTTTTAAATATATTATATTGCCTATATAGCTGCAATAAGAATATAATTTGAAAAAATTCTTAAAATTGTTTTTACAGCACAATACTTTTCAAGCAATTGAACAATTTTATAAATTTAGTCATGAAATCTTCATTCATTCCTAAGCTGCCCGATAAATGTAAAGAAATTCCTGAATTATATTAAAAACTGTTTGATTTCACGTAATTTGATGACATCTTTTAACTATTAACAAAAACCTATGAATGAACATTACACCTATATTTTTAACATTTTCAATTCCAAAAGGCAAAACCTACCTTAAGTTTGATTTATTCGGCAATAAAATTTCAATAATACAATGTCACTTCAAATGACATTTAAAATATTTGTCAACTGATTGTAATAGGAAATTTATTAAAAAAAAATCCCTAAAAGTATGCAATTTTTTAAAATATTTTAAAAATATTGATTTAAAATTCGCAATAAATAATTACATTTGATTTTATGTTAATTTTAATTTATAATTTTAGTTTAAATAAAAAAAAACAAAATAACAAAAACATAAATATAAATTATGATTTATACCGTTATAATTTAGTTTGGTGTTAAAATAAAAATTATTGAGTAATAAATAATTAAATTTTGTAACCATATACAAACCTTTACACTTGTAATAAAAATAAATAAAAAAAGTCAAGGTTAAAAATTTCATTACAAATTAAAATACTAAAGCATATACAAGGTTGTACGAGTGTATGCAAAAATTTCTAAATTGAATTAAATTATTTTATAAAACACAATTCGTTTAATATATATAAAATTTTTAATTAAATTGCAGCAATAATTAATAAAATACACGATGATAGAAATTGCGGTTTAATAAAAACCATTTTACTATTTTTTTTTTTTTCGTTTTAGAACCTCTTTGAATGAGGTTAAAAATTTAATAAAATTTTCGAAAAAATTTAATCAAATCAAAAGCAAAAAAAAAATTATACGATTCACACAATGAAAAAAGTCTTTATGGCATTTATTAGGATTCGTGATTGTGTTACATAATTTCCATTTGAAGTGTTTAATTTTACTGCAAAAATATTTTTTTAACAGGAATTTTTAAGGAATCGTATAACTCACAGCAGTACATTTATAGTATTTAATTATTTTTGCAAATTATCAAAAATGAATATAAAACTGTGCGAGGGCCCGCTCTGATGCTGAGTAAAGGACGCAAGATAAAGGGATGGATTAGCTCTGGAAGGTATCTGTGGGTAATTTACTGAACTTTGTCATGGGATTTCAATAGATTTGTCGGAGAGAGTCGTGTGAAGTAAAGATGTCGGTGGGCCTTCTATTAGCCTAGTGTTGAGTGACTGCATTGAGAGTACCACCTTTCCTCTCCAACTCTAACAAACTGAATTCAAATTGAAACACTTAATATAATAACAAAATTAATTTACATAATGGATTTTTCCAAAAAACTCATAACAAATGTCAAAACCTCTCTCATTTTAATTAAAATGCTTTCATTTCAAAAAGCCAATTTATATTATTTTCACATGACAATTATTATGTAATCAGCAACAAAACCTGAAAATGCATTAGAATTATAATTTTGACATATTTGGTTTTACCGTTTTATTAAAAGTGAATCTTTCAATTCTAATAAATACAAATGAAATTAGGAAGATCTGAAGTGCTTTACAATAATTTCAAAAATATGGTTCTTGTAACATTTCCAAGTTTCATATACGATTCCAACAATTCTAAAATTAATAATAAATAAATATCAGAGAAAAATTTCCTTAAATTTGATTTAATTCAATAAATAATAAAAAAAAAAACGGAAGGAAACAAAAAAATATTTTTTTTTTCCATTAAAATTTTTATTTTAATAAATTATGAATTAAGGATAAAATTTAAGTCGATAACAGATTCTTGCATACATATAAATTGACAAATTGAAAAGGATGTTTACAAATGTGACTGAAAGTCTTCAAAGTTAAGGAAAAATTAAAAAAGAAAAAGGAAAATTATATTTGATTGTTTAAGGAAAATCTTACGATTAGGGTTGTCATCGAAAGTAGCCGTAAATCTTTAAAATAAAAAAAATATTATTGAGGTTATTTTGTTTTTATACTTAAACTTTAACATATCATAGAAATTTGTTTGAAAACATACACATACATACAGTCAATATGATTGAAAAGCAATAAGATTTGTTAAAATTATTCATAAAGAACTGCTTTTCATCATTATTCCGAAAAAAATTGCAAAAAAAGGGCTTATTTGTCTCACTTCTAGCGTCCGTCGTTGTGTCTATTTAGAAAACTTCTACACCTTTTAATATAGAAAGCTAAAATAATTGTACTGACTCGGGTTTAAGTTTAAAATCCATCGTGAAAAGGACTGATGTCATAACAACTGTACTCAATTGTCGATTTCGACCATTTTGATAATTCTTCTTCCTTTTTTTACTTTTTGCTCATCCTAAATGTATGCAATAAATAGTATATGAATAAAAAATTGTTTGCAAGAAATTCATTAAAATTTTGTTTAGCTTAATTTTTTTGATGAGACAAATGATCAGACTATTTTGAGGCTTCAAAATAAGAATATGAGTTTTAATAAAAATGAGGTGCAAAAACTAACGTTCGAATCTCCAAAGCTTTTGCTCTGGCTATAGCCTGGAATATCAAAGACAAGAAAAATCATCAGCAATATTGCATTGTAATTTAATAAAATTATACTGGTTTCATTCTGAAATCTTTAAGATCCAGAAATTTAATGCCCTGAATAAATTAAATTCATTTATTCATTATTTAATTCCAAACTCAAATATTATAAATTTCATGCAAATTCCACGTGCCTTCTATATGCAGCAATCGCATAAATTCTATATTAATAATGACCAATATAACAAATCAAAATAATAAAAAAAAAACCTTATGCATAGCTTAAAAGTTATTGAATTTCAATTGTTTCAAAAATATCTTATCTATATGTACATTTTTTATCTTATGAAATCTTATCCATATAAATCTTTATTAAGCCCCATCAGCACGTTTTTTTATATTTTTTTGTTTTCCTTATATATACGAGTAGTACCTACTTGAGATTTTCTTTTTATTTGACACGAAACTCTTACATTTTGTTTTGTAAAGGTTCTTCTATCGTAAAAAAAATTTTAACACAAAAACAAATTGAATGGGTGCCTTTATTTTTATATTTTTTTCAATTTCAATATCTAACCAGTATTTTAACAAAATATTGGATGAGATAAAATCAATTTTTCAAGTTTACTATAGATTTTAAATTTTTTTTTTTTTTACTTAAACTTGAAAATAATCTTTCGTATATAGAAAAAATTCTTGCACTTGAAAAGTCTAAATCTTGATAAAATTTATAGAGGACGCTAAAGAGTGCTCTTAATATCTTGGAGCCCTTCAAAACTCATGTGAATGTAGTGAAATATAAAACAATGTAATTTTTTCTTTTTCCTCCATATATTCGAGGTGACCTCGAATAATTTATCAAGAGTAAAAAGGAAAATATTAAAAAAAAGTGAAAAAAATTTAAAAAAACAAAAGAAAAACATAAAAAGGAAATTGATTCTTTTCAATTTACAAGATTACATACTCATATTTTTTGAATGTACATGAATTTTTTATTTAGAAAATCAATTTTTTTTTTTTTTCATTTTTTTTTCCATGTACCTTCATAGAAAGAAAAATCTTTTGTATAATAGCAATAAAAGAGCAATCATAATTGAACTTGTAACTATTTTTCATTATAGATTTTACGCCATCTATATATAAATAGATGTAGTTAGTTATTATTAATGTATATCTATATTAGCCTAGCACAATATATGCAGTGTCATCCACATAAAAAATGACATATGCAATATTATGTTTTTATTTTTGTTTTTATTTTTGTTTTCGTTTTCACTTTTTGCTGCAGTAATTTAAAGTAATTCAAGTTTTTTTATAGATTGAACTAAATTTTGAAAAACAAGCATAGAGGTTAAGGTGAGAAAATTCTTATAGTATTTTGAAAAATAAGTATAGATAAATTATGGTATATATAATATATACAAGGTGGCCGAGACTCAACAGTACTCTCGCAGTAGATTGATAAGAATGACTCCAAACGAGCAAGAAACACATACTGAAATTTTGCTTTTTGGGTTCGTCTTCTCGAGTTATGAGACATCAAAATTGAAATTTCTGAAAACCGTCAAATTTCTTCATTTGTTTTTGATAACTCCGGAAATATGACAGATTGGATTAGTTTTTTAAAGCTCTTTATGTAAATTAAATTTTCTATTTTGGCTATACCTATGAAAGTTATTCATTGAAATAATAGCAAAATACGCGGTAGAATTTACATTACTTATAGACTATAATAATTTTGCTTATCTTCTTCCTCTTATTCTAATAATTAAACTCTCATCTTGACAAAAAACATGTTCATGCAAACTCAAAGAATAATTTTAATAATGTAACACTAAATAATGTTACACTAAATTTTACGAATAACGTTACACTAAACTTTTGTCTTTTCAATTTAAATTCTCTCAAATCAACATTAAGTACTAAAACGAATATAGAAATTCGGCAAATTTGCGTTCACACAGTAAATTATACAGTTTTATTTTTATAAATTATTTTATTCCCGTAAACATCGAATAAGTTTAATCGGTTGCCGAATTAGTATATAAATACGGTAGGATTAATTACACGAACTACGTTCTGATTTTAGGTTTTTGACGATCACACCAAATCTCTGACGCTTCTTGAAAGTAATCAAAGTTAATATTAAATTATATACACTTTAATCAAAGTTTAGTTAATTAGAAAAATTACAGAACAACAAAAGTTAATTTATAAAATATCAGGAATTATTTAATATTACTGAAATATGTAAATTGTCAAATCTAAAAATTAAAACCATAAAATTATACGTAAGACTTTGTTGAGAAACCAAAAACTACAACCGACAACAAAATTAATCAAAATCGTCGGTAGCACAAGGAATTAAATTATTTCCAAGTACACTCGTCACTTACTTCAGACGGTAAAATTTAGTTTGCCGATATTATTAATGAATATGCTACGTCCTTATCTTTTGAAATAATTTAATTCCGATAATTCTATTTAAAAAAATTATTTGATATTTCGAAATTTGGTAAATTTCGAAATTATCGTCTCAACTGACTTTAAATTTTTGATTTTTTTTTTCTAATGAAAAAGGTTCATGAGTTTTCTTGCTTGCAGTAAACTGGTTTGCTACCTTTCCTAGCAACAATATTTATTTATATTTTCTGTGTTATGTTTAAATTGTAACTAATTAGTATTCTTAAAAAGTCCACCGATAAAGGGCTTAGTTGCAATATACAATATATACTTCAAAAGCGATTTTAAATATGTAATGAAAATGTTCTCGACACTTTAAAGCCTATCATTGAATAAAACACTAACAAACTATTGCATTACGATAATGCAATTCGTATAAAAAAAAATATTTTATAATAATATTAGCTTGAGTACCATAGACCTTAAATGAAAAATCAAGTGATTGTCAATTAATTGATATACCCACTGTGAAGATAAAACCTTTTCGCACAACCACAGATTTTTGCAATTACTTCAATTTAATGTTTAAATAGAAAAAATTGGTACGTTTACACTCTTTTAAACGTCATAGTCTCTCAAATCTGTTCTAATTATATAAAATTATTTTTATACTAATTATTAAATATCATAAAATTATTTTTGATTCAGAAAACTTTCCAAAAGAAACAAAAATTTCTTTACTTTATTTTTAACTTTAATTTTTAATAAAAAAAAAAAGGATTCTTTCAACAAAAACAGAAAAACAAAATTAAATACAAAGTCTATACGAAGACCACTTTAGTTCTTTAATATACCCAAGTACTTGGCTTTAAAAAAAATTTTCCTTTTTTTCAAAAAAAAACCTTGATATTATGTTTTTGATAATTTTGCATATGAATAATTGATTTTAGTAACATTTATTCAAATATTCATACAAACTTACATATATTAAATATGCATGAGGGTTTAAAATATGTAGAACACTTAAAAATCGTATCGAATTGAAGAATATCAATAAAAAAAAACTGATTGAAAATAATTTTTTGATTCTCTCTCTGTTTGTTTTGATCAAAAATGTTTGTGCATCATTTACACTTTGTACAGTTAAGTTGAGCAGTTTGAAGTTGGTACAGCATTCACAACATGTACGATACTAATTTAAATTTTTTCGCACTGAAAAAATACTTTCTTAGACTTTAATAGACTTATGCACGTTTATTGAGAATATTTGAATTTAAAACCGAACGAGTCTTATTTGTAAATCATTATCCACACAATTTTTTCTCTGTATAATTCAAATATCTTCTCAAATATTGTGAATTTCAATTAAATTTTAAAGCAAAAATGGTGAATTTTCAGGCCAATATTCTGTAATTTAGGTAGGCTGGATTTCATATTAAACTTCAATTCAATTTTAAATTGAATTTCGATTTCTGAATTCCAACAGATTTCGAAAATTTCTAAATTCTCTATCAAAATATACTGTAAATTCAAAATATGATTAAAATTACGAAACTCACTCAACACAGAATATTAAATTTTTATTTTTGAAATTTCATTTCGATCAGATTACAAAATACAAAATGTCACTATAGCCTTTTAATTGCATTTAAAGTGAGTCGTAAAACATATTTGATAATTTGGAGTTCAAATTTTTAATAAAATAGTTCGAAATGCTTCTCTATTCAATTCAATCTATACAAAGTGTTAATCACTTTCGTTCTGTAATTTCATTGTGTCAAAATAACAAATTTCATGTCTAATTTTATTTTTAAAAATTTTGACCTTTGGATCAAGCCAAAATATTAATTTTTGTTTTTTAGGCTGGTTCAAAAAACAGAAACGCAATACTTTTCGTTTATTTTAAAAAAACACAAAAAAAATGAAGTAATAATGTAGTTGACATTGTTATAACAATTTCACCTGCGAGAGAAGGATAAAATCAACAAAAAAATAACAGACAAACGGAAATTATGATTTTTTTTTTAAAAAAAAAGAAAAAGGTCCTTTAACGTGATTTCAAAATTTGTTTCAAAAGTACGTTTTTAGAATTCAATTCTTTTATACAATATTTTCTCTTTAAATATTACACTCATAAAGTTCTAATATTATAATATACTTTAATAATATTATTTTAATGTAATACTCACATTTTTAAGTACATTCCCTTCACAAACACATACAAGAGTATAAAGAAGATTTCGAGCATTATCACTAACACATTTATATAAAGTATATGCGAATATTTTAGTATGTAAGAATTGTGAATTACAAATTAAACTTAAATATTTTATTTCGTTGCATATTAAAAATATTTATGAAATTATATTGGAGAAGAATAAGAGTAGTAATTGTTTACATTAACAACTATAGGATATCTTTGTGTCAATTTTTAAAAAGTTTTAAAATTTTTGATAAATTTAATGCTAGTGTATCATAATGAGCCTGGCTCCCCATATTTGTTTAAAACTTATATTTGAAGTACTCTTGGCAAATAGCTAACTAGATATCTGCGCCACCTAAATCAATATGTTAAATATTTAACCATTAAAATTGGAAATATTAATTTTAAGAATTGCAATATTCAGAAATATTAATTACAGTTGTATAATTTTATGCTATTTAACGTTTTAGCGGCATAAGAACTCCGAGACATTGCTATTTTATTTGGAATAAAAACTCAAGATTAAAAAAATTTTTATGATTTTCAAAACATGAAACGATGGCTTTACTACTAGTCTCAGTAAGAGACGCCACCTGACTATCAGCGCGACATTTACATATTTACTAGGCGAAATATTTTACTCTATTAAACTTTTCTACCTCTATTACGCGTTTATCGATTAGTCTTTGTCTAATATCTAAAATTTTTAATCATTTACTTCACATTTTGTATATGAGAAGTAATTGCAAAAAAAAAATCTTTCCGAAAATGTGATTTCGCATTGGATTTTTTTATTTTAATAAAATTTTAATAAGAACTGAAGTACAGAGAAGAAGAACAATAATTACAGAGATGCACAGACTATCAATAAAATGTTTACACATTGGTTAGGCTTGAGATGTAACAATTTTTTAAAAATTTTATTTAAATATGAAAACTTTCAATTTTTAATCACAATATTGCAGAATTCGAAAATGAATTGGTGTTTCAGAAAGTTAAATAAAATTTATATGTAGTTGTAAGTCTGTCGATTTCTAGATTACTCATTGGTGTACTAGTATACAGGCAAAACACCCGGGAACCAAATGTACTGATTTCACTTAAGTACATTCATGTATCACTAAATGGTACATTGACTAGAGATTATCCCCACCGGAAGGACTGCGAGAGCCAAATGATATGATTGTAATCTCTCACAATTGGGCGATTTTATTGAGTCTGCCAATGAGCAGAATAGCCTGAACTTTAACACATAAACGTATAGGAAACATATAAGCGTATAATAAATAATAAATGGTCAAACTGTAGACGATGATATTGAAACAAAAGTTGTCACCAATACAAATCTACTGCTTTGTGCTTCATTCATTTCTACTAAAGGTGGTACTCTATAAAATGTATCTTAAATAAATATACAATTTTTATAGAAGCGTTATACGGGTGAATACAAATAAAATTCAAAAAGAACGTAAAGCTTTTGAACGTGACAATATTTTCAAATCTACAAAATAATATTGAAAAAATTTACATACAAACATATTTGAATATAATCTACTTACATAGTATACATATATAATTTGGCAAAAGCATGAAAACACATAAATGTTGCACAGCACATAAGTGTGATAAATTTTTAATGTAATGGTGAAAAGTAAGTGCAAAAAACCAATTGTTCTCTTGGAAATTTAGTTTAATTTTTTTTTTGTTTTTTTTTTTCAGTTTTAAGATTAACTCTCATAATTTAAAAAAAAGTAATTGCTACTAAATTCGTTCTTTTTTTGAAATTTTTATCTCATTTTACTTGTTTTTTCTGAATTGAAAATTTTACTATTTTATTTTTTATTGTTCTTTAGCACTTTTTAAACAAAATGGAAAAAAAATCCTTATTTGTACCACTCCATCTGTATGTCGAACAGACAACATCCTTTAAGATAAAAAGCTAAAATCTAGACATAAATAGATCGTAGAATAGTTAAGAGAAACCTATTTCTTCGGAAGAAAATTCTCTATACAAGCACTTGCCTAACCACTTCCAAAAGTTATTGTTTTTCAATAATTTCATGTGGTTCCTCTCAAAATTATTAATACTTCAATATTAAGCTTCTTATTTTTCCCAAACTGCAAGCTGCTCCTAATTTCTATTAAAACGAGAAGAACTAGCAGTAAAATTCCTTTTTATTAAAAAATATAATTGCTTATTTTAACCTATCTAATTAACCCTTGAATTCTGCTGTAATGCAAACGATCAAATTTTCGGTTTGCTCCTAAAAGTATGCAATTTTTCGGTTTTTTCTCACAACGTGACTTTTAGTATACATTTTATACAGGATTGCTAATCGTTTACATTGACTTAAGCCAAAATTTTGTTCAGTTTTATTTTTTACTCTTCAGATGTCGCTGCATTTTAAAAAAATTTTGTGTGAATTTAGCGTTTAGTTCGAACCGCATAACTCACATAAAATTAATTTCTTCATATTATAGTATTTAGTACGTATTTTCTTCCTATAAATCAAAGATTAATTAAAAGATCCAATTATTGATTGCTTAAAACAATTAATCAAATAAGTCACTTAATTTTTAAATTAAATTCATCCCAACCATTATCAATCTTATCATACTTTCTCCTCCTTTTTCTTCTTATACTTCTTCTGTATTCCAATTTCTTAACTTTCTTCTTCCAATTATTATTAACAAGTATTCCAAAAAGTACTCCAACTTGCTTACAAAAATATTCCCATAATTTACAAACACTCACCAAGTTGTCGTATAAATTTTGCATCGCAATTATAAAGTTTTCAATTGTCATCCAAATTCTAAATTAAGATGGCGGCATACATAGTATTATTTGAAATAAATAAATCGTATATTTCATAAGAATATTTAATTGCCAAGTTTTTTGTCTGTCACTCATTTTATATTTATATATGAAGAATTTGAAAACAGTTATTATTAAAATTATATTTTTTGAGTGATAATTATAAAGTTAATAACGCGAAATTCATTTTTATGTTTATTATGCTTTGTTTTTTTTTTTCTGTTGTCTTGTTGTCATAACTGAAGTCTGTCAAAATATCTGATAAAAGAGAACACGTATTCTTCATTAACTCACACTATTTCACCTAATCTTCAATTCACTAAACTTTTTTCTTCTGTTATATTAAAAATAAAGTGTTATACAATAGAAAATGCCCAGGTTTCTTTTTAGAAAAAATGTTTGTTTTTTTATTTTGTTTCTTTATACAATTATAATGTTATATTTATGGATATGTACGAGTAATGCATTTGTATATTCAAATAATATTAAAAATATAATAATACCTTTAAGAAAAATAAAAACCAAAAAAAAAAAAAGAGAATATAATTTAAAAATATAATTTAATTTTTTTTTTTCCATTTTATATTTTTATCAACAACTAAAACCCAAAGTAAAATGAAAAAAATAAGAAAACAATTTTTTGATAAAAAAAGATGGGTATAAAAGTCCTTGAAATCAACAGCTCTTACGAAAATAAAATCTTGTTACAAATGTACGCATCTAATATATTTGTATGTGCATACACAAACACTAATAAAATACAAATAAACAAAATTATAGCTCCTTTTAGAAGTTAAAAAAAAAATTCTTTGTCCTCTCTTTTTTTTTGCTGTTCGTATTCTTTTCGTTTTTATTCCTGAGATGTTTTTTACCACTCCAATACTCACTCACATATATATACGTTGTATGTGTATGTATAGGAATAATGATAAATAAATAAAGACACAATTGATAAATAAAAACTGCACAAATATTTTTTTATAGTAAAATCTTGCAGACGTCTGTTTTACACAGTTGCGACAAAGATGCGACAAAATACTAAATTTTGAAATGTTATGGTAAGAGTATAATAATTCGAACCGAAATATTTACGCCAATATATCAGCTTTCAAATACTGGCGTAGTTTTGATTTATTAGCGGATTAGAAAAAAATTTCTTAAACTATTAAACAACGTTTATTTTCGGAACAAGTTTATTGATTTATTACGACAATCTGTTAATTTAACAGATTGTCGTAAAAAGCTTTAGAAATAAATGAATTTGAATGAATTTTCTTGGCGTTACTTTTTGTAATAAATTTTGTAAATAGCTCACCTTTATGGCATTTTCGAATATTAAACTGTTGTGTTAAATTAGATCCCATCATATTTAAAAATTCTTTGTCGCTGATTACTTCGGAATTTCTACAGTTTAACTAATTTTGTGTGATTTTGCCTGCAAGAAGAAATTCATCTGCTGCAAAATTTTCGGTTTGGGCCTTTAAAACAAATTATGTTTCTTCGTTCTAAATTTCATGTGATTCGAGAGATTTTTGTTTTACTAATAAAATTAATTTTATTTTTAAATTTTAAATTTTAATTTTAAATTTTCAATTTCAAACTTAATATTTTTTTTTTGAGTGTACATTTATTTTACTCGAAAATGGCTTTCAATAGCTTTTATAGTGTTATTTAAAATCCATAATTCTATATAGATCTCTTATAATTTTTACAACTTTCTGTCATTTCGGCTATATACGTGTTTATACATTGGCTGTATTTAAAAATATTGAATTTAGATTTTCTTTGTACTTTCTTTTTTCTTATTATTTTTTTAGATTTTTCCGTTTTCGGGACTTTTATTTTTTCTTCATAATACTCTTTCATCTTTTTTATAGTGTTGTTGTCAGTGTCGGCATATCTCAATTATTTTAATGTACGAAATGTACTATCTATACCTACATAATATGAACTCTTTGTTATATATGTTATATATACTGTTTATACAGTTAAAAAGGTGTTGGATATACGTACAAAAAAAGCTTCAACGATTTTTTTATGATTTCATCGTAAATTCAGCCTAGTTGTCGATGTGATCGAAGATAACAAACTTTTGTTCTACACCTTTCTACATTATGACATTTTACTTTTTTTTTTTATAAATTACCAGAACGTTCACACTTATAGGTATGTGTGTATGAATATGTGTAATACCAAAAATAATAAAGGATATGGGGTTGATATTTGGATTTTCAGAATCAATGTTTAGGGAATCAGAATCAAAAGGTGTGCAAACAAAAATACCACTTTTAATATTTTCTTTTAAGCTAATGTATATATAATTATATTATATATATTATATACATGTACTATATTTCGTACATAATAATACAAGTTCAATATACTATGACTGTGATATTAAAATATAATTGATTCTCTATATATACCAGCTATTTGTTTACCTATATGTTGTGGTTATTAGTAAAAAAGAGTCGATACACGCACGATTTAAAGTGGTTAACAAAATATATATTACATAGCTATATAAGAATAATAAATTTTTGAAGTAGTATGTGTAATTTTGATTCAATTATTTGAGAATTTTTCAAATAATGGGGCTTCTTCAGTCGAGAAACAAACCACGATAATAATTTCGAATTCTTAGAATTCAAAAAGGTTTAATTTACATTTTTAACATGAAAAAACGAGTGAATATCAACTGGAATATTTAAATTCCAAAAATTTTAAAAGTTTTAGTACAGACACAAACCGTTTCTGGTAATTGGGTTGTGTTTACAATAATAATAATAAATTTTATTTTGAACAATAAATATCCCTATCACTTAGTCGTTCACTTGAATCAAAATGGGTTCGAGCGACAGTAAGAGAATTTGAATAAAATTTCATCAGAAAATTCGGAAAAATTGGCATGTGTGTTTCATTCATAATTAAATCGAAACAGTATTAATTAGTTTTTACGATTTTTTATTAAGAAAAAATAATTGGAACTTCGTTGCGAACAGCATTCATATATATGATCAATAAGTTACAAGTTTTCTTAATAAAAAAATCTCTTTAAAACACCAGCAATTCAGGAAACGTTTGAGGCAACACTTTTTAATAACAATACCTTTAGATCAGCTTTAATACTTTCCAGGTCTCATGCACTTATTTTGTCGTGATATAATGTAATGTGAACTTTCTAGAGATCATCTTTTATATTTTAATAGTTAAAACATTTTCTGGTTAAAACAAGAAACCCACAAGCTAAATAAAGCTTGAAATTATGACATAAAAAATTCAAAATTTATTTTCTTTGAATAATTTCAGAAAATAAATTGTCTGCCTTCCTGTCTTCTTATTTGTCATTCAAACAGTTTAAATTTATTTTAACAGTAAAATTAACACTCTTTGTAAATAAATTGCAATTGAACTAATTTTCTTTTAATTTGCTTTTTGAACAATAAAACTTTTGTATACGTTGGAATTTCTTGGAATATTGGAGAAATAAAGAAAACTATAGAATGGAAGCAGTACGAATGCAATGAAATGCACTTGCGTCGTTATCAGAGAAATTTTTTGATTTCGTTTTTGTTTTAACACAATCACATTTGATTCAATTACCATCACTTTTAAAATATAATATGGAAGTAATTTATTTTTTACTTTGAATAATTTTTAATATTAGAGACTTAGAGTAATTTGTACTTGTAATGTTTATTTAATAGTTTATGAATTTTTTTACTCATTAATTGTGTAAGTTTTCACAAAAGAATGTTGAGTTAGTGTACGTTTAAAATAAGAAAGTAATTTTATATAATATTAATATAAAGTGAATGCATAATAAATTGAGAACATATGCAAATTTAAATTGTAAGTAAATTATTTTATCACTCTAAGAGCAATTTGAAAATTAAAGAATTTTTCTAAATTAATAAAAAATTTAATATTATTTTAAATCACTAAAAAAATTTAATTGACATAGATTTCTTTACTTGCATATTATTTTACATAATTGCATGATTGCATAATGTGTAAAACGTACGAAGTTTTAAGCGTTTAAGGTGAGAAACCCTAATTTTTTTCTCCCAATTTAAAAATATAGAGAATTTTTACGTTAAATTAAAAACAGGAACGGGTTTTTAAAGAAAATACTAGGCTTCTTACATTTCATATAAAGAATATTTCATTTTTCACACGTTGTTTACGTTTTATGTGGAAAATACCATGTTTTCACCTGTGAGCTAAAAAATACTTATTTTTTTACGTTTAGTGTAACAAACCCGAGTTGTTTACGTTTTGTATGTAAAAAAACCCTGACTTGTTTACGTTTTAAACGAAAGTACCATGTTTTCATGTATTAGCTAAAAAATGCTAAGCTTTTTACGTTTAATGTAAGAAACTCGAGTTTTTTACGTTTTGTATGTAAAAAACCTCGAGTTGTATACGTTTTTAACGAAAGTACCATGTTTTCACCTATTAGCTAAAAAATACTAAGCTTTTTACGTTTAATAAAAGAAACTCGAGTTTTTTACGTTTTGTATGTAAAAAACCCTGAGTTGTTTACGTTCTACAGCAAAAATACAACGTTTTCACCTGTTAGCTAAAAAATACTAAGTTTTTTACGTTTAATGTAACTAACTCGAGTTGTTTACGTTTTATATGGAAAAAATCCCGAGTTGTTTACGTTTGTAATGAAAGTACCATGTTTTCACCTATTAGCTAAAAAATACTAAGTTTTTTATGTTTAATGTAACTAACTCGAGTTGTTTACGATTTATATGGAAAAAACCCCGAGTTGTTTACGTTTGTAACGAAAGTGCCATGTTTTCGCCTATTAGCTAAAAAATGCTAAGTTTTTTACGTTTAATGTAAGAAACTTGAGTTTTTTACGTTTTATATAGAAAAAACCCAGATTTGTTTACGTTCTACAGCAAAAATACAACGTTTTCACCTGTTAGCTAAAAAATACTAAGTTTTTTACGTTTAATGTAACTAACTCGAGTTGTTTACGTTTTATATGGAAAAAATCCCGAGTTGTTTACGTTTGTAATGAAAGTACCATGTTTTCACCTATTAGCTAAAAAATACTAAGTTTTTTATGTTTAATGTAACTAACTCGAGTTGTTTACGATTTATATGGAAAAAACCCCGAGTTGTTTACGTTTGTAACGAAAGTGCCATGTTTTCGCCTATTAGCTAAAAAATGCTAAGTTTTTTACGTTTAATGTAAGAAACTCGAGTTTTTTACGTTTTATATAGAAAAAACCCAGATTTGTTTACGTTCTACAGCAAAAATACAACGTTTTCACCTGTTAGCTAAAAAATACTAATTTTTTTACGTTTAATGTAATAAACTCGAGTTGTTTACGTTTGTAATGAAAGTACCATGTTTTCACCTATTAGCTAAAAAATACTAAGTTTTTTACGTTTAATGTAAAAAAACCGAATTGTTTACGTTTGTTAGCGAAAATTCCATGTTTTCACCTATAAGCTAAAAAATACTAAGTTTTTTACGTTTAGTGTAAAAAATTCAAATTGTTTACGTCTTATATCGAAAATACCAAGTTTTCATCTAATAAAACATACCGAACTGTTCATGTTTCACTTAAAAGATTTTAAATCAAACTAACTCATAAATGTCAAAATAACTGTTTAGAAATTTTACTATTTAGTACAATTATACGTAAAAAATCTTGGATTACAAACTTTTATTTACAAAACCATAAGCCATGTGCAATTCCTACAAAAATATTTCTTCATTTCTCGAAATAAATTAAAACTTTGTAAAATTTGAATAAGTTCGTGTTGATTTTAATATTTGATGCTCTTCACTTTTCAATTTATTTTAATAAAATCGGAATTCCGCAAATTAAATATTTTAATCTCATTTGCTAAGTAAAGTTAGTTTTCTTCTCATCGCATCGATTTCCGCGTTCCAAATCCGAATGAGAATATTTCATCCATACGCTATAAAGGAAATTGTTCTTCTCCCAAGAGAAATTTTACAAAATTCAATTATTTTATTTGAATTATGAAACCACAAACCCATTCCATTACACTTAGATCAAAAGTTCAAATTGTTTTTTCTTTTCATTACTTTAAAATTTACTCTTATTAAAATTTCCTAAAAAATAAAAAAATTTTTCTAAATTTTTATAAAATAATTAAAATTACAAAACTTAAATAATATAGAAAGCATTAAAATTGATAACATTTGAGTACAGATTGAATGAAAAGTTTGTAAAGTCAAAAAAAAAAATAAAAAAATATAAAAATTAATTAAAAAATGAAGAAGGATGAAAAGTATAAGAGGAAAATTTACTAGAAATGTAATTCAATTTTATACTTTAGAATATTGTAAAAATGAATTGGAAAAAATAACGAAAACTAAAAACTTAAATAAAAAATTTTTTTTCTCATAAAAAACATCTCATGCGAATATAATTTATAGTTGTACGTGAAATTGAGTTTTAAACAGTTTCTATACATGAATATCATTTCTAGTATATTTCCAACAGAATTGGAAAAAAATTTACCTATCAGTTTCAATTTATTCGTTCATCTGTCGGACGTTTGTTTGGTAAACTTCAATTCCTCGCATAATTCAAAGTTGAAATTTTATGCTCCTATAGGTCTTCCTGGAGAAATTTGTTTCTATGAAAAGAAAAGTATTAACTGCCTTACCCTCCTGCTTCTTGTATTGCAATACATCATGAGCAAATGTGGCAACGACAAAATGTCGTTGAAATTTATCATTATTATAACGGTCAGGTTATAATGTTGTCCAAATTATTAATTTCAATTTCCCTTAGATTGTAAGCTGAGTTTGAGAATTTCGAATGAAAAGAAAATCTGTCTCTCCCTTTTTATTTCAAATCGTTTTGCAAATTATCAACACCCAAGACTAGCAAAAGTACAATTTTGAAAGACCACAATTCCCACAACAATGTTGCCGTAACTTTTATCTTTATGTAATTGTATACATATATGCTTTTCCAAATTCCTATAAAAGCATATGAAGGTATCCTTGGTTAGGAGCAGTCAAATTGCTAAACTTAGCTATATTAATTTTAAATAAAATTTTTGTTCTAATCCCAAAAGTATGCAATAATAATTATGACATTATGTAATGCATTTTAGGAAATTCAATGAGAATAATTTTACCAATTACTTTGTTCAAAGGAAATGCGCTACTTTGCATAATGCTTTTCATTGATGTGAATTTATTATTTTTCTTTATACCCACGAATACAATCAAACTACATAGTGCCTAAATTTATTTTTACCACAATAATTGTATTAAAATTTTAAAAACTTTCTATTCAAATTCTAGTAAAATATATAGGGAAAGAATAAAAGAAACCAAAAATTTTAGTAATATAAAAATGTACACTTGAATATTCTTAAAAAGTAAATCTTATTGAAAATTCAAGAAAGGAACAAAATACAAATATAGAACGCATAAATTGAATAAATGTATATGTATGTTTGTACATTCAATTTGTGGTCTATATATACAAAGTATATAATTTTTGGCTTAATCTATTCAAGTGTAAAATAGAGGGCTATTTAATATTCAAATCATTTTTTTTTTTTTCTAAATCTTTGCATATACAAGCATAAACTCATTTGAATACTTTTGAAATTCTACTCTTGATTTGTTAAAAATTATAATAATAATAAAAAATGGATAATAAAATAACAAAAGAAAAGAACCGATGGACATAACCTTAGTTTATTGTTTTTAAAGGACTCGTACATTTGCACAAAAAAAAAAAGAAAAAAATCATGGAGTTTTCGTGCTTAATTGGAATGAAATTAGGAGAAGAGAAAATTTATTTTTTCCCAAAGATTTTAACGTAACCATTCAATTTAATGGTTTGTTTTTTGATTAATCATTCAAAGAAAATTTAAAATATTTTGAATGAGTAGAACGTTAAGGATTTCCTTTGAATTTTATCGAATATTTTAAAATTTTAAACGTCGCACTTATAATTTTTCTTTTCCTCAAATCGGGAAGCATAAAATGTTGATTATTTTATCGGAGAAATCTAATTAATATTAAGCAAGACTACAAAATTTTAAATTTAAGAATTTATACGATCCTTACCTAAATATTTATTGGGATAACGTAGTGAATTTTGTAATAGAAAAGCAAGTACTTGAAGTATTTATATTGAAGTTTTATGCAGGGTGTCTGATTTCTAAAAGTATTAGTATACAGTCGAACCTGCGTAATTGCAAACCGCCTTAATATAAAACCCGGTTATAAGTGTAAAAAATTTTATGTCTCCTCGTTTTTAAGATTTTTTAAAACGCTTTTAACCGGACAATCGAATTCTCATAAACGCAAAAATTCTCTTCTAATTACTAAATATATTTTAGTATAAAATATGGAAAAACGTAAAAATACAACAGGTTGGTTAATTAAATACAAAAGGTTGTTAAAACAATCGCGACATCTACATTTACATTTTAAGGCACCAAACTATTTATGTATTGTAATTTATGTGTAATGAACTATGAATATAAAATTAAAAATCTGACCCATTTAATTGCAAAAATATTGCATTTGTCCGATGCTCTTATTATTGCAAAAACCGCTTAAATGCGAGAATTTTTATTTTTTGCAATTATCCGGGGTCGACTCTATACCATTACATGATTACAATAAACTTTTGTGAAAGCAATATTTAGAGCTCAACACGTACCAAACAACAATATTGACTGTTTCTCTTTTACTTTTTGAATTTAGAGTATGAATCCGTTCCCTCTATCAAATAAATGCATGATTAATAAATATGATTTGAAAAGTTCAGAGCAAAAAATTTTTCAGGAATATTTGCATTAATTATAATCTTTTCAGATTTAGGAACCACATGACTTTAAAGTTCGAAAATTTTAAATTTTTTAGCTTGTGATTTTTAAAAAATTATTCAATTTTCTACATCGCCCATTTCTGCTAAATGAGGTTTACTTTTGTGTATTATGATAATGGTGGTTTGGAAGGTTACTGAGAAAATTATATCTCCCATCTGTTATGCAACTGCTCAACCTAAAAACTAAATACCCTTAATATTTGTAAATGTTGACAGCCCGGAAGGTTTTAAATGGTATTTTTCATTGACTGTAAACATTCATTGAATCCATTTTTTTTGGGATTTCAACAAATCTTTTTTTAACCGGCACATAACAAAATTCTAAATTTCATAATAAACTTAACGGTTTATAAAATTTGCTAAAAAATTTCTTAGAAAAGAAAAATTTCTTATTTTTTTTGTTAAAAATTTCAATTCCCTAGTAAAAGTACAATAATTGTTGCCGGGAATAATAAAATTTTTGTGAGGATTAAATAACTTTTAAATTTAAAATATAATTAAAAAATTTCAAATTTACAATTAAAAATCAATAATAAAATTTTAATTGTTTTTCTTTTCAGGTAAGTTGCAATTTTAGATGCACCATATAGGAGTGGTAACTGTTAAAATGCAAAATCACTTTTTCTATTTTAAAACGTTTCTTTTCCAATATTTTAAATTTATTTTAATATTTTTTTTTATTATTTTTACCGTCATTCTACCATTCCATTTTAGCTTTTTGATTTCATTTTAATTTAAAAATCATTTATTTAGAATTTAAAAATGGAGAACACCATTTTGTTTTAACAACAAACACATTAGAACCACCACGTAAGAACAACACAACAACAACCACCATTAGAGAATTTAACATTAATCATAATTAATTTTTTAATAGATAACTAGCAACTGTATAAGTATCTATGTATAAGTAAGTACGTATGATTATCAACATTGGGTATAGAATTTAAGTGGAAAAAGTTGATATTAGACTCGCATAAACAAGAGGAATGATATAATGTACTAATAAATGTACTCCTTTTTGTTCGTATCATAGTTTCTTTATTATTTTTCCTGTTAAATTTGAAAGTACGAGGACAAAAGGGGTCTGGATGATAAATGATCGTAAAATAGTTATTAAAATTTTTTGTTTAACTGGAGTGTAATGGTTTTAATGGAGTGTACGTTGTATTTAACACATTGTAATTTTTAATAATTTGGTAATTTAATATAGCTTTATAGGAAAATCAAGAATTTTCAAAAATTATTTCTGGAAATTTGCTTTAATGCACAATCAGCGCCGGATCTATCATATATGTAAAGTAAGCATATGCAATGGGCACCGAAAACAAGGGCGTAATTATTATGCCCAATGTTTATTGGCTATTCTTCACTGCCTTGAAAAACGGGGTGCACTTTTTGGAAAATTGCATAGGGCACGTAACAAGTCAGAACCGACCCTGTGCACAATGATATGATTTTCAATCAAAACAAAATTTTTTCAACGATTGTTGATTTCGAAAAACTTTTTATAAGATTAATAAAACCAATTTTAGAACTATGATTTTTATAAGCGTTAACAATGAAAATTATTGAAAAGATTAGAAATATTTTTATCCAAAATATTTTAGAACTACTTGAAAATTTCAAAGCAGAACTCAATAAATAGGCTTTTGAACAAATTTGTATAATTGGTTTAGTTTAGAAGTTTGTAAAATGAATTGAGATTGAATGAGAATGATAAAATGGAAAGTGATGCATAAAAATTTGATTGATTCCCAATATTATATTTGTAATATTGGGAATCGATTGGTGTTTCTCTCTAGATATATTATCCGGTTCCGAATTATAAGAAAATTATTAGATCTCATGCTAACACATGCTAACACATTGAGGAAAACATCAAAATACATTGATGTGGCAAGTGAACATTAAAGCTAATTGAAAAAAAATGAGAGAAATGAAAATGGAAGAAAACTATCTGAGCCAAGTTCCAGTTCATTCAAAATTTTTTAATAATTTGAATTTTTTTTTCAAATCCATGCCAACAATCATCCATGTGTTCTGTGAAGAAATTTCCATTAGTTATTCTTATAAAAATTAATAACAAAAATAAACAACTACACGTTGTATTTGTAATTACTTATAATATCATTAATGGAAATGGCACAATACCTAGTGCCCATGTTTTTGTAATTGTGTGCTTCAGATAGAAGATTGTATGCAGCATCTCTTGCAAGCAATACTCCATGATCATTTGGATTACTATATAAAGCAATTTGTATAAGAACAATTTGCCGGTAATTTCTTCATACCTCTGTAGCTAAGTTGTTAGAACTTCCGCCTATAAAACGGTATGTCATTAGTTCGAGTCTAGTTCGAGGAAAAAGAAATTTTTTTAATAAATGTTTCAGCCTTTGATTGCGTCATACATTTGTTCTGGAGTTGTATGAAGAAATTTCCATTAGTTATTCTTGAATGTTTAATTAGTATAAATAAAATCAGTGGTGTTGATAGTTCAAGTATATATTATTAACATCATGCTTAAAAAATCCTAAAGTAAGATGTATTCCGTATGAAAATCCGAATAGTGTTACCAAGAAAAAGTGCTCCTATTACTAATCAAACGCGTAGAATTTAACCATATTTACATGCTGCTATCAAAGAATCATTTAGTTACACATGAACCTAAGAACACTGGTACCATTGGTTTTGGTAATAGCGTATTTTTTTTGCATGGAAAGCGACTTGTTACGACAATGGAACTGGAAGTATTGTTGTCACGTATAATTCGTATTTTTAATATTGAATATATTTTGAGAAATGCAATGTCTCCGGGGTGAAATTTATTTTAGATCAACCAAACCATATTAAAATTAAAATTAAGTAATATTAAAAATTAAAAATTACAGAGAATTTTTTAAAGATTTTCTAATTGCCCTACATTTTTATTAACATTTTCTGTTCCAATTTTGAAAAATATCAAATCCACTTTATATTTTATTAAAATTTTCATATTCATTTATTTTTCACAGGAACCATTCTCTCTAGATACATTGAGTAAAATTTAATCAAATCTTTTGATAATTTATGGTCCTTTTTTACTTTACTTTTGCGTTATCTTTTTTTTTTAAATAAATTGCTATTATTTAGAAAATTCATTTTAATTAAACGTATATTTTCCGATTTCCATTTGTCTGCGTTAGATCCTTTCTTTTTTGTCCTTTTTGTTTTTTGGTGTTTATTCCGCTAATTTACTTGAAGATTTATTGAACCGAATGAAAAATCGAAAAAAAAACAAGTATGGAAAGTAAAACTCGTAAAAATCAATCAAAGTTTTTTTATTTAATAAAATTAAATGGTTATCCGTTGGAATACTTATACGCATTACATGAATTAGAATTACTTCAGTTAATATACATACACACAGAACCACTTCAAGACACCTACTTCAAAATAAAAGTTAAGACATTAAAGTCTTTTTATATAGAACACAATGTTGTAATGAAATGTTGTGTTGGTGCGATAAATGACGGTTTATATATCCTATGAACACAAACTCGATGGTTTAGGGTGGCTTACTAAGTATGATTATTGAATTAAACAAGGAAAAATCAATGTGGGAGGAGGCTGGGACATGAAATAAACTCTAATTTTCCAATAACAATCTGAAGCCTTCTTATATTGACCTGCAAAAACTATTGCTTAACTAACATATTTTAGATTAATCAAGAAATGAGATCGTCTGCCATTTGAAGCTCACATACTAACATTCAAGTTCCCTTTTACTACATAGTACTCGCCTAATTTATTCTTCGGCTTACAATTCGGACATTTACCATTATCTAGTTTTAAGAATAATTTTCAAATTAGCGGAGATAAGAGGTATATATGAGACGTAACCAATGACTCAATCCTGAATTTTTCATTTCAGTCTCCTTTTTACGATTTATTTTATTTATTTTTCTAATGCTAGCTACATATTTTTACTGTTACTTACTGTTAATTTAGATTAATATAGTGAATTGAATCGGGTATCTCAAATGGTTTATTTTTCTTTTTAAAAAGGGCTACACGAACAAAAAAAAGTCATAAATAAATCAAAATCAAATCTTGATTGTAATAAAAAGAAAAAAAGAAGATAAAATGGCGGGTGAAAAGAAAAACAAAAATAATCTAAAATCTTAACTTCTCCATCAATTTTACAATTTCTTATTAAAATTTTCGCGTCGGCATCAAAATGAAGAAAAAAAGAAAAAATTGCAAAAGTAATTCCGAAGGGCAGTAAACGAGAGAAAAAAATGGTTCTTCTCTACCATGCCTTGACAATATTGTGCAAGCTGTGGTCCTTTTCTTTTAATCATTTATCTTTTTCTCTTTTTTTTCCTTGATTTTCGTTTTATGATTTTTTTTTTACTTATAATTCGATCCTTTCACTATTGTTTTAATTTACTGTACTCTACACATAAGAACAAAAGCGATCCCAAAAAACAAAGGTTTGGCTTAGCCTGTAACATTTTGTAATATGTACATGCATGCATCTATATGTATTGCTTGTATGTAAATAGTGCTGTCAGTGCTGTTGAGTGCTTGCTGCGTAATATTATAAAACAAGAGAAATTCTCAATTGTGAACAGGAAAGGTAAAAAGTTACACTCTTAATTAAACGTTAACAATAACATTTACTTTTAAAGAGAAAAACTGGGGAAAAAAAGAGTAAAAAAAAAAGAAAACAAAAAAAACGGGAAAAAATATTGAAAAATATTTTCTGAAGCAGAAAAGAAAAGCAAAGATAACAAAAAATAACCAAAAAATTGAGAGCAAGTAAAGTGAGTGAGTAAAAGAAATGAAAAATAAGAAAAATAACTTTCCAAATTTGATTTTATTTAATAAATTGTTGCCATCTCATTCCATTTTAACCATTATAAATCTAAAATCTTTAAACCTTACAACTCTAAATTAATTTTGTTTGTTTTGTTTTGAATTGTCAAATTTTAAAAATAAGATTAAAACGAAAAAAAATACCCGTACGAATTTGCTATCCTATATGCGGGGACAGACTATAACCTTGACTTACGACATTAATTTATGCAAAAATTCAGTACTGGGTTTTCCAAAATATTGCCAAACTACTACTGAAGTTGTATGGCAGCTATTAGAAAGAGCCAAGCAATTTGAACAAATTTTATCAAACACACTGGCCCTACTAATATTATTTGCTTGTGTGAAATTTTAATATCATAGCTTTTATAGTTTTTAAGTCAAATAAATTTTGAAGTTGTATGGCAGCTACCCGAACCAGTGCCCCCATCATGTCCAATTTAAATAGGGTTCTGGCTATTACTATAATAAGACATTTGTGAAAATTTGCTGAACTTAGCTCAATTAGTTTTTGAGTTATCGCTGGGATGGACGGACGGACAGACAAAGGCAAATTTAGTACACCATTCGAACATACGTTCGTACGGGTATAAATATTTTGAGTAAAAGGATTAATGGGTAACTGAGTTCATTTTAAAATTGAGAAGAGTCGCTGGCTCAGTATTAATTGGTCATTATCCGTCAATATTTTTAATCTTCTTTTTATCGCTCACTGTTTTATTGATTAGAGATGATTTCAATTTTTATGTGTCATAACAAAAGTCGCAAATATGTTCTAGTTTCTCTAACAATCTCCTCAATTTACAATCAATATGGAAAATTTCAACTATATTACGTAACTTCTGAGTATACTAATTCGATTTTATGTTGTTTAAGTTTCGTAACTTTACATGAGTGTATTTTCAGAAATCATACTTCAACAAATTCCCAAAAAAATTTTCATAACCAAAATTTGTATTTAAAAAAATTTTATGAAATAATACCGTTTACCAAATTTTTAGTACAATTGTTATAGGATTGATCCTACAAGGGTAGATATTCAATTTATAATGTGCCCTTAATCAAAAATATTTAAATATAAGTTATAAGAACGCCTATGTGTGTTTTTTTTATAGTGTTTGAAATCTTAAGGGACACTTTTATAAATTTCTCGACATTTGTTTCACTTTCTTTTTTTCCTTTCTGTGCCCTGCTTCTATATATACATACACACTTACATACATAAATAAATATAGTTAATCTGTCCTTTTTTTCAGGCTGACACTTTTTTCCCCCTTAATATATATATTTTTTTTATATTATTTAAAAAATTTTATATAAAATAGCTAGAAATTTATAAAATCTAAAATTTATGTAGGTGCATATGTCTCTATGAAATGTCCACTATAACTTTTAAAATTATTATAAAGGATCTTTGAAAAATAAATCCAATAATACTTACATATATATGAAAATAATATATTGTTTGTTTCTCCAAAGTTTAAACTGTTATACAAATATAGAAATATTGTTATATTACTGCCTATATATACTCAATTGTTACTCCATCAATTTTCTTTTGAAATCAATAAATTGTAAAACCCAATGTTTCTAAATAATTTTTGATTTCTCAAACGAGTACAGAGATATACGGGGCATATGCAGAAATTTTAAGGCTCCTTTTAAGGCTTACGGATGAGGATTGGAGAATAAATCAAATATCATCATTAGAGATGATAAAATCAATATGAAAAAAACATAATTAAGAATTAGTTATTAATATCTTAATTAGTTTTATATTGGGGAGACTTCAGTGCACCTTCTAGCAGAGTGTGATGCACTCGCTCATAGGAGAAGGATAAGGTACTGGGGAGCTTTGCTCTCACGGCGGCAGAATTACGATCTTCCAGGCCTCACAAGTTGTTCGAGTTCATCAGAAGGGTGGGTCTCGTGTGTGTGTTGTAGGACATGCCCCGCACTAAGGTTGCCCCATTTGTGCAAATCTAAAAATCTAGTCTTATTCCTTAATTAATTGCTCAAAATTCTATTAGTATTCTTAAAATCAGTACTCACAATTAAATCACAATTGGAGAACCGTCCCCAAATGATATCCCATATTAAATAATGTCAAAAATAAAAATAATATACTTTTATGTGATTCAAATGGAGCACTATCAAAACAAACAAATAAAGAAAAATTTAATTCACTTTCCACTTTAATGATTTTTTATATATGTGAAAGCAGTGAAAGTAAAATGAAAAGCAACGGAAAATAATTTCCGTAAAATTTCCAGAAATCTGTCAACGACATTAAAGAAACGTCAAATTATCTCGATTTTCGATATTTTCATTGTTCTCTCCTAAATGAATTATTCTCATTATTTCGTCTTTTTTTTTAACGCCCTTCTGTAAGGATTTTTTAAAATAATAAAAGGTTTTTGCGTACCCACTCAATTGTTAAAATTACGAATTAAAAATATTTTTATAATAAACGTTCTACTGAATAATTAACATGGCATTCAATTAAACATTGGAAAAATACAAATTTTTTTATTAATATTACCGAATTATAAGCATACGTCACGGAAATATTCAAATAAAAATAATAATTCAAAAGCACCCACAATGGTTTCTGTACTTTAAAAATTGTGTAGCAGAATTTTACTTAAGCATCATTACAATTTCAATAAAAATAATATTGTTGACTGGAGATGAGCCGCTTAAGATGTTTAAAACTCTCGTTTCTGGTTCGCCCCTTTGAAAACCGGGTGAGCTTTTATTAAAGGGAGGAAGATTTATCAAATTTAATATGATAATATTAATTATGTATTTTATGATTTAAAATATCATAAATTTATTAATTATCTATGCTAAATCACCGGCAAACTTTATCAAATTTTAGCAATTAATTAAGCCGAAATTCGAAATATTCTACATCGAAAAGAATTTAATAAAAAATTTTTAAATGATTGTTTTAATCCAAGAATAATACTCCTAGAAGATTCCGGAAAATATTTCATCAATTTTTATATGGCGCTGCTTCTTGCAAGACTAAAATATTTCATTGGATCCGTATATTTTGTTTGTTTTAAGGGTTTTTATGTAAAATAACCCTTGGTACGAAATTCATACTTCAATAAAACACAGTGCAGGTCTTACCTAACCAGATAAATTGTGATATTGCATTTTTTCTAGATTAAATCAATGTAGCAACCAATATAACTTGAATTTCATGTCAATAAGTGTTATTATTCTTTTGACCCCTAAAAATATGCAAATTTTAAATTTATAAAAAATAATACAAATCAAAAAAAAATTTTTATAAACACATAAATATTTTGTAATTTGAAGTCATAATAAAAAGTTTCTGGCAAAAAATAATTGGTACACACTTCATCTTCCGTACGGAGAACAATTTTATAACTTGTATACAATTTTTATTCCATACTTTTACTTTTTATCACCGAGTTTTGCTGTATAAATTTGGCAAAGTTGTTAAGAAAAGAATGTACTTCTTTGGTTACCTTCCGTTTCGCCCCAACTTGTTGATAACATTTTTATTTTAAATCTAATAAAAAAAATTCGTTTTTTTTTTTTCTCATTTTAATATTTTTTATTACTTTTTTATTATTATGAGTTTTCTTTAATACTTTTTTAGTCTTCTTGTTTTAAATTTTGTTTTTATTGAAATCTTTGAGGAACATTGTATATGTATGTATGATTGTGTATATCTACCTATTAGGATGATTTATTATTACATTTTGCATACATACACACACACACACATTTAGGTATATTGTATATATAGAATATATGTAGCATTATGAAATATGATTGTTTGTTTGCTTATGAACACTTTAAAAATTTTTTGATGACTTCTCTTTTATTTAATATAGGAATTAAAGCGAATATAAAAGAAGTAAAAAGAAAAACGTTTTATTAAATTGCTGAAAATGACATGAAAATTATTTTTTACAAAAAAAAAATTAAAAAAAAAAAAACTTAATTATTTTATGAGATCTTTTTCGCGATTTTCCCTCTAATTGTTTTTGGATTTTCTTACGCAGGTATTCTTCATATTTTTCTCTTACATTTTTTATTCTTTATTCTTAAATTAAATTTTCTTTAATTTTTTATTTTTAAATTTTAATTGTATAACAAAAGCAAGCATTTTTCTTTGAAGTGCGTTTTTCTCTTAACTGATTCAAGCATAAACAAAATTCTTAAAATTTTTTGAAAAGAATAAAAGAATTGAAATTAATTGCAATTTATAAAAAACAATTGCTGTTTTTTTTTAACAAAAATATTTTGAAAAATAAAAAAGGAATTTTTTAGAATACTTGAAAAATTTTAACCGCGAAATCGGAAGATATAAAGCACAATGATTGTATAGGTTCTTATAGTCCGAAGCAATTATTATTGTGCATTGAGTTTGTCTCCTTTATAATATTTTACTTTATAAAAAAGACTATAGTTTAGAGATTTTTTTGATTTCAAAGCATTTAACGAGGGGCTACCATAATTTTATCAGTTATATTCTGTATTGGGCATAAACAGACTTAAAATACACATGACGTATTCGCTATAACTAATCGAATTCACTTGAGGTGTATAATTTGTGAAAATATCTGACTCAAGAGAATTCTTCGTATAGAAAATCAATTCATTCAGCTTTTTCTTGTACACAATGGCAACATTTTTTCTATTTAAAGTAAATTATCACAACAAAAATTTTTATATTTTTTGACACAATCATTTAATTGTCACATTATATTTTCGTTCGCCAGATTTTTTGTCGAATTCGTTAAGAAATATGGCGAATTTACTATTAATAAGATTTAATAATTCTAAACACTTACTCGTTCTTCAAAAATTATTTGATTATTTGAATAACAAAATTAATCTTTACAGTGGATTTTTTAGCAGAGCTTATAATGAAGCACTAGAAATTCGTATTAGAAAAATAAAATATATTAGCTCATATATTCTCGATTAGTAGCACGCCAGTATTGGTATTTATTTTCATTAAATTAAATCGCATTTTATATGGCGACAGCTGTAAGTGAAATTTGGTAAGAAGAATAAAGTCACCCTATAAGGCTTATCAAGCTATCTACGACTACAAATTGTAGGTAATGGATGTGTCTAATAAATTAAAGATTTCGAAGCAATTTAATGTGTTTGAACCTATATTTGTGTTATGTCGATTTAAATCAAGATAGGCTTACAAAATATTTCAGTGGTAAAAGAAATAACATTGTCGAGTGGAGAAGAGATGCACAAGACTCTTCGTTTCTAGTCCGTTTTTTCTAAAATCGTGTTAGCTGCTATTGACAGAAGAAGAATTTATCAAATGTAATTTAAATTTAATAAACTCCGCATATCCATTAACAATAAATATATTTGTATATTTTCTACAATATTAATCCAATTTTCAACGAAGGCTCTACATTCTATTTATTTTCTTTATATAGTAAATTTTGCATAAGCGATTATTAGATCCCAAAAATCTCATATTTTTAAGCTACAGAAAATAAGCTTAAATTCAGAAAATTTGTTGCACTAAAATTATATTGGAACCAAGTAATAACAATAATTTTTTTTTAATTTTATTTACATTTCGCACATTTTATTTACATTTTATTATTTTTTAACACATTTCCTGTTTGTATATATAATTATTATGTACACTTATACATGATTCCATAAAATTCAAAATATTATCTAAATTTTAATAAATTACTCTCTTTATATAGAAAACATAAAAAAAATATCAAAAACATTTCATTTACAAAATTTGATTACAAAAATTTTATTTTGTAAACACGCACGTAAAATAATTCGGAAATGCAATTTAATTTTTGTTTTTATTTTAGGATGTCAAAAAATGCGAATTTATTCGCGAAATTCTGTTAATACCTACATATATTAATAGAGTCTAACATATTGCATGCTTATATTATTAAGAGGAAATAACACATCCCTACACACAATATTCATTCATATTTTATTCGTTTTTCGTTATCTACGCATAAATTCAAGGCTGCGTTAAAATTAAATGGTCTTTTTAGAATTTTCAAAAAAAATGAGCGATAAAACGATGTGTTCCTTTTTGTTGACAATTTCGTTTACTTTTTTTTTTTTGTAAAAATGAGACAACAGGGAAAACTAAATACAGTTTTTGGTACATCATCAGTGAATACTAATGATGTTGAGAAAAAAAAGGGATGTTATCGTATATTATTATTTAAATAAGGCATTTTCTACATGCACTGTACCAGTGTACATATATTTTGTATTCATAACTTAAATATTGCCTCAAGGTAACTTCATTCTAACAAGTTTTTTTTTCAAATAAAACAAGAGAAAAGGAAAAGAGCAATATTGTTTAGTTATATATAGTTGATTGGGACAATTTTAAGATATTCTCATTTTGACCTCACTTGAGATGCAATGAATTTTCCAATAGAAAACAAAAAAGCATTCGCTCTTTCTTCTGCTGCAAAAATGAAGTTGTCATGTCAATGTCTCTTTTTCGGCAACAAAACTGATGTTGAATATTATGTCAAAAACATGTTATGTCATTCATATGTAATCATAATACATGACATTTTGAAAACAAATTTTACGATTAAATTTGAGAACCATGGAATTGAATTAGAAATTCTGTTAACACATCAAACTGTATTTGATCAAATATGCGCTCAAACTAAATTTTATTATTCAGCAATATTGAGGTATACCGTATACCTATGCATATGTCAAAGTGTGAGTGATTTATTTGAAGAAGAAAAAATAATAATTTAAAATAAATTTTAGGAAAAATTGAGGAATAATTATGGAGTAATAAATTGAATTAAATTATCGCCAACTAATATTTTTAACAGCCGACACAACGTACATAAACGTGAAAAATTTATTCTCTCCATTTCATTTTTTTATTTCTGTCAAAAATTTTTGATAAGAATTGCACAAAGTTTTATTTTTTTTGTTCGACATTTTCACATTAAACCTTAATCAAATTCCTATTCAATTAAATGAAATAATCAAACTTTGCTTGATGTGTAAACGCTACATAAAATTTTTGAGAGGGAAGTTGAACAGAAAATCGCAGAATGACATTTTCCATACAAAATTTCCAGTTTTAAATTCTCCGATTAAAATTCAACGGAGCATAGAAATCGAACCACCGTCCGCCACAAAATCGGAGTATTTATGAAAATATTTTATTTAAAATTTACCCATAATAAATACACAATATTATCATTTATTCAGAAAACATTGCAGAAACATAAATTAAATCGATCGAATTACAAATGTAAAAACAAATTCATGACACACACTATACACATTACATATAATATACGGTTATAACGAAACATTATCATTTGTACTTATTACACAAATAATATGTGCGAGTGTTAAAGGATAAAAGATATTCAACTAACAATAAATAATAAGAATAACAAATAATTTATACGTTCACGTATATACATACATACATAACAGAGAGAAACAGAGACCTCAAATGTGTTGAATAACAAAAAAGTGAAATTTATAACAAAATGAAAATGAAATAAATTGTCATTTAAACAAAAAACAAATAACACATAAAATGAGAGAGAATTCAAACGACTAGTGTAAATAATGTACCGTCAATTTAGTTGATTTGCACAAAAAGCATTTCTCAGTTTGAAATGAACTTATGGATCAACCATTACTGTTATGCTTATACATTTATGCATATGTAAATATATATATATATATATATAAATGTAAATAAAACAATAACGATTTTAAATACGCGATGGCAGTAAACGAGTTGAAAAAGCAAAACTTCAATGTACTCTGCGAAAAAAAATATACGAGTATGCAAATTTCGAATGTTACATACATATATTCTATAAACTGAGTACATTTTTTACATATAAAATAAAATGTTGATTGTGTTTGAGGTTAAATTGAGGTTTTTTTTTAGAATATAAATTGAGAAAAATTAACAAAAAGAGAAAAATTATATTTGATATAAATTTTATATAAATATATGTGTATGTATGTAAACACACGTACATTATTTTAAATTAATAAAATTTACCGTAACAATATTATTCGCATTCTTATAATGCTTAGGTAAATATTAAAAACAGTTAATGAATTCATATTGCATATTTACAGGATGAAAAAAAAACTAAAACATTTTGTTTTCATAATGTCAAAAAAAAATTAGTACAAACATACATAATTTGTGACATTTAATTAATTGTAATAAATCAATTCAAAGATAGTATATTAAATTTATAGACACGTAAATTTGAAATAAAGATTCAAAAGAACCTCATTTGATGTCTTTTGCATCACCGAGTGAGTAGAGAGAGAATGACTGTTTCCCGTTTTTTATTTAAAAATGAGAGGCAGCACTCAATTATTCACTCTGTTTTTGAAATTTCCTATTTAATTGGGATAATGAGAATTCGAATTTGAAAAACAGACTAGAAAAAAGAGAGGAACAGTCTGTTCTTATGTTAAAAATTAGGTAGAACAGAAGACATTCATAATTACTAAAATCGAACAATTACCAACACTATTAAATTTTAAATTTTTATATAGTGGAGCTCTATATTGTATGTACGTAATTTCCAGAGCATTCAACGACGAGATTAATTTCCAGTTCAAAACAAACATAGGCTTTTTAAAATTAAATCTACGCAGTAACTTATTTACTTGAACGTGTAGTGTACTTCTAAGTTTTTCAACTCAATTTAAGAATTTTAAATTATTTGATGTACCAATTTGATAGTGTTTCTCAAACTGTAAAATATGATTTCCCACTTCCTTTCGTTAAATTCCATATTATTTCTATAAATTCCATATTCATTTCAAAAATAATTTATGGTGTTAATTTTCATTCACAATATAAAATAAAATAAAAAATATAAAATTAATTTTGTAAATATTTATAAAATATGTACAAAATATTTTTTGTTGTATAAATGAAAAATAATTGAAAAATATATTTTCACTTTATTTATTTTAATTAAAATAAGAAAAAAAAAATATTCTAATTAGAAATCATAATTGAACGTTATTTGCGCAATTCTTTCAATTAACTCAAAAATACCTAGAGAATTTTACACTTTACATTTTAACTGTGTTTATCGCAATACAAGGCAATACACAGATTACAATATTTTTTTAAATATACATATTTAGAATATAGTTGTAATACACAAGTATATATAGTAATTCAAGGTGAAATTGAATCTAATCTTAAAGTATCTTGGGGGCTAAATAAATCGATATAATAAAATGCATTGAAAGTATTTATTGAAATAAATTATAGAAACATTTTTTATTTAAATTAAAAAATTAAATAAAATATGTGTGTATAGTAAAAATATTGCTTTATAGATTACAAATACGAGTATAACAAGCTTTTCTTTGAATTCAAATTCAAGGTTCGAATTTAAAATTTTTTTTTTTTTAATTGAGATTCGGGGATTCCCTTATAGAATTCAAAAAAATTTAAAGCACGAAGAAAAGAATAAAAATTCACACAATTTTTTCTTGAGTATTTGATTATTCTTGCAACATCCAATTGGAAAATAGCTAATTTTATGACATAATCTTAATTTCGCCTGATAATATGCAATTTTTGCTAAATTTTATTCTGTTTTATATGAATGACGTTTATTATTTATTTAAAAGACGGATTACAAGCAAAACTGTAGATTTTATTTAAAACAATAAGAAATTTTGCCAAAATATGAGATATGCTTTCCTCTTACAGACACAATGGTTAAAAGTAAATTTTAGTATGTAGTTAAATTTATAGTAAATCCCGGATTAGAATTTTTATTAGAAATGCCTTAAATGGCAAAAGTGTTGACAAGCCAGTCTCTGAAGCTTTCGCGAAATAGTCTTCATGCACACCTTATTCATCTTGCAGCACCACACTATGGACTCTAGCTTCCCACCAGATCATATAATATAAGTAATAACAACATATATGGGAGCTCATTTAATATACCTATTAATATTAAATTGAAAAATAAAAAGAAGAATAAAAAATAGAAAAACTGAGCTTCAAAATACAATTTTCCCTTTAATCAGATTTTACCCAAAAGATAATGGTAATTTTCGATATTTATTTACCATGCCCTCACAAATGAAACAAATTAACTCGGATAAAATCATAATATTTTGTGAAATAGCATATTTTCTCTATATGCAAAAGAAGATTCTATTTGCTTTTAAAACGATATTTTATAAATAGCGGATTGTTGCATACATTTAGGACGATAAAAAAAATTACCAGAAATATGAACATACAACCGTATACAACCGTAAACAGTATGCGGTTAATTTGGACAGTTGACACAAATAATTAGATTATTTGAGATTTAAAAATTTAAAGAAGTCAGTCACCGATGTTCGAAATTATGTTTGTCTAGAGGGTCTAGATCAAAATTCGCCTATAGAAAAATAATGATCCATTTCTAAGTAAAAATTTCTGTTTTCTATTTTAAAGGGGTGTAGGATTTTTCAAAACAGACACACATAAGAACGGGCGGAATGGACGAGCATGAAATAAGACTAACAAGCCAATTTTTTTCAGATTTGTTAAAAATTTACAAAAAAAGAATACTGAATACTTTTTTTTATTCCTTTTCTCTCCTTTTTATATTCAATTTTAAATTTTTTTTATTTTTCATTTTATAAATTTCTTTTTTTAGCCTTTGATTAAGGATAATAGCTGATAAATGAATATTTTATTGATTTTCATCAATTTTTGGTTGAATTTTTTTTAAACTATGGTAGAGTTGAGAAAATTAAGAAAAAAAAAGAGTGCATCAATTGCTATTTATTCATAGAAAAAAAATAAAAAAAAAATATTTTGCAAAATATCATAAATTTGTTTTCTCTTCTTTATTTTTAGAAAAGTGAAGAGTAATGGTTTAGGAAATTTTTTTGTATTTTTCTTATTTATTTTCTTTTGCTTTTCTAAATGAAAAATAATGACTGAATCTGTTGTATGGGTGAATGCGTTAATTTAGAGTTGATAAAGTGTGCATATAAATGAAAAATGTGATAATTAACCTTTTTGTATCCCAAATTTTCTTTTATTTTATAAAAAATCTGTAAAAGTTTATGGTTTTAGTTTTTCATTTTTTTGTTGGCATTAATAAAAAAGGATAAAATTGTCCTTTTTGTAATTTTTTATTTATTTATATTTCTTACGTTTTTTTCTGTTATTAACTATTAAAAATTCATAAAGTCTAGCAAGTTTATCAATAAATTTTTTATTTTTTTTTTTGTCAGTAGTTACAAATGATTTTATTTTACTTAAACAAAAAAGGTCATTATAAAATTTAATAGAAGAAAGAAGGAGAGAAAATTTTCTTTCAGAGAAAAATTAAATTGAATTTGTGTGAGCTGTCAATAATAAAATGTCAAAAAAAATCTAATCGGAAAAGTCATTTGCAATATATGCAGTTACTATTAATCTCCTAAAATTTCATAAAAATTACAAATTTTAAACCTATTTTTATATCAAAAGAAAAATGTGGCTGCATTTCCTATTACTCATCGTTTTCAATACAATAATGATATCGATTACATGGTTGAATCGAAATCGATACCCGCAATTTTAATTTACATAGGTACTCATGTTTGAATAACTTGGGACGCTTTCAATCAAAATTTGCTCTGCATATTATACCGATTACTATATTATTTAAATTAAGATCGTATTATTGTGAAAATCATTCAAGGAAATACAAAAAAAAAAACATAATTTGAAACAGTGAAAATAGTGATTAATTGTCAAAATCACTAAATATTAATATAGATAATAAATGTCAAATTTATGAAATGTCATTAAGAACAAACTGAAAAAATTTTAAAATATGGAATAATTAATTTATATACCTGAGAATTTTGAAAATAATGGTGAATATTTTCATTTAAATTTCATGTTATTAACGGAAACAAGGCTCCCAACAATGGGAGTCAGACGTTTTGCTTATAATTTCTAAAAAATGCAAGATATAAATAAAAACATAATATCTAAACTCGTTTATCAGTAATATTAGAAAGAGAAATAAAAAGTTCTAAATGACCAAATTTTAGAAATTGAGTTTTTCATGTTAGCAAGTGCTTTTCGATACCCTACATCATTTTGTATTAATTAGTATTGCGAATTCCGCTTATAAGTCCCTAAGATTTAGATTTTTTAAGATATTAATGCAAGAAAATGGTTTTCTTCTTTGCATTTTTAAATCAACAATTTTTAATTTTGTAATTAAAATCCGTATTCGAGTCTGACACACTCCCACAAAATTTACAATTTAAAATCACTTTACACTTTATACAAAAGGAATTCAAATTAAACCATTTACTCATTTGAAATAAATGAGTAAATGAGTATACATATACATATCACATTTTAATTTTTAAATTTTTTAATAATTTTTAAGTGAATTTAAAAAACAACTCATGGATTCAATATTAAAATAATTTCTCTCTTATCATTGCTCCATATAAATATATAAGTAACATTTTAACAATATTATTTTTAATTACATTATGTGTATAATTGTATATAGCTTAATTCACACATTATATATGTACATATAATATACATAAAATATATTTATGTGTAGAAAATATATATGTATAACTTTAAAAATATAATAATGAAATATTTTTATTAAATATATTCAAAATAATAATATTAATGTTCTTGTCTATCTCGGCAGTGGCGTCTGATTTTGACGCTTCTGATTTAAGAGGCGGCCCAAATTCAAATTCACGTTCTTGGATACCAGTTGTGGCATATCTGGAACCTCTGCCGAGACCGACTAAATCGCCAAGTATGTTATATAAAAAATAACAAATTTTTTTTTTTGTATAAGTTTTTTGCGTAAATGAAATATCAATGTTTTATGTCTATATATACATATAAAGGCTTTTTATATATAACTATATATAGTAAATATATGTGTACTTAAATAAATAGTAGATTTGAGCTTATGCTGTATAATAAATACAATACTCATACAATATAAAACATTCATCCATATTTTTTTTTTTAGTATTTAACCATGTAGATGCCATGTAGAGATGATAGCAAAGCTGTAGTAGCTTTTTATTTATTTTTAATAAAAACAAAGCCTCATAAAAGTAGTATACCATATACAACTATACTATATATACATTCATATAAACCTATATACAAATGTATGTGTTTATTTTATTATTTGAGTAAATAAAATTATTCTATTATCCTTTTTTTTATTCTTTTAGTTTCGGTGCCTTTTATAAAAGATCATATAAAAAAATGCATATATTTTTTAAGTTTAATAGCTCCTAGCCATAGACTTAAAACCACTTAATTTATAATTGAAATTTTCGGAGTTATTTTCCAATATAAATTGAAATATTCTTGTGATTATATTGTGTGCTAAAAAATAAATAAAAAATTTATTTTCAATTATTTTTATTTTTTTAAATTCACTTAAAAATTATTACATCTCTTATAGTGCATTAATAAATAATTTTTAAAAATTTATAAAAATTTAAACAGTCAGTTCAAGCAAATTCCAGTCTTAAATTTTTAAAATTGGCATTTGTCTTGCTTGTCACTATAAAAATTCTGTTGTTAACCCATTTTTCTCCAGTATACCCCACAAATCAGTATACTGACATCAACTTTTAATTTACATTGAACAAGAGGTTGCGTTTTGAGCATCTCTTTGAAATTAAAATTGTCCGATGCAACCTTGAAATCCGTGGCAATATTATGTACATTGAGTCAAATTGGGTTAAACTATTATAAAAATTCTTGTGTAACGTGCACTAAAAATTTTACCTAAATAATTTTTTGTTTTGTTTATCTTTGTTCGATATTCAGAATTCAGTAATCATAGTTCAATCAAACTTTCATAAATTGTTTGAGGTTCAATGGCACTTCTGCAACTAAAAGGATCTTTTACTCAAACGATTCATCACTATAAAGAGAATTTTATGAGTTTTAAATTTGAGTTAACTAAGTTTTTCATATTTCTAAATTTCTCCGAGTTATAAACAAACATTAAAAAATTGTACGCTCTTAAGAGAAGAAAATCTTTGAAACCAGGGGAAAAATTGAGAAGTTTCTACTGTTACCCAAGTTCGCATATGTCAGACTTCCAAAGAATACGTCGGTATTAAATTTTTTTTTTGTTTTATGAATAATATTTGAATATTATTTGGAGTAATCATAATTAAACAATTTTGAAGAAAGTTATTTAAAAGGAACTATAACAAAGGACTAGGTAATGGGATGTTGGGCAAATTAAAGCATCCTTTAAAAAAATGTAAGGTTTCTTACAGTATACATTCTAATTCAGTAGTCCTTTTCATAAATTTCTAGCTAACATGTTAGACTTCTTTATTTTTTGCTTAATGTTTTTCGTATTTTTAATACTTTTGATTATATTTTCTCCAATTGAAGGCAGTTTAATGTTTATTAATAAGAAGAACACGTTAATTTTAATTTTTAAATTAACAAAAAGAATAGTGCTAGTAATTTTACAATAGAAGATTAACTACAAAACAGGTGTCCAAAATTAACCAAAAAAAAAATACAGCGTGACAGCTGACAGTTCAGGCTTATTAAAAACGGAGCGCTACACAAAAGAACACCGCCTCGTTATTATTGAACATCATCTGCAGCTATGAGATCTATCATCTGCAGATTTATAACACTTTAAATGTATAACAATTCTAATTACATATTAAAAAGACCTAATACAACTCATATAAAGGGTAGCGGAAATTACTAATAACACACATTTATTCTTGTATAATTAAATTTTCATATACGAAACAAATTTTCATGTACAAGCTACTGTCAAATAAGTACTCGGGTGGAGTTTGGAATGTTGTATACCCGCCTAACCGAACATTTTTGTCAGTGACGACTGAAAATATTATCCTAAATATTGTTCTTTGATTAATGCCGAATATTGTTCTTTGATAATGCCGAATATAATTTAAATTAATAATTCCGAATAATCTTTAATAGCTAGATTCTTTTAACTTAAATAAATAAATTTTTTAATTAAAATTAATTTTATATTAAAAAATGGAAGTTAATATTATGGCGGTAGTTAATGTAACTTTGGTGATCTTGAAAGTAATTTTTAGTGACTCAACTTAATTCCTGTCTTTCTCAGATTTTTATTTAAGTATAAATGCCTTAACAATAAACAATTAAATTTTAATTTAGTAGCTATTCACAAATTCAATATTTAAACAAACAAGTATGCATTGCATTTTTTATTCAAGTATAATTAAAATATTTTTTAACCATCATCATCATAAGATTCATATTAAAATTCACCACACATATATGAATTTAAGTGTATGTGTATGTGCACTTAAGAGAACAATGAAACACTTTAAATGTTATATAATAACAGTAATAATAATAACAAAAAAAAAAGAGTAACAATAACTCATTGTTTTGTGTTTTTGCTTTCTCTTTTTTGAGAGAGAAAATCATTTTGATTTCATCTTTATATTCGCCTGGATATGTTCAAAATGCCCTTGAGCTATTAAAATTTTCTTCAAATACTTTATTTGTATGAATGTGTGTACTTAAAAATGCAAAGAGCTTTGAAATTTTAGTTTAAATTTTTTTTTTTATTTTATTTTTTGTTCTTTTTTACCATTACGAGTACGTTTCTTTACTATTTCTATAAATTTTTATATTGTCTATTTGATATTATGCTTTTGTTTTCTTTTTTTCTTATAAACGCAATTCTTTTATCACTTTCTTATTTTTTTTTTTGAATAGTGTAGTCCTTCAATCAAGGTTTTATCTATTGTAATATCATTATAGAAAAGGATCTCTTTTATTTGTGTTTTTTTTTTAAAGTTTATTATCAAAAAATATTCTTGAAAGTATATAAGGGGGTTATTTTATTATACAAGTATGGTGTGAATCTATTTAATTTTTTAAGATTTTGCTTTATTCTAAATCACTTTATTAAATAGATTTTTTTTTATATTATAATTTATGCAGATAAGATGTGAGTAATAAACAAAATGCTTCATATGCATATTAAAAAAGAAAATTTAATATAATATTAATTCAATATAAGGAGGTGATTACTCATCTATACTATAAATTATTATAATAGACTTAACATATGAATGATATTACAGAAAATTTAAGATGAATTTGATTAGTCATCTTTGTCATTGTAACACTACAGCTATAATAAGAGACAAGTGAAATTAAATGTATTGTAAAGAAAGAAAACGTTTATAATACAAGCAGAAGAATCCTCCTAAATATATGCAATAAGAAGATACATCAAAATTATTTATTCTCTTTCCATCCACATACAACAGAAAAACAAAAATTACCCTAACCTCACTTAAACATAACTAAAGCTAGCTACGAGCAAAATTCTAAATAAGTCTTCAAGAAAACACTACCCGTATTTGTTTGATATGATAAGAGCAAAAAACAGGATGAAAACCATATACGCCCTTCAGAGGTAAAATTTTACCCACACCTGCATTTAAATGTAAATAAAACTTTCTGACGTTGATTCCGAAATGATCTTCAATTAAAACTTACTCAAAATATATTTCACTTGAAAAACCAAATAAAAATTCATTTTTGTTTTTTTCTTTTGAGTTGATTAAGCTTTGCAGTTTAGCTGATTGCAGTGCATCGTATTCTAATAAATAAATGTCATATACGTTGAGCTTTTGTCAAATTTACAGTCAAAAGGGTTTTTGAATAATTTTTGCTTCTGTTTTCATTATGATTCAATCTAACGCTTGTACTACAAACTCAACGTTTTAATTATATTTTGCATAATTTGACTTAGCTTTACTCCCAATTGCACGTACAACAGTTTCGCCATACAACAGTTTATTTAATAAAGCGACCACTCAGCGCGTTTAGGTGTTATTCGTTTTAATCAGGGCTCGAGTCTACTGCTTACGAGATCAAATAAAATAATTTACACATTAATCAAATATTTCAAAAATCTTTAACACTTTTTCGTATACTTACATTTTAACAATGGTTTTTTTTTTCGTTCAACAATTTTGTAATTCATGGCAAATATCAAGTAATTAAAAAAAAAACTTCAAAAAAAAGTTGAATTGCTTCTACAATAATTTCATATTCTGAAAATGATAGCAAAATTGCATATTACAAAAATAAATAAATTTTTAAAAATTTTTACTTTTATAATTTTGTTTTTTTCGTTCCAACACATAAAACTATCATAAAATTGTCATAAGCAAACCCTTGACTATTAAAATAAAAACTCTATATGTACACGACGCTCAAATATTAAATTCATTTCTCTTGCTTATAGTATTGCTTTTTTTTCGTATATAATTTTCAAATTGATGTCAGACAAAATTTTTTATTTTTACTTTATAAAGGGAGAATGACAAAACCAAAATATTAAAGATTTAAAAAATTTCACTTAAAAAATATTAACCATAAAATTTTTTATTCATATGGGTATATTGTGCAAAAATGATATACTTACTGATTGTCGACGACTAAGTGTATTTTAAAATTTAAAATTCAACACGAAACACAGTTCAATAAATTTAATAAAAATTTGTAGGAGGAGAAATAGTTGAAATAGAGGGCAATCGAATTTTTCATATATAAAGAATTTAATTTGAAAATTTTTTGTATCTGTAAAAAAAACAACTATTTGAGTGAACTTTGTGACTCTATATTGTATTTAGATATTTGATGAACATTTGCATGGCATAATTTATTAAATTCAAATCAAAATGAATCAATTTATTGGATGGCAACCCTTTTTAAACCATATTATTTCTATAAACTCCAAGAGTATGAAATATATTGTTATCAGTACATTGATGCACTAGCAAGTTAACATATTAATATTAAATTCACCTTGTTGATTATTAAATACCCCAAACGTAATCTCCCTTATAAATTATTTTTTCCTCATACGGCCCTAATTTTTTTCCGGAACCCCTTCTCACGTCTACTCATAAAATTTTTTTTACTTAGCACTATATCAACGCCGCTGACAAATTACAGTATTGCAACTAGCCCAAATCGCGAGACTTCCATCGATGCTTTAAAACCTCTTACGAAATATCTTAGTCATAAATGCGCTATACCGTTTCGCATTCACACAATAAGTACTTTACCGCTTCGTCGTCTTACAGGCAGAGACAGCAAACATAGCTCTCCGCCTTGCCCATCCCCTTTAGATGGGCCATTGTTAGGCTGTGTTTAGTGAGCAAACCTACCAAAAGACCTTATTAATTTATTCTGATTATGAATTCCTAAAATAGAATAACAGTTCTTATAAGTTCAATATTTTCCTGCCATTATTATAAGCAGATTTTGTTGAATTACAGACTTCAAAAAAACTTGAGCCGTTTTGCCTCATTGCCATAAATATTGAGTCGCTAACTTTTACATAAAAAATAAAATTTACTGACCAATAAATATTTCAACAACTTTGTGTTTAATTAGGGAAATCTCTTAAATTCATCAAATACAATTATTCAAAATCTTCAACAATTCAGCATATAATTTTAAAATTAAGCAACTGATAAAGAATAACATTATAATAAAAAATAGCATTTATTTTGGGAATATTATTATGAGTATGAAATTAAATTTTAATTTATTTTTTTGTTATTTTATTAATTCACTCTAAAATTATTATTTTTTTCTTACTAGCAATTCTAAACTTTCACTTTCTATTCTCTTAAACAAATTTTTAATTTAATTTCTTCTCTAACTCTTTGCTATTATTTTTGTATTCTATAGTTTTCTCTCTCTATTCAATGTGTGTATAATAAATGTTATTAAAACTAATATATTATAAAATATTATAATTATAACAAAATATAATTATATTTAAAAAAAAATTTAATTAAAAAACAACATGAATTTATGTAATTTATTATCATTGTTTTTTTTTTTAATTTTTTTTTTAATATTTTACAGAATGTGATCAGACATTTGTTTATCGTGTTGGTGGGCCACAAAATGGCACATTTACGGCACCATCATTTCAAAATCCAACGAATCATTCTCGACAATGTTTGTATATCTTCCTAGCAGGCCCTGGACAACGTGTTGAAGTTATCTTTACACATTTTGCTTTAAGGGGCTCTCCACCAGAGTAAGTTTTAAATATTTTATTCTTTTATGCTTATATTTATAAAAAATTTTATAGTAAAAACAATTTGAGCTATATAAAAAGTTATATTCCAATAATAGTCCTAAATTTTCTTTTTCTGTTTTTATTCACTTATGGTTTTTGAGCGCCTTTTTCCTTTTTTTTAAAATGAAATATAAAGAGAAAAGATGAATAACTTTTCTTTCCATTTAATTTTTACATTGTTATTTTTTTATTATTTTCTCTTTTGTTAAAAATTGTAGAGAGATGGCAAAGATTAGGATTAGTATGTATACACAATTGCTAAATAAACTTGTTTGTCTAGCCTGATCACTTAGTTTCTTGAATAATTCTTTCACCTTCTAATAACCAGACTTTCTGCTATTTCTGTAGAAGAAAAACACACATCTCATTTATAACATGTAAACAGCATTCACATTGAGTAATTCAATTTAATAAAATAGTGGCTATACGAAATCACTGGCATTGAATTCAGGTTTCTTTAATTAATTGGACTCAATAGTAAATGAACTACGTATATAATAGAAGTCCTTAAATAGTCTGAATAAAAGTTTCAAATATTTTTCACAACGCACCCCCTTTCTTTCAATTCACATAAATTTCATTCACAATTATTTAAATATAAACAACATGAATTCAAATATAAATAATTGTGAATGTCTGGCAACATGGATTTCAATTTTTATACTATATTTTCTGTAGTGAAGTTTGAAATTTTATTAAATATCAAATTTGCAGACTGATTAATTTATAAGTTTGATTTAATACTTTCACAAGACTGAACTTATTATTATTCTTCATATATAATAAATTATTAAATTTATCATCGCGTTATCGTATTTAATGTTCAATTTGAATAATTTTTCAGATTAAATTTACCAGTAATTTATTTTTGTTAACTAAAATTTAGTTCTACCTGTCTAAATGAGCCAATTTGAAAATTGTCTACATTAATTTTTTGTTTCCAGTCAATAAAATTAAGCATAACACATGGTAATTAATTACTGTTACGACACAATTATGATATTACTTAATTTGCTGAATTTCCAGTCAATGAAATTAAGCATAACATATCGTAATTAATTACTATTAAGACACTGTTAAGATAATACTTTGTTGTGCTGTTATCCCACTACTATAAATGTGAAAGGCGAACAAATATTAAATTAAAAATTCAATGAAAAAAAATTTAGAGATGGAAACAAGGTTTAGGAAATTTTTCTTTACAATTTTTCATGTTATTTTGATTTTTTCCCATTTCTTTTTAAATTGTTCTCTTTTATTATTTTCTCTTTTAAATTTTATTCACACTTTTTTGAATTTCCTTATCTCTTCTTTTCTAAAATGTGTTTTAGTTGTTCAGATGCCATCATAATAGTTCCTTTTAAATGATTCCTTTTTTTTTTGAAAGATTTTATACTTCACATTACATTGTATATGTATATATTATGTATATTTTATGTGCATTGTAAATATTTCACTAAAATTTTTTCTTGATTTTTCTCCACATCTTTTTCATGTTAAATTCTTCTTTTTTTCATCCCTATTTAAGTGGGTCGGCTGTCGGTGAACTACCAGCGTAAGTATTACACTTTTATATATACTTATAATTCAATTAAATCACAAAAAAAGAGGACATGGTTTTCAAATAATTTATGTTTGTACAGTTTTTAGTTTTGTAGTTTAACTAAAATTAAAATAGAAAAAAAAATAATAATTTTTTTGAGTAAATGGCGCAATTTTTTTTTTCTTTTTGTGCCACCATGTTCTCTTCAATCTTTTATGTTTTTCATGGTTTTTGAAAATTTGTGTTAAATGCCAGGAGGCAAAAATAAATAAATTCATTTAATAAACTAAATCAAATTAAAGATAATAAAAATATACATAGACTTTTAATAAAAACTTTTTATGACAGTAAAAACTTAAAATAAAAAAAAACAAATAATGCTCTCTTTAATACTGTTAAAAAAATTTTTATTTTCAAATACGACTAGAAAAAAATAAAACAAACAGTAACTAAGCATAGAGTACGTACAGTTACTGTATAAAAAAAATTTCCCTTTCGGCTTTCATAATATTCTCTTTCCTATAAAATAAACCTTTTGAATATTGAATCTGTTTACGAGAGTGTAAAACAGAGAAGAGCATGAATAAAAAAAAATTTGGTGTAATCAACACATAACCGACCGCAATATGTCTAGTTTAGCAAAAGTATTGCATAAAATTGTAAAAAATTAAATATATCTTTAAAATTTTAAGGACGGTAGGAGCATTTTAGTAAACATACCTATAGAAAGATATAATTTTGACTCTTAGAAAAGTTTCGCTTTATGCTATCCGAATACCCTGCTTTTAGTTCTGGTAGCAGAACTCAAATATTAAATATCAAGAAATAGCGTCAATTAGTTGAACGCAAATTATGATAAAAAATGTAAAATGAGATCCTAGTTCGATTTCCGAGCTTTGAATTATTCCTAAAGAATTTACCCATCCATTGTTTTAACATCCTGAAATTAAATATCAAATTAATGTGACTATTTCTCTTTATATCTGCAAAAATGTAAATTTTGCCAGTACAAAAAATACAGCTATTGACACCTGATTTTTTCTCATATTCAAGGAAGCTTCTATATAAAATTTCAAGTTAGTCTCTGTTGACTATTTTCTTAAAAATGATCAAAAATGTAAAAAGATCCAGTTCCCAAGGCCTGATATATTCAATCCTTAACATATGCAGAACTCGATACAGTCGGTAAAAAAGTACTCAAAAATATTACTCAAAAAAAGCAAAATGAAAAGTATAAATTGATTGACTTAAATTTGTTTAAATATGAAATGTCGTAAGCTCAACAGAAAAACCGTTCAATTAAAGTCACAATAAAAATTCACCATAAAAAAAGAGAAGGAACTAATAAGTATTTACATTTATGAGAATAACATGTTTTCCTTTGCAAATCGGAGTCACATTCAACCTACATTAATATATTTCTAGATGACATTTGCGACAATAATATTATTTTTTAAATACAGATCGAATTTCTATTATTAATAATAAATTTAATATTATCCCATTAACATATGAACTTTATGAATTAAACTTTAAAGTTTAATATTAACGTTAACACAAAACCTGCTGACAATGTCATTTATTTGTCAATGATATACAAAATGAAATTAATCTTTAAATCTAACAAAGAATATAATGTGCAACATGATTTTCATTAATGACCGCAAAACAAAATTCATGAAAATTCTGGTATTCATTACACATAGTTCAAGTAATTAATAGACAAACACATAACTACATATGTATACCTATCAAAAATCAAAAAATATAGTATTTATATCAAAAAATATAGCATTAGTATGCAAAAATCCATGCATATACACAATTTCAAACATTATGTTTTAATATTCAACAATGCCAGAATTTTACAATGTGACACACAAAGATGCCTCCTAATTATTGTTTTTTTTTAACATATTGATGTAATTTATTAAATTTTCCACCCACAAAATTATATTTAATAATATACTTACATACATATGTATATGTATAACAATTATACATAAATTTTTCATTTTGAAATATATAGTTGCATTTCTGAATACATGGATATTTATGCTGAGGTACAATCATCAGATCCAGCTGATTTAATAAATTCACCATTTGGTGGAAGATACTGTGGTCCAATACCACCACGACGTCGGATTTCAATGCATCGTGCAATAGCGTTGTCATTTTTCACAAATAAAAATTCATCGACTCCAGATTTATTCCAAGGACGTTATACATTTATAAATGCATGTAAGTAACATTTTAATTTACGTAAATAATAAAAAAAAATATTATATTGTATATATACATAATAATATATTATTATTATATATAATAAATATAATTATAACAAAATCACAAACTAAAGTATGTAGGCATATACGCATAGTACAGAGCCATCATACGTATAAAAAACAAAACTAAATTATTATTCCATTAAATTTTTTTAAATTACACATACATACATAAACCACAAATTCAAAATGATAATAAATTATGTATGTAGGTGGTTTATTTTTTACTTTAAATAAATATATATATATACTAGTATATGAAAATTTCAATTTTAGAATTTTTGTTATAAAATTGAATAAAAATGAAAATTTTTATTAAGGTAAAGTAAAATTATATTTTTATTTTCGAAAATAAATAATTTTAAACTGAACAATATTAATGTTAACGATATGAAAAATGAAAGGAATGTGAAGTTTTTTTCAAGTTAAAAACCTTTTCTGCCAAACACTTTTGTTTAAAACACTTAACTTTTTCACCTTTACTTAAACAACATAAAAAATTATAAAAATCACTTAAACTTTTTTTACACATTTTTGACATCTCTTCTTTAATTAATTTCACTTAACTCTCTAATTTTCTTGCACTTTTTAAACATTTATATGGTAGGTTTTCCATAAGAACCCTTGCAACTTGCTCATATTTTCCATATCTATTTTCATTAAGCCTTTATTATTTAAAATCAAATTTAAAAATAACAAAACCAACAAAAAAAAGCACTAATTGTATTAATTTCATTACAATCACTTCTTTCATATTTTATGACAGAGGAATTTCATTATTTAGCCGAAAGAGTGTGTTTTAACCGAACTAGTTTATTATAGAGAAATTACAGGAAATAACCAAAAATGCATTAAAAATGCTACGTACAAAATATGACAAAAATGACAAATACATGACAAATGAAAAATTACAAGTAACTTCTTTTTATAAAAGTTCCCTATTTTGAAAATTATATATTTTGAAGGCACCTATGTACGAGTATGCATAATGAATAATACCTTTGTTTACACAACTTCCGTTTCAATTCCCCTTGTCTAAAATCTTTGCGGATAATGGGAATAAAAGGTACAACAATTGATGCAAAAATCGTCGTGTAAGCACAGGTAATGAATTTCGTACTAAGCTTAAAGTTAAATGAAACAAAAAGTTTCAATTCGAATTTTAAAAGCAAGAAAAAAAAATAAAAAAACAAAATTAACGGAAAATTCTTCTCAACTATATTAAAATCCGCTTACTGAACAATTTTAATTAAAATTTAAACTAATAAACTGAAACACTTTGTTCAATTTAATGTGATGACACTAATTAACCACAATCACTTTTAAAAATGTTGCAGCAAATGAGAGTACTTTCATTATAAATTTTTCGTGCTGTTTCCATTTCTAATCAATTTTATGGTTTAATTTCTTAATTTCTTCTTATTCTTATTAATGCTGACACCGTTAAAACACACTTTTACGTCTATAAAATGGGTAATCGAAATTACTAAGGTCTGCGTTGCTGGCATTTTTTTTTTTTATTTTTCGCTTGATATTAGAATGGCAGCGTTCTGTATTGTTAAAAACAAAATTTTATCAAAAAACGGCCTTTAAACTGCATTCAAATGCAAAACTAAATGCAGTGACACTACATTGTCAAATAAAAGTAAAGTTTTTTTCTTATATTTCGGGATACACTATTTAGATTACCGTCCTCCTTAAAATACGAAAAATTGTCAAAAATATGTCAATTTAAATATTTATTAATGCCTACTGGAAATGCTTATCGTAAAATTTTATAAATGGCATTCAGAATTTTTTACTTTTTTTTGCGTTTTATACAATTTGGAACGCGTAAGATACGGTATAAAACATTATCAAAATTTGCGATTTTTTACAATACGGAATGTTGCCATTGGGTAGTTTATTTAATATTAAATTATGCATTTTGGAGCCACTCGTAAGTATGCCTATATAGGCAAATATGACAAATTATAATTAACATGCATTTTATATATCTCCCAAAATATTTCTATAAATTCACAAATATTTCTGATTCTTTTATACAATTTTATAATTTTATTAATAAAAAAACAAAATTAATATTATTTTATTATTATAATAATTTCAGCTGAATACGAAATCGGTATACCAATAGCTGGATCACCATGTTCCTACACGATTACCCCTAGTATGAGTTCAAATAAAACAGGTGCTTTAATATCTCCAACTTATCCTGGTGCCTATCCTAAAGATATGTCATGTACATATCAATTTCTCGGTGAATCGAATCAGAGAGTTAGACTTGAATTTCGTGACTTTGATCTGTTTTTTGGAGGGCCTCAGTAAGATTTTTTTATGCCACTTTATTTTTTTTTTTTGTTACTCTCTTGTTGAACAAGATTTGCATTTTTTTTTTGGTTTTGATTATATTTTTTGAGTTCATTAAATTTTTTTAAAAAATGTTTTTAAAATTTTAGTTGCCCATTTGATTATGTTAAAGTTTATGATGGTCCAGATAATTCATCGGCATTAGTTGGTACATATTGTGGACAGCAAAGAAATTTAGTATTATATTCAAGTGAATCAAGCCTTTTTGTCCATTTTTATACATTGCCAAGAACGGCAAATACTCAAAATCGTGGCTTTAAAGGAATTTATGAATTTAGCGAAAGTTTTGTTAAATTAGATTTTATACGTAAGTATATATAAAATATAATTTGAAATGTTAATTTCATTGTAATTGTATACACAATACATATACATATACATATAGATAAAAAATCAAAATATTCAAAGTTAATTTTTGTTTAAATGTGGTGTTTATTAAATATTATTTTATATAAGTTTATTAATTAAAAAATATTAATAATATTGAGAAAAAAAAATTACATTACAAAAATCAGTAAAGTGTGCACTTTCAAGAAAAGAAAAAAAAACAAAATTGTTATACATAAATGTGCTGTACAAAATAAGCTAATTTAGTGTTACCAACAAAATTATATGGCATTAATTTAATTACGTTAAATTTTGCAATTACATACACAAATTATAAATTAAATACATACATATAAACATTTATAATTTGTGTGTGTTCAAAAATTAATACATACATAAATGTACAATGCAAAATTATTAATTTATTAAATATTAGACACATTTTTGATTGTTGTGTAATTGTGAATGTTATGATTCCTAATTAGTACAAAATTTTCTAATCAAAAATTGAAAAAAAAAACCAAAAATTTATAAAATTTTCTGAAAATTATTTTTAAATCCTATATACAAATTCGGATCGAATAAATGATTTTCATAAATTTTTATGAACACAAAATTTGAAAAAAAAAATTATCATTGAAATATGCTTAATATTCCAAAAAAAAAATGTTATTTTATGTGTTTGTTCATTTACATTGTTATTATTATTATTATAGAATGAATTCATTTAAGTAGATCAACATTTAACATAACTCTTGTAGAGAATTTTAGAAACTAGATAAGAAAAAATCGGGCTTATTCTTACTATCAAATTATTAATTGATGATGCCATTGTTTTGTTGTAAGAGTTTGAAAAAATTTATTATAGACACGAATCATTTGTATGAATTGGTTTGTGTTTACAATAACAACACCGAACTTTTTACGATGAATATCACTTTTACTTCTTAAATTATTTGATATTCCGAATAAGCCCCGGTTACAAGTTTCAATTGCAGAATTAAAACATTCATATTATTTAAAATTTTCATAGAGTTTGTTTAATTAGAAAAAAACTTTTAAAAATTTTTAAAATGTCACATTTAACTCGTTTATGTGGCAGCTTGACTACTTGACTTGAAATTATCTCAAAACTTTACTTTGTGTTTTTACTTAGCTTAAATTCCCTAAGATACGAATATTAATATTTAAGTCAAATAAGTAAAAGTTTGTGATTGACTTGAGTGAAGTCAAATCAAGAAACTGTTATATGAATAAAAATAAGAGGTAATTACCCCATATAAACGCGTAATTGCCGCTCAAATAAAATGTTAAACTAATCGTTTTGGAAATTGCCTATTAATAAAGAGATAACCCAATACAGAATCGAGTGATGAGCACAAATATTCAAAAGTAAATAACTTTAAAATTTGATGTGATGAGCTCATATATTTGATCATATTGTGTATTTTTCGGATAATTTTCACAAATTTATTTTGATTCGATTATTTCTAATGATTTGATTATGGTTAAAATTGCACTCGTTCTTTCAAAAAGTCTTATAATTCGTTTTTTTGAAAACCATTATATGATTTTTCAATTATGTGTATATTTGTAATTATGTATATATTTTTGTACATATATGTGCACTCAGCACAGACAAACCAAATGACATTTCTTTTAAAATAGTTTATTTACGGTTCTCTACCACTCTAATTCAATTCCTGTAAAAATTATGGCATTGTTATATTTTGATATCATCACAATACATCCCTGATTATATAAAATGCCCCATATAAATGAAATTTAAAATGTATAATATTTAAAGTAATACTTAAGCTTAAATGAATTCAATATTATGGTTTTAATTTTTTGTTTTTAAAGCGTTTTTAATTATGTTATTTGTATATACGCAAATTGTGGTTATTTTTAATATTTTATTAGGTTTAATATAACAATATAAATATAAAATAATCCCCAAAATAAGTGGTAAATCACATTAATTATCGGGACTATTCGGGAATGCCGAGCCGGTCAGCTGTATTTTCAACCTTAACTTCACCATCAAATTCTACGATTATTAAATTACGAATACGACTCTGAATCTGACTCTGATATGCTACATAAATTTTTAATAATAAATTTTGTAAATTTACGACTCCGACCTTCACCTCAGATCTAACATTAAAACACCTTTGAAAGTTCGATGTTATGACTCTGCGAAAATATAAACAAAAAATGCTATATATACCTACATAATACGAGTACAACTGTTGACAGTTGAGTTAAAGTGATAAAAAAGAACACAAGAATCAAAATTTTAAAGTACCCTGTAAATTTTACAAATCTTACATACATATATAATATTATCACTGTTTATAACACTGGCAACCATGATTGTATTCTAAAAGAAAATTGTTTTCTTTGCCTTTATTTTTAAATTTTCATTTGCATTTTATTCATTTTCGCTTTTTTGCCAAAAATTTGCTTTTAATAAACAAATTAATTTGCCAAGTTTTTTTAAGTTATTCTATTTTGAGGCACTATGCTTTATACCAAATTTTTTTGATTAAAGTCCGTCAAACCATATATTTAAATATCCGTACACATTATCTATAGAATTTTGGGAAATTTTTCATTGTTTAAGATATTGGGAAATTATGGGAAAATGTGACATATTTTCGTAACCGTTTTCGACTTCCACTGCTCCCAGTTTGAAAAAATTTATATTGGGGTAAAATTAATGAGCGAAATAAATAATTGAGTTTTAAAATTAAATTTTTATACTCTCAATTAAAGTCAAGCTAAAAAATTAAATAAACTCAGAAATCTATTTAGTTAGCAATGACAAATTTAAACAAATTTAACCCACCAAAATCTGGTGAGCCCTGACCGAATTACTCCGATATCTCCCTGTTTTTAAAAAATTTCATTAACAATTAACATTAAAATTTTGAAATAATATTAAAATTAACCTTTCATTTAATTATTTTAATGCGAGTAACATTCCTATAAATTTGTAGACACAACCCAATATACTAACAAAGTAACAAAATTGAACTCAGTCAAACATTTTCACTGTCGATGACCACCCAAATAAATTTGAGTTCTGGAATACAAAAAATACTGTAAACAGATTATGTACGTTCCATTTCATACGTAATTCGGAGCCAATTTACCCAAATTACCATTAACTTCATATTAGAAGGAAAACATATTGTTACAATGCATGCCCTTAAATTAAATTGGAATATTAAGAAAATTCAAAAAGTTCAAATTACTAATTAGTTTAATTTATTTTGGATAATTATTTTTAAAAAAAAATAAATTAATATCCTTTGTTTTAAAAAAAAAAATACCCACTATTTTAAAATAAAGGACAAAATGATGGCATTCACATACGTGGCTCAGAATGTGATCAAAAAATTTTATCAAAAAAAGAATCAACAGGACATGTTTTTTCTCCAAATTATCCTTACCCGTATATACCAAAAACTGTTTGTAGGTAAGTTTTGTGAATTTGATAAAACGTGAACTCAGGTTTGCAGTTGAAAATTTTTAATTATGACAATTTTAAATTTAAATGATTAATATATATATATGTAGGTATTTTATATATGGAATGCAAGATGCTCAACATTTAGAACGTGTAAGGTTAGAATTTTCGATATTCGAAATTCCAAAGGGAGAAACAAAAGAAAAAAGCGAGTAAGTTCTTGTAACCTTTTTTCATTACTTTCTTCTTAATAAATTTGCCCCAAAATCAATTTAATTAAATAATTTATTTTTTCTTATTAATTCTTTGTTTTATAGAAGCAATTGTACCGATGGGTACTTAAAGATTTATTTGAAAGGTCAAGAGACTCAAGATGCTTACGATAAATTCGATTATGAATTATGTGGCAATGAAAATCAATCAGTTGTAAGTGATGGGCCACGATTAGCAATGGTATTTAGTTCAGGTGAATTACAAGGACGTGGTTTTAAAGCAAAATATACATTTGAAACGGAATATAAGATACCTGGAACAGCTGCTCCAGATGGTTCATGTAGTTTCACCTATCGTAGTTCATCAAAAAAGAAAGGAGAATTTAATAGTCCACGTTATCCATCAAATTATCCATCAGATACAAATTGTTCATATATGTTCTTAGCTAACAAAAGTGAACAAGTAACAATTGTTTTTGATCATTTTAAAGTTCGAGCTGATAATCATAATGCTACTGGTGGTGCTTATGGGTAAACATAATTTTTTTTTTTTTTGATTTTATATAATAAACATAAGTACATATATATTTTATTTACTTGAATTATGATAGTGTCAGTGCTTGCTTTGAAGATTGGCTGGAAATATATGTTGTGTATGAAGATGCTGCCGATCGTTTTATGGGAAGATATTGTTCTGTAACAGCTCCTGGACCGATTGAAAGTCCAAAAGGTGCAACTGGTCTAAGAATATTTTTACACACAAATTCCGAAAACGTTGCTAGCGGCTTTAAGGCTCGATATGTTTTTGAAGCTGCTAAATCGGAATTTGGTGATTGTGGTGGAAATTATAGTGGTGAAGACTCTGGTATTATTACTTCACCAAATTATCCACAGAACTATAAAGGACCTGCTAAAGATTTTGCATCTATGGCTTGTAATTGGTTTATTAGTGCTCGAGCTGGCTACAGAATATCAATTAATTTTGAACATTTTTCGGTTGAAGGTGATCCTGGAGGTAAATTTTTTCAAAATTATTTTGTAAAAAGTTGTAAATAATTAAAAAAAAATTATTTTTAAAAATAAAGGACGAGGTTGTCCAGCAGTTGTATTACGTCTTTGGACAAGCATAGACACCGAAGCACCACCTATAGAATTATGTGGTGAAAAGCCTCCAACTGAACACTGGCATTATATTTCACAGGGACAATCGGCTAGATTAAGTTTCACTACTACAGATAAAACTATAGGGGCTCAGGTAATTTTTTTGATAGTAACTTTATTATTAATTTTCTAATTATGTTTTTTCTTTATTATTTATTTTTGTTAAAATAGGGATTTCGTCTTGTTTGGACTGAAATACAAGATTCTGGCCCTGGATCGCCGTCTTCCATATCAATGCTATGCGAGTCTACCTATCATTTTCAATGTAAATCAGGGTACTGTATAGCAGATAAGTTGCGTTGTGATGGTGTTAAAAACTGTGGACCGGGTGATGATAGCGACGAAACGAACTGTGAGTCGTGAGTGAGTCGAACGGTTCAGTTCATTTTTTATTTTTTTCTATTAATTTTTAAGTTTAATTTTTTTATTATTTCTTTTTATTATTATTATTTTTTTTTTTTTACTATTAATAGAGTTCAATTCAGTTGGGTTTTTAATTTATTTTTTCAGTTAAAATAAAGAAAACAAAAAAAAAATTCATTAATATTTTTATTAAAGTAAAAGTTTAGTAAATTTTCGGAAATTTTTTCAAAAATTTTATATTTAATTCTATATTAATAAATAAAATTTTATTTTTTATTTTTAATTTAAGGTCACTTTATCTTAATAGGTTTAGTAGTTCAGTTCTTGGTATATAATAAAAGTAAATGTTCAGTACTTAATTCCATAAAAACTGTACTCTACACTAATACTTACTACCATAATTAAATATGAAGAGCGTTAGAAGCATTAATTTAAAAGTTAGGAGAATAATTTACAGAAATATTAGGTCCATATTTATCTCTGATGTTAATTATTGTCTTTCATGTAATGAAGAATACCGATATAATCTTTCCGCGTCAATTTTAACGTCAAGTACATCTTCTAGTTTTGTATTTCTTCAGGTAAAAACCAGGAATAAAATATTATAATAGAACAAAAATATATTTCACCAGTGAATAAACCTTATTTTAAGCTAAAGGCTCCTCTATAAGTACATAATTTCAGAATTGAAATTCCGTTCTCTTTGTGAATTTCTGACGGTTAATGTCTCTCCTCTAAAATGTTAAATGTTCCGTACAATGTCATTCTGACAAAACAAAATTGTCGGAATCGTAACAATTTGAATGCAGTAAAGCACGGATAAGTGCACACTCTCGAAAATTTTATATTTGTGCACTTACGTGCAATTTGTACTTCAACGTAAGTGTAATTTGTAAATTAAGAAATTAAAAAAAAAAAAATTTTATATTAATCACAAAAGTTTATTGCAATTTACGTCATATGCAAGTGTTAATGTACACATATAATATATACAGCATATGGTACATACATACATATAGTTGTTTAAAAAAAAAAACCAGAGAACGCATTTAAAATCCGTTACATTAAAATAAATGAAAATTATTATTTTTGACAACGCTATGTGCCAGCCGTTTGACAATATGCGGAATAGAGTGTGTATACCTACTAAGAAAACAAGTGATTGCGCTATTGCAGAAATCGTATAAAAATTTATTGAAAAATGTATGGTATTGAAATTCTTGTGTACTTACATGAAATTGGGCACTTACCCAAGCTAATTCATGAGAACTTCTTATGCTAATGGCATATACATGAAATTAATTTTGCGCATTTATCTAAGTTGCACTCAAATGTGTTCTACTGTAGTTGTTAATTAAAACTGTCATATAATTTTAATTTCCAATATAACTATATAACAGTTTTTCAAACAAATCATTTAAAATATAATTTACTGCTTCTAATGCTTTCTCTTAATACGAAAACAGTCATTCAATATTACAATTAAAATTATTGAATTATTTTTGAAATAAAAAATTTTAAACAAATTAATATACAAATTCATCTTCTTTTCTTACATTCGTATGTTATTGTATAACTATAATTAATTATTTAATTTATTTAATAAGTAAAGTTGTTATTTATTATTAAATTGTAAACATTTTTTTCTATAGTAAAGTCGTATATCATTGTAATTTTTTAGATTTTATAATATTTAAGTGGTAGGTACAAAATAAAAATTTATTTAAAGTAAAAATCGTATGTATAACAGTTTGACATCTTATATATAAAGTGATTTTAAATTAAATTTTTTTGTTACATTATTTTTATTATTTCTTCATTCTTATTAATTATTTAACTTTTGTTTTTTTTTTATTACTTATTATTATATTAACAAAGAAACTTGAACCAGACGAACACTTACTTTTCAAATATAATATAACATTTTTTTTAAATATATAAAATAATACTTTTAATATATTATATATAATTTCAATTAAAAAAAAAATACAAACAATAGGTGTATAAAACTATATTTAACATAAATTTTTATTTACAAAAATTTTTAAAAACAAAAATTATAACTGAAGAAATAAGCACCCACCACAATTTTAATCGTATTAATTTTTTTAAAATATTATATACAATATATAACTGTTATATTATTTCTTAAAAAAATACTCTAAGCTAGTGAAAATTACACCTCTTATTTGATATGTTTAATTATGAACTTTTAATGAACTTTAAATTTTAAATAACAATTCAATAATTCATTATGACTTTCCTTACAAAACATTGTCGTATATATCATAAAGGACGGAATCGGCAAAATATTCCAAATTCTCCAAACCAAAGTGATATAAAAAGTCGCGCAATAAATAAAAATTATTATAAGTCTTTGCAAATGAGATTTCTGTTTTCAATTATTGACATTCTAATAAGTTTTTACACTGTTATCATTTAAAAGTTCACACGTCAAAATATTTGTAATCTCGTGTCGTAATTTTTGTAAAGCATGTCGTAATTTTTGTTAAATAAAAACGGTAATACTGTTTAATACAGCAAGCGATATCTGTTGAATAAATAAAATATTATATGACATCTGAAAATCAAATAACTATTTTTTATTTTGAATTAAATTTTTTGTTTAAAAATAAAATAAAAAAATCAAAATATAAAAACCATAATTGAAAAATTCCGGCAAGTTCCCCGCTCAAATCTTTCATTTTTTAAATTTGTTTATTTGTGAATTTAAATGAAATATTACGCAAATAGTTACAAAAAAATAATATAATTAAAGTTGAAAACAGGAAACGAGCAACTTTCCGCGGCGAAATGTCATAATTCATATAAAATCAACCGATATTTAACCGTCGACGGAGAAATAGCCTAAATTTCTATTTTATCGCTGGCGATTTTTTTGACATTATCGCTTTTAATATGTGTGTGACATTATAAACAAAATACTGTACAATCAATTTTGCCGTTCTGTTTTTGTCCTGGGTTAACAACCAAAATTGTTCATCGTTGCTGTTCACTGCTTTAGCTGTTATCAATATATCTCCAAGACAATATATCTCCAAAAACCTCTCCACTTTGCTGTTACGTCTCCAAAACCTCTCCACTTTACTGTGCACAATGAAAACAAACTGGTTTTCAGTTTTGAAGAAGAGAAATTTTGTTTTTTTTAGAAAATGAATTGAATCACATTGTTGATCAAATAAATTGCCATGTATTAGAAAAAGCTTATTCTTATGGCCTCTCGCAGAGTTATATTAGTTATTTATTTATAACTTCATTTTGGTTGAAAATATTAACATGCTTACCGCTAGTTAGTATAAAAATAAGTTTTTATCAAACATTCGATACGAATATTTACCGGCTTATTTTACTCTAATATTTTACTCTACTCTATTTACACTGAAATATTGATGAACAGAAGTTTTTTTTTTGTCTTCCAGTACAAACTGTATAACTCTTACATACTTAAAAATAAAGATGCAAACCAGTTAATCTGATCTTTATTTTTTCACAGGCTTTCACTACATAATTTTTTATATACCTTACGCTAATAAAATTTTCGCTCTTTTCCTTTTTTATCGTTAGTGTTGTTAGCAGTTATAAACAGAATCAATTCGGTTAACATAACACTTTCTTTGAAAAGTTCTAATAATTATTTTATCAGTGGAATTTTTTAAAATTGTAAATGCAATTTCGATTATTCATTCAAAATGATGAGCATAATATAACAAAAAAATATACAAACGGGGTGGTGTCGCGGAGATAAATCTAAAATCTAAACCAAAATAATTTCAACGAGCGCTTTTGTCGCCTTCGAGTCTGTAATAAGAATATTGAATAATAATAATTTAAAACAAAATTTTCTAATTATAAAAAATTGATTCTATTATACACAATCTCTACATTTACTTCTCACCATAGCAGAGAGAAATAGAGAGGAGAAAGTGCGATATCTTGTGCTTATTTAAAGAGTAATTAATCTTGGATATCTAAAACGTAATCTCTTATTTTGCAATAATTCTACTCGTCTACAAATTTTACTCAAAAAGTATAAAATTTTTTAAGAGTACCATAATGGATTTGTTAAACACACACATGTGGATTAACAAAAAATATTTTACTTTTCTATCAAAAATAAAAATATAAATTTCTTAATTTTATTTTCTTTTTGTTTTCTCTTTTAAACTAAATAAAGTTAAGATTTTCTTTAAAAAAAAAAAATTCTTTAAACCTATCAAAACTTTTTTCTTATACACTATTTTTTTTCTCTTTTTTTTTTTCTTCTTTTTTTCTATATTATATATACTTACATAATCTGTTTTACAAAATATTCAATAAAAATCTTCGTATGGATTCAAAAACATTATTGAAAAAAAAATAAAAAATTATTCAGGTCCAAATGGTGGCACATTATTGTCAATTAACTGTCAGCTACTATTTTTGCTAACATTTTGGTCAATTTACTTATTCCTTAAATATCCTAGTCATAATCATAATCCCTAATTACTTTAAGTTGATATTTTTTCTTAATTTTATTTTCTTTTTCAATTATACTACAAAAATCCTATTAATTTTCCTATTCCTTTTCCACCATTTTTTCCTATATTCTTATTATAAATAACTTTTGAATTTGAAATTGAATTTTATTTTTCTAAACAATTAAAAATAAATTTAAAATAAGCAAAAAATAAATTAAATACCTTACATTAAACTATATTAAAAAATGTAAAAATCAAATCAAAAACTAAACCGAGCCAAAAAAAAACAAAAAAACAAAAATATTAAATTAGAAATGCATGCGGCCAAAATATACAGATGAATTTCAAAAAGAAAAAAACAAAAACATTAAAAATCTACATTAAAATTATTAAAAAAAAAAAGAAAACAAAAAATTTGAAATATAAGATCTAAAATGTAAGCAAATTGTTAATTTAACATAAAAATCTGTAAACTGTTTAAACACAAGTGAGTTTATAAATTTTAAAAAAAAATTAAAAAAATTTTTTTTTTTTTTAATTTTACTCATCAAAATTTTATTTGTTATCCTTTACTGTTTCTTTTTATTTTATTTTTTGTTTTTTATTGAAATTATTTCAAGTTTCCATTATTGCCTATTGTAATTAAAAAAAACTAAACAAATAGACAAAAGTGCAACATGTTTGAAATTTTTTTAATCACAAGAACACAAAAAACAACACAAATTTAAATGAAAAAAAAAAAAACAAAAATTACCTTCAAAATTTTAATAAAAAAAATTGTTCCGTTATAAAATTATTTGAGTAATTTTTACCAAGAAAAAGACAAAATTTTCTCTTTATTCTCAACTGAATTAAAGTTTCTGAAATGAAAGTTTACATCTGTCAATTGCAACAAGCATAATGTAATCGTGACATTTTGATTTTCATGAAGAAAAGCTTGTCTACAATTCCAAACGTTGACAATATAAATTCTTTTAATGCAATGTAAACGAATGAGTATTCACCATGCATTAGTACATTGTGTTTGATACATTTCGGATCGTAAAAATGAGTACTAATATATTTATGAAGCAAACATTATTAGACAAAGTACTGGATTCAAATTTTGTATTTTTCGAATAACTTTTATTTTTCTGCAAAAAAATTCAATTTCTGCAAAAAAATTTCAAAAAATCAAATATAACACAACCTAATGACACTAGCAACTTTCTTTCACTTATTTTTGAAAATAAAAAACAAGTTTGCCAATGTTTAATAACGATGTTTTGTTAAATTTAGAATGATAACAAAGAATCAATAAAATTTGTGCCATGAGAAGTGCTGTTTTAGCACTTTGTATTAATTCCAATCTCTTGAAAATACTGCACACAATACGTTAATATTTTCGACAATGACACATTGACATTACAAATCACAATGAAATTCATAAATGTCACACTATGTTAATAAATATTTTGTATGTCAAAAATTATCTTTTAAAATTTTAGTTCACAAATAACAAATTCACTTTATACTACAAATTTTATCAAAATGTATATTGCAAATTCACTTGATAAAAAGAAATTATTTTGTGCAGTAAACAATTTCATGTGGTTGGCAAACAACAGCTAAGATCATGTATAATTCAAAGTTTAGGGGTACCTAAATTACTTTCGATTTTATTGATCATCCGGTGTTGATTGCAGCTCTAATTGAACTCCGGCTTCCAAATATTTGGAACTACATTTGTGGCCAACGACCTAAATAAAGTAAAATTTTGTAAACCGAAAATGAGTTTTGCCAAGTTCACGCCCGAATTTACTCGCTTACTTAATATATTTTTCAAAAGAAATTCAATAAATTATGTGAAATTTCTTACAATTAATTGCGAATTGAGAGAAAATTAACTACTAAAAGAGAAAATTACCATTTTTTGAATAAATTTGAGAAATTAACTTATAAATTATTGTTATAAGCTTAAATCTGATTCTAAAACTAAGCACCGAGGTTAAATCTAATTCTAAAACTTGTATGTATGTTGATTTGCAATTCATGTATTAATTTTTAGTTATACAATCTACACAAAATGCTATTAATAGTAAAAAGTAGTTTTTGTTTTGTTATTTACAGTAACCAGTTCAATAAATAAGTATGTGTTTTACATGTAAAAAGTAAACTGTTGGATAAGTAAACCTTTTATGTGGAGGCCAATTAAAGCTTTTGTTATTTCTATTTTGATTTTATTATACTTACACATACAAGTTTAAGAAGTATATAGAATCAAACCTTAAATTTAACATAAAAATATAATTTTATAACGGAATTAATATTCTTTTTCAATTTATATATGTGTGTGTGTCCATGTATTTTAAAAAGCAAAAACAAAAGAAGAAATTGGCTTAAGTAGCTAAATTTATAATTGCACTCTTTTTTGCATAATATAGCAATCAATTTTTTGTTTCCCGATGAAGTTCATTGACAAAAATGTATTAATTGTTATACAATCGCCCTCATATCCCACCACAAAAAACAAACCAATACCTAAAAAAATCATAGCATGAGCTCCGTTATCAAAAATTTATAATTTTAGTAATTTCAAATCGGAATAATTAATTTTGTAATATTTTTTTCTAAATATTTTTGACAGAACTTAGTCTGTCATTATGTAATTGAAAATAAAATTTTACATTATTCAAATTATTCAAATATATTGCGAAAATTCGCGGTATTTCTCATATTCAACTTGTAAGAAGGAAGTACGATTTTTTCCCCACTCTCCATTAAATAGTGAATCCTAACTTTTTTTTTTATAATTCCAAATATTTAAAATTAAATATAACCTAACATATTTTTATGAAAAATATATTTGCAATTGAATAAGTTCTAAGCGTTTGATAATATTATTTATTTTAACAGAGTAACACTATGTAAATGGCAATCGAATTTTATAGGAAAAAATTTTTATTTGTAATCATAGATCCAAACCACGGGAGTATTCGAAATGTCAAATAACTCCGCTTTTCAATATTAAATACAAAAACAACTAGAATTTCCGATACCTAATGGAAAACAAAACCGAAACGTCAATTAAATGTCAAATTAAACATCGAAATAAAATTTTTTGTCTTTTTGTTTGTGATTTTTCAAAAATATATATGCATATAAGTATTAGACGGCTTCCTTTTAGATTCTGACCCAAATTAAATCGCAATTCACTTCATTTGAGGTAGATATAGTACTATCGCCCCCTGCCTCTTTCAGGTATTTTTTCATTTCACAATTTTTAATTTTTTTTTTGTTTTCACATCACTCCGAATCCAAACTTATTATTTAAATTAAGGCAATTTTGCTTTCAGCCATCTTAATTTTTTTTCTTTCAAAACCTAGACAGAATAGAAGGCTTACACTCAGAATATGAATGACTTTAAAAGTCTACTTAACGAAAAAGTCACAAGCAGCGCGACTCCTGTGGTACATGGTTATTTTCAAATTTTTTATATCAAAAAAAAAAAATTCCCTTAGAAAATCAACGTCCGTGATTTACGCTACAGTCAATATTATCAACTTAAACAATTACAAAACTACCAGAAACTACTAATTTATTCACACTAAAAATTTACAATTTTTCCTTTAAAAAACCCCAAATAATATTTCCCAAAATTCTCTATATTTTTTATGTCATACTATTATTTTCAAATATATTTTATAATTCTCTCTCTCTCTCTCTCTCTCTTTCACTATAAGTCCAAGAGAACATTACATGAGATTTTTCCATTCAATCATATTTTCTAGCTGTGTTTGACACAAGTATTAACAAATAATAAAAAATAAAAGCCTTTATTTACCACATACAACAATTTATTTACATATATATAGCCATTTTTAACATTCATTATTTATCATGAAAATATATATTTAAACATGCATTAAAACCAATTTAATAAAAAAAAAACAAAAAACAGTAGCATAATTCCTAAACATTTTTCTGTGTGTAGTAGTTTTATACTTATTTTTTTTGTTCTTAGATTTTGTATATACTTATGTACAAAAGTATTTAATTAATGCTATTGTTAAAAAAAGAAAACTATTGAAACCAATACAAAAAAAAAACAAAACAAAATATTATTTTTAAAATAAAGTTGGATTACAAACACTCTTATATATATATATATACATACATACAAATCGTAGTTGGCTGGTACAATGAAAGTTATTAATGTAGGTACCTGTTTTAATAAAAGTAGTTATTAAATAAAATTATTTAACTTCTGCTTAAAAAATTTTTTAATTTTTAATGAATATTTTACATCTACATATTATTATTATATTTATAATATCACATTCACACAAACATTTAGATTTAAATGTCCATATATAATATGTCACATCCAAAAAAAAATTAGTAATTAATTTTCACTTTAAAAAAAAAAAAATGTACAATTAATTTAAAAACAAAAAAAAAATCCATGAACGACTAATAATTTTATCAAAAGAAATATTTATTATTATTATTTTTTTTTTCTAAATTTTATAAATTCGAAAAATTTTTAATTTTTTTTCAAATAAATTTGTGCGAATGAAAATAAGAATCTTAAAATCTAACTATATATCTAGCTACTTACATAATATATCAATTTCAAATGTAATTTTTTACGAACCCCATGAAATATGCAATTTTTTTTTCTTAATATACAAATATTTTCTGAATATTTTTTACTTTGTTTCAACTAATATGAATTTATTTTTATTATTAATGTTATATTGATTTAATATTGTTTAATGAAATAATTTATTAAATTGACGGACATTTATTTATTGTCAAAAATCAAATAATCTATAATATTAGCAATATAGAACATAAAGATGAGCAAAATTTCATGACAGTTAATGATTATACATTGCAAATTGCAACCTTAAACTCTCTTTATATATTTTGCTCTCAAATTATTTCTGATTTTTTTTTCTTTCAACTAAAGTTGAAATTATTATCGTAATAGCTATTTTATTTTCACATAAAAAAAATATAAATATTGTATGTCGATAAATGTCACAAATTAAAATAAAATAATGTTAAACAAAAAATATTGTAAATTTTCCTATAAATTCTTAAAAACGGAAAGGAAAGTGTGAATAAAATTTAAATCTTAATAAACTTAATAGTTATGCAATCTAAATATGAAAAATACAAGTTTTAATTATTTGCTTTTATTAAAAAAACAAAAAAGAAATATTTGATAATTTCTGTCAAATTTGTCAACCTGTCAAAAATTTGTTTCGAACAGTCAATTGAGAATTTTAACGTTACACATTTTATGATCAGTAAATTTATATGATAGGAATTTTTTGGAATAAGTGTTATGCACATTAAGTTTATTGAGATTTTATTTTTGTTTATTTGTTATAAAAGTTAAATTATTCCAATACAGGGTGTCTCGTATATAACTGCGCTGCTACTTACCATTGAATAGATCATTTTGAGATGAATACAATACCTCTAATTACAAAAACTTAAAGTGAATTTCCACTGTTTTTATTTACTTTTTGAAATTTTACATAACTCAGGAAACTGTAATCCTGAGTCAGATAGGCGCATTAATAAATTGAACACCACAACCACAGAATAAGGGCTTTCTTATCAATATCTACATTAGTTATACAATTATTTGAACAATCAAATAATTGTATAACTAAAAAACAGAACCTGTTGAGGTATAAACATTATCCCAAAACAAAGGTCTACTCATGATGGTCTATACAAAAGTATATATAGCTGTGCACTTAAATACGAGGCACCTTTTTTACAAAGTTATTGAAATTTCTCAATGGTATAGGTACAGTGAGTTTTTTTCTCTCAAATTTTTAAAAAATAATTTTTTTACATAATTCTTTTTTGTTATTTAATAATTTTATTTTTTTTTCTCCATTTTTTTTTTTTGTTATACCAATAAACAAACAAACAAACAAGAGCGCTTCATTTTGCACAAAGAGTATATAAAAAACGAAAATAATACTAGAAAATTCTTAAATTAGATGTAAAATTTTTATAAATTGGCCATTAATGTTCTTTATATTCAAAGCTTATTCGTATTATTTCTTTTGATCAAATAATAATAAAATTATTAAAAAGCTAAAAGAAAAAAAGATTGTTTTTGTAAATGCATATGAAAGCTAAATTATACCATTTACCTAACAACCAAAAAAAAAAAAAAATACAACTGCATTTTTATTCAGAAATTCTAGTTTTAATTTTTTAATATTCAAAAAAAAATTTTTTTTATTTATTTTATTTCAATATTTTTTAATTATTGTTTTTTGTATTTTCTATCTCCCATTTTTCTCAAAATAACAAAACGATATAAAAAAAAAACTGATAAAAAGGTATATTGGAGGTTCCCAAAGAGGATCACGGCGTTCTAGTAATCGTGGGAATCAGCGCAGGCTCGTTCCTAATTTGTCTCCTATGCACACTCTGTCATCGCCAAAGAAAGCGACGTCACCATAGACAATTAGGTTTACATCGTAACGCAGCACATTATGATTCTACAACTAGTGCCACAGGTAAATTACCTTAATTTGAAAACATATATACAATAACAATATAATAACATAATAATTTTGTTATATTGGTATTGAAAAGAACAATAAAAGTTATAAATTTCCTCAATATTTTTAATTTTTTAATAAATTATTATTATTATAATAGAATTTTCTATTTTAATTAATTTGACCTTTATGATTTTTATAATTTTTTTAATAAATTTTTAATTTTTATTTTCAGATTTTTCGAAACCAAATATTAGAGTTTTCTTTAGTTCTATTCTATGTTTATTATTTCTTTAAACATTTTATTGTTTATTTTTTGCTAATACTTTTTAAATGTTATAATTTTAGTAATTAGAAAAGATATTTTAAATGTTTTATTTTATTCTATGTTTTGTTTAAATAAAAATATTTAAAATTATAAAAAAAATTTTTCTTTGTTTTTATTAATTTTTAGTTTTTTAATATACTATTCACTGATCTTTCAATGACATTGTCACTTGAATGACAAATTGATTTCTAACTGGAATGATGACTAATGCAACTATCCTTGACAATAGATTTTTCATATGCCAAATATTGGGCTAGTCGGTATACATATATCACGAATAGCTCAAATAATTTTGATTTCCAAATGGTATAAAATCAAAAATCAATAATTTCACAAAATTACACAGCTCAATATTTAAAAGATGTCAAATAACACAACGTTGTTTGTAGGGCAGCTGCCAATTTCATTGTTCAAATTATAGTTTCAATCATTCAATGGATTTATTGCAATTGTATTTACACAATGAATTCTCTTACGGATTTTTAATATTCACTTTCAATATTAACTTATTCGACTTCATAATAAAAATTTAAAAAAAAAATCGTATACAAACTGTTTAAACTAATACGCCTTTGTTCATTGTTTGTATTCTTAACAACGTTGCAAAAACTCTAAAGACAACAGGTTCAATTTAAAATTGTTTCGGAGAGGTTAAAATAAACATCTTAAAACTAAATGAGTATTTTGTATATGAAAAGGTATACGAAGGGACACAAATAGGAAGTGACAAAGCCCAAAACACACAAATGTACAAAGGCCCAATTAGTATTTTTCAATCTAAGTCAGGACAATTTGACTGCGTTGGTCAAGTAAAAGCTGATTTGACAAAAAAAAAATCTTAATTAATTTTATTAATGTTATTTTATTAATTTAATTTTATAATGTTTTAAATAAATATTTCAACAATTTTTTAATTTGATTTTACCTTTTTACGTCACAACTGTCACAATTATAAAATTTAATATTCCTTTTCGTCTTGCCTACAATCAAATTTATATTTCTTTAGAATGAAATTATATTAAAAAATTACAAATATTCTCATTTATTTAATTTACAATAAATAGGTTTAAGTTCCAGTAGGCGACATTTACAAGGTGCATCCGGAAGTTTATCGGGTAGTTTACATGGTATTAATAGTGGTACATTAACAATACCACCATTACCACCGGCTCCATTACCACCAACAAGTGTACCACCACCACCACATATATGTATTGCTGGCGGTACATTAAGTAATGGATCTGATGATGATGATGATGACGATGATGATGATGATGCATTAAATCATGATTTATTTATAAATGATGTTCGTTTCGATGATGAAATTATAAATAATGATGAAAATGTTTAACAATCGGTTAATATTTTTAATAAATTACATGTAATGATTTTTACACATCTTTTGGTATTTAAAAATAAAAAGAAATCATACAAATTACTGAAACTAATTAAATAATAAAGAGAAAACAAAAAAAAAAAAAGAAAAATAACAATATTAAAAATACTAAATAAAACAAAAACTACATTGAAAAAGACATATAAAATGAGGAAAACAAAATAAAATATACTTAAAATACTAAATCTATATATACATATATACATACATATATATATGAAATAATATGTGGAAAAGATAAAATATATGTAAATATTTTCAATGCGATGAAAAGAATTTATAAAATATTATTCTACACTACTTGAAAAGAAAAAAAAATAAATTAAAAATAAATTAATTAAAAAAATAAAAAACATACAAAATTAGAAATGAAATTTTTATATTTTTCATACGAAATTAATTAATTACAAATTTATTATATATTTAATTTTGAAATAAATTTTTTTACAATTATAGTCAAATAAAAAAATAGTTTTGGAAATAAATTCATATTATGGGTATTCATTTTATTTTTTAAAGTTATTTTATATAAAATGAATGAAAAATAACTTTTTAAAAACGAAAATTGAAAATTAATTTTTCTAATTCAGAAAAATGAGAGTATAAATAACCAAAGGAATAAAAAAAAATTTGTATAATTAAAAATAATATTTTTATAACAGTTTTTTAAAGAAAATTTTTTCTTTTATAATAATTTTTTGGGAAACTCTTATTTATGCAAATTAAAGAAAATGTAAAATTAATTTCTGTTATATTATTAATTTTTGTTATACTAAGAATTTTAATAATATAATTCTTAATGTTAAAATATTAAATATTGACAAAATAATCCGAAATAATTTTCACAAAAAATATATAATTTAAAAATTATTTTTCTATTTATTATTCAGAAGAAGACATTAATTCCAAGAATTTGAATTAAATTTTGACCCTAATTTGAATTAAATGTTATCGTTATATTATGTACTTCTACATTAATTATCTCTTAAATTATTTTAAAATTACATGCCCCAAATTTTGCAATTCAATTTTACATAAAAAATTTACAGATTTTTAAATAAATATTGTAATAAACTTACATTTATAATAATGTCAAATAATTTGGCAGCATTTTTGATTATAAAATTTTTAATCGAGTGATTATTTGTCGCCATCTATTGAAATAATTTTTCACTATTATAAATTTTTATTCTATATTTCAAGACAACAATAAGAATAATTTTCAAACGTCATTAAATCAAATTTTAAATTTTTTATAACATGAATACCACCATTTTGTTTTTTCATAAAACTATTTTAATTTACATTTTATATTCTTTCTAAATAAAGTAATAAAGAGCTTAAAATTTATAATGAATTTTTATATTATATTAAAAATCAATATACTTGCCCAATTAAAAATTAAAATTTGAAGAAAAAAAAACATGAAAGATCGCATTGATACAGGCAATTGCCAAAAAAAAAAAAATAAAAATTTCATTTTTATTTCAATTTTTTGGTACTAACACACCAAGCAAACGCAAAATATATAAAAATCCTATTTATTTTTAAAAAATTTTTTTTCTAATTTCATAACTATGTAAAGCAAAAGTTATAAACATTAAAATTACATCCTTTTAATGAGAATTACAAAACAAAAATACACACAAAAACAAAATAAATAAGAAAATACACTCAGAAAAAAAAATACACAAAACTGTAGAAATAGTTAAATAAATTTAACAATAAAAATGATATATATGAACTACATATATAGAAAAACAAAAAACAAAAAAAAAACAAAGTAAAAAACATAAACGTTGTATATTTAATAAGTATACATTGTAGAAATCGATTAACAATTAAAAAGAAAAAAAAAAAACAAAAAATTTATTATTAAGGATTGTTGGTTTTTATATTTGATACGATAATAGAAAAATAATAAAAAAAAAAAAACAAATTAACAAATTGATCAACACGTAATTTTTACTTATTTTAACAGTAAAAAAATTGAAAAAAAATAAAAAAAAAAAAAAGAAATCAAACATTTTTTTAATACAAAATTATATAGAAATGTAAAAAGAAAAAAAGAAATATTAAAAATAAAATATCAAATTAATAAAAACAATAAAAATAAAAATAAAATGGAATTCCTAAAGAATTTACAAATATTGAGAAAAAAATAAAATCTTTTAAATTACAAGAAAATTTCAAAAACTTATTCAAAAATTTCAATATTATTATTAAAATAAAATTTTATTTGACATGACACAACTTGACTGTTATATATGATACACAATTTAATCCTAATAAATATTAAAATGTTATACAATATTCTACAACTACTTTCTAACAGAAATGCAACTAAATTCATAAAAAATTTTCTTTCAATTCCATTTTCTATTTTAAAAATTAAAAATTTTCTAATAAATTAAAGTTTAAGTGACAATGACATTTACGTCATTAAAAAAAATGTGTTAGCTTATGTCATATAATTGTTAAAATTAAAAATATTGACAGTATTTTTGATTCCAAAATCTTACGATTATTTGTTACAATCTATTAAGTAATTGTCTCAATATTATGAAATATATTTATTTCAAAACAATATTAAGAATTTCTGTGGCGAAATGCCAAAATTCATGCACAGAATATACAAATTTAAATGGGAATGCACAGAATTAAGCAAAATTATCGCCGCAAATTTAACCGACAACAGTAAATAGCCTTAATTTCTATTTGGAATTATTTGTTTCGTTGTGATTTTGTCGACCCGTTATTGTTCTGAGTTAACAACAAGTGTCCACCATTGCTGTTCACCACTTTGATTCTATTTTTACAATTACATATAATTATATGTATTTTTGGTCGTACTAATTAACATAAACTTTTATATATAAAAACTACCTGAATATAACAGTCAATTGCAATCTGTCAAATGATTTTTTTTTTATTACTATTGGAGTTAGTATACTTCATCAATAATAAATAAATATTTGATCAATTCAATTTTTAATATATGAAAATTAAAAATGAAATAATTCCAGTATAAATTTTGATACAATTCAAGTATGGGACAACAATAAGTTCAAAACATCACACGTACATAGTATAGACGTCTACGTAGATAATTACCTATTACACTTACGTGATTTTGACGTATCTAATTAAAGCTGTGTTGTTTATTTTTACGGAATTGTATTTGATGAATCCTATTCAAATATTAAATTTTTTTTGTTAATTTATTCGAATGTTTTATAATTTTTCATTTATAAAGAAAATTATAAATGAAAAATATTCCATATTAAATTAAATACTAACTCCAACTTCCTGCTCGTATAAAACTTAATAAATAAAAAAATTGTTTTAATTTTATCAGAATGATTAATTCGAAGTTGTTAAAAAGAAAATTTATTTATTTCTCAAAATCTAATTCAAAAATAAATAAGAAAATTATTATACAAAAGTATAATTTAAAAAGTTACAAAATTATAACGCTCCCATTTTCTAATTTTTTGCAAAATTTTATTTATTTAATTTTTATTTTCAAATTATTATTAATTTCGAAATATATTTAGCCAATATACAAAATCAAGTAAATATATTTAAAAAAGAAAAAGAAATAATAATAATAATGTTTAATAAAAATAGTCAAATAAAAAAAAAAAGCATATTATATACGAACTACGTAACAAAGTTAACAGAAAACTGAAGAAAATGAAAAAACAAAATAGATAAAATGCATTAAAGTTTAAATGAAAAAAAAAATGTTATTAAAATAATCAAATTTTTTAAAATATTTCTTACATAACTCATTTATTTATTTATTAATTTTTTTTTTTTAATTAAATTTTAAATTTTTATCAAACCTTATATATTGATATTTAATACTTTTATTTCTTGGTTATGTAGCGCACGACTTATTTACCCCGATTAAGTCTAAGCCTCATGCAACAAGAAAAAAAAAACTAGAAAAAAAAACAAGAAAAAAAAAGAAAACAAATTTTAAACTTTCACATTTTTTATATTTTGACATTCAAATTGTCAATATGTCAATTGTAACTGTATTACGCATATAATCTACTATACTCACTTAATTCAAAATTAATTGCAATACGATATTAAAATACAATTCAGAATTATATTGGCTGAATTGAATAACAATTTAATATTACTAAAATTAATTTTTGAAGACACGATACCTCTTTAATCAACAAAAAATTCCTCTTCATAATTGCAAGTACATTAATCAGGAAATCAACTATTCAATTTCAAAATCTGAATAATTATGGTATTAAAATGTAATTCAGCTTAAGAATTTATATTTGCCGAATTGATATTACCGCATTTTTTAAGACACGGTAACACTTAAATGAATAAAATATTCTTCTTTACAAATACATATTATAAGAATCTTAAAACTAAGATTCAACAATTTCTGTTTTCTTTTTTTTGTGTTTTTTTTTTTCACTCTGAATTTATCTACAATTTTTAAATATTTTTTAATAAAATATTTTATGAGATTTAGGCTTAATATGGGAGATTATAAATAATACTTACATAAATTAAAATTAAATCAAGAAAAATAAGAAAGAAATTGCAAAAAAATAAAAATGAAGAAAAAGATTTAAAAATACAAAAAAAAAATTAAGTGGCATTTAGCAATTTTATTAATAAAACTAAAAGAAAAACCAAAAAAAAAAAAACAGATTAATAAATTAATAGAAAAACAAAAACTAATTAAAAAATCAAAAAAAAAAAAAAATTAAAAAAATTAAAAAAAATGTTTATTCCGGAATTCTTCAATCCGCGATTAAACAATCGTGCCAATAAAAGAACATAATCTAGATATACCTATTTTATAAAAAATTAATTAAAATAATTTTTTTATTACATAAAAACAAAAAGCTGTTTATGTGATTTAGAAAATGATCATTAAGTTGAAAATTAATAATATTATTATATTAGTATATATATAATAAATATATATATATGTATACCTATATAAAAAATATAATATGCATCTATTTATAAAATTATATAAATAATATTTATAACAAATTATATATTATGACAAAATTTTATAATAATCGAAAATACAGAAGAAAAAAAAATATTTAAGAAAAAAAAAGTAAAAAATCTCCACGCAAAATAAATCCATATTACAAAAATACAATAAAAGAAATGCTATAAAAAAAATTGAATAAATTATCTAAAAAAAAATAAGCACATTATTTAATTCTCGTAAATATTGAAAATTTTTTCCAATTTAAAGAAAATTTATTTATTTTTGTTTATAATTCAATAATTGAATTCGGTATTTAATTTGACAATATTTTGTAATTAATTTTGACAATATTATGACATTCACTTTATTAATTATTTGAATAGAGAATACCGGATTTAATAAAATTTTTAATAAATTAATTAATTAAATGTGCTATATCACATTAATTTTATATTAAAAAATTATATTAATAATATTTTAGAAAAATATAATGTTCATTACTCAAATATTAATTTATTATATTAAATTTCTAAACTAAATTTGTTTTCTAAAAAAAACTAAAAAAAAATTTAATATTCAATTAAATAATTCTTGTATAACTAATTTTTATGAATTTTGTTTTAATTATGTATGTACTTAAATGTTATATTTCTTAACATTTCATTGACATGCAAATGTCACTTAAATGTCATTTACACATGTGTGTGAGAAAATAAAATTTAATTAAATTTCTTTTTTTTTAAATATTAGAATTACTTCATATAATTAAAAACTATAGCTTAAAAAAATTTATTTCCAAAATTTTGTGACAATTTGTCATTTTGAATGTCATTGTCAAAATTATTATTCAATTATGTGCATTTATTTCTATTTTAATGTGGAGAAATTTTATACTTATTTATATTTGAATATATTATCAAACGTTCATACAGATTTACAAACATATTTATATATTTATTTTTAATTTATATCCTGTTTGTTTTTTTTTATTAATTTTTATAAAATTTAAAACAAAATCCATTTTATTTTTTTCTTAATTGAGATAAATTATTCAAAACTTAGTGACTATCAACAATGCATCTTCCAAAATACTATTTAAAAAACAAAACAAATAATATAATAATGAAAAGAGAAAAAACAAAAAGAAAACGAAAAAAACTGATTAATAAACATACATACACACACGTTATATAGGAATGTTAAAACTAATTATAGAAATTCACACTATATTATTATAAATATAATAAAAACTAATAAAAAAAAAATATAATATAAAAGAAATTAAAAAAAACAGAAGCTAGTAAAAACAGCAAATAAAATATTCAAAAAATTTATAATAAATTAAAAATAAAAGACAAAATTTGAATATTTTGAAAAATTTAAAACTAAAATTAAAAAAAAATTTGTCTAAAAACTTTTTAGCAAGCAATAAAATATAATTAAAAAATGAAACCATTAAACTAAAACCTAAATAAATAAATATAAAGAATAATAGAAAAAAAAATAAATATAAAAATTCAACGGGATTTGTTACGTCAATTTAAAATACATATACATAAATATTTATATATAAAAAAAATATTTGTATACACAGCCATACACATACATCTATATAAAACACATAGAAAATAACATATTTTAGAAAAAATAAATATGTTACAAAAAGTATCGAAAAGTATTTTTTAAATATATAAAATAAAGAAAATCTTGATTCAAAGCACGAAAATAAAAAATAAAAAAAATAATAAACAATATTCTTAAATTAAATATTTTAAAAATATATTAATCTTGAAATACTTTTATGTTCTCATGAAAGAGACACAAATATCAAAAAAGAAAATGGTTCACAAGCATTTGAAAAAAATTTCAAAAGGAAATTTTAATCTCTAGCCTTACAGCCATATTGTTGAATATTATTTTAAAAAAATTTTAAAAATATAAACTCTTGAAAATAAAAAAATGATTATTTAAAAAACTTTTATTTAAAATTTACCATTGACATAAACCTTCAATTCTAACTAAACAAGCCGAATAGACATGTTTGAATACAAACATGTTTGATTAATATTTAAACTTTTATTTTGTTAATCTTCATAACAATTATGCATGATCATGAATAATTATTTTATTCTACATTTATATAAAAATAAAATTTTATAAAATATTTCAAATATTAATTATTTTGTTGATATCGAACACAAAAAATAAATTTTTAAAAATTATGAAAAATATTATTAATTTTTAAATTAGGTTTCTGTATAAGCAAAACAATTTATTCAAACTCTTTTATTTTCTTTCATGAAATTTAAAATATAATATCACATAAAATTCGTGCTTTGGCCTGATAATAAATTATATACATATTATACTTAATGTAATTTCTACATAAAATTTAAATTTAATAATAATAAAATTTGCTTATGTATAAATTGCTCTCAAATTTTCATTTTTTTTTTCTATAATAAAATTTTATTTTATATTTTTAAATAATTTTTATTTAAAAAAAAAAAAATAAAAACATTAAAAGAAAAATATTATAAATAAATAAAAAAAAAAATTAATTCTTTTTTATAATTTTAAAATATCACAATATTTTATATAATTATAAGTATATTATAATTAATATAATTAAAAACAAAAAAAAACAAAAACCAAATACTATTAAAACTTATATTAAACAAAAAAATTAAAATAAAAATTAAATCATAAACTAAAAATTCATTAAAGAACAAGAAAATTCGTTTTTAAATAAAAACAAATAAAACAAAAATATATCATTAAAATTTATATTAAAACAAAAAACAAAAAATATAATAATATAAACACCAGTAGTTAAAAAACTTGAAATGCTCCTTTAAAGTCAAAACAAAAAAAAACAAGATTAAATTAATAAAATATTTAAAAAAAAAAAAGAATTAAATTAAAACTATATAGAAGGAAATTGTAGTGAAATATAAATATGAAAATAAAATAAAGAAAACACAAAAAAAAAAAAAACAACATTAAAAAACCAAAATGTGTCATCAAGCAGTCATATTTTACTCATTCTTTTAATAAAAATAAAAAAAAAACACAAAAAAAAACTTAAAATAAAAAATTTAATATAAAAATACATAATTAAATAATAAATAAATTAATTGAATAAAATTAAAAGATTTAAGCGAAAAACCAGGTTTAAAAAAAAAAAAGCAAAAATTCTAATACAAAAAATAAACATTTATATTATTAAATATAACAGAAAAGTTAAATATTTTATAAAAAAGAAAAACAATTTTTGTAAATTGTTAACTATTATTTTTATTTAAGATTTTATTAAGATTTTATTAATATTTTTTTTTAATTTAAATTAATAAAGAATGCTTTCAACTCTTATATATTTTAGAATTTCTTTAAAAAATATTGAATTAATTTTTTCTTTTTAAAAATTTTAATTGTAAAAACACCACTCCAATTTACACATTTAATTAATAGCATTTTAATACACAAAAATATTTTTCGAAATTATTTTAAAATTTGAAAAATTTTTTAATTATTATTATATTATATTAGAATATAATAGCCTTATAATAAGAATAAGAAATTAATTAATTAATATGTACATTATTTACATAATTTATATTATTTAATTTATAATTATATTTTATTTAAAAATTATATTAAATTTTAATTAATAAAAATATAATTTTATATTGGTATTTAAATATTAGAGTAATAATTTTCACATATTAATTGTATTATTCTAAAATTTCAATTAAAATTTTTAAATTAAAAAATCCTTTTACAAAAAACTTTGCAAATAATAAATTAAAAATTTTTTTATTAATATTTTTTATATGTATAGGTAATTTTAAGTTAATCTTTTATTTTTCTATATAAACTATATATGTATGATACAAAATACAAATTAACAAAAAAAAAAAAGGAAAAACCAAAAATTTTAATATTTATAATTTATAATTATTATGAAATTTTGCAAAATAAAAATAATTATATATTTGTATTTCTATATAAATCAAACATACACATATTATAATTATACAAGTATATTATATAAATATATGTACAAAATTTTTATTATATTTATATACAAAAAATAATAATAATAATAAATATGAAAAAATATATGCATATACATATATATATATTTATATACGATAATATATATATAACGAAATAATTATTGGTTTCATAGATGCACGTATATTTTGATAAACACAACGCAAATAATATATAAAATAAATAAATGAATAAATAAATATAAATAATAATAATAAATAATAATAATATTCATAATAGTATTTAAAAACAATAACAATTCAAAGCTAAATATAAACAATCTAAACTTAAAAAAAAAAAAAAATAGTGAAAAACAAAGAAAAAAAAAACTTAAATATGTAAAATTGTTCGATTGAATCTTAAAAAGAAAATATTTGTTGTTTAGAAATTAATTTAAAAAAAAAAAAACAAAAAATAATTAAAAAAAAAAACACTTTATAAATAAAAAAAATTAAAAAAATACAAAAAAAAAAAAACCAAAAATGAAAAACCGTTGTTGTTTTAGTTATAAGCAGTAAAAGAACAAAAAAAAAACATAAAAAAAGATTTTGTAATATTTTTTGTGTTATAGCAATAATGTTGGTATAAAAAACGTATTTATTATTATTATAACAAAAAACCAAAAAAAAAAAAATAAATAAATAAATAAAAACAAAAAAAAAATTTTTAAATTGAAGAAAAAAAAACATAAAATTACAGAATTTTAAAGCAGAAAAAAAGATGGTTTGATGATAAAAAAAAAAAAATAATATAAAAACAAAAAAAAAATGTATTCAAAAACCCAAAAAATAAAAGTTAGAACAAAAATTATTAGAAAAAAAAAAATAACCTGAAACTAATAAAAAAAAAATATTAAAAAAAATGCATAAACTTATCAAAAACCTACTCAATTTCATGTTAACATTAAAGATAAATAAAACATATAATTAATAATTTAAATATATAAAAATAAAGGTATTGTTTAAAAAAAAAAATTCCAAAACAAATTGTTGTTATTTATGTACAAATAAGTCTACTTTTACCTCTTCGCCCTCTTAACCTTCGGCCTTCAATTAAATAAATAAATATGTATAACAATTAATGAAGGCTTATGACTTGTACTTACTAACTGTACAGGGTCTTTTATTCTGGTCTTTGATATAGCATTATATTGCAAAAGTCTCAGAAATAATATATCTTATTAGACGAAAACCTGGCAAGCAAAAAAAAAAATTTCAATCCTTGTTAATTCAATATTCAGAATTTCTTTTCCAAAATGAAACACAATTGCATTAACTTCATTTAACTACCAAATATTTCCAAAAATTAAAGAAATTTAAAATCAAATTGAAAAAAAAAACAACAAAAATAAACTTTTTTTTTAATTAATTATAATCCAGTAAAGTTTCTCAGTTAATTTCCTCAGCAATTAGAACTCAAATATTTAATTCCAAGAGATTAGTGAAAGTTATGCTTTCCATCGGGGCTTCGATGCATTAACAAAAAATTACTGGTTTAATGTTTTAGTAACCAGACTTTAAATATTAAATTTCAAGGAAATTAAATATTTCTCTGTATATGAGCAATTTCCTTAAAAATGGCTTAACATATTGTAATATAGAACTTCTTCATACCTAAAAAATTTTTTTTAAAAAAATCTCTTTAATATTTTTTTGATCTGACATATCCTGAACTTGAAAAACCGTCCCATAACCGAGGTGAACTCGAACTAAGAGTTGAACTTACGATACAGGATTGTAACAGGCAGACATACAGAAACGTAGACAAACAGTATACAATTTAGTCTTTAAATCAGCATATAACCGTTCCAATTTTCTGTTTTAAATAATATAAACTTTAATCAATTTATTTTTTTTAGTTATAAAAGTAAGATAAGAGCCGTTACACTCTTATTTCAAATGCTAAAATAGGCAGTAAACTTGTAATTAACATACATACATAAAAAAATTGATGAAAGTTTGGTTCCGAACAAAGATTCACTTTCTGATATTTGATTGTCATATGAATTTCTTGAATTTCTGTTAATTAGTTCCTTAGTAATGACCAAAAATATAGAGTCGGTGTTCTCGAAAATTTTATACATAATTTTATTGTTTCATCACTTATAATCCATTTAGCGCCGAGGATAAGTATTTCCATCACATTTAATTTAACTGCAATCGGATCCAAAAGTATTTGATATTTTGTACCTAATAAATTTTTGGTTTTTGATATTTTGTTTATCCATTAAATAAACTTAGTAAGGTAAACATAAGTAAGTCATAAAATAAAGCGCAAAATAAATCAGAACTATATATTATAAACAAATTTTTATAAAATTTTATTAAGGGCAATAATAAAGGCAAAGTAAATTGAAAAAAATTTGTATAATAATATTCTTCATTTTTATTATTTTCTCGTACATAATAATAATAATGATATTCCCCAAAATATTTCCTTTATTTTATTAACTTACACGATAATAATAAAGATATATTTTTTTATTACATTAAATTTAAATTAAGCTTAAACTATCAAAATATGAATTCGGATTATACAAAATAATTTTAAGTCTTCGGTATTACAACAAATTTGAACAAAATATAATTTAGACCGTTGTAATTTTCAGACATTTTTCAAGTTTTTTTTTCTATTATTATTATTTTCTCAACTTTAACTAAATAATCTGTCTAAACTTTTAAATAATTAACCGAATTCATGATGTTTTGATTTTGTTTTTCATTATTTATTTTATAATAATAATTTTCAAAATAATAATATTTAAACGTATATAAAATTTATATAGGTAATTTTATGAGAATACAATTTTTATTGGTTTTATTTATTTTATATGTAAAAACAAATTTTGCGAACAAATATATTTCATATACAAAAAAAAAAAGAGAATAATTACAAAATAATTCCATTTAAATTTAATATACTTTTACAATGATAATTTATATTTTATTTTTATATTTTAAATATGTACAAAATTGCGTCCCATTTATAACTTCTCATTTAATTTTCTTTTTTGTTATTCTAAGATTTTCTAATTGTTCTTTAAAACTTGTTTTTTAAACTGTGTTGATTTGTAAAACAAAATATATTCGTTCACAAAATAGCTAATATACTATCTGTACTCTAAATAATATTTTTGAAAAGCGAATTTTTTTACAAAGACAATCTGATTAAAGTCTAAAGTTTTAAAAATTTTAAATACAACTCATATGCTTAAAGAAATATTTATCAAATCTGAAAACATTAAATATAAAAATTTGAAGTTATTAAATGTGGTAAATACAAACTTCAACTTGATAATCTTTGAATGCATACTCATCACTTAATTGCAAGAAAAAAATTAATAATTTACAAAAAATTTTCACGATTTTAATCGTTTCACTTAGTATTTTAATACATGTTCACTGAGTTTGTATAAAATTAGTAACAGCATTTCTTTTTTTCTCTAATTTTTCTTGAACCTAAGTGGAAAAAAACATTGTACCTTTACGGTAATTCTTTATTAATAATATGTATTTAATGATGGAGTAAAAGTAAGACTAACTTTTTTAACACAGCTCTATTTTATATAGATCTTTTTTTTCTAACTTGAAATACAGTTTTTGTTGTACCAAAATTTATATTTCAAATAATTTCTAAATTTGAAGGCAATTGAGATAAAATTTAATGATTTTAAAAATTTTGAAAACCGATAAAATAATGAAATAAGAAGAAATAAAAATAAATGAAAAAATAAAAAATGAAAGTTATAATAACCACGTAACTTGATTTTGCCATTATTTTATGTATTTCGAATTTTTCCGGGCACATAGTTTTTATCAATTGTATTTTCTTGTAAGAACATATGCAAGCATTTCTCATTTTGAGCCAATGGGTGTCCTGCTATTTTATTTATAAATGCTTCTAATCCTTTTCGTCTTTCTTCAATGAAATTTTCATCAAATATACCGTCATCTCCACGGAAGGGCATTTGCCTTTTCCATGCTTTTCCAGGTAATGGTGGAACAACAATCTAAAGTTTAAATTTTATATTAAAATTAATATTAGAAAAAATTTAACAAAAATATTAAAATCAAAAAAATTTACCTTACTATCACGTTCTAATTCATTTCGAAGCCATTCAAAATCACTATATCTGCGTCTAACACTGGATTCTTTTATTTTAAATACAGGTAAATTTGTCTGAAATATTATAGGAATCATAGTAATATTTAAAGTTTTAAGGACTAATATAAATATTTGTAATTGTATTTAAAATTATCTATACCTATTTCATAATAACTTTAGCTTTAGATAATTAGATTAAAAAACAAGTCAAATATGATATAAACAATTAGTTGGGTAAGTGTACATGTCGCATTGAAAAATTTTTGACAAACAGAGCTTTTTCTTATTAGAACATATTATACAATAATAAAATCGAAAAAAAAATTAAAATACCTTGTATTATCTAAATAAAAAAATATTAAAAAAATTTTATTAATATTCTATGTTGCGACTTTGAGTCAAAACAAATGTTAATTATACAATTTTATGTTTCACAAATTCATTAAGCTACATTTATTAAATAAGGTGAGTGTAAGGTATAATCTACCTTTTGTTAATACCAAGGTATAACAAAAGAAAATTTTATACTGTATATTTGCTAATCAATAGTTCTAAATTTAGGACATAGAACATTGGCCTTTTGTTGTACCATTGAATGTACATATGTATATAAAAAACAGATGAAAAAAAATAGCTTCATTTCTAAGTTATTCCGATTCGTAAATTATCAGTGAATGGCTTCTAGCTTTTACATACATAACATTGGCTTCGAATAAAACACAATATACGTAATAATTTTAAACTAAAATCTTATAAGTTCACTACATTAGTGTGTAGTTGTTAAATTATCTCAAACTTAAAAGTGTTGATTATTACTTTGTTTAAATTACATTAAGAATGATTCATTTTAATCTGCCGCTAACAGATTAAACAAATAAATTAAGTTTATGTTTTTGAATACAAGTGTTTAAGACATACAAATAATCAAAAAATTACCCTCATCCGAACTTCGTAGTCAGTGTATCGTTTTTTCCCAGCCGTCATTGTGGTCAATGGATTAGCGACATCGATCTCAAGAAAATTAGCTGGTACTGCGTAAGCATCATCCAAAGTTTGCTTTTTAACATTTAAACGCCTGGTTGCGTCTGCTGTACCATCCGATTCAACCATCATTTTTAATAATTTAGAAAATAAATTATATTTAAAATGCAATTTTCTCCACGCCTCTCCAAATGTAGAAAGCAACTCTTACAAGAAATCACCTAATTATTTTGGAAATTGATACAAAAATCAATGAAAATAATTGTTTCTTTTTAATTATATTTTACAAACTCGAAACTTAAAAATGATTTGAGTTTCTACAAGCTCTAGAATTTTCAAATTTACAGATAAATAGTTTTATACTGTCACTCCCCCAAAAATATTAATAAAGTTCAACCATCAGAAAATTTTACGAATTCTTCTGCCAAAAGTGACAGTTTTCAGGGATGAAATGAAAATTAAACAAAAAAGCGCCATATTGTATTTGCGTCAGAAATGAAAAACTATTCAAATATTAGAAGTTAATTATTCAAGATTAACATATTTTTGTTACTCTTCTGCATTTTCACTATTAAAAATTTTATATTGTCTAAATTACACCATTACTATATTAATACAGAATTTAGCAACTATAATTCATAAGCTAAAATGCGTATAAATTCTAAGTATGTGTGGAAATACTATTATTGTAAATGCAAACCAATCCACACAAATGATTCGTGTCTATAATAAAGTTGAAATTTTTACGATATCAAATGATTCACATAGTGATTTAGCAATCCATAGAATAAACCCCTATTACAACGATTTGAAGTTGAGTTACCCATTTTGATTACGTATTTTAATTACTCTTTATTATGATTAGTGAAAAAATTAACAAAGTACATAATATAGTTATTAAACTTTTATTAAAATTGGAAAATGCTTTCAATTTGATGTGTGAATCGCGAATATAGTAATAATATAATATGTACATTTGTACTTACTGAACTTTTTTTCATACTAAAATGTCCTCAAGCTTTTCTGATAGACTTCAAGGAAAAAATATAAAATATAAAAATGAAAAAGATACTTAAATACATACACAGAGTGATTTTGAAAGGTATACAATAACATATTCCATTCGTTAGACGATCGAAAATGGGTAAAACATTTATTCTGGACTGGGTTCCAAATCTGCGCTAAGGCCTAGTAAAGGGCTTAAGATAAACATGTTGCTTGATTCTGTATTTTATGTATCTTTGGAATACAAAACATTCGAACTTTAGGCAAAATCAAATTTTTCCCTTGTTTTATTTTTTCAGTTTTTTCTAACTTGACATTGTACACTTTTCCAAAATGCGTTCTATGCGTTCTGGATACGTAACATAAAAGTAAATTGGGTATCGAAAAAATCGAGAACGCTCTTCTTATACCGTGACTTCAATAATGCCTTATGAAAAGTTTAAGTACGGTAAAGATACATTTTGGAATACAATTTTTGCAATATTAATACACATTTTGACGTTTGTTTGAAAATTTCAATTTAAAGTTCTGTGCAAAAGTTAATTTTTAACAAACGTTACATCATTAAAAATATGGCCCTATAGTTATGACAATATAGTTTTTATGCAGCATTTTAGAAAAAAAACTTAATAAAACTAAAAAAATCTATTTAGTATTTTCTTGATCTGACATATCCCGAAAACGTGTCAGATCATTTCCTAGCCAAAGTGAATGGGATTATCGAGCCCATTCTAAGTATTATATTAAATTTTTGATATGCAATACAATTTCTTTGAAATTTTATGAATTTGAAAAAGTAGCAATAACAAAAGCTATTTCTGCAATTATACAAACTTTTATATGTGAGTTTTTTTTTAAACAACGGAAACATAATAAAATTTAATTATATCCAGCAAAGTTTTAGAATTGTATACCTTTTTTGGTAGAACGAAAAAAAATTTTAATTCCGCAGAAATAGTTTCCACTAAAAATTGGATTAAACAAATATATGAATAAGTTTTGTAATAATCGCAAATTTATACAACATAAAAAATATAATAGGTACAATGTTAACTTAAAAAATTCGAATTTTTAAGTCTTTATTTATGACAAAATTATGTAGCTAATTGAAACCAAAAGTTACATACACTTAAAATTTAACATAATCATATAATATTTTTTCTATTTATATATATTGTATACACCCATATATAATGTATATATATAATATAAATACATTTTTATAAATTATTTTCTTTGACGACCTCTTTTGGGTTGTGGAACATCTAATTCAGAACTAGACTCTGAATCCGTTAAAATTTTATTTCCAGAGTGTTTATTTTTTTGAGAATTTTTTAACCGTCCATTTCTTTTTCCAACATTACTATTTTTGGAGGATGATATATATTCTTCTTCGCTTTCTTCACTAATACTAGAGCTTTCTGATGACGTCATATTTTGACGAATCTTCTTTGAAGTTTTTATATTTCCAACTGGCTTTTTGTTTCGATTTCTATTTGAAGTTTTTGATTTAGATGTTGTAGTTGTCCGCGATTCCGTAGCTTCGCTACTGCTTAATATCTCTGGGTTACCTTCTCTAACTTCCAAACACTCCGCTAATCGAGATTCAAATTCTACGACCGCATTTTTCAATTCTTGTTTAGCAAGTTTTGATGTATTTGAAATTATAAGTTTGAATGAATTGTAAACTTCGTCTACTTGAACTTTGTCCTTGAAGTATTGAATATTATCAGTTAATTTTTTAATAGTTTTTTCTGTATAATTAAGCAAGCTGAGACAATAAGCAATATCTCTCCATTGACGCTCCTCATGTGTTACTGAAAAACGTAAACATAATTTTTCAACTAAACTTTCCACTTGACGATCTTTATGTATTAAATTAAGTATATATTTCATTATTATTCTATACTTTTCTTCCTCAACATTAACATTAACATCACTCAACTTCGAAATAATATCAGGCAAAACATTATATAAAATATTTGATTTGTTCGCAATTTCTTTAAAAAATCGCTTTGTAATGTTTCGAATTTCTTCGTACTCGTCAACTATACATAAAGCTAAATCCGCTATTTGACCTTTCACACGAATCATTTCATGCAATATCAAATGACTCAATATTTTTGCTGCCGTTAAACGCAATTCATTGTCTGTTTCATGTAAAATTGCATACAAATGACCCGTCCAAGGCTCCAAGACATTTGGAAAACGAAACGTCAAATCGGACAAGCCCACGACAATATTGCATTTTATTTTCAAATTTTTCGTTTTTGATAAGATGTTCATTAAAAACGGCATATAAGTCTCGCAAAATTTTGAGGACACAGACATAAATCTAATCAAAGCTAAAGTAGAAGATTGTTGTAGTAATTCATCATTATATTTGCCGGGATGTTTACAGATTTCAACTACAATCGGTATCAGTTTCGGCAAAATTCCATTTTTTGCGAACAGCATTTGATCCTCACATATATGTGTAATCAATTCGGCAATACTATCTTCTGCTGTAGCTCCTACTAGCTCCTCATTAGGCTAAAAAGAAAATTAGAACACTACAGACATATTTTAATTTTAAGGTAAATTATTACTTCTTGTTGCGGTTCTGCTGCTGAGTTTGTTAATCTTTTCAATGACTCACTCGCAGACATGTTTATAGTTTTCCGTTTAAAATTGTTTACATGATTTTTTTTCTTTTTCTGATTTTTGATCTCTTCTTTTAACTCTTGCCTTAATTTCATATTATTATAGACGTCAATGTCTAAGAAAATCATTTCTTTCATTGTCGCAAAGCCTACAACAAATATCAACCGCGTTATGAGGAAAACAGGGATTGTCAACTTTTTTGATTTTGGAGTAAATGTTTCTTCTTGAGTAAGTGTTTGCCCTACTGGTAGTTGAGATAATGTTTGACTTGGTGGTAATTCCACTTTATTAAGTGATATTCCTTCGAATTTTCCTTGTAACTCTTTCAATTTCTCATGTAAATCAATAATAAGTTTTTGGCATATAACATCAGGAGCTTGCCCTAAATTATACAGAAACTCAAGCGTTTTAATAGCAACATTATCAAAATCTTCAATTCGAGGGTGAAAGAACAATTTCTTAAAACATCCTAAAATTTTTTGTACTAATGGGTGATTTTCATCATATCGTTTATAATATTTCGAACGGGATTCTGTAGGAACTGAATTCAATAAAAAGGACAAGCAGCCTACGTAGATTCTTGGATCTTTCATACCACGCTCTTCGAAACCAATTGTTTCGATTACATTAATGTTAGCAGTAATAATTGTTGATTTAGCATTAGATGCGAGAATTAGCAATTCTAATGCTTGCCTTGATTCATTTTCAGTTGTTCCTTCTAACTTAAGAGTAAACCGTTCAAAAAGCACTTGAATTATTTGAAGATCAATATCATTTGTATCTACCCACTCCTTAATTAAAACTTCCATTGCAATATACTCCCCATAATTCAGTTCCTCAAATAAAAGGCAAAGATTTTTTACTACTTTAATTGCATGCGCTCTAAAATATTTAATTTTGGATAAGATTTAAAAGAAAAAAATATGAGTTTTACCTCCCAGTAGAGTCTGTGGTAAACAAAACTTTCTTATAAGCATTTGAACAAACATCTCGTTTTTCTTTATCACTAGACCATACTAAATGTAACATTTGCCTCATTCCACTTTCTGTTCCTTTAATTCCAAACATATAGCCAGTTGTAAAAAAGTCCACTGCTTCGAACACGTCGCTATTGGTTTTTGAAAGTAACATTTCTTGAATTTTAGGAAGAGCTGCAGTAATAATTTTCGAGAACTCTATTGAATCATTTAAAAATTTAACAGTGTTCATTTGCGTTTCAAAAGTTTCATTCTAAAAAAACATAAAAACATACAATTTTTTTATTTATACCATAAAATATTTTATACCCACAATTTGATTGTTTATACCAGTGTTGATAAATATATATGATTTTAATAATGTTAAATAATAAGCGCACTGCTCGTCAAATTTCAATGCCAGCCTATAAATAAGCAAAATAAGAGTTTATTTTTCTTTATCGTTTGAATTTTCACCATTCAGAGTTTCCCGCAATATGATCTGCTTGTTTTGCCAGTACAACTGCTTCACGGTATTTTTTTTCTACTAATAAATTTGCCACTTTTTTCACCATATTTTCATAATTTTCCTGTGTATTCGGTAATTCACCCAAACCTAAATAAATGTTTTTAATTTATGTATTTTTATTAATCAAAAGTTATTTAGCTTATACTTTTCGATAGTACGTCTTCTATAATTGGAAACAATTCTGGGATAATTTTCTCCCAATCTTTTTCTATTTCGGCCAGTTTCTTATTTTCTTCAACTAATACTTCCTTTAGCTTTTCCAATTTTTCTAATTCTTCTTCATATCTTTTTTGCAGTTCTGCCAGCGTTAATTTGGCAGAAAAAGGATTATTTTCCAAAAATGACTTTAGTAACGCTACAGAATTTTTGCGAACTGTTGAAGTTTTATCATCAAGTCGTCCCACCGCTTCTGTAAGTACTCTAAATTGGTATGCTAACGGAACCGCATTTTGTTCTTTCATGTGATTCCAAATTTGTAGAACTTTTGAACGTACGTGGGCTGAGACATCTTTTATGTGCTGTAATAAATTATCCAGAAATTCATCTCGGATTTCTTTCATTTCTTCGGTAAGATCTTCAGATGTAAGTTCAACTGATATAACATCTCCCATCATTTGCAAAACACAATTTCTTAGAACGTGAGATTCACAATTTAGTAATTCATCACCAACTGAAGACAAATGCGGGATCATTAATTTCGGAGCTATAACACCTAGCTCAGTTAAAAAAGTACTAAAATATCTTGCTATTTGGGTATCGCCTGAGTCTGTGCTCAAAGTTTCCACGATATCTTTCAAAAGAACTTGAAAAACTGTAGTTATTCCAAACTCTTCATGAAGCAAAAGCAACCCATTTGCTGTAGGAATTAATGATTCTTCACTATTTCTGAGAATTTGTAAAATTTTTATTGGGAATGTTAAAGCGTGATTATATCGTTTTATTGCAGCTCCAAGAATTTGAAATACAGTATCGCTGACATTTTTATTTTTGCTTGAATAAATTTCAAGTGTACGATAGGAAACGTCGCATAACAAGCTTAAAATTAAAATTAATATAATTAGGTGCATAAATATATTATACACAAATTATTAATAAGAAAAAACCTACTTCACAAAATTCTCTTCTGCTACAGGTGGATCCCAGAGCTTTTCTAAAGGAAGTTGAAAAAAGTCATAGAGCTGAATTAAGAACTTGAATCTTTTTTGTTCCCAATCCTGCCCTTCAAAAAAGTCTACATTTACTTTTTTACTCTTTTTGAGTTGTTGTGTTTGCGAATGACAAACAACATTATCCAAGCACTTAACTGTTCCGACCAATAAATAAATGGTCATTTTAGTCAAATTTAAGTAAGAATTTCTCTCTTTTATATTTTCGTTACTATTTAATATGCCCGCTAATTTGGCACCCAACTTATCGACAGTTAAATATAGTAAATCGAATGCTCTAAGCAGTTGAATTGTGGACAAGTTCTTCGAATTTTCAATTACAGAAAAATAAGTGTCGAAATGATCAAAGATGTAGAAAGGATCGCCCGCTAATGCCGCCTGTTTACATCCTAAAAATATTAACCTCAATTTTCGTACGTTGATTCAGAATTAAATTAACTTACTTCGAAGCTGATCTGATATTTCTTTAGCGTCATAAACTTCTTTGACGAAATAAATATCTCTTTGAGAATTCAAAAGATCTGCATTAGATGTTGGTATTATAAATGAAAAATCTGCCATAATTTTATCTCGCAATTTTGCTTTTATATATATGTATATATATTTTTTTAGTAAAGTGTATTTAAATATCGTTGATTTAGAATAATATGTTTATGAACCAAAGTATTTTATGTCCGTTTCAAATACTAAATTCAATTTTCTTGGAACGCCGTTACAAAAATAAATTAAATCGGCGCTTGTTGTTTATGTTTTGATTTTTGACATTACGAAACACAATTGGAATTATACAAATGTCATTAAGCTTGTTCAACGTATTGAATTCTCTTAACTGAAACATTGAGTAAAATATACTTCATTCAATAAATAACTTTGTATTGTATTATAAATTAAGGTAAATAAATATATAATGTAGATTGGCAGTTCTACTTTAGTCAACGATGTACTTTTAGTTACACAGTTTTGAACTTTCAATTACACGTTTCTCTCGTATTCTTTTTTCAATGCATATTGAAATTTTTGTCACCAAAAATATGTCAAGTGTGCGTCAATTTAGCTTGTTTTTGACCTAATGGTACAAAGTGAATTTAGTACATTCTTACTTTCGTTGAAAATTCAGATTGTACCAAAATTAAGAACGAAAAATTCACCGCAGATCTCTTATTTTAATAGATGTGTGATAAAATATGAAAATATCTTTTCTTTTGCATAAACCCTAACGTTAGTAAAATTAATCAATAAAAATATATCATCAAAAAAATACTAACCTTTTTAGCGGGAAAAATTTGTTTTAGTGGCAAAGTGTTCTTGGAGTATCTAAAAATTGATACTCAGCTACATATTTTTTGGGGAAAATATTTCTTGTACTGTCAGGTCTATCGAAGTTAAACTAAGCTTTTTCGTTATTATTTTTCAGTCATTTAAATTAGTTTGTGAGAAGGAATTGGGAAAGGAACAAAAGAAAAGCAACAATCAACTATAAAAGATGTAAGTTCCGTGAAGCATTCCCACCGAGAAAAAGTAAAACTATATATGAATGCACAAGATAACAAATTGGTAAATTGCTGGGGGAAGATTGCACATTGGTATGTACAAATATTGAAGTTAGGTGAAGTAATTTACTGTATACCGATTGGTATACAGCAAATTAAAAAAAAACAAAGTACTCGATAATCTTGTTTTTTCTTATCGAAACTATCTTCGATAGTGTTTTGGTTGTTTGCTATACCGATTTGTCTGCCAAAAAGTGGCATTACTACATTCAATTGACTAAAGAAAAAAAAAAATAAATAAATTAGATAAAATTATTCTAAGCCAATTAAGGCTACAAATTCTCTTGCCTCTTGGCAATTTTTAACAAATCAATTTTTTATATACATAAGTAATTGGTTTTATTTAACTTAATATACATACTTATATAGTTTCTTTATATCCTGTCCCCTTAGAATTTAATGGATCATTAAAAGGAAAAGATTTCGTACATATGTATGTATAAAATAAATTATTTTGGAATACAAAATATTGGAATATTAAAAATTATTTTTTTCCTTTGGACAAACTTATATCACAATTTAATACAAAAAATACATAATTTGAAGTTATGGCTCAAGACGTTCTAGTATCCAGTTCAAGTATGGTACTGTTTTAGTATAAACACCAGGCCACCCTTCCAATCCGCAAGGACTTGGACCAAATGAAACTATACCCGCTAAATAAAATGAATGTTGTTTGGTAGATGTATCAATACCGACTAATGGCCCACCTGAATCACCATTGCACGTATCAACACCTTTGGATCCACCTGCGCAAATTTGTCTATCGTTAAGAGCAACATTGTATTCGGAATAAACAATGTTACAAGACGATAATGAAACAACATCTACCTTTGCTTTTAGTTTTTTTGTGCTTGCATAACCTGTTTCAGTTCTTCCCCATCCAGAAATTGCCATAGATATTCCATTTAAATTTAATTCTTGTAAATTACTTGAAATTGGCAAGCAAATTGGTCGAATATATTTAGTATAATTTATAGGCTTTGATAAACGCAATAAAGCAATGTCATTTGATTGAGTTTTAGAACTTGCATTGTAATTCTCATGGACAATAGCCTTTTCAATTGTAACGTCAACATGAACTGGTGCACATTCTTTATTTTTATTTATATCGATAACGCAATCTGGGTTCGTTTCAATATCATGCTCCCCAAGTCGTACTGTATTTAAACGCCAATCTTTGTTAATTTTTTTGACACAATGTGCTGCAGTAAGAACATATCTGTCATTGATTAAACTGCCGCCACAATGATGTCCTGGATCTTCGTTTTCTAAAAACAATATTAATATAATATGCATTTAATAAAATTAAATTTATTTTACGAACATAAAAATTTACCATTGCTTTCAATATAAAGATAATTCATTGAATATCTTTTTAAAATGCATAAGTATAAAATATCTTTATAAATATATTAGTTATAACTTTTTATTATGTATTTTTTAAAATGCAGTTCTTAAGGTTAGAACTACAATGCTTTCAAAACCTCTTACACGAAGTGAAGAACTGCATTTTTAACAATACCCAAAGTTTCAGAAACGTCGAAAATCAAAAATAAAATTCACTTACTTTTTTCATATTCAATTAATGCTAACCATGGAAATTCACCTAATTTCGTTTCTGTACCACCGAAAATACGCCAATTTGTATCTATATAACACTGAGGGCCTTGAGGCAACAAATCTATTTTTGATAATGGCAATTTAGTACGTAGTTCTTTATTAATAGATGATGTAGTTGTTGAGGTATTAGGTATGTCTGCAGAAGTTTCTGTACTTTCTTCTATTTCTATTTGATTGGGATCACAACACACCTAAAAAATATGGCATAAGGTGGAAATATTAAAGTTATATATGTATGTATGTGCATATGTAAATATTTTTTTTTTTAAAATTTAAATTAAAAGAAATGTCATTATTAAGATAGTTAAGATGATAAATTGGAAAATTAACAAAATTTAACGAAATATTTTATATTTCCAATCGCATCTTTATGATTCGCTCTTTGAATAATTGAAAATTTTCTAATACACTGTTTTGTCAGTAGAAAATATTGATTCATATGAATTTTTCTTATTTTCATTTACATGAAAACATTTTGCTTGCTTTGATAATTATAACCTTAATTTACCCTATATAGATAAATTTTTCTATTTAGTTAGTAAAGTTTAATAATTCGAAAATTCAAGCCTAATTTACAAAATTTACTGAAAGTCAATTACATTATTATTCAATAATGAATATTTGGGTTTAACTGAAATACAAAAAAACAGTGAATCCAGATTCAGTACAATAGAGTTTAGCCATATTTTCGAATACAACTTGGATTAATTTTAATTGTTGCATTTGAATTAGATTATTATTAATTTGTTAATTTACATTTTACATGATATTATGTAAGAGCATATAATTTTAATTTTAATCTTACCAATGATGTATCTATATCTCCACATTCACGTTTCCTAGAGAGAATTAAATCCAAAGAAAGCTTATAATAAGATTCTTCCCTTATCGATTTCCATACATCTTGACATTGATGAATTTTAACACAAAAACCTTGGATACTATTTGGTCCAATACATTCCCTATAATTTACAGCTCTTACAAGTGTGGTAATTGCTGGTTTAGGTGTATCATCACTTGGAAAAATTATTTCTTAAAAAAAAATGTTTAAAAATTATATACATTATTATTATTATATAACTTATGTATAAGTACATCCTTTTATTCCTATTTATTCCCATTTCTATTAATATTATAAAAAACCATTATTCAAAGCGATTAAATGCTACGTAACAGGTACATATTTAACGGTTTTTTGTGTTCCATTTACATTTTAGCCGAAATAGATTCAAAACTATTACAACATACTTACATAGTATACATACATGTGTATGTAAATCAAATTCATAATATAATTTATTAAGAAAATTTAGAAATCATTTATTCTAACTGAAATTAGAGATTTTTTAAGAAATTTTAGTTTTTCTTGGAATAAAAACAAATAAAGAGAATTTCAATTTTTGCCTTCTTAAATAAATATTGAAAGCTTTATTATTCAATTTAAAAGAAAACAAAAATTCTTAAAATATTTTGTTTTCAGAATTAAAGTCTGTAATTTAAAAATAAAAAAATAATTACGACTAACCATAATTAAAAAAACAAATATAATTGTGAATGGAAATTCTTATAGTATAAGAATTATAACACAAAATCTTCAAATCTTAGATTTAATCAAAAAAAAAGTATAAAAAGTAATAACAATAAAACTTACGACAGTTAAATGCCTGAAAAATTGTCAAAATTAAAAATAAACTAAGAAAACAATTCGGTTGAAAAAAACTCATTTCAGTGGACATTCAACAGCTTTTAATAAAAAAAAAAACAACAAAATTGATTTTGTAAATTAAAAGAAAAACCAACTTATCGTTGGGCTGCTTTAACTTAACTAAATTGAAAAATTATTAAAGAGATATAAAAATATTATTTCCCTATATTGAAATTAGTGCAGGGTCGTCATTAGATCTTTTTTACAATTTACTTCTTTAATTAAGAAAAATATATGAAAAAAAATCTTGTATAAGGGCTCAGGCAGACATGCAATTTTTAGTTTTGCAACTGTTTAATTGGTTACTTGTATTTCATAGGTTCATATTCAACACATGCAACTGTATGATCTCATGCAATCAAACAGTTTGTATATTTTTAAAAACTGATTGCAATTTTTAGTTAACGCTTTATAGTTTAGTATAGTGCGTACATACACTGATTTTACAATCAAACACTAATAGCAAAACGACAATTTGCTTGTTTGCCTTAGCCCTAAAAGGTTGAAGTATGTTCAAGGAAGACATCTTTGTAAGATAAGAAAGTATTTCCATTAATAAGCAAATGAATTTCTTTCGGTGTGATTTTTTCTTATAACACATTAGTAGTGTTTACAGACAAACAATGGTAGAATCATATACAAACCCTAAATACTTATTTATTTTTTGTACAAAAATTTCATTTTATTTTGATTTCATATATGAATTAATTAAGTATTAAATAAATTCGGTTGAAAATGTGGACCACGTATTTCCATGTTTCTTGTCATTTATTTAAAATTATATGACAAAATTGGAATGCATAATTAATATTGTGCATTAATATTTTTGTCCTTAGTATGATACTGAATCTTTAAGAGATTTTTTTCATTAAAACTCACATTTAATCACATGATTAAAAAAATCAAGTTTTTTTATTATATTATATCGTTTAAAAATCTGCAGAAAAACAGCTTATCTTTCAGTACATAACAAGTTCGAAGATGATTTTAATTATATTTGATTATATTTTCACATTTGTTCGTCTGTCCCGTAATTTTTTTTTTTCAAAAACGAAATTTTTCTTATTAATTTTTTTGATCCATTGAGATTTTTTACTGAATCTCATGCAATTATTATTGATTCTACGCTATAGACTTTAATTAATTCGTAAATAACTAGTATTGTGTAATCTCATTTAAATTTATTGGCTTATTGCCTTTTTTATTTTAATCCTAGAATTGTAAGTTTAAATTTTCTGTTTAATTGAAAATGTGCTCTTTTACCAAGAATTAATTTTTTATTAATTTGTTATTATATTATTTTAATTCTCTTTTTTAATTTCTTAGAACTTGTTTTTAACAAAAAAAATCATTACTGCTTCATTGAAAATAATTAGTAATCAAAAAATTTGAGATTTTGTCAAGTGATTTTTTTAAAGATAAATTAAGATATAAATAACTATAATTAATATATTTATGAATAACATTTTAAGATGCAGCTTTGTTTTTATAAAACAAGTGGTGTACAATCTGTAATCTAGTCCATAATTACTATTGCTTTTATCATAAGATAAATGGTCTCTTTTTGTCTGTTTAGTTATTGTATGGGCTTTATTTTGTTATGGCCTTAAGGAATTTCTGTTAAATTAAATATAGTTCAATATGTATATACATACGTACATAGACTAGTCGCTTAGAAAAATGTACATTTGTTCTCATTAAGAATATTGATTGCATTTATTTGATACAGTGATTGATTGTGCACTATGCGGTATTGCGGTTATATTTTTAGAGCGTGTGCATGTGGCAGAAAAGGTATTCGTAACACTTATGTGTTTACTATACACAAAATGTTTTTTCTTACGTATAGTCATATATTTTGTACAGTCTATAATTTTTTATAGAGCTCTGCAAGTCTACTTGTTAGGTCTCTTTCGTCCTGTTAAAAAATAGTTAACAAATAAATAATTAATTTTGGTGTATGCCTTAAATACCGATCTATGTAAATGCGTAACACATCCATTTAAGTTTAAAAGGTTTTTTTTTTGTTATATTAATGTAAATGATAAAGTTTAAAATATTATTAAAATTTAATTCTGTTTACAGTTTCGAAGGTCTAAGATAATTAAATATAGTATTTGAGTTGATATTTAGCCAGTGTTGTGGTTATAGACGACTGTAACACTTTCTTGAAATTGATTAAGTGTAAGATTTTAAAATGAAAAAATTTTTTTCGGTAATGAAAATGAAAATTATTGTATATTTTTAAGTTAATTTCTATTTTCACAATTAAGTTATGGTCTATTTTCGTATAGCACTGCAAAAGAATTCGTTTTTCGCCCTCAATTTCCCTTTTTCGGATTAAACTAAAAGAGAAAGAGCGATTCTAAGGGGTTTTCAAAATCAAAAATAGAAAAACTTATAATTTCTCTTGGAAATTATTCTGCATATATTTATTAAAAATAAAAATTGAGGAAAATATTATTGAAAGTAGCATCTTTTATTAAATTTGAAAAATGATCAATAGTCGTTTTACGGTTCAATATTTTTAAGTATCCAATCTAAATATTTAGCGACATTCGTATAAACTCCTGCCCAATTTTCTAAGGCGCAAGGAGATGGTCCATACGATACGATACCCGCTATAAAATATTCATAATTTGGTAAATTATTAACGGCTATTAATGGACCTCCTGAATCACCATTGCAAGTGTCTGTTCCTATAACGCCTCCTGCACATAATTGATTGTTAGAAACCGTTATATTAAAATCATTGTACTTTGAATTACAAGTATCTATTTCAACTATTCTAATATCCGCTTTTAATTGTCTATTACTATTTTTAGAATTTTCTGTTTTACCCCAACCGGATATTGTTAATGTTTCATTGAAATGTGTCATACTTCTTAAATGGTCTTCCAGAGGGAGACAAATTGGCTGAATCCATGATGTAAAGTCAATATTTCGAGATAATCTTATCAAACCAATATCATGGTATTGATTTATATCATTTGCATTATAATTTTCATGAACAATTACTTTTTCAATTGGTAAATCAATATGCAAGCCTGCGCAAAATTCATTATTATTTATATCCGAAATACAATCTGGATTAGTAGATTTATCCCATTCTCCTAAACGTACGCCTGAAAGTGTATATTGATCGGGAACTTTTCCTGTTAGACAATGAGCTGCAGTCAAAATATAACGTTTGGTAATTAAACTTCCACTACAATGATGACTTATCTTTCCATTATCTAAAAAATGAAATTTTAAATATTTGAATTTTAATTGTGAAGGTCAGAAAATAAGATCAATTAAAAATTTTTGTTTTTAAAACTCAATAATAATGTATATTTAATGTAAATCATGTGTTACTAAATAATGATTAATTCTTCTATATACTTTTTCTTTTTTCAATTCAGTGTTTAAGGAACGGTCGAGTAATTAAACTAACATATACTTTTGTATACACTTATTTCTTTTAAAAAATTATTTATTTATAAGATTATTTTGTTACAATTAAACAAAGCTATAACTAAATATAATTAGAAAAAAAATTATGGTTCGATATTTTGATGAATCCAATCTACATATGGAGCTATTTTTGTATATACACCAGGCCATCCTTTTAATCCACAAGGATTTGGACCAAATGATACCAAACCAGCTAAATAATAATAATGTTGTTTTGCTGAAGTATCAACACCAATTAAAGGACCACCTGAATCACCATTACATGAATCAATACCTTCAGCACCACCAGCACATAATTGATTACTTTCAAGAATAACGTTCTTATTAGAATAAACTGAATTACAGGATGGTAATGAAACTGCATTAATTAGCGCTTTTAATTTTTTTGTACTAGGATAACCACTTTCAGTTCTTCCCCATCCAGCTACTTCTAAAGCAATTCCAGTTAAATTTAAATCTTGTAAATAATTTGAAAATGGCAAACAAATCGGTTGGATATATTTATTAAATTTAACTGGTGATGATAAACGTAATAAGGCAATATCATTTACTTGAGTTTTTGAATTTGGATTATAACTCTCATGTACAATAAATTTTTCAACCGGAATATCAATATGTGGAGGTGCACAATCTTCATTATTATTAATATCATAACTACAATCTGGATTTGTTTCAATATCATGTTCTCCAAGTCGGACGGCATTTAATCGCCAATCTTTACTTATTTTTTTAATACAATGTGCTGCAGTAAGAACATATCTGTCATTGATTAAACTACCACCACAATGATGTCCTGGTTCACCTACGTCTAAATGGAAAAAAAAATATTCTAATAATCATAATATTGAAATTTTGAATTATAATTATTTATAAGCTATTATCCAAACACCAAAAATATTTTATGATATTTATTTGAAATAAAAATAGATTATTATTATTACTTTGATGATATAAAAGGAAAATTTATTTAAAGGTAAAAAATAAATTTAAGAATAATTGGAATAGCTTGTGTAGTTCATAAATTTTAATTAATGGCTTTAATCAAGTTTTTTTGTTTATTAAAAAATTATGAAAAATGTGTTTGTTTAAAGTTTTTCCTTTTTACCACATAAAACACAAAAATTCTTACTGCTGCACAAGATTAAAAAATTAAGAAAAAAAGAATTATTATTGTGTTCTTTTGCGTCCTTAATAATGGTTCTAAATGAAGTTCTTGATAAAAATTTTATTGAAGATCAATTAGCGACTCTTTGTGAGAATTAGAAATTTTCTAATTTTTCTTAGACCAAGAGGAATTAAAATTTCGATGGCAAAAAACAAATATGTAATGGCAAGTAATCTGAAAATATTTCTAAACATGCAAAAACTAAGAGACATTTAATATTTTGTTGCCTTTGAGCACATGTATAATGAGCATTTAAATTTCTAACAATAACTTTGCCATTATACATTAGTTTTGTTTGTATAATTTTGGCCCCAATTTAATTATAATTTGTTTATTGAAAAGCGCAATTTATTTTCTACTTCTAAAAAAATCAAAAAAAAAATCATGCCAATTTGTTTCACTCTGTCTTCCAGGATCTCCGTTTGTTCTTCTCTTCTAAATAAATTATAGCGAATACAATATTCAATCTTAAAAATTATTACTGTAAGATTTATCCAACTTTTAATCAACTTTTAAGATATTTCAGACCACGGGAACTGGAACTTTGCCTTTTTCAACATTTTTAAGAAAATATTAAACAGATCAACTTGATATTTTACATATAATTTTCGTATGATAGTACAACAAGCCAACTAATTTTTCATCGAAATCAGGTATCAACAACTATTCCTCTACTACTGACCAAATTTTACATATCTGTATGCAGAAAAATAATCAACCGATTTCCTTGATTTTTAATATTTTAATTCATAATTGTTCAAATAAACAATTTGTTTTAACACCAACAAAATAATTTTTGGAAGTATCAGGGTTCGGAAACAGAATTTACTCTAGTGGTCGATAATCTACTGGAGATCTAATTGACGAAATTTCTTGAAATTTGAAATCGAATGGCATAAAGAAGTGTTTAATAGACATTTTCATGTCTATTAAACATGAAAATGTCTAAAACAATGGCATTCTTATGCAACATTTTCGCTAGAATTAGATAGTAAGTCCTGCGGTCGGTTATGTACTAACCACTTCAGATTGCTTTTAGCTGAATTCACTCATTTCAGTTTTTAATTATTAAATTCTTTCAAAGAACTTTGTTAATTAATTTACACTTACATAATTTGCTGTGCTCAAAACATTCGACTTAAGCCTCAATTTGAAAATTTGTTTTGTTACAATGCAATAAAAATATTATTTTTTCAAATAGGCTTTCCAAATTTCCAAATTTAAACGAAATATTTGAAGAAGTGCCTTTTGTTATACACTTTTTTTTTACACTATTGGGTTAAGTTTTTAATTCTGTATACTCCTTTTGAAGATTTCATGAATGTGGGAATGTATGTAAGTTTTGATGGTATGTAACAATAATATAGAAAATTAAATGGAATAACAAGAGAAATGTAATGATGATGTTAATGTGAAAAATTAAGAAAATCTTATACATGTCTATGTACATATACACCATTTCGTTTTTAATTTAATGAGTATTCGTTTCTTACCTTTATAACCATAATTAATTTAAAATTTTAAAAAAATAACAAATATTGACTTACTTTTCGTATATTCAATTAAAGCCATCCATGGAAATTCTCCTAATTGTGTTTCTTTACCACCATAAATACGATTATTAGTCATTGCACACTGACTATTTGTTGGTAATAAACTGTTGGTTTGAGGTCTTTGTGTTGGTCTATTTGTAGGTCTAACAGTAGGTGGTCTTGTGGCTGGTGTAGGAGCATCAGGTTGAATTTGACTTGGTTCACAACAAACCTTAAAAAAGGATATTTTATAATAAAATTAAATTGCAAAATTTTTTTAAATATTATATTGTCTATAGGCGCATTATTTTAAATAATAAAATAATAAGTGTACATTGTTTATATACATTGTGCATATATTACAAAAAAAATATATTGATTTTTCTTACCAAAACCCCATCCTGCTCTCCACACTGACTATTTCTAAGGAAAACTAATTCTGCATAGCTTAATTGATAAGAAACTTGTTTTTCAATTAATTGCCATAAATTTCTACATTGACGAATTCTAATACAGGTACCACTTCTACGGTTTGGTGTAGTACAAGCGCCATAATTTTGTGTAACTCTTGATGATGTATCTACCGTCTCAACGTCATCGTCCGGGAAGACAATTCTCTCTTAAAATAAGAATGAGAAAGAAAGAAAATTAATTTAACAAATTAGATTTTTTTTATATTGAAATTGTTAAATTCTCTTGTATTTAAAGCTCATTAAAAAATTTTATCAGTTCATTTCAAGAATTAAAGAATGTTTGAAATCTTTTTCGTTAAAAAATCAAACTGATTACAGTAGAATCTCCATAAGATGGGTTACATCACACTGCTTCTGAACCTCACTATTGTGAATCAAAAACATGTACTTAAGTGAGGGGTTACTCTTATTATTTAATTCTCATTTAATTCTGAGGAATTAAAGAGGGAAGGAATGAGATAAATTCCTATACCAGTAATGAGCCTATTTGTTGTTATTATAAATTTACCTTATTGTTTGTAACTCAAAGAAATAATAGTCTAAGGTATAGACATAAGCGTATGTTTTTGATCAGCGTTGAATTCTGATTCGATTTAAACATGTTTTCCATACCAGCGATAACTTAAAAGTTGATAGAGCTAAGATCTATACTAAAATTTAGCAAAGAGCTTGTGGTAGTAAATACCAGAACCATATTTGATATACGAACTTACTCAATACAAGAACTGTACGTAGTTTACCTATAGCTGTGAACTATACAACTTTCGAATATAATTTAATATTGTCGAAATTTGATTTTTGTTAAAAATAAAAATTATTTTTTTTTTCTTATTTCCTGAGTAAATGCGATCAAATACACCCTTATAAATTCTTGTAAAATAAAACCAGCGTAATTTAAGTCATAGTCTGTCCCACAGTTATATAGCTATAATATTTTTGCTCAATCATAGCATAACAAATTCGTAAGTGTATTACAGTGTTGACATGATCAACTGTATTTTATCTGGTTTAGTATTAATTATAGAGTAAATATCCTGCAATTTATACATTGAGTGTATGTAGCATGTATATAGCATGTACTAACTATACAACTATAAATGCATACGTATAAATATACATATGCACATACACATTTATCTTATAGAATTGAATAATTAAAAATAAAAAATTCGAATAAAGAAAATTTTGAAAAGAATAACAAACAAAATTTATGGATTAAGAAGAAATTAAGATGAGTAGGGAAAACCAGATTTTTTGGTTCTTAAAATTAATTGATAATGGGATTTCAGAATTCTTAAAAATTCCGCACCTATATATATACGACATTGTCTGCTGATGTATTAAACTCATATGAAAATGACTGACGTATACACATGTGTTCATATAGTTACTTAATAAGAAGTTATGGTTCATTCATAATTGTGGTTTATCCATACTAATAAAAAAACAAAAGTTTACGTATTTTACTGAATCTGCTAAAACTTGAAATAAAGAATATGCTTTTTTTAAAAAGAACGTCACAGTTCGGTCATAACCAAGAGAAATTATGTATCCATACTTAATGTCACATATTTAATTTTTATGATTATCATATTACTGTCGTCATAGGACTACCACTTGTTCCCAATTTATATTCTTAAATCCCATTAAAATTTATGATTTTAAAACATGCATACACACATACATATACATATATGTACGTGCATATATAATTATTTCGGTGTGACCAACTAGCCTTTAATAAAGGGTTTTTTTGAATGAGAATGGCTAGATTTTCAAAAAGAAACAACCAATATGACCTCAGCTATACATAATATTCAAGTACATCCGAATTGCCACTTTTCAATATTTACTTCAACACGCGTTACCGGCAACGCCTATACAATATGTTAATCATAAAGTTTAAGTTCAATGTTACCGAAAAATAAAACTTCTTGCTGGTTTCTTTCATACTTCTTTATGCGAAATATCAAGTCATATGTATGTAAATTCATTTGCTAAATCTTACGAAATACAAAATATAAAAATATATACTTATGTAAATTAAAAAACAAATTGAAAATAAAAAATAGATTTCGAATAAAAAAAAAAAAACAGGTTTTTTCAAAAATAAAAACCCATCGCAAGTTGAAAAATAAAAAATAATAATTAATAAACATAAAATACATACGATAGCCAGTTTATTTAAAACATTAAGTCTAAACTATAATTATGCCTTAACAAAGTCAATATTAAGCGTGTAGTGTACGTGTGTATGTACTACTAAAGTACACAATTTATTAATGTTTTCTTGTTGGTATTGTGCTTTGTAAAAACCAAATATTTAATGGATATTTTTTTTCATCTTCAAGCCAGTTTATGTAATGTAATATGTTCTTAGGTTTTAACAAATTGTAGCAACATTATTATTAGAAAATAATAAAACGAAAACTGATCATTTATGAACATATTAAATATGGAATTGGACTCGTAAGTTGTAACATAAAATTGTCATAACGCAAATGAAACTATTGAAACTCTTCTAGAATTCTGTATATTTTATTAAAGCACTATTTAAAGCTCAATGAAAAAGTACAAGAAATCACAGTCAGTCATAAATTCTAAAAAAAACTTATGCCAAAATATCTAAAATATTATTGTATCCTATGAAAAATTAATTGCAATTTCTGAATTTCTTTTGTCTCCATATACAAACGGGTCATAGTTGATCACTTAAACATTACACAAAAGGTCTGTTGAACAAGATTACCTTATTTCTTATTATTAATTTTCTTTTTTTTTTTTTAATTTTTCGTTATAATATTGCCGAAAAAAATTTATATTGAAATCATCAATCTTTTTTTGGTTAAGCTGAATTAATCTTTTTGTTATTGATCTTAAAACTAAACTAATTACTGAATCCACAGTCTTAATTTTGTTAAACAAAATTTTGTATGACCAATTAATTAATGTTTTTTTGTATTATATAAGTACATTTATATGTATTATTTGTACTACATTACATACATATGTACATTATTAATATATGATATTAAAGTATTGTTGATTTAAGACCGTAACCTTGAACTCAGTCAAGATTATATTATAAAAATCTCCTCTTTATTGACAATTTCAATGAGCATACTTGATTTTAATTTACAAAAAAATATAATTTAAACAATATTTTTTTTATAAAAACTTCGAAGAAATTAAAATTTCTTTGTTCTTCTTAATAATAACCCTTTTTATTTCTTAATTCTGTTTTTTATTAACTTACTAATCAAAGTGTAATTTTTTACCGGCAAGTAATATACAAATTGTAATTATTAATTGGAAACAATATTGAAAAATAGAAATTGCCAATAATTTTCTTTATCAAAATTTATTATTGTGGGCACTCGTAGCTCTTTCTTAAATTTTAAAAAATTTGCAATACTTCAATATTAAATTATAGAGCTGAAAAATTAAACTTTCCGCGTTGATCAAATTATACGTCATATATATAATATAATTATTATTAAACAGTAAATAACTATGTACATACGTAAATACATTATGTATTGGAAATTTTGAATATGAACTTTTCATATAATTTTTATTAAAAACGAGAATAAATTTTTGATATGCATATTAACTTAATTCTCTTAATTATACAATAAAATATTTTATGGTTGCAGTAATTATTCACTATAAATTTATTTTAAAAACAATATAACTAAGATTTTATCGTATTTTGATTCAGCATAATATTCAATAGAACTGGTAACAATGTACAGATTAAACCTTATAATATATTTAGGTATATTAATCACATTATATGCATATATGTGTGCATGTATATTGTATATATATATGTATATGCTCTATGTACATCAAACATTATTTTAAATTACTATTATCTACACGCAATATTTAAATTTAATTATAAGAAACTCAATTAAAATATAACAAAAACAAAATAATATTTTCTCAATTGAAAATCAAATAAATTCTATTGTATTCGTCTCTGCTCTCTTAAAAATTCTCTTTAAAATTCTAATCACATCACTATATTTATATTATTTCACTATTTATATTGTATAAAAACAAAAATATTTAATTTCTCAAATTTTACAAAAAAATATTATTTAAGTACATACATGCATATTATGTACATATATATATGTATATGTATTTTGTTTCTACAAATTAATTGAGAACAGGATTTAATTCGTGATTTAAAATTTTTGTTGTTTTTTTTTTTTCGGGAATTTTAATATTATTTTTTATTTAATTTTAAAAATGATAACAATAATTTTTATTAAAAAATTGTTGATAATTTTCACAAGTTCAAATAAAGGCACCTTTAGAACTACAATATTGTTGTTGATAAAAAAAAAAATATAATTTTGTAGAAATATTTTCGAAATATTTTTTTTATAAATATTTAAAATTAAAAATATTTTTCTGTTGCATAATAATTAAATTTATTTTATTAAATATTTTTAATAAAACATAATTTAAAATATTAAAATAATTTTTTTTTATTAATGAAATTATTAAAAACTTACGACAATTAATTATTTGAATTAATCCTAAAAATAAAATAAAATTTAACAAATTTTTTAATTTAAAGATCATTTTAGTTATTATTTTTTTTTTTTTAATAATTTAATTTCAATTTTATTAAAACAAATAATATTATTATTTTTTTAATTGTTATTATTATTCAATTTAATTGCAAATAATATTTTTATGAAAATGAAACGAGAAAATTTTCAAAAGCAACTTAATAGTCGCGTTGTTTAATCATAACTGAATTCATTTTACTGAGAGTTATTTTTTTTAAATAAACATTAATATATAAGTATATATGTACGTATGTATATAAGTATATAGTATGAATTTTGATTAGTTGCGCGGAAGCTAGCACAAAAGTTCTAAAAACTTAGTTTTTAAACGAAAATACATACATACATATACATCCATATATATATATATATATATATATATATATATATGCTATATGTTTAAGAAGCGTCATAATATAAAAAATTATTATTTTCTTTTATTTTTTTTTTTTTTTAATATTTAATCAAACTTTATTTTCTGTTCTTTAATAATATAAATTTATTAGTTATAAATGTTAATAATGACATTTAATTAAAATGTATTATACACATATTTATATAGTATTGTGTTAATTAATTTTATAAATAAATTTTACAGGTATAATATTGATCATTCTATAATAATATTTATTACCACCCTAATTACTTATAATTCGTATAAATTATTTAATTGTAAAAAATTTAAAATTTAATTACTTTCAGTTTAACCTTTCTGTTTACCAAAACCTCATGAATGGTAAAATTAATAACGCATAATAGTATTCCTATTAAATTAAACCCTATTTAATTCCAAAACTTAATATGCTGTATTTTCAAACAAAAACAAATTTTGATTGTTTTGGCGTTGACATTTTTATATACTTATTATAAAATTTTTTGTTACCACAATTCTTAAAATTTGGCAGTCCATTTCAACATCCAAATTTAACGCAAAATGTCAAAAAATTAGCGTTATGTAAATTTAAATATTAATTAACGAAATACCAGTATGCAATACCTGCATTTATCGTTAAAATTTTACAGAAAATCATATATAATTTTTCGAATGCACAATTGGAATGTTTTTCTCTGCGTTTCGAAAATTGCATTTTATACAATTCGGAACGTATAACATTGTAAATTTTTCTTATCAATATAATATCGGATAATTTATACAATAAATTCAAATTTCATAATTATTAGAATATATATGTATGTACTAATATAAATATGATTTAAATATAAATTTCTATCATCTATACAAGAATACAAGATTTTACATACATACTCGTACATATATGAAATTTAATATTTCCCTTATTCACAACTTACTTTATTGTTAGTGAATTTTTGCGATTTAATGGTGATTGAGGTAGTATAGAAAAGATGTGCATATGTATATGTGTATGTATGTTGTCATATATAAGCAAATTTATATATTATATTTAAATAAATGCTAAAAGTAAAAATTAAATTGAAAGAAAATAAAACTTGTTTAATCTTCAGGAAAACCAGCAAAAATAAATACAATAACAAATATGTTACGTACCCACACGTATAAAAGTATAATGTAATAACGTTACGGGTATGTTTATACATAGATAACATATGGGTTTGTGAAAATTATATATATGTACGTATGCATTATATCTACATATTATGTTTAATCTTAAAATTAATTGTGATTTTGCGTTCTTATACCTCTTTTATTCTATGGAATCCCCTTTTGAAAGAATTAAACAAATTTTTACTTAATAAAATATGTTAAAAATTGCATTATTCATCATAATGAATAAATATTTGTATATATATTTAATGACAATTAAAAAAAGATGTTTGACATGTACATAATTGTTTTCCAGTATTTCTCATGCCGGTATGTGTAATGTTATTCAACTATTTTAATAATTTTATAAAACCAAAATTATTTTAAACAACTTTATTGTTTTACGGCAAAGAATTGTTAATTGAAGATCAGTTGAGATTCTTGCTATAAAAATTCGGATAAGAAAATTTTTGATTGCTCCTATAGATTACCCTTATGTAATGAATAATAAATCAATTTCACTCACGAAATTGTATTTCTCTTGTAATTTTTATTCCTAATATATGAATTTTTAAATAAGTGTGGTGAAGAATTTTAAAGATCTTATATTGTCATTCCAAAATAAAATGTTATTTATTATAATGATCAAAATCTCAGTAAATGTACTGCTTTATATAAGGTTTAGTCTTACGATTCGTCCTGTATTAAAATGTTGATAAATGTGATTAAAACTTGAAAATATTGTTAATTAAATTTGAAGATTTTCTCTTCTTCCCTTATTTAATCTCACCACATTTCTTAAAAATAATTGTTTTATCCAATTGCTTTTACTACATATGTACACATTTATATTATTAATTTAAATGTGTAATAATAGAAACAAAAGAGTTAAATTTTTTTTTATCGACGACAAAAGCAATAAAAATTTATATGTTGAATTTTTCACATATTATCAAATTTTATTATATTTAAACACACAAACATACGTATAACATATAAAATACAGGAAAGTAAAAGCAAAATAAAAATACTACAATTTTATTTTATTTGTTATCCAACCAATATAAGCTCCAACACGCGTATATACTCCTGGTATATTTTCCTTTCCACATCCTATACCATAAGATACAATACCAACTAAATAGTTATAATGTTGGGCTTTACTTCGAACATCAATTCCAACTAGAGGGCCACCGGAATCACCGGTACATGAATCCTTTTGTGCTATGCCACCCGCACAGATCTGTGAATCTGTGATACTTCTATACTCGGCTTTAAAAACTTTATTGCATTCTTCTAATGAAACTACTGGTAAACCAACTTTTAATTTCTTATTACTATATACACCATTTTCAGTTAAACCCCAACCGGAAACATCTAGAACAACATCAACTAAATTATCATTTGCCAGTTCAGGATCAGTTGGTAGACAAATTATTTTAATAAAATCGGAGAATTTTACATCTGTGGACAGTTTAAGTAAAGCTATATCATTCACGACAGTCACCTGATCATAATCTTCATGTATAATAATGTCTTTGACTTCGAAATCTTGATGAGGATCAGCACATAATCCATCTTTACAATCTGGATCGGTTGTAACATCCCATTCCCCTAAACGGACTCCAGTTACTTTTCTTTTTCCTAATTTTGGATGTTTACAACAATGTGCAGCAGTTAAAACATGTCTTTCAGTTATTAAACTTCCAGCACATTTTCCATCAGCTTTTCTGTTATCTAAAAAATTTAAATTTTATAATAATGGTGCCAATTTTATTTCTTAAATATAGATTTACTTATAGAATATAATAATACAGCCATGAAAGGAAATTCACCAATTTTAGTGTCAGTAGCACCAAAAAGTTTTGGAGTAGATGTAACAGGGCAATTCTCTAAACCTGGTAAACTTTCAATAGGTTTAAATATTGTTGATGGCGTCAGGTTAGGTTCATTATCTATTCTCGCAATTAATTCTACACAACAAATCTTAATACAAAATAATTAGTTTCCTATTTACAAGATTTATATATGTATTACTTACAATTGGTGATTTATTTATAATGCCACATGAACTGCCATTAATGTAAGCTACTTCATCTTGTGTAAGTGATCCACCTTCTATTTTATCTAATAAATCTTTTATTCTCTGACAATTTTCGGCAAATGTACAAAAACCAGTTTTTCCTTTTGCATCTTCACATGGTCCGAAATTATTCGTATTTGCTCCTTCTATAAATATAAAAATTAAAAATTAAACTTTTCAAGAAAATCTTTAATATATTTAAAACATATTTAATTAATAAAACTATTTAAATTTGAAAATTTTGTATGTTATACACAAAATAAATGGATACAGCTTCAATTATACCTATTTAATAACAGATTTTAGGTTTTATTTGTACTATCGCGAGCAACAAAATTATGCTTCCTTGAAGAACATTATATTAGTGCTTATATAATGCAAAAATAATTTATCATTTCAAAAATTTAATGAGGATAATATTTCTAACAACAATTTTGAAAAGGTTCCAAGTTTTGCTCTCTATAAATTTTTTTATATAGTAAATAAGAGAACTTTACCTTGATCGTAACAGTTTTTTTATAAGGTTATGTAAATAGACTACAACTGTGCCACCAACATTTTTTATTTAATTATAAATTTATAAATTTCAAAAATTTTCATTACCATTATAATTGAATATTATAACATTATTTGTCAAACACAGATGGCGCGCGCGCTATCAAATCGCTTAACAATTTTAACAGATGAATATTAAAATAAACAAATTTATGCAACATGAACAAAATAGGCAGCAAGTAAGAGATGCTTGTTAGATTGGTAAGTATACATTTTAAATAATTTTAATTTACGAAATATGTTTATCAATTCTCTTTCAACTCAACATTGACATTGAAAGCGTCATAATCAAATATATTATGTCTGTATATGTGTAATTATTTCGTAATATTATTTATAATATACTACTGTTATTTATCTTGTGGTTTAAGTAATTTTTGATAATTTCTTTAAAAAAAAATATTTTCTTAAAATGATCGTCAAATAAACTTACGTGCACATATTTTATATCCAAAATTTATTAATAAAAATGATATTATAATAAATTTATTATACATTTTATTTTAAAAATATTTTCAAAATTCTAAAAACAATTAAAATTATAATTCTATTGGTGAGTCATTAATTCTGAACAGAATGAAAAAAAAAAACTAAAAAAACGTATTTTACTAGTCCGAATCAATTCCAATTTAGTCAACAACTAAGTAATAACTACCTCTAAAATTTTACTCAGTAAACATTATAAGAGAAACAACTTTCGGTTTTCAAGCAATTTATATTTAGTTTCTTACTAGCTAATAATATTTATAAATTTTTATTCTTTTGAATTTGTTTTTTATATAAATGAATTATACTCGAAAGAGATCTGCTTATATAAAAGTTTTTGCATAAATTATAAATAAATTTTTTGAATTATTAAAAATTTATTTTTTTTTTAATTAATTTAAGTAATATTAAAGTAGAAATGTGATTCATTCTACTTGGTTGTTTGGGAATTCCATAATATCTTTAATTATTTATAGGTTTTACTGTCGCTTGTTTCTATTAAATTAAAAGATTGATTTGTAATAATGTTTTCCTTTTAAATGTGTTAATTTGTTTGATTTTTCTGTTAATATTAATGAATGTTAAATATATTTAATAAAAAAAATGACAGTATTGTGCGTGTTGCCGTTACTATTAATACGTAATAGTTTTGAAACCAAGTTGTAAGCAAAATAAAATTAAGAGCAATTTAATTAAGAAGTAAGCGTAATTTTCTAAAAAATTATTGGCTATAGTTGAAGTGTTTCGAAAAATAAAGACAATGTATATACATCAGGTGTAGTAATGATTATTTGATCAAGGTTAAGGCAAGAAATTTGGTAAAAGAAGTGACACACGCCAAAATATTTTACATTTCAACAATAATTTATCAGTAAAGATAAATTATTGTAAGATTCCCCAGCAAATTTGAAGAATTTTGTGCTAATAAAAATAAATTATAGGCATAATATGGATTATTTGTAAATTTTTCAGGTTAATTAATTCTTTCTTGACAGTTTAGACAGTTCTCAGAATAATTTTAAATGTGAATTATTTGGTTCGTCGATTTTAGTCAAAGATATTTTCAGTCGAACTAATTTCATTCTCAACGATTCATTACATTTATTATTATACTTTATTTAGCACTTTTATTGATAAGACTAGTATATAATCGCTGTATAGTACAGTATATACAAAATAATAAAAAAATTGTCGTATTAAAAAAACGTTTGCACTAAAATTAAATTTCAAAAAGTTGGAGAGGGGAACAAAAGTTACAGTAAAAATGAAGAAAATATCTTTTTATGTAAAAATATACAACTTGTCACGAAATTAGCGAATCAATAAATTCACTTTAAACTGTTATAATATTTATCGTAAAAAAATGAAAACTATATCGAAAAAACCTTATAAATTACATATCAATTATATAAACCTTATAATTACAAACCTTCACAAATGGTTTGAGTCTTCAAGAATTGGATTTTAAATTTTTATGACACCAATCACAACAATTTTGTACGATGCAATGATGTTGATCGTAGTTAATGTGGTTCTTGGAATAAGTTCCGATATTTAGATACGTTTCTTCAAATCAAATAAAATCAAAAATACATTATGTAATATTTTAATTCTCTCTGAATTAAAATATTGTCAAAATATCGTAAAAATATTATCGTAAAAATAATATCGTAGATATATGACACTAAAGATTCTTGACTTTAAAATAAAGAAAACATTCTTTTAAAAATCAGAAATCAGTAAAAATTGACCGAACCTGTTCCAAAATTTGTTTCGTTTACTTTATTTTTTTTTTGTTGTATTTTTAATTTATTTCAAAGCCGATTATTAATATGTGATAATTATATAATGTAGTTTGTATAGAGGTGTTGTTAACACGGTTTAATATTCGCATTAATATTTAATTAAAAATTAAAATAAAGAGTAACCTGTTTTTATTTGTTGCTTTTCTTTCTGATTTTCTTCAATTACAAGATCTATAACTCTGACGAATATTATTAGTTAGAAATTTATTTTCCATAGCTTTTTTTTTGTTTGTAAATTTTTATGAAACTTGCTATGTATTATAAACAAATATGTCAGCCTGTATTTTTTAGATTTAAAATTTAAATAACATTTTCTGTTAGTTTTTTTTTAATTCAAATAAAATTCAGCTGAATATGTAGGTTTATTTTATTAAGCTACATATTCAGTTGAAATCATGTAAGTTACTTAACTCAGGCACCTAATAGTTCTTATTTACCAGAGATTATTGAAATTTTCATTTAAAAAACTTGATCTAAAACTTGAGAAACGTGAATTTTTAATAATTTTATTATACATACATATGTAGAAACAGTAACGTTGAAAGGGTTAAATGAGACGTACACATATTTATTAATCTGAAAATTAATTTAACAATAATTAAAATTTAGCGCACTTAAAAAGAAATTGTAATAAAAGTAATTTTGTCATTTTATTTTTAAAATAAATTTTTAATATAAATTTTTTTTTATTTTTAGATTTGTTTTTGAGCTTAATGATCACATCATTACAATTTAAATTTCTTGATATATTGCTGAAATTATTCTGATGGGTATGCCTTGAGTACAAACTATTCATAATTGGGTAAAATTGACAAATGGATGACCGAGAAAATGCTCAATAATACAAGCAAAGCTAAATAGATATATGGTTATTGGCTCATTAAGATCAAAGTAAAATAATTATATAAATAACCAAATGTTTGAGCATGTAGCAGACTTTAATTAATTTAGTTTGTGGATTGATTCTTGTTTGAACTGAGACATTTATACGTATACAAATTACGTACATCAAGAAATCTATGTTATATTCTCTATTTTATTGTCATATATATTATAGAATCAGAATACGGGGTACTACAACTTCCAAAGAAACTATGCTTCAAACAATACAAATAAGGTCTTTTTCAACTACAATTGGCTCGAAAAACAGTAACTATTCACGGAAAAAATGGAACTCTTTTGGTTTATAAGTTACTAAAAATTAAATTTATATTATACATATTCACGAACTTTGTAACCAAGGGATTCATACTTCAACTATGTTGGTTCGATATGGTGGAATACATTTCATAAATATTAGGAAAAGGAACTTGTTACACACTAGTCGCAAAAATACAGCGGACTATCGAAGTTCAACTTCATTGCATTTAACAATCAACTTTAATAAGTGTCTTAAAAATGAACGAAAACTTCTTAAGGTTTTAAAATTAAAAAGAGAATTAATGAATGACGTATGAATGAAGCATTTCACAATAAATGCACAAAGCTTTTCATTTGCACCTTTTGTTTACTTTATATTTCATCAAGCATTGAAACACAAAATACTTCAATAATGTTGTCTTAACTTAATTTACATAAATTTTTTTAGTCAATTTTAATTCTTGGTTTTATTATTTATGATACTTAGTTAACTTCAACTAACTTCAACTTACAATTGAATTATTTCTTTTACTACTTTCCTTTAATTTTTAATGTAATTATAATTTAAGTTTGATTTTGATTTTTAAAATATTTATATGAAATTTAAAAATGCATAGTGCGAAATTTTATGCAGATGATTACAATTTATATTTAGATAATAATAGATGTGTATGATTACAGATAGTAGCTTTGTTTTAGCGAATTACTAATAAAATTTTAATATTTAGTATAAAAAGTACATAAATTAAGTATTATACGTATGTAGATTAAGCTATTAAGTAGCTACTTAAAAATATCAATGTAATTTTCAATAATTAAGTAATTAAAGGTATAAGCAATAGTAAAAGAACTAATTATCTATTAATATTATGCCATACACAAATTAAGTATTCCTTGATATTGTTAATTTTAAATAAAGGAACAAAACAAAAGGAAACATTTTAATAACGCTTAGCCTAAAAGTATACAAAATTTAATAAGAAAATACTACAAAGGTATGTTAAAGTTTAAAAACTTCAATGTTTATTACAAATAAATATAAAAAAAAACCTAAATTTAAATCTATTTTTTTGTAAATGGAATTTATCTTATTTTTTTTTATAACATAATAATCCTAGAAATCCAGTCTGTATATCCAGAAATTCTTGTATAAACTCCTGGAAAATTTGAAATTCCACAAGTTCTTGGACCAAATGATACCAAACCTAATAAAATTAATTTTGGATTACGTCTATCAGTATTTTCTAACATAAGCGGACCACCGCTATCACCTAAAATAATAATTATTTCAAATTGAAAAAAAAAATTTATTATTAATTTTTAAAAATATGCAACATATTATACCTTGGCAAGCATCCATATTTTCTGTTCCTTGTGCACATATCTGTGAATTTGATACAATAATTGGTGTTCTAAAATTTATACTAAAATCTGAATAAATTTTAGCACATTCAGATTGATTTACAATTGGTAATCGAACAAAATTCATTTCTAAATCATTGGATCTAGAGTCCCCTTGAAAATATATCAAAAAATAAATTTAAAAATTATTTAAAATTTATTTTAAAATACAATTTTTTTTTTTGTTAATTTTAATTGAAGCATTTACAAAATAAAATTAATTAATACCTCTTGTGTTTGATAACCAACCAGCAACAGTTCCAATTCTTCCAGTTAAATTATTATCAACATCTCTGTAATCGCCAGCCGGTAAACATATTGGAATAATTTGTACTTGAAAAAGAATAGAAAAACTTACGTAAGTACAATATACATATGTATGTATGTAAATATAGCATGTTTTTGACTTCAAATTTGTTTCAACAATTATATGCAATAAATCGTCTTTGCAGTATTTTCGAATGCAATGGCTATTATATGTATTAAAAACTGTCATTATACTTTATAAACTTACAATTTAATTGTGATATCTTTATTAAAGCTATATCATTTGCATATTTTGGTGTATCATATCCTGGATGCGGTATAAGTTGATCTATTTGATATTCTGTATCAGTATTACTGTCATCTGAATCGTCACCTAATTTAATGTGTGATCTAAAAAAACAGATTTATTATGTTATTTTTATAAAGATAATTTTTAAACTTAAAAATTAAAGACTAAATTAAAAATACTTACATTTGTAAGGTATCTACTAAATTTGTAACACAATGAGCAGCCGTCACCATATACTGTTTATTAATAAATGATCCAGCACATCTGTAACTAATTGTTCCAGAAGCTTTTGTCAAAAATTGAAAATATAAAGAAAAAATTAGAATTAATTTGAGTGGTATTTTGTAAGAAAATAATTATGTGTACATTTAACAAATTGAAATTATTGGTCGTGTCGTGAGTTTTCAATAAAATTATAGCCTGTATAGTAAATATGTGCTCATATTCAATTGAATGAATATGACCGCATTCTTGCAAATATTACAAGTTTTCGTTCAAATCAGGTGGTAAAAAATCCGAAAACTTTATTAAATATAAAAATTTCACTTTGAGTCTGTAAGAAAACGATCAAACCACGACTCCTTAATAAATTTATATGTATGGGATTTTAATATTTTTTGAACATTTGTAATCGCTCCCCTTTCACTCGAAGTGAATTATTTAAATTCAAAATTATTCAAATTAATCTTAATATGAATTAAACAATCAATTTTCTTTTTTTAGGAAAATGGTGGAGGAGTTGAAAAAATGTCGCTCAGAACCATTGAATGGAACAGAATATCCATTACAATATGAATGTGATCCAACAACTGAAATAGAATTATCGAATTTAGAGCAATGCAAAGAAGAAACTATATTTGATCATCCTTATTGGCCACTAATAAAAAGCCTTTCAGTATTTGTAACAGGAATTTTAATAATTTATCAATGTCAAAATATTATTGATGAAATCAAGTAGATAATATACACATCTTACAAATAAAAACTTACTCAAATTTTTATAAGCAATTCGAGCCATCCATGGAAATTGTCCTGGTCCACTTGTTGTACCTCCTATAATTCTAGTACCAATTGATACACCACATTGCTCCGAATTAATTTGATTTCTATTATTTTTGTCATTCATAACATTATTATTACTATTATCATTATTACTATTACTATTACTATTATTTTCATTTGATGAATCTGATATGAGTGGTGGTACAAATGTTGTAGTTGTAGGTTTAGGTTTTATAGTTGGAGTTTGTGTTTGAAAACTTGGATAAAAAGTTGATGGAAATTGTGTTGGACTAAATCTATGATGATTATGATCATACCAATAATTATTTCTTGTATCATATGGATAATGATAATGATTATGATGGAAACGATTATAATCTTTATGTGATGGTATTCGTGTTGGATATCGTGATGGTATTCGATGCCTATAATATTTATCATGATAATCTTTATCAAATGTTTTATAATTTTCATAAAATTTATTATGATCATCATAAAAACTTGGTGGACAATTTTTATGAGTTTTTTTGTCTTCAAAATCAACTAAATTTTCCATTATAAAATTATTACCACTATCATCATCACTATTAAATTTTCTTATATCAATATCAATTGGTTTCTTATATTTCGGTTCTTTACTATATTCTGGATAATCGTTAATAATATGATTATGGTGAAAATTAGGATATTCATTATTTTCTTTTGGCCAATTCCAATCAGATGATGATCCAAATCGAAAACTAACTACTTCAACTGAATCTGGTACAATTGTTTTACCTTCAGGTGGGCAACAAATTAACGGTTCTGTATTATTAAAACCACAAGATGTTCTCTTTATTCTTTCCTTAATTGCTGATGGTATAGGTAATTTAACTTTTGATATAATATCAGTCATTCTTTGGCATTTTGATAAATTTATACATGAGCATTCTTCAAGGAAAAATATTTGTAATTTTTGTAATGTTGTAGCTTCATCATCTTTAATCAATGACAGTGATTGTTGATGTGATTTTGTGTAAACTGAAAAAAGAAAGTTAAATTATTAATAAGCTATAATTAATGAACAATTTATAAATCTTTGGCTTTGCAAAAAAATTGAAAAATGGTGTTAATTAGCTTTGTTGAAATATCACACCATTTTTAGTTTTATGCTATCATTTTTAACAATTAACAGAAATTTAAAAATTCTTTATTTTGAATAATAAATTATTTGATTTAATAAAAGCTTTCATTTGGCTCTTCCATCATCGTTAATCAATTAAAAAGTGTTGAAATCATTAATTAGATTAGATTGGAAAAAATGAGCCTTAAACACTCTGCCTGGCCGTATATACTCTTTGTGTACAAAAATTCTAGAAAAAGTAATATTTCTGGCAAACAAGATTTTTATTGATACCATTCCCGCTATGTTTCAGTTTAAAGCTGCTGAAAGACGTGAAAACACAAGTTTTTTTTTAATTGCAAAGGCGATTTGTTAATTTTGTCAATAAATCCAACAAAAACGTCAAGAATTTATTTCTTCTATCACAAAAAAAATGAATTTCTATCTACAAATGAACGTCATGTTGCGAAAGTCACCTTTGAAATTAAACGACAACTCCGAAGTAGATTTCAAATTTTTCATTCAAAGGACTAATATAAATTTAATTTTCATTCTTCCTCTCTCCAATCAAATTTCGTTGTACTCTCCCTCTCACCAGTGAATGAAATTTCAAAATTTGCAAAACACTTTTTTTGTTTCCTTGCTTCTCCTACATTGCATAAGCTGCATTTAATTCATTTCCATTAAATTAAGAGAGTTACTCAATTTCTTATTCAAGACAGGAAGGATACATCTTAATCCTTTAACTAAGTTAATATATCTTTCTCCAAAATTTATGCAAAATTATAATATAATTTATATACTTCTAAGCCCCTCAATAATAAAAGAATTATTTCAATAGATCGGTTTTATTTTCTAGATCTAAATCGTACTACAAGTTTTCTACTTAAATTGTGTAATAGAAATGTGCTACTTTACAAACCAATTATGGTTTAATTTATATTTATTAATAATATTTTGGCAAATCATTATATAAGTCAAAAAAAAAATAGACGTCATCTCATTGTTTTGTATAATTTAATACAAAAAATAAATGATTTCCAATTAATTATTTTAAATTATTGATTATTAGAAAATGAAAGTATTAAGACAACAAAAAAAAAATAGCATGTGTGTTGATTGTAATCTCAAATTCCAGTTTTATTCTATAATGAAGATTGATTGACATTAAATTTAAATAAATTTTTGCTTTCAAACACAATATGTATATGTATGTAGTGTCATATTCAAATTTGAGCTTTCTCTCATAATGAAATAAAGAGTAAACAAAAAAAACATTAATTCAAACAAGTTATTAAACAAATTCATTAAATAAAATCAATTGTTATTTCTAGATATTGCCGGTAAAGTTTGACTTCAATTTATTTTAAAAAAAATTTATTTTAATTACACTACGACATCTACACTAAAATACGCAAAATATGTTGATACAAAATTATTATGTGAGTTCTTCTGGTTATTGATGTATTCTGGTTGAAATGGTTTTATATTGATGCATTGACAAATCAGAGCAAAATTTTGCACTGCTACAACAATATCTTGTCACTGCTACTTTAGTATCTTTCTATACTCTAGTGCATAACATGTTCTGCACAAAAAGGTGGTGTAAAATTTTTTTTTTCTAGAGTAAAGTAAATAGAATGTTTTATAAGTTCAATTTACTTTTGTATATAGAAAATTATTGTCAATCATAATAAATTTTAATCACCCTTATTGTGAATCTTACTCGTAGAATTCTACGAATTTTAAACTAAGTTACGCACGTAGACTTTTGAGTAATTATAAATCTCACTCGTATAGATAATGAATCTACAATGACAACATTATTTTTCGGGGTTTCAAAATCGATATTTTATTACATCTGTCAAGTGTCAAAATTTAAATTTTTCAAATTTTTTTATATTCTATAAAATAATAGACATTTCAAAATTAATAGAGAATAAATAATATTAATTAAAATGAACCAAGCCTTTAAAAAAATTTGAATTTTCCTCAATTTACGTAAAAAAATAAAAAAGAACGAAAAAAAATTAACCGACCACTCTTGAATACTGGCTTTGTACGTAGAATTTTGACGTTTATTTTCATTACGAGTGTGATTCATAATTACTCTATTAGGAATTTCGGAATACAATTCTACTACTTCGCAATTTACAATATGAAACTCGTATTTTCTCCGAATTTTGGTGCTACAATAAGGGCAAATATATTTTTTTGAATATCTAAAATAACATGATCATAGACTCAATTTATATCATCAAAAAAATAAAACATAATCGACATAACTTAGACATAAATTTTCAAATTAAATTAAAAAATCATATGTAAATGTATTTCTAAACCCAAAGTTCTATTTTCATTTTCTTTCCTAAAACAATTCATATATGGGCTTAAATTACAATTTTCGCTATATACGAGTAATACGTCTGTTCTAACCCGTTTATAATTATGTAATTAATAAATTTTTTCAAAAAAATTTCTCATATTTTTTTTTCAAAATTTTAATTCAAAGCAAAATTACGATACTTTTACAACAGCAATCAGCACAAATTTTTTAATTGAAATTGACCAACTATTTGTAAGAAAATAAATTCATTTTGCGAATCTAAATTCTACTAATCATTTTGGAAAAATTTAGAATTTTAGTTGAGAAAGCGTATAAAAATTATAAATTTTTGAATTTGAAGATAAAAAATGTGTTGGGATATGAGTAAAATGAATTTGACTCATTAAGTTTTGTTAAAATATTATACATATGTATACCAATATGTGACAAACCCCTGACGGACCATAATATACTAACATACGCATGCGTATATGCTTAATATATAAAATACAAACAAGTTTATTAAAATCTTGTATGACACATTATAATATTTATGTTGATTTTTAACGTCAAAAAATAAATCACTTGTTAATTACCATAAACCACAATTTACGTCAAGAGAGAATTTTTTTGTAGCAAATTTTTATGAAATATTTTACTAAAAGAACAACTAAACAATAGAATAAATTTCGTTTACCATAATATTTTTATGCCTAATTTAAATTAAAGAAAAAAAAAAAGAAAAGTTACTTAAATTATTTTTTATAAGGTCAAAATTATGAAAAAGCTTCATCATTATCTTTGTATGTTTTTGTGTTTGTATGTATGTATGTAAGCATGAAAGAAACCATATCCTTCATTATATTAACCCTTAACTGATATCGTAATTTTCAATTCATTTATAGCCCAGATACTACATCCGGTTTCATGTTACGGCTCCAAATTAAAAATGCCTATACTTTTCCATAAAGGAAACAAAAAATTTTCACATCTTTGAACGGAAATCCACAGAAACCACAAAATTAAATATTATTTTTGTTTGGTTTCTCACGTAATTTTTCACGTACGTTTATCAAAAAACTGTCGCTACATCTACATCGTCCCTCCCAATTCTTCGTCATTACAAAAAATACTCGTGTTTCATCAACCAATTTATTTTCAATTTCTTTTCCGCTGCAAAATCGTAATATTTGATATTATATTGTATATACTCGTAATATCAAATTCGTACCCTTACAACTACTATCTCGCGGTAAACATCATCTAAAACGAAAAAATCTAAAGCCAAAAATTTTGGATTTTTTGGTTTATTCTTAATTATAATTTAATTGAAGAATACAAGAAAATAAAGATAATAACGTTAAATTTATCGTCCAAACTATGTTTTAAGTGGGTGATTTTTTACTCCCATAGACAATAGTTATGTGTTAAAATTATGAACAAGCATTTTATATGCAACCAAGTATTTAATAGGCTCATAGAGTATTTTTAAAAACAATTATCAATTAAGTACGGATTTAATGTAGATTCGTTTTGCTTTTCCAATTTATAAATTATGACCAGAGCAGACAGAAAGAAAATTAATTTTTTTTTCTTTTCTATTGAAAAATGAAAAACTTAAGAGAGAAACTTGATGGAAAAACTTAAAAACAAATTTTGATATTTTTAAGGTTAATTAAGAATTAACTTAATTTTTTTTAATATAATTGTTGCCCTATTAATTTAACCTTGTAATGGTTATTAAACAAGGTATAAACATAAAAGATTAGTTTGTTCAAATGTGTATGTACTTACTACATATTTTATATTGCGTATTATATTGCATTCTGTGGCTAAAGTGTATCAACTCAAAAAATGTGATTTCACAAATTTGAAAGCTATTAATTAATTTCAAGTATTTATTTATCCACCATTATTGTGTCTTATGTGATTAATTCAATTCAGAATTTTTATTATTTTAAGGTAATACACTTTTATTATATAGAAATTATAGGAATACAGCAAAGTAATTTAAGTTATAGAGGAAATATTTTCTTTAAAATTAATTTGTATAGTTTTTTGAATAGTTATATTGAGATTTCAGCAGCTAATTATAGTACCCTTATAAATATTTCAGTGCGATGGATTATACATATGCGTTGGAGGCCAAAATTTGAGCAAATTGTTGAGATTGATAAATAACTTATTTCATCTCATTTCGTTAGAGGAATATTTTTTTGCACCTCCATTTCGCCCCAAGTTATGGCAGGTCGACATTTACAAAGTTTGAATTTTGACAGTTTTATATTTCTGAAACTGTAAGCTTTTTCAAATAATTGTAAAAGCAAAAAGTTAATAGCAAATATCAGAAGTTTAAACTTTTACCGACCGAATTGCATATAAGGACGGTTATTCGATGATACCAAATTTCACATGTCGAATTTCGGCGGAAATGCATTCTTCCGTACTGTCTGTCAGTCTGCCTGTGCAGGTCAGTATCGCAAATTTTCATGAATTCAACTTATTATTTTATATTTTAATCATTAATATATGGCTATGCTCAATTCATAACTATTCTAACTACAATATTTACAGTGAAAGAATTTTGTAAAAATAAACGTAATGATGTAGAAAGTTCCATTTATTGTCCATTAGTACTTCTTGTTCTCTTCTTATATTCTTTTTAAGTTTTTCTTTTATTCCTATTTCTTTTTTGTTTTGTTTACGGTAATTTAATTGTTGTTATTTTTTTTAATAGTCAAACTTGATTTTTTTTTTACAAATTGTTGTAGATTGAATTGAAAGTTGAATTATTTTTTTATGCTACGTTATATTGCCCTCAAATTGTTACAAAGGTACAAACTTATATGAACATGCAAAATTATACTATTGAAATATTTAGAAAAAGAAAATTGAACTTATATAATTTAAGGTATGAATTTTTGTAAAATTCCAAAAAGGCCATAAAGGCCAAGTCTTTACGGTTTGCTTTTTGGATACAATCTGGTTATATACAAGACTTTGTCAAAATGAACATCAGATTCATAAGTTTGTAAGTGTAGGGGGTAGACGATATCTTGATTGATATAAGTATAAAAAAAATTATTATAAAATTTTAATTAGCTAGTTTATTATAAAAACTGTAGCATATCAAAATTTTAATGTTTTATTTAAAGTTAATTAATATTTTTGATATTATTATTTTTTTTCTACACATACACATATCGTCTAAATAACGGCGAACTCACGAATCCATACAAAATTATAGTTTTTCTTTTAATGAAGGTCAAGAATTCTAGCAATATAGCATATTAAGTAATCAAAAATATGCATGTACAAACATTATGTGCTACTTAATAAATTTAGATTAAAATTCCTTACTAATAAAATAAAATAAATTTTACGGTTTAATCTTTAATTTTTTAAATTAATGGTCAGTGGCGAGTCTTGCTTACATAAAAATGGTACATAATAAAATTTTTTGAACTCTTTAAAAATTTAATTGCGAAAAAAAAAATATATGAATAACTTCGAATTTCATTTTTATTTTGAATTTAAAAATTTTAATTTATTTTATATCAAAAATATTTTTTTAGCATTACAATTTTCATTCTCCTTTGATTTTATTGTCTGAGTTGAAAAATTGAAGAAAAAATTTCAAATAGAAAATTTAAAAAAAAAACTATATTTTACTCCAAGTGTCTTCTACCTTTAAATTGTGCTTGAGGGAAGAATTCTGTTATAGTATACTTGGTGAAAAATTTTTAAGTGTCGCTATCATCCTTATTTGATGTTGGTTTAATTATTTCTCAATATTTCTTTTCGTGGTAAATTTTATATATCTCTCTATATTTTTAGAGAGATATCGACCTGTCGGTTTGCATGTGCACGCGTACATTTCAAGTTCGGTAGAACAGAATTTCATGAAAATTTATATAAAAAAAAATTTATAGATATTTCAAGGATTGATCAATTTTTATCATAAATTCACATTTTTCCGCATTTGATTTCTATTTCTAAGTAACTGATGAATTTTTCAAGGAATTTTAATGTCATAATGTGAACCTCTTACTGTAAGAACTAAAATTATATTTTTCTAGATCTGTTAACTAAAAGATTACTAGCGCCCTTAAAATTTAAAAGTAGTAAAGACGACATAATATTTGTGCAACATTTTCGCAAAACTGGACAATACAGCGTGCTATTGGTTATGTGCTGATTACTTCAGGTTTTTTTTTTGTAATGAAAAGCACGAAATTATAAATTATAAACGTCACTGAGTTTTCTATTTAACTCAATTTTAATTAAAAAATTTTTTTTTTCTTTATGAATTTTCTTAAAATATAAAGAAAACACAGAGAAACCTTCCCTTTTTTTTCCTTAATTAAACTATGTACGTATAAACTATATAAGTACAACATTTTTATACGTGAAACTACCATGTAATTTTAATTTTAATTCTAAAAAATTTTTTCAAAAGATTAAAATCATTGCAATTTAATAAATATACAAAAAATATTAACCGCGCTCTATGTCTGTAAGCAATTAAGCATGAAAATCGCGTTCTGATGGTTAATCAGGCAATTAAAAAAAATTTTAAAACAAGAAAAAAAAAACCTGATGATGATTCAAAAAATTAAATTTTTTTTTTTTGTAATTTTAAGTGTTTTAAAGGTAACATTAAATTTAACGAATCCGCAACTTTAATGTGCTTTTAGTACAAAATATGTAGGTTGATTTTTGCTCTTTTTTTTGTAATTTTGTTTATTTTTTTCTAAATTAAATCAAAAAAATTTAAAAGTAAATTTTTAAAAACTCATTACCAAGGTTGGTTGAACTTAAAATTTTAAAAGAAAATTGCAGTCCGTTTTTTTTTTAATGAAAGTTGATTAGTTTTTTTCTGTTTTTTTTTTTTGTTCTTTTATTTTTAAGCGTGCTCTAACAAAAAGCGAAAACATTAAAAAAAAAACACAAAATTTTCATAATTTTTCTGCCTTGAATAAATTTATTTGTTTAAAATTAAAACAAGGTGCAATTTATATAGCACAATAAAGATTACATAATAAAATGCACGGCAGTAGGGTTTTCCAAATTTTTCCTTTCTGTTTTTTATTTTCCTCTTCATATTTTTGTGGTTTGGAGTTTTGATAATCGATTTTACCTTTAATATTTTTATGTTGCTATAATTAACCACAAATTTTAACAGAATGTCATTCAAATAAAAAAAAAAAAACTTCCAAAAATAACGGGTTTTGCCAAAAAATAATGTGTTGTACTTTTAAGGTATTTGTGGTGGTCAATGAAATCATTAATTTTCAATATCAAAAATCCTGATCCGAAATATGAATTAAAAATGAATTTCCAATTTTTTAAATTTTTAATTTTGGGAAATAATTTTTTGGTTTTCCATAAAATGAGATTATTTATAAGTATGTATGCTATACTCACAATGGATTTCATCGAATTGACCTTTTTTATTTTAAAGATTCATACACAATAAAATAAATAAATTTTTTACTGCTTTTCGAGATTATTTGAGAGTAATTACTATAATTTATGAAATAAATTTTTATTTCACATTCTCAATAAAAATTACGATTTTTCAGAATATGTTTCAGAATGTATTTATTGGCAATTTAGTATAGGTTATATTAGTATTAAAGTTCTTCTGACATTCAGAATGCAGTATTAATGTAATACTACATTGCATTTTTACAATGCAGTCGTTTTTAAAATTTTGCTATAAATATAGTGCAGTAGTATAACTTTTATCACTGCATTTTGTATGTCACGGTTCATCTAATATCAAATAAATTTTAAGAAATAACTTAAATTTTCTAAAATGCAATTACATATTTCCTATTTCATGTGTATAATACGTATGTATGTAGTATTTACGGTTTAATGATTAATGCGTCTTGTAAAGTAGGCGGTATTAGCTTTAATAATTCCGGTTTAGCTATGTATTGTGAATATAATGAATTACTGTAAAAATTTTCCTTGCATATTTAAAATTATGCTAGAATTTTATTAAATGTTTTGAAAAAAAAAAAATCTAGTTTACTTTTTTGCTATATTTTTTTCATTATTGTGAATAAAACTTGAATTTCTGTTAATTAAATTTTATATTAAGTTAATAAACTCGGCGCATTCAAAATTAATATTCTTGTTCTTAAGTATATACCTAGAGCCAAACATACTTATGTATATACACACATTTTCATATCTAGGTAAATAATACATGAAAGCTTTAATAAAAATTTTATATTAGAAGCAATTAAAATTATGCTTTTTGTTTGTAAATAAATGTTTGATTTAAATTCACAATATTAAATATTCTATTGTATGAAATTATAATAAAAGCAAATATTTTTTCTTAAACAATAATAAACAAAATATTATAAATTGAGATATAAAAAAAAGCTTAATTCACAATATTTACAATACATTGAATAAATGGGAATTTTTTTTTTCCTTTATGACGTATAAAATTAAATTGAAAGTTATTATCGCGTGCTTTAGAATTACTCAGTGCAGCTCTTATTGTTCTTTATAACACCTATATGTATAGGTACTCATATTATTAATCATTACATTACACACATTCATTCATATACATACGTTTATGTACGTGAATTACATATTAAAATAATAAGCATGCATGCATAAATTAAAATAAAAATATTGTACAAAGCAAAAATGTAAACAAAAAAGTGACATAACTCTCACTCAACCTCAAATATATAAACAATAAATTATTATAAATATTAGAAAATATTACTCATATTAAATTCTCTTTAATTATATTGAGAAAGAGTATGTGATAGAGAGGTGAAAAAGTTCATTATTGTTGATAACATGATAATGACATTAAATAATAATTTAAGAAACAAAATGTAAATAAACGTAAATAACATAACAGCATTTCTTAATGTTCATTATATGTATGTATTCATTTAGGCAATTGAAAATGAGAATAAATGAGATCATTGAAATTTAAATTAAAAATTGATGATAATTTATTAATAAAACAGTTCCCAATTTTAGAGAACTGAAAGATGCTACATTTCTACATACATATGTATGTATGTATTTATAGATTTTCATATATAATTTTTTTGAGAATTCCGGCTTCAAGGAATTTATTTTGATAATAAAATCAAAATAACATAGGCATCAGAAATGGAAACTCCCGTGCAAAATCTTTGTTTTTTTTGCTTTTCTGAGAAGTTTCGAAAAAAAAAATATACAAATATAACTTAGATAATGTTCTAATCAAATAGCCTTGTAAGAATTGCAAAATCAATTATTCCTGATATAATTTTATAAAAATTCAAATGAATATATTGAATCCAACACATACTTTGCATAATATGCATATTTAGTTTTTTAGCATAGTGTTTTTCTTGTCTCTAAGGAATTCTAATATATGTATACTTATTTTCATCTTCTCCTTGGATATGCATTTTTTATATTTTTTTTCTTCTAAATAATTATAAAAAATTCCATACGAACGTATGTTTCAAGACTGTTACGAATTTGCAATCCATTTGTAACATGCACATTTGTTAGTACAAATTTTTCATCAGGGTTGAATTCTGAGTCGATTTAGCTATGACTGTTCATCCGTCAGTGATGACAATAACTCAAAAATTAATCAAATTAAATTTACCAAATTTTGACAAATGAATAATCGTATTTAATGCCAGAACCATATTTAAATTGCGATGCGATAGAAGCAGTGGTTGTATTAGCTACCATACAACTTCAAATATTATGTGGCTATATGTCAAAAATTACAAAAGCTGTACAATATTGAAATTTCGCAGAAGCAAATGTATTATTAGGGCTGTTCGAAATTCTCCGAAATTGTTCTACTCCTTGTGGTAGCTAGAAGGAGTTCATACAACTTCGAAAGTCATTAAATCCAATATTATGTACTAACTATTTAAAGTATAGTGCCTGAATTTTTAATGAGTGGGTATGGTAACATCGTTATTATTTTCGGTAGAAGTCTTTGGTATTGTATGAATTTATGTTATTATGGATGGTATTGCAATTATCATACAACATCTAAAATTATTCATTCATACGAGTATTACAGAGTTGATATACGGTCAACTCTAACTATATTCTCGTATACTACTTAATTTACGTATTTTTAGTTAATGAAAATATTTTCTCTTTATACAGTCAGTTGTGTATCTACACGTTTGATGTCTATTTTAATTGCTTTTTTTTTTAATTTCATTTCATCCGTTTAATGATTTTTTTATTGAACTTCTTATTGCGATTGACGTACATAGGCAACTGCTGTATTAAAATTTTCTAAAAGAATTTAGGATATTAAATTTTAAATCAATACAGGTTCTGATTATTTTTATAAGAAAAATAAAAAAATTTATTTTTATGAAAAGTATAAAAAATTTGTATTTCTAGTTAGAATTTTTTGTATTTACTTTTTATACTTTATGCAGATTTACTATGCTAACAAAATTCCATGTTTAATTTTCTATTTATGGAACTATTTTGTTATTTGTCAATTATTTGAAAATAATATTAAATAGATAAAATATTTTTTTTTTTGGTTTATCAAAATGTACAAGCAAATAAATGATCATTACTTCTTCATCATCACTATGAAATGCATGAAATATGCAATTTTTGCATGTTGTTTGAACACATTTAATACGATTTCCTGGCAAAACTATGAGAGACAGAGGAAAATCAAAGAAAATAAGAATTTCTAGTTCATTTAACATATTTCAGGATATTGAAATGGAATGTGACAATGCAGGATATTGAATAATATAATATCTGAAACGTGTTTAGAATTTGATGCATAAAAATGTTGTTAAGATTATTGAAAGCATGATTAATTTGCTTCTTAGGTATGTATGTGCATATATTTGCTTATAAAATGAATGTTCACATTAAATCCGCAAATCAAAATATATACACATATTTATTCCTAATAATAATAATAGTAAAATTACTTTCTTGACAAAGGATTTTTAAATGATTAAACATAATTTTATTACTGGTAGCTAAAAGAAAAGTAATATTTTATACTGGGCTACTTTTCTATATTGATTACCATAAGTAAACAGTGATATTACAAGACCATGTGATATATGAAGTATATGTGTAAAATTGTTGAAATAGGGTTTTTTGTCATTGCGAATTAGAATATATAAGTATTCTAATATTGAATTTTAATTAAAATTTATATTCTTATTAAAATAATAACAAACTTTTAATTGAAAACTATTAATTTCTTTCTCAAGAAAATGCCATATAAACTCAAATAAACGCTAAAATTCTTTACGTATACCAATATGGCAAAATTTATATTCTAAAGAAATATCTCATCCATGAAATATCTCAAATAATTTTAAAAATAAATTTGGATTCCTCTATATGCATTCTATCAACAATCCTAATTAAATGATAAAAGACATGAAATTTTTACAAAAATAAGTAATTGTTTTTAAAGTATGTAAAAAATCGGTGAATAATCACAACACTAATGTGAATTATATATTCTTATTTTTTTAAACGGTTATTAATTATTCCTTTTATTAAATAATTTTTTTCTTCTTTTGCAATTATATTCTTAAAATTTATAACAATGCTAAAATGCTGGTTCTGATCACATACCCGTATATGTACTTTATATAAATGTGTATATACATATATGTGTACATATACTCCGTAATTAAAATTTTATTAAACATAACAACTAAGTACTATACCTTTTAATGAAAGAAAAATTTACTCATAAGTATAACAGAATTTTTATTTCCTTTAATAATTTTATTTCTTGTGCATATACAGTCATCCCCGGATAAATGCGTCGCCTAATTTCTTAGAATCTTAAAGCAATTAAAAGGGAGACCCAATCATAAAAATACTGCTTAAAAACTTTTTAATTTTACTAAATATGAATTGCAATATATTCATTTTTTTATACATATCTGTTGATTGGAACAGAATGGAATATTTCAAAATGCTACACAACTCAGGATATAAAAAAAATTTGCTATGATCAGAACATAGCCGACCGCAATGTATATTGTCTAGTTAAATGAAAGTGTTACAGAATATTATAAAAATGTCTTTTAAATACTTCTTTCCAATTTTTGGCTGTATGTAAGCTTATAGTTAACATACCTCGAGCCACTCTTTTAATTTTCCAAATTTAAATATAAAATTTCAGTCCCAAAGACCTGATCAATCCGTGACATAGCCAAAGCAAACTTACACATTAAATATCATGAAAATCCTTTCAGCCGAACTTGAGATACTCGCATGCACACACAGGCAAACCGACACCTCTTCTATGCAATGCGCTTGGTAATTAAATTAAGAGAAATCTATGTCTTTCGACTAAAACTATTCAATAAATAATTCAAAAATATAATTTTTTTAGTATCCTAAAAAAACTGGGAAAATTTACATGTAGTATTTAGAATACTAAAACTTTGAACAATAAAATGAAAAATGCAATTAACTAGAACGCATTTAAACGAAAAGTCTTAAATGTACTCGTACTATAAGTATGTGTATAAAAATTTGGTCCAATATTCACAGCACTACAACAGTAAATGCATTTAAACATAGTGGATATATCAGGGTATGACTATGCTTATATGTTATACTTGTTGTTTACCTATTCACAAATATGTATCACCTGTTCAAAATTCTGTATATATGTAGTATATACAAATATATATGTATATACATACGTATAATGAAAGATTTAAAAAATTTTTGTTCGAAATGAATTAGAATTTTATAATTTTTAATTACAATTTAAAATATTACATGATAATGAACATTTTAATTCAATCACACTATAGTCACATATTCTATAAAAATAATGAAATATTTTTTTTTGATTAAATTAATTGGTTATTTACACTCAATTAAATAAATTTGAATTTTAGTAAAGTAAGTAAATTTTGATTAATATGTATTGAAAATTTAGAATTATATTTGACATAGAGCTTAAATTTCATGAAAAGTAAATAAAAGATAATTATATTGTGTTTGAACAATATTTCAATAAACAATATTTTTTAAATAAACACAAAAAGAAATGAAAACCGCAAATAACTTGCGATTATTACCCTACCTATAATATTGACCGCCAATATTAAATATTATACATTATTTATTTATGTATATAATATACATAATTTATATAATTTTAATAAAAAGTAAAAATTAAAGAAAAATAAATAAAATTAATTACCAATTTTTTGTCGAACAGGTTTTACACATTTACGCACTTCATTCATACAAAATGATTCTTGTCAAATTTGTTACACGTATATGGTCAATTTCAGAAAATAAATAAAATGAAAATAATAAATGTAATCAAATGTTTTGCGGGTTTCCAAATTACATATTTCCAAATTTTTTTGAAAAAAACCGCAAACCAAAAATCAAAAAAAAAGGAAACAAAAATCTAAAAACGGCTGATTCATAAAAAATAATAATTTTCACAATTTCTTTTAAGAAATTTCATTATTAAAGAATATTACAAAATAAATGAATAATAAAAAAAGAATTTGTAGTAAAAATTTACGTAAATTACGTAAAAATTCTGAAATTTGTATAGGTTTGTCATTTGCATCAAGAATATTTTGGAGATCAAGAATATTTTTATATTTTATTATGGTGATTTTGTAAGGCCTTTGCAAAGTTTGATTAAAGTTAACATGAATGTTTTTGACATACAACCACACACGAATAACACATCAAATGATACTATATCGAGTATAGCTTGATGTTGCAAATGCAATTTTCAAACAGACTCAAAAAATATTCTTACATTTTTAAATTCATACTATGTAAATACTTTTTTGACAATTAAGTGCAGTATTAAAATACCAAAATGGACTACAAGGTTTAGTATTAAAGTTACATTAGTTAAAGTTGAATTATTAAAACAAAAAGGTGTTATAAAAGGTGTTATTTATAAGAAAATAATGCGTTTCTTGTTCAACCAGTTTAAAAATGAATTAATTATGTAATTACAAAATATTGTTGCATATACGTACATATTCACATACGTACGTAATTGCAACGTGTGTGCAAGAATTTCAGAAATTAATAAGCGTTAAATTTAAAAATGATTTTTTTAAATAAACTTGTTGAAATTTTAATTAAAGCCTTAATATTTATTTAAAATGCATTTTTTGACAGAATTTTTAATGTAGTATGATGAATGATGAATGAACGCAGATAAGTGATGACTTATAACGCTCTAAATTAAATCAAAGATCTACTTGATAAAATGAACATATACAAATTTATGCACATTCAATTCTCATACACTTATTTTTTACATTATCAGCTGTTTTTTATTATAAAAGCCTTGAAACGTAAATTTTAATCAAATTCTATTGTAAAAATCAAATAGATTCTAACAATAAAATAGCAGTAACTTTAAATCCAATTACATTTTCATTTAAAGTTCCTACATAAAAAAACAAATCATATAGAAAAAGTGAAGTGATTGATGAATCAATACGAATCTCACGATTTTATTCAAAAACAATTGTTCTGTGCTGCATTCATTTAAATTTCAAATTCAGCTCTTTTTTATTAAAAAAATATTAAAAAAAAAAATAGAAGAATTAATCCGGATTTGAATTTGAAATAAAAAAAATAACAAACGAAACTATAAACCGTATATTTTATACTTAGAAAAGCAATAGGATCTATTGGGGCGATTTACATGTGTATGCATTTAAATTGAGGTTCCCACACCTTCTCTTCAACAAATGAAAGAAAGACTGCGTGCATATGTTCAGTACATACTCGTGTAAACAGGCCCACAAATTTAAAAGAAAAATTATAATATTCAAATTTTCTTTTCCAAAAATTTTCTATTCACAAGTGCTTCCTATGTGTACTATTATGTTTAGGGATTCTGAGTGCAATTCATATAAAATATAAAACTTACAATAAGGAATTCAAAAAGATACTTACATGTAGATATTAAAATAAATAATCCAAAGTATGATGCATAATCCATTTTAATAAAATTATAATTTGAAATTTTAATTTTATATAAAATTTTGGTTATTATTTAAAATTATTATGAATAATTTATTATGCAATTATAATTTACACTTATTAAATTTAACTTATAAACTAACAAAATATTATTCTTATTTTATTTAAGTAAAAATTATTTAATTTTTACATTTTTCATAAATAAATAATTTTATAATTTTTTTCTTTTTTTTTTTTTTGTAATAATTTAAATTAATAATTCACTTTGTATGTAAACTAAAGTGCTAAAATTTATTTTACAAATATTGTTGCACACGTATATGTAGGCCTTATGTTAGAGCACAACTAAATTCTTTTCTGCTAGACAATTTTATACTAAGAAGAATAATTTTATGTTTAATAGATTTTATACTTAAGAGCTTTTTACATTTTTATTTTTCTTTTAATGCTTTCGTTCGTTCGTTAAGAAAATATTATTGTAACAAAATAATAAAGTTGTGTTAAATCAGTGGTTAATAGTGTAGCACTTTTGCCTTGAACAAATGAAAATACTGTTGTTATCATTTTTTAAATTACATACTTTCATTTATATACAAGAATATTTGAAATTATTACATACATTTGGATGATAAACAAACCCAATTGAAATGGTCGAATCCAAGGGTTAATTGAATATGTTAAGATTGATGAATGATATTTTTTGTTTGAATTGCATCTACCGTTAACTTTCTACATTTTTATTTAAGACTTCGCAGTTTCGAAAATATAAGGTACCGAAAGTTCAAATTTTTGGAGCTGGGATGGAGATGGAAAGAAAATTTCTAACAAAATAAACTATTTATTAGTACATATATTATTAAACTGCTAAAATTTCAGACTACGACTTTCCGTCCAGAAGAAAAGTGATAAAAAAAATTTGTCATATTCATATTTAACTGCACTATGCCGAGATAGAAGAGGCCAGAAATGGTCAAGAAGTTTGATAAACAGGCACACGGACGGACGAAGGAGTGAAAATAATAAACCCTTTTTTTAATTTTTTTTGGAAAAGTGCTAAAAGTGACTATACCTATTCATTTAATAAATTACTATACAATAGGTATTGGTATAGGAAAATATTTAAGAAGTGAAATAAAAAAAAAATCCCCGAATTTTCATGAATGAGATTGTAAAAATGATAAAAATAAAATATAGAAAAAAGAAAAATATTTTAATAATATTAATACAAATATAATTTTACATATTTTGTTTTGTTGTTTAAAATTTATTTTTTGAAAACCATCTGAATTCCTATAAAAATCTTGAATCTTTTGGTAAGTCTCGTAAAAAAAAAATTTGTTAAATATGACGTAGAATAAATTATTTAAAATTCTATAAGAATAAATTTTTAACACTTGAAATAAGCCATTTATATTTTTATTACTTACCTGTTTGATGATTAAGAATAATTCAGTCAATAACTTCTTCCATTCTTTAACAATTTTTCAACCAATAATATTATTGTCATAATATATTTGGATTAGCGAATTTCATCACGAAGAGTTCAACAATTTTTACTGGTAATTAAATTAAATTGTGTTTTTATTTTTTAACTTATATCTTTAAATCTTAATTAGAACTATATGCTACATTATCTAAAAATTTTTTTTGTGAAAAAGGTTTTTATTTAAATAATGTTAAAATTAAAAATAGATGGGTAATAAATCTTCAGATCAGCAAAAGAAAAAGCATATAAGTACATTTATGCTATGAAGGATTAAAACTTGAAATCGTAAATTAAATAAATGTTACTTACCTCTTTTTTTATCTCGATTATAAGATAAAATAATTTTTAAAATAAATTTTCATTTCACAAAAAAAGATTTTTTAAGCACATTTTGTTACAAAAGAATTATTATTACCTCTAGGTTTAAGATCGAGATTGTAAAACATTTATTTTTAAATTTAAAACATTATTCGAAATTGATTTAAGAATAAACTAAAATTGATTAAAGAATAAACATTTGACTAAAATGTTTTTCAAAACACCACCTATATTATCCAAGATACATCACTTGGGAAGTTATTAAAAAATTTTTGTAGTTTTCATAATTAAATTTATTTTAAAATTGAAGATAGGCAAAAAATTTACTTTTATATTTGAGAAATGCAAATATAATTTTCCTATTTTCAATTCATTCGACAGAATACAGAGTAAATTATAATAAATAGTTTTATAGAAAGTGAATAAAAATAATTAATTCAGAAATTCAAAATTTCTTGTTTCAAGAAAAAATTATATTTATAGAAAGAATAACAAGAAACTAAAATTAATTATTTCATTGAATTAAAAATTTGATTCATCACTGCATTTTGTGATTTTGTACTATAATTTACTTAAATTTTTTAAAACAGAGTTTATTTTAATGACTCAAAATTATTTATTACAATTGTAAGACATTGTTTTAGTTATATTATAATTACTAATGTAACAGGAGTATAAATGATCTAATACTACGCGGGATATGAACTTAACTAGGTATATAATCTAACTGTTAGATTATAATTTTATTTATCAGTTCCTTATAAAAATTTTCTACTTTTTCATGGACCACTAAATTGTATCTTAAACTTTTTTGGAAAATCAAATAAAACTATAAATTTCATAATTATGTAAAAAATATAAATTTGTATATTTTAAGGAATATATCTTATTCATTTTTTTTTATATAAAAAGTTTTTGATTAATATTTTGATTCTTAAACTTAGTGGAATAACATTATATTGTTCTTATACATAAGTATTAAAAAAAAAAAATAAATAAAAATTTTATAGTTATTTTGATCGATATTAAAAATACAATGTTGTTTATTACAAATTTATAAAATTTCTTATCGACTACAAAAGCTAATATGTTTTAAAAAAAAAAAAGAATAACAAAAATAATTTTATTCAAAAATATTTCATTTTTATGTAGAGTTTTTTTTGTTTTTATCAGTCAATTTTATAATATTCAATATTTTTCATAAAATATGCCACAAAAGTTTAGTAAAGTAGTTATTCTGATTTTCATGTTTTTAAAATTTGCTTTCGTTGGAATGTATCTTTGAGAGCTTAGCTATTACCTTCAACAAAATTTTGTTAAAAATGAAACTATATAATTTAAAAAATAAATAATTATTATAAAAAATAGATATTTTGCGGAGATACATATCAAAATCTTAATTAAAATCTAATTACTTTTTTTTAAAATTCAAATATCTTTTAAGATGTTTGTTCTTTTTAATTTGATTTTGAATTTCAAAATTTATTCAATTAAATTCTGTTCGAGTGCATCTTCTCTATTTTCTATTGTTGGTTCATTTATTTCTTCCGCTGGAATTTGTTCTGGTTGCGGTTGTTGTTCATTTTCAAGAAGATTTTCTTGTGATGGCCCTGGTGAGACACTGATCGGATTTATATTTTCGTTTTCATGATTTTCAATATGACCATTTTCTTTTCCATTTAAAAGAGAGCCATTATCATTGCCAATTGTTAACAATTCTTGCTCAACTTTTTCACCAATTTTTGAATCTAATTCGGCAATTTTTGCTTTTAATTTTAATTTCATATCTTCGGGCCACTTTGGAGTCCATTCTTTAAAAAGTTTTATCTAAAAAAATTACTTTTATTTTATAGTTACATATATGTACTTATATATATGTATATGTTATTGAAATATGTGCCATATTACATGACAATATTTCCATTAAATAAATATAAAAATAATTTGCACTTTTAAGAAAATTTTATAGAAATTACTGCCAGAGTATATAATGCAAATGCCTTCGCGTTATGTTTGTAAGTGCAAATATAATGTTTTATCTTCACAAATTTCTATCAAATATTCGATTGTTGATATCAAGTTTGAATTTTAAAAGTAAGAAAAATACGTTTTACAAATTGGGAACACTCGTAGAACAAACCTTAGTTGTGATTTTAAAATGCAAATCTTAATGATCATAGCTGCTATGACCACATTTAATACATACATATACATATATGTCCGTACATTTATTATATGAATGTATGAATATATTATGCGAAATGCAATTTAAAATTGCAATTAGTGCTTCAATTAATTTTTAACTGGAATTGCTTATATCAGATTTTTAAATTGTAACATGAGATGTATAATGTTGCATACATAATTTCTACATTTTTTTATCGATCATAAAATTTAATTTATAAACCTAATAATTTCTAACACGTATCACAATTTATCCTAGTAAATATTATGTCTGTAGATCTATACATAAGAATCAAAAAATCTTTAATAAAAATAAAACTTACACGACACTGATACAAACTCATCGGTTTATCATTGCATCCTGTTGACGACAAACTATTAAGAACTCCATTCATGTAAATTTCTTCTTTTATTAAGTAATCTACTAATACCGGAACAAAGTCTACAAAAGTAAATAACAGTAAATTGTAAATCTAGATTTCTAATATTTTTCCAGGTCACATTAATACTACTTAGGCCTGGTTTTTTTAGTATATCTACCTTCCCTTTGAAGTTCGCTGAATTCACTGAACCATTGGCAAATATAGCGAAATTCACGTTCTTTACTATTTGCAGTCATATTTAATCTTAGAATATTTTTAAAATCTTTTATAATTATAATTCATTAATAACTCCACAAATTTCAACCAACTATTTTGTTTGATACGTCGTCACAGATTGCAAATTTTTAAGCCATTGACGATTATGACATTCAAAACAATGAGGAAAAGCTTTTTTACCAACATTGCAGCGGCGCTTTTCTCTGTTTCTCAAATAATTCAGTATCATTCAAAATGTATGTATTTGAGTAATTTATTATAGAACATATAGGCAAGGAATTTTGAAATTTAGGCACTCTAACAAAACAATATTTTGTTTCATGTTTCTTTTGAAAATGAAAAGAAAAGTCAAATTTTTTTTCAGAATTTAACTCTTGATATTTAAATTATGTAGGTTTATGTATGTAGGTATTTAAAATTATTTTATATTTAATACCATATCTCTGCCCTTAAAAATCATTTATTGAGAGGAGTACAATATTCATATGCATGTACGCTTTAGCAATCCATAATAATCTTAGTTATTAAAAACTTCAGGCTCCGGGTAGTAAGTGTAGATTTTATATTATTAGGGATGTGGGAAAAGAAACATTTCAACTCCGCAGCCAGTCCTGGCTTATATTATCCGCTTGTTCTATTCTGGTCCCAAATAAATGATCGTATTTCGTAATGTATTTTAAAAACAAGAAATGAGAGAAAATGAGTATGCTAATGGTTTCACCTTTCAACACCTCGAGTCTAGTTATAATGTTAACACTAGAACTCTTGATGTTCTCAAAATTAAAAAAACTAATTTATATACCGCATCATATACAATATATTCAACTTTTTTCAATGTTAGGATTATCATCGACAAACATTTATTGATCTTTTTTAAAGTTAAATTTAGTTGGAAGAAAACTAAAATATTCTGCAAAATATTGATTGCAAATAAAATAATTTTATTTAGTTATAATGATTCCCTCATTCAAAGCTCATTTATATATTTTAAATTAAAATTTTTATTAAATTTTTCTTTATTTTAGAGCTTAAAAAAAGTGCAAAAATAAATGAAATAATAAAATTCAGAATAGGATTTAAGAAAGCTAAGGGCATGCGTATTAAACTTAAAATTAATTTAAAACGGGAATAAAAATCATTAAAAATACTAAATATCTCAAAATAATAACAGTAAAAAAGAATTAAATTAATTTCTTATAATGTAATAAAACTCTAAAACTTTAAAAATTGAAATATTGTTAATTGATATATGTACATATACATACATATGTTCAATTACATGTTTTGACTAAAAATTTTATAACTTAATATCGGTTTTCCCGTTTGCCATATTTTAATAATATTTCGTTTTACTGGACTATTAACTACAGTTTCCATTTGTTTTTATTGTTATTTAATATTATATAGACATATTTTAAATCTATTATTATCAGCTTCATTAATTTAATAAATTCATAAATGAACTAGCATATGCCAATGGCTTAACATCGGGATGAGGCTAAAAATGCAAAAAGAATTATTCCACTATAATAGCGTATATTAGTCATTTTATACTTACCACTGCTTCAAATGACTTATAAGTGGGCGTTAGGTCATTTCCTTTGATTGTTATAAATGCACCCATGTTTCCCATTGAATCGCTGAAAATGTACAAGAAAAAATTTTGTTAAAATATTAGAAAAAATGCTACAAAAAATTTTAATTAGTAATTGTTGACTTAATAAAATATAATAGAATAAAATATTTTATTAATCTGATTAAAAAATAGCATACCAATAGTTTGGAGCAGAAAATACAGTTAAACATTGACCATTGTGAGCAACTTCGTAGCCCATAAATTTAACTTCATGACTTCGAACAATATAATCTAATTTATTTTTCTCACAAAAATTTTTCGTTACATCCGGGCCGAATTGGATGCCAACTCCACGTTTTGATGGTCCACGACCTTCCCAAGTTTGAGGATCCGACCATAATAATTCACACATTATACCTTCTTCAGGGGGCTGGCGATTTCTTTCTATTTGTCGAATGTCATCTAGAGTAACATCATCACTTGAGAATAATCCTCCATGCATTACTAGTATCTTCTTATTAATACAATGGCATAAAGGTAACCAATTGAAAACTTGTGTAAACATATCAGACATCGTTCTAGAGTATTTTGCAGTAACTTCGCCACAAAAGCCATACATTTGATTCATACTAATACTTTCGTGATTACCTAATTTGATAAATTTATGTGTGAACAAATTACTTTAAATGTTTATGTTATTACCTCTTGCTAAGTAAAAATGATTTGGATATAATAATTTATATCCAAACAGTGTAAATATACATTCAACCGAAAATGAGCCACGATCAACAAAATCACCTAAAATTTCGTAATAAATTTTTTTTCACAATTTTATACATTTTTTAAAGAGTTATTTACCATTAAAAAGATATGGATTCGTTGGAGAGGGTAAACCATTAATTTCAAATATATTCATAAGGTCATAAAACTGACCATGAATGTCTCCACAAATTGTAAATTTTGAATCATCTGGTACAGTAATATCTACCAGAGTAGGTTGCTTTCGCAAATACGCGTCAATATCACATAATATCTAATATAAATTGTAATAAAATTTAAAATTTTAGAATTAAATTTTTAAATATTGTTAATATTACATTATATGCAAACTTTTTATGCAATTTTCTTTGTTGTTTATAGTGGTCCATAAGTTCCTCCATAAAAGCTTCGGTAACTTTACCATCTTCAAGTTTAGGGCCAATATAATCGTCTTCAATAGCTAAAATTTCAACATTTTTATAATAGCAAAATTATCAATATTTATATTCAAGTAATGAAATTAACTAGACAAACTAGCATAAAATGTGCGCATTTATTTCTTTGCTTGAATATCATTTTTGACAATTTTATGTAATCATACTTATTGTTTCCAAATCTCTATACATTTCCGCTAAAGTTTTCTCTGGTTGATCGACTGCTATAGCACGTTCAAAGGCGCGCATTTTAACGATTTTATTGCACTCCGTATATTTCAATTTAGCATCCTTGTCATTAGGCCTAACTTTTGCTACCTAAAATATAACTTGAATTATTTAGAGCTTTATTTACATATTCTTCTGTTTAGGTACTAACATATTCAAAATCTAATAACGCTTGTTTAAATTTTCCTAAACTCATGTGAGCTGCTGCTCTTCTATAATAACCTTTTAGATAAGCAGGATCAGCTTTTACTGCCGAAATACCATCAGCTAATGCATAGCCAAAACTTTCCTGTCGTAAATGGGCAAGACTTCGATTAGCATAATAAATAGCATTTTTTGGATTAAGTTCAATAGCTTTGGTATAAGCTTCTATCGCCTTATCATATTCTTTATCTAAAATAAAGAAAAATATTTTTCTTAGTAAATAATAGACTTGTGTTATATATTATTTGCTTTCTAATATTTAATTATAGCATATGTATGTATATAATAAACAGTCTATATTAATTGTTATAACTTTACAATAAAGTTAAGGCATTATTTACAATCGCTTAAAATGTACATGTTAGACACATATGTTATTTAAGCTGTACTCATGTATAAATATAAGCGGCCATTGAAAATATAGGTTATATATGAAGGCGATAATTAACGTCAGAATATTTTAACATACAAATTTTCTAATTTCTAAAAACTTTTGAATTTCAAAAATAAAAATGTTTTCATATTTTAAATATTTTCAAATAAATTTATTAAGTAAGCACTACTAACTATTAAGCAACATATTTCCTAAGTTCTTTGCTTCTTCAGCTTGTTTTATAACATCTTCTTGTATAGTTGTTAAGATATCTATTTCTGTCGCAGACATTTTACAATAAAAAATAACTTAGTTTAACTCAAAACTTAAAAGTTTTTTTAAGAATTTTATAATTTTTTGAAAAATAAAGATCCCTTCCGCCTGTCACACCATGAGAACTTTTGAAATTACTAACATTAACTACGACGTTGACATTACATGACAGTAATGACATGACAACAATCGCTTTCGCAAATTTCAATATTATAACAACAATCATATGTAAACATCTATACAAATTCCTATCAGTATTGGGATTTAGGAATTTGGAATAGAATTAATGAAAAGCAAATTGTTGCGAAAATCCGGAACAATTGAATGTGAAAAATGAAACATACAATTTGAAACACCGTTAAAAATAATATTGACAAATTTTTTGTTATGGCTTTTTGTACGCTTTTTTTATTAAATTTAGTTAATTGGGTAAATTATTAGGTTTGCTTTACTTCAATAAAATTTTTTTTCAGAGTAAACCATTAAACACATACAAAATTAAATAATGACGAATTTATTTTTATATTTTTAGGCACAAAAATGGTATTTGACGTATTTTTCGTAAAGTGGCGTAAACTGGCTTCCTATACAATAAAATCTTAAAAATCAATAGATCACTAGATTACTCAAATTTATTAATTATGAAGAAAGTATTTTACATTAATTTGACAAAATTTTAAATTTAGAATTTTTGAAAATATTTAATGTCATCAATTATAGTTCACTCAATACAAAAAACGTTATGGTTTAAACAATTTAATTTGTAGTTAGTTTTACATTTTGATGTAGATAATTAGAAATTTTTCAAAATTCAAAATTACCAAATTTAATATCCTTTAAAATGTGTAATAATCATAAAGATTATTGAATAAATAATAATAATTAACTTTTCTTAACATATTATGTAATTATAGGTAATAACGATTACCGAGAGAGAATATCATCCGGATTGGACGAAACACCTTTTTCTGATGATGTCGCCATAGCGAAATGTGTAAAAATGAATCAAAAAAAGGAATTTGAACCATTTAAATCTCAATTAAGTAAATCAAAAAATCAAATTGCAAATAAAAAAATAAATCTACCAACAATTTATGAAGAAGAAGAGCAATGTGTTAAATCTTTTGTAATAAACGGATTAATTGAAGCAGAAAATCATACAAGTTTACTAAACGAATCATTTCCCCAATTCTCATCTCCACAAATCTCAAAAGATTTCAATTCACCCGAACAACAAAGAATGCTTGTAGATGAATTTATTAGACAGTATGTAAATGAGACTGACCAAAATTCATGTGAGAGAAATGTCTTTAAAGAAAAACTTTCGGAAATTTCTAAATGTAAGCTTTTACTAGAAGAATCTTTCCCAATTGAATTATTGAAATCAAATTTGCTGTTGGATCCATCAAATAATTTCTCCAAGGAAGAGTTTTCTATCAATAAACGCGAATACGATACGTCTTATCCCGATAGATTACAAGAATTATCTGATTATTCCCAAGTAGCAAATGAGACTTTTCCTGAATTTTTATATGAACTATCATTAAAAAAATATTCATCTGAAATATCTGCTGAAGAACATCTACAAGAGGAATCTTTTCCGGAGCAAATAATGCGTTCATTATTCCAATGGAATCCCATAAATTCTCATTTAGAAGGAATATCTAATGATGATCACCAACTGGCGAGCTCTCGATATTCATATGAAGTAACTTCAAAAAAATACATACCTGAAATATCTCGCGATAAACTACTGCGAGAAGAATCTTTTCCTGAAGAACTTTTTCATTCACATTCTCAATCAGATCCGATAAAATGCCATTTAGACGAAGCCTTCAATCTTGAAAATTTGGAAGATATATCCTGCCCCAAGGAATTGCATCAGATATCGAATAATTATCAATTAACAAATAAGGGTTTTTCTCAATATTCACATGAAGTACCTTCAAAACAATATTTACCTGAAATATCTTATGGCGAAAAACTAGAAGATGAATCTTTTCCTGACAAAAATTTGGATTCATATTACCAAACAGATCCGATAAAATCTTATTCAGAAGCAGCTTCTAATTTAAAACATTTGGAAGATATATCTTGCCCTAAGGAATTACGTGAGATATCTGACAATTACCAACTAGCGAATGAGTGTTTTCCTCAATACTCTCATGGAATATCCTCAAAACAATATTTACTTAAAACATCTCGTAATAAACCACTACAAGAAGAGTCTTTTCCTAAAAAACTTGTTCATTCACATTCTCAATCAAATCCGATAAAATCCCATTTAGACGAATCCTTCAATCTTGAAAATTTGGAAGATATATCCTGCCCCAAGGAATTGCATCAGATGTCGAATAATTATCAATTAACAAATAAGGGTTTTTCTCAATATTCACATGAAGTACCTTCAAAACAATATTTACCTGAAATATCTTATGGCGAAAAAGTAGAAGATGAATCTTTTCCTGACAAAAATTTGCATTCATATCATCAATCAGATCCGATAAAATCTTATTTAGAAGGAGCTTCTAAATTAGAATATTTAGAAGATATATCTTGCCCCAAGGAACTACGTGAGATAGCTGATAATTACCAACAAGCGAATGAATGTTTTCCTCAATACTCTCATGGAATACCCTCAAAACAATATTTACTTAAAATATCTCGTGATACACCACTACAAGAAGAGTCTTTTCCTGAAGAGCTTTTTCATTCACATTCTCAATCAGATCCGACAAAATCCTATTTAGAACAAGCTTCCAATTTTGAAAATTTGGAAGACATATCCTGCCCCAAGGAATTGCGACAGATGTCTGATAAATACAGCGGCAACAATATATTAGGTGGCATATCTGAATATTCTTGGTTAGAGGATGAATCTCTTCCTCTGTTTTCCTTCGAAAGACCGCACAAAAAAGAAGATCATGCAAATGGTAACTCATGCCTTGAGGAAATTTTTACATTAATTTTACCATCTCTTAAGAAAATATTATTAACTCTTACAGGTTATATTGAGTTAATGGAAAATTTTTGTCCTGAACTTTTATTACTTAAAATCGTTTCCAAAAAATCTTAACCTTTAAGCAATGATTTAGCTTGACTTATTGAGTTTCTTCTGAATATTTCGTTCAATATACTTATGTAAAATTAACAAAATTTCTGAACTAATTGAGAAATAAATTCCTCTTCGGATTTTTATTATCACATTTTAAAGATATTTTTTTAAAATTTAACTTTAAAATTTAAAATTATTTGGCTTGAAATAAAATTATTATCAATTATTACGAAATATTATTGGGTTTGATAAGTATAAAATTTAAATAAATTTTTGTATTAATATCACCAACTATATATATAAATATGTTTAAATATGCTTTATTATGATTCTAAAGCTCAAATATTCAAAGTTGTAAATCTTTGCCTCTAAATCTTCTCTAAGTTGAGGTAAATAATTGGGAGTAGAACTAAAAAGTACAAATATTTGACCCTTTTTTTGCCGTGATTTTAATTATTTTAAATGTAAATTATGATTAACATGGATTTTTGATTATAATTCAGATTATGAACTTAAAGTTCCAACTTAAATTTTAAAAATCTTTTTGTGTATTATTACAGATCTACAAGAACTAACTAGTTCACTATTTCAAATTTTTAATATCTTGCATTTTTTTTAAATTTAAAATTAATTTTTTGCTGAATTTCAAAAAAAACTTTTTGGAAATGCTTTACAAGTTTAAGCATGGTACGATTATCGAATGCGCTTCTTTTGTAATAAAAATTCATCAAATATGCTACATTTGAAGATATTGTAGTTTTGATTTATGGAACATGCTTTATAATAAGATCTAAGTTAGAACGATTATTTAATTGTTATAAAAAAAATTTTAAAATTTTATGACTCTTCAACTTGTCATAAATGATGAATGAAATGACGATTTTGGATTGTTATTCAAAAATTTTTTAATTTGCTGAATAAAATCAATTCCTTAATTTTGAAATAATGTGCTGAGAAACAAAATACTTTTCAATAATATCCTATTACCTCACATGATTTCGTAAAACAAAATATCGGTTATTAAGGCTCTTATTATGATCGGCGAAGCGAATGGAATTTTTAGCGAATATGAATTTTTTGTATTACGATTAGCGAATTCGAATAAATTTTAGGATATATCGGCTGTCGAATAAAAATGCTGTGTGACCAGCTTGGCGAATGAAACCAAAAATTAAAATAATACATGAGTGTTTTTTTTTATTTGAAACTATAGCATTTATATTCATATAATGGAAAAATGTAAACTATTTTAAAAAATATTACTTGTTCAATATTAATTTAAGCGTGAAGAAACGAACTAAAAACAATTCGAGCATTTAAATAAATTAATGGACAACAACCTCGTCATTGACAAAAGATAGAAAAATTGAATTGTTTTTGCAAAAAAGCAAAAACAAAGTACTTATGTGTAGTGTTATTATTTTCGGTAGGTTTAACAATATTTTGCATTTTTCGAATGAAAGCATTTGCCGATCAATATTTAAAATATCATTCGATTCGCCTTATCCATTCGACTCCCCTAGCCATTCGCTTCGCCGGCCATAATAAGGGTATAAATCCAATTGACATAGAAAAATATGAGTTTTCTTTCCTTTTATCTTATTTTATTTTATAAATAAAACAAAGTTAAATTAAAATTGTATTTCATTGTATTTTATTTCTAATTATATATATATATATATATTTATGTACATATATATTATATTCCTTTTCATTTACTTATTATTAATTTTAAAGCAATTACATAATATACAATTTTTCTGTTTATGTATTATGAATGATTAATTGCTATCAGTTTTATTTCCATTTTTTTTTTATCACTAAAATGTAAAAATTGAATTTTCTAAATAAAAAACATGGGTTTTTTTTTTTAAATTATTTAAAACTTTTATTTGTTTTTTATAATATTCTTTCCGTTTTTTAATTTTTTCTTAATTTTTTACTTTTTTTTTTAAATATCATATATTTTTTAAATTTTTAAATTACTTACAATTAATTACACTGCAAAAGAACGTTGTTTCTTTTTTTTATTTTAGAGGGTTTTTTATTTTGTTTTTATGCTTATATCATTAAATTTTCTATAGAAATCCTTTTTACATTAAAATTTTTATTTTATAAATTCAAAATTTTAAATAGATGATGAGCTTTTTATTAGATAATTCATTTTTTTTTTTTAATTGCCTATTTATTTATTATCGCCTTAAATATATCAAATCATATACTAATTTAATTACTATTATAAAATTATAAAAAAAATGTTTATTAATAAAGATATCGAAATTTTTTTGGAAATTGTTCTATTTTAAAAGAAGGATAATTTATTGTTGATAATTTTTGAAAAATTTACATTTTAATAGGACTTGATTGTAATAAAATAAAAATAATATGTTGGAGTTAATTTTATGTTTAAAGCTTTTTTAATTATTTGTATTAAAAAATATAATTAGATAAATAAATGAAAAATTAAATTAGGAAATATTTTAAATTAATATAACATTGGTTTTTAAAGTTTTAAAATAAATCTATAACAAACGCTCGTTTTCCATTATTTTTTGTTTTTATAAATATAATTAACAATATTCCAGAAATTTTGATATCTTATTAATTAACATTTTATAGGTAATATACATATTATATATTTTTACACATTGTCTATAGTCTTTTCTTAATTAATATCCATACAATATAAAAAAAAACAGTAATATTATTTATTTATTTTAGTAATATTTTTGTTTTTTTTTTTCTTTAACCATTTTAGTCTTATTCATTCGAATATTGTAAATTTTGTTTCATTTTTTTTTAATTTTATATAATATTGTATGTGTTTTATATGTACACTTAAAATTATGTTCAAATAATTCTAATTATTATTAAATTTATGATTTTTTCTTTAGATTTTTGTTTTCTTCATTTTTTTAAATTACTAGTCCTTTGTTTTTTCTCTTTAAGTTTATTGTAAGTGTATTAAAGTACCTTAAGGATTCTTTCTGTTATCTATTTTATAAATATTAATTAAAAATGTAGTTCTGTCTTTATTGTGTTTTCTTTTTTTTTTTTTTTACTGATTACTATTTAAATATATTATTACAATTATACTGGATTTGCTTCTCTACTAGTGAAATTAAGTAAATAAGTTTTAGTTTAGATTAGTTTATTTTTCACAGTGAAGATAAGAAGCAGTAAATTATAGATAGTAGTAATTAAAAAGAAAAAAAAACAAAAAAATACCTACAATATTTGTTTTAATGCTAAATTTGAAAAATTGTAAAGAGGATTCTTTTTCGCCTCTGAAAAAGTTTATTGCTAAGAATTTTACATGGACGAGTTCATTTTCATATACCGTCAAAAATCTACTGAATTCATTTATAGATTAAAAATTATAATAAATATTACATATAAATTATTTAATTATATATCATAAACTATTGTTTTAATATTTCATGTATCACATTTTCTTCTTCGAAAGTAATTAATTTCAAATACATATTTGTTGGAAATTTTTTTCTTTTTTTTTTTTTTTTAAATTAATGTTCAAGAAATTGAAATTTTATTATTATTTAAAATTATTTGTTTCAAATATAAATTATTATTTAAAAAAAATATCTACAATATTGTAAAAAGTAAAAATTTATAATTGCATTTTGAACCAATTGATTTTATTTATATTTTTCATTTTAAATGATAATTTATAAAAATCTTGAATATATTAAACTTGTAGAGCTAAATCAAGAGATAAACTTGAAGAGCTAAAATAATAATAAGAGTAAATTTCTGTATAATAAAATACAGGGTGCTCTAAAGATTTAAATTACTAAGATAGTTGAAGCGTAGAAGATTGAAATAACATTATTAAAAATTTAGATGAATAAAAAGCTGAAAACAGTCATTTAAGTTTAATTGCATGATTATCAGTTTGCTACTTACAACTGTTATCTGTTTTATATACTATTACAAAAAAAATTTTTATTACATTTTCTATTATTATATTTATTGATTTATTGCTTCTACTTTAAACAACAATTACTGGTCTGATTTTATTTATCTTTAATTAACATATTTAATTCTTCCTTTTCAAAACTGAAACCTTATTAAAAAATACATCAAAATTGTCAAAAAAATATAAAGTATATAAAGTTTATTTTATTGTAAAATGACAAATAATTTAAGAAAGCATTAAATGACGTCACATATATATACAAAATTTTTGATAAAAGATAAATAAAAGTTTAAGTTTAAAAAATTAATCAATATATAAGAGTTTTGTATTTTTTGATTTAAATAATTTTATAACCAATTATTAAAAAACTAATATTTTTCTGTTAACATAAAAAAAAAAAATTAGTTTTATTTTTGAAAAATATTATAAAAACTTGACAAAACAATGATTGAACGTTAAAATGAGTAAAAAACAATTTCTAAATTGCAAAAAACTGAAAAAAAATTGAATAAATAAACGTATTATAAACGAAAAGTGTCATACTTGTATAGTGATATAATACCAAGTTTATAATATATTAATATTTAATTACCCGTATTCTGTTAGTCGCATCACTTGGCGTAATAATATGTTATTCAAAAATTTTTGTTATTTTTTGTATTTATTTTCTATATTAGAAACTAAATCGTGTACTTTAATTGGTTATCATTTTTCTTAATTTGTATTTTTGTTTGATAAACTTATCTTACATATATATAGTATATAATTTTCAATAAAAACATGAATTAGGCTTTAATAAAAATGAATCCTATTAGAAAATTATTTAAAAATGCATAAATAATTGCCATTTACGTAGCAACAAAATTTATTGTTTTCTTCCAAATTTATTGTTTTATTCCAAATATTGATTTAATTAAATTTAATATTTAATTTTTGGAATATTTAATACATATTCTTGCATTTTACTCAATTCTATTTATTCTTTCTTATTTTTGAAAAAATTTCCCCATATTTTGTTTGTCGTAATATTTTGTCGTGATTATTATTTAATAAATTTTTAGTTTTTTAGAATAAAATCAATTTTGAAATTCTATACTGTAAATCACAATACTTTTAAATAAATAACCCATCACTTTAAGTGATGTGACTAACAGAATATTAGTGATTGTTCTAAAGAAAGTGAAAAATGGAACATGTAGTCAAAAAATTTTTTATTGTTTAGTGTAACGTCATTTTTCTTATTTTTGAGCTAATGCTTATTACATAACTTGTTGATTTTTTATTCTTTTACTATATTTTTATTATTATTTTTTATTTATAATTATTAGGTCAGAAAATATTAAATAAATGGATGCAAAATGAAATTATAATTAAGAAAAAAGTATCAAAAAAGTATCCAAAAAAAAAAGTGTGTCCAAATATCAAAAATTTATTTTGCCATTTTTCGTTTTATAAAACTATAATATTGTATTTGCAACCACCTTTGTTTAAGAAAAGAAAATATGATCTTTAATTTTAAAAACTCTTTCCTAAATTTTTATTGTAAAGTTTTTTTTTTTTTTCTTTTTTTTGTATAATAGACATTCTATATTACATTATTTTATAAATAATACAAATGCTCTTATTTTCTATTTTATTAATATTTTTTATTTTATTTTATTAATATAAAATATAATATCACCTTTAATATATTTAAATATGATTTTAACACACACAATTGTAAAATGCTCAAATGATCTTAAGAATATCATGGATTTGTTACATAACATTTTATTTTATTTTTTTTTTTTGAGTAATATTTTAATCCACAATAAATTAAGACGCATAGTATTTATACAAAACGAGAAGAGAACGAAATTCTCTTTTCAACGATTGAAATCCTTAACAGAATTGATTTTCTTTGAACACAATTTTTTTGAATTATATTTTTTTTTTGTAATAATTTAACATAAAATTTGATTTTCAAAGATGAAATATTAATTTCTAATTGTAATAGCAATAATAATTTCCTTCACCGTAGTTTTTAAATAAAATATTACTTAATTTTTTTTTTGTTAAAAATATTGTATTTAATTACAAAAGAAAATTAATGTTTTGTCACACTTTTAAGTTTTGAATACCTAGTAAAAATTAAATTATATTTATATAATTTCCAAGTCAAATTTATTACAATACTATCAGATGTGGAAATTCTGTGATTAAACTATTTTTTTAAAATTAATTTTTTTTTTTTTTGAGATAGAATTTGAAAATTTTACGTTGTAAAGGTAAGTGTATTTAATTGATATGAATTTATTTGCTCTCTCATTATGCTTTTGATAATTGTGTCAAATAATACAAAATTCCAATAAAAATGTTTTTCTGCTTTTGAACAGGGAATAATTTTGCTGTTATTATATATTTGGAGAAATTTAATAGCAATGAATCATTATTTTAAGCAATAAAAGTTTTTGTTTCCTGACAAATTAAGGCCTCTGTCATCATTGTCAAGAAAAAAAAAAAATGATTAAAAGGAAAAGTGATAACACCATCTATGATGATATTTTTAAATGATGACACCAAAAATGAATGAATAGACTCACAAAAATGTAAATGATAAAAGCAGTGATGACAGGCCCCGTAAATTATTTGCAATTGTGCCGCAAATTTATTTAAAGTTTGTATTTTGTTTGAGCGTCATATAAAAAATTTATAATATTAAAGATTTAAAACATTGAATTCAATAACTGTTTACTCAATGATTTTTAATATTTAAATAATTTTTTTTTTACATATAAAAATTTTTTTTACATTGATTTAAAATACTGAAATAATAATTCATTAATTGTAAAATTTACTTCATCAAATAGAAAGAAAATACAAGGGTTTGCCAATATTTGTTTAATTTTTTATATTTTTTTAGTAATGTATGTTTTAATTGATATGTACTATGGCCCTGTCATCATTGTGAAAGACGAATATTATCTTTCAACAAAGAAGCAATTAGTGAATATCTTTTACATGTTACAGTTGTGTCATTAATTTGAATAATAAAAACAATGATGATAGACCCCTTGTATGTTTTTCTTCTTTCTAACAGCAAAAACTAGTTAAGTTATAATATTCATCTAAAATTGTATCGAATAACACAATTATCATTATAAATGTAACACATATGGGTATATAGTGACATTATCATAAAAGTAATATATTATGATGCATATAATGTAAGTATATTATGTACAAAAGTTTTAATATTGAGATCAATTTCTGATTACATGTGTGTTACTTAAAACTTAAGTAAAAAAAAAAAAAAATAGTTTTTTTTATGTATATAGTATTGTGCGCTTTATAATAGTTGAAAATTAATTGAAAACTAAATTTTTCTAAAATTATATTTTAATATTAACATACTATCAAATAATTTTTTTCACCGCATGATAATATATTAAATATAAATATATATATATTTATATGCGGACAATATTTATACGTATAATATACATACAATTGTTCACATATTAAGGCTGTTAGAATACTTCAAAAATAACCAAAACAAAAAAATATATTTTATAAAAAACAAAAGGAGAGAAAAAGGTTTCTAGTTCTTTTATCTTGCTTTAACATTGTATAAGCTATAATTATTCTGAAAAGCTACTAAAGTTTAAAAATTTAAAAAAATTGTTATTTGTATCAAGGTTAATGATATTGAATGAAGGTAAAACAGTTTTCCTAAAGTAAACGTCTTCCTTTTACATATTATTTCAAAATTGTTCCGTTGAAATTATTCGAACAGCCCTATTAAATTGTGTTTAAAATGAGCTTAAATTCAAAATTTTCTAAATTTATATACATATACATTTACAAATATATAACATTATACTAAATATAATAATAATATTATAAATAAATAAATAATTAATAAAATTTCATATAATATATAATTTTTCAAATGAAACTAATAAATTTTTTCTTTGTATTCTATATTATTAGAATTAAAATGTCAAGACGTCATTATTGATTTAACAGCTTCATCTAAACCTGTTCCAACACAACTAAAATCTGTTATATTATGTAAATTTCCTGTATGCCTATTTCCATTATTATTATTTTGATTGTTACTATTATTACTATTATTATTATTATTATTACTATTGTTATTGATTATACTGTGATCATTATTATTACTGCCGTTATTAGCATTACCCCTTTCAGCGCTATTATTTTCTGAAACAGTAATAACCGTTGTTCCTGCATTATTAGAAGCTGCTGGTGAATTGATCATTATATTACTATTGTCACCGACGGCACCGCTAATAAGACAATCACTTAGATCATCTATAATTTTATTACGATTTCTTTTAGTTTGAACGCAATTAGAATTATCAATTACACTAGAGGCCGATGCTTGTTGTTGATTTCTGTGTGGTTGTTGTTGTTGATGTTGATTATGGTGATCTAGAGGGCTATCTGCTAAAAAGGAGCCCATTGAATGATCCAGAGAAAAATTCAATGAATCGCTTTCACTATTTTGTAGATTTAATATACTATCAATTGCATTTTGAACATGTCTATTAATATCATCATCAAAATTTGATGTAATACTAGAATTATTTTGGTTAACGCTACTATTTGTTCCACTTATGTGTGCATTGTTGATATTTGAATGATTATTTAAATGAGAATGAGGAGTACCAAAAACAGTATCATGTGATGGGAAATTATGTTGTAAGTTATGATCTTGATTATTATGTTGATCTAAATGATTAGCGGAATTGACTGTAATACCATCAATCTGAGGAAAATCTGGCTCGTGTAGATTATAATGAGAATCGTGATGGTGACTCGTCCATGAATCGACAATGTCATCATTCGTTTTCTTGTTTATTTGTGAATCATTTAAAATATTATTAGAACTTAAATGGTTTTGACCATTCCAGCGATTTTTTTCTGTTGCAGATTCTACGTTAGTTGTTGATAAGAAGTCTCCAAAATGATTTTCCAATATCCATCGTGATGACTGTTGGTGTGAGCTACTGGTTGAAGAATCTTCTATACCAAAGGAATTACTAATACAAATACGCTTCGATGCCAATTCTTGAACATTACTGTTAATATTATTTGATGCATTACGATTCGTGTCATTAGATTCGCCCAATATATCAGAATGATCAAGTGAAGTCCATGGTCTTTTAGCATTATTTAATAAATGATTATTACTACTGAAATTTTGATTATCTATTCTTTGAGGATTGAAGTGACTCAGATGATTATTTTGTTGATGTAGAGAATTCGCCTCGTTTGATGTTGAAATGGTTTGTGTAGGTGTGTTGTTAAATATATCATTCAAATGCGATTCTACAATATCGGAAGCATTATCAGTTTTTTCAATTACAGGAGATTCTCCGAACATAGAATCTAAACGTGTTTCCACAGCTTTACTTCCAATAGAGTTATGATTAATATTGATTATTTCACTGTTAATTAATTCAGACAACTGCATATTGTGGTTATTTGAATTTAATTTTGAAGTATTTGTGACATTAGTTATATGACCATTTGGTAAAATATCATTTGCAGTATTCGTCGAGTTAAAAAGTTCAGATAGTTGACTGTCAACATCCTTTGGTGTTGGAGAGGCTGATTCAAAAATTTCCGATAATTGCTTTTCAACAGATTTTGATACATTTAAATGTGCGTTTGTTTGAGATAAAGTCATTTGCTGATGGTGAATTTGCATATTCTGCGTAGACCGAATTTGCTGGTGCAATAACAGATTTTGATGTTGGTTTTCCGATTTCTTTTCAGTCATTAAAGTCAATTCCTTTTGTAGTGTCAACCACTCGTTGTAGTCATTTTGCTCAGGGTTATTTTGATGGCTTGGATTTGTAAATTCATTTCGTTTAGAAATATCATTATTTTCATTTCTTGAATCTTTTAAGTGTTCGAAATTGAAATCTAATGAAAAATCATTGGACGTTTCATTACTCTCGTCATCTCCATCATCATCATCATCTGTGTTAAATTCATCATGAAGTGGATGAAATTTGTTATTCGATTTAATAGATGGTAAAGTAACACTCTGATGTGAGGACTTACAATCAACCACACTAAATTTATTCATATTCTCCGTATTTCTACTTTGGGGGTTCAAAGAAACCTTACAATCATTATTATTAATAAAATTGGAACGATGTTGCTCATTAAAATTGAATCTGGTTTCGTTACTAAATTTGGAGCTTGATGGTCCATTGATTATTTGATTCTGTTTTGAATGATTAAACTTGTTGTGACTGAATTTATTGTCATTTAGTACGCTGTTCTTTCGGTCAGGTATTTGATTTATTATTTGAAATTTGTGATCGGATATTTTATCAAAAGTTGAAGGAAATTTATTTTCATTTATACTAGAAAATTTACTATTCTGTGAAACATTACTTGACGAATTCACTGCGAATGGCAAATCGATTGGTGGTTGTTTTGAATCAATTTTTTTCAAAATGAAACTTGGAGTGATTTCAGACTCAATATCAAAATTCTCCAGATTCTCTTTTTTAATATCCGATTGAATATTGCAAAATTTATTTGTAATATTATTTTTATTTTGAAAAGGCATATTCGTATCATAATTAGCACTACTCTTAAGTGAAGTTGAAAAGTTTTTAATTGGTTCACTTTTTTTATTATTTTTTATTTCTCTTAGATTTTTTGGTATATGTAAGTCATCATATTCTTTGTTTTCCTCTTTTTCCTCTTTTTCATTCAATGATTCTTCTTTAGCAAACATATCATCCGATATTTTATCTGAATTAAAATCATTTTCTTTGTTACCTATAGAAGATATTTCATTATTACTACCACTGGAACTTGAATTTGTATTTTGACTAAAACTGTTAGTTGTGCTACAATCATCATCAATTTTGAAACTATTAACAAAATCGTACGGTTCCTTTTTAATATCTGATTTTGCACCATCAGATAAAAAGAATTTGGAAGTTTCTTGCTCTTGATTAAATGCATTTTCAATATCACATTTTGAATCAGGATCAGATTTAATTGGAATCGGTGACGGATTAAACGTATCCGGGGATGTTTCAAAATCATAATAAGCCTTTGAGGCTTCGGAACGCATTTGTAGTAGTTCCGTTTGAATATCTGTCACTAATAATCTATTAATAAGGCATAATTCTGACGTTCTATGAGGAAGCTGAAATTTCAAGTGGAAAGAGTTATAACATCTCCTTATTTTTACAATAAGATTTATACTTACAATTGACTCTTTTAAAATTAATTGTTTGTACTTATTTGAAAGGTTTTCAAATTCATCTTGAAATTTCATTGCTGCCTTCTCAAGCTCATAATCATCGTCTGATTGAAACTCTTCGTCATTTTGGTAAACACAATGATATCTACAAGAATGATATGATTAAATTACTTTATTTAAGATATGTTTTTAAATATTTTTAATGTAGTACCTTATCAATCTTTTAACTGCTTCTTCTTTGCTTTGAAATGGGGTAACGTAATCTGGTTTAACACAAGCAAGTTGATCTACTTCCAGTTGTCGTTCAAATCTATAAAAAAAATTTGCTTAGTATATGACATATATTTGCATTTAATTGAATGTTTTGTTTGAATAGTCACACTCACAAAGCATGTCGAGCTATCTTTGGTTTAGGACTTTCCATAATTTGTATGGAACTTTTTTTCTCGTCAATTTGCTTATTCATTTCCTGATGCTTTTCATTGGACATTGGAGGCTTAAGGTCTTGCCCTTCGTCATTTTCTAGTTTAATATTATTTAAAAATGAGTTCGAGTTATGATGTTTATTTATTTCTGTGGCTTGTTGGCTGTTTTGATTTTGATAATCTGATTGTTGGAATAATTGCTGATATGACTGTTGTTGTGGTTGTTGCTGATGTTGTTGTGATAATAATTGATTTACTTGATTTTGTGTGTGATCAGAATCAAGGCTTGTTGTTGAAGAAAATTGCGAATTTGGAAAAAATTGTTTATTATTTGTTTGCTGAACATATTTTGGCTGTTGTTTCAAACATGACGACGAAATATTTTTGTTATTTTGTAAGTTTGGAAGCTGAAGTTGTCCATTAGAACCGAATACTTGTTGAGTCTGTTGAGGGGAGATCATTTGAGGTTGTTGAGAATTCATTTGCTGCTGATTATATATCTGTTGATTCTGAATGTTTACTTGGTTTTGGGAGCCTATGGTAGAATTTTGTTGCAATGGATAAACTTGTATCCTTTGGGTAGCAGAACAGTTATTTATACTGCTAATGCAATTATTGCTAGAATTACTTGAAATTGTATTGTTATGGTTATTTGGTTGAACTACATTCGATGGTATACTGGACTTTTCGTCGTTTTTTGACGATAAAACACTTATTGGTTTTTGGTTACTCAAATTTAAATTATTTGTGTTTTGATTTTCTGCATTTACCAAGAATTTACTTTGCATTTGACTTGAATTTTGCTGCAATTGAATTGAACCTGTTGGAGACTGCTGTTGTGCTGTTTGTATTATTTGTTGAGGACTTTGGGTTATTAGCGAAGCGAATCCCCCTACTGATGGGGCTTGAATTGTTGGAATTATTTTTCCTGAAGCTAAAATTTTTTGTTGTTCAATAAATAAACGTTGTAAAGCAGCATGTATTTCAATATCTGTCATCGTGTTAATATTATGTAAAGATGGTAAAGGTTTGCTATACATTGGATTATTTGGATCAAAATCTGCAGGAATATTTAATGTAGACAGCAAATTGGTATTTTTTAATTTTGTTGAGAGTTGTTGAATTTGCATTTGAACGTTTTTAAGTAGCTGTTGTTGTTGAGGTGTTAGTTGGATAGTTTGCACCCGCGTCACAGTCGTTTGAGCTGGATTAACACTTATTAATGGCGGCATTATGTTGCTTAAATTTGGATTATTGCTATTTTGTGTACGTATAGAATTTATTACATTTGCGGAATTCATAACCATAGGAGTAGTATTAACTATATTGGTTGTACATGTATTGCCAGGTAGAGTATTAGTTCGATTTATTTGCTGCATTGGAGCTGTTACTCCCACTAATTTGGTTCCATTCCCTGTTAAAGTTTGTGAAGTAAATGAGCCGCTTGCGATAGACCGTGGCAAGTTTTGATCTTTATTCAAATTTTGTTGCGACTGTTGTTGTTGGGACTGTTGAACCGCTGATGTTGGTTGAACAATTTGTACCAGGTTCGTATTATTAGGTTTTGTACTTAAATTAAGTTTTTGAATTGGTTTAAGAGTTGAATTTTTTGTTAATTCAACTTTCTGTTTTCTTGGTTTTCCTCTTTTCGCAACTGCTGCTGCTATAGCACTTGCATTTGAATTTTTTAGCTGATCAATTTTATTAATTGCATTTACAGAGCCAACTCTGCTTGCATCAATTATTGGTGCTACATTTGCTACTTGTTTCGATGTTGATTGTTGCTGGTTTGTTAGTGGATGAACTATTTGTTGTTGTTGGATACGAGGCGCTGCTGTACCAACAGGTAAATTATTTTGTTGAATTTGCATTTGTTGTGATTGAGAATTTGAAGACTGTTCTGATGCTACAGGATTAATATTGTCAAAATGAATTTGACCTTGTAGCATACATTGAGACAACTGCTGTGCATTAATACCAGCGGGTACAATGAGTAAACGTTCCATGGGTCCCAAAGATGCTGTAGTTTGATTAGGATTTATTTGGGTTATTTGATTTGTTATCGTATTTAAAGAGAACAATTGCTGATTTGCTTCAATTTTCGGCAAGGCTACTATTTTAGGAGTGACTACTACAGAAGTTGAGGGCAATGTTGTTTGGGATGCCCCAATATTTGTAACTGATTGCGCAGGCTGATGTTGAAATTGATGTTGTTGAGATATATTAGTTAAAGGTACTTCATTTTTCTTCACTTCCAATGAAGGTCGTTTTTGTAAAAGCGCTAGACTGTCATTAGAAATCGATTGTATTGGAAACTGAGACGAATTAGATGGTGGCTGATTTACAACGTTACTTGTTGTTTGGGTGGACAAGCTTTGTGGAGATGATACCTTACTATTAATACTCTGATTTATTGAATTTAATTTTTGAGTTTGAATATTAGTTGCCGTTGCTGCTTGCACGTTTTGCAATGTATTTTGGGATTGTTGTTGCTGTGATTGTTGCTGTTGTACTGCGGAAATCGCAACCTTCAGAAAAATAAAAAAAATAATTAATAATGGATTTCCCAAATAAATATATAGTATAATATATTGCGTGTAATTATAAAATTTATCATTATATGTTAATTCAAAATTGAAACAAATTTATGATTTAACATTCAGAATAGCAACATTCATATGCTATTTCGGTGGAATCAGTTTGCTTTACAATTTTAGAAACTGTGAAAAAGCATAAGTATAAGTGAACAAAATAAGAAAAATCGATTCATCTAAATCATTTAAACTATCTATATCTTTTTAGCACAGCTAATTTGACAATGAAAAAATTTATATTTTTTAATTTGAATACTCTATTTTAGCATTTAGTATGCGGTTATAGAAGTTATGACAGTGCTATTTAAGTACATTTTTAGTTACTGAGATGTCAAAAATCAAATTGAAAAAAAAAAATCAAGAGTCAAATTGAAAAAAAAAATTGTTTTATAATAAGTACCTTTTGATTGCTTGCTGGAGTTATTTGAGTTGTTTTAGACTTATCCACTGACTCGTTTATAATAGTCATATTTGGTAGAGCTCCACTTAAGACAGCTTGCAGGATAATTTGTGATTGTGAATCTTGAGGCGTATTTGGATCATGTCTTAACATTAATCGGGTGCCATCTTCGGAAAATGCTAAACTCAAAGCTCCAGTCAACTGGGTTATTAGTGAAGCAGCAGTTGAAGAATTTATTGGAACATTGGATATATTTTCTATTTGTTGAGTTTGTGGTATTCCAGAAGTTGTAGAACTTGTTGTATATAAACTATTGGTCGTTATGATTGGGTTTGCACTAGTACAGAAATTCGGTTGAGAAATAACAGTTGAAGCCGAAGTAGTGGTTACATTTTTGGCGGAATCAATAATCGGCATTATTTGAATTTTGTTTTCAACTATGTTTGTAGCTATTGATGGTAACTGATTTTGACCTTGCTGTTTCGTGGCATCTATTTGAGATATTTGAATGTTTCCAATCTGACTTGGTACATTACACACTGTGGTAGGTATCAACTCTGTCGTAGCTACAGTTTGTCCAACCACTGCATTATTTGACATTAGGATGGGTTGCGTTTTTTTATTAGCTCTTTTAACTGGTTGTTTACGACGTGGTTTAATGGCAGCGGTTGTAGTTGTTGTAGTTGATGTAGTCAATATACTTCCACTGTTGATTGAAGATGCTGACGTATTTAAAGTGGGAACAGGAATTGTACTAGACACCGGGATTGAGCATACCGCAGTTGAAACTAATACGGAACTAGAAGGAGCCTGTTGATTCACTTGTGCCGACTGTAAGTATGATAACTGTTGTGAAGGTGCGTTAACTCCTATCAAACTATTCTGAATTTCCGTCATTCGGGATGTTATCGTTGGAGCGGGTTGCAATTGATTTGCAAAGGTAGTTATTGTCACTGCACCGGTTGATCCTGCATTCGTAGTTATAGGATTGATACATGTTGTTGTAGTTGTTGGCGAAGTAACGCTGGAAACTGGCACAGAAGTTGTTGGTATTGCTGTATATCCTGATAATAATTGTGTGTTGGATTTTGTCACATAACTTTGAATTGTTGTTTGTTGATTATGACTGACCGTTGAAATTTGACCCATAGTCGTTGAAGGAACTATGTTTGCCGATGTGGACGCTGTGGTTGGAGTGATTTGTAATTGGAGTGATTGCGGCGATTGAGGGACCAACTGCAAACCTAAAAAGGAGGAATATTAGCATTTAGCTTATAAGCATATAAAATAATTTGAATCTCTTAATATTTGAATAATAAATACAATATGTACCTTGCAAAGAAGGCTGTGTTTGAATCATCGATATTTGTTGTTGAATATCGTTTGACGTAAGACCTGGTATAGAGATCGTATATGGTTGTCCTCCAACATCATTGGAGTCAATTTTGATTACGAAATTTTGTGGTATTTGAATTTGTTCCTCATTCATATTTGTAGTTGTTTGATTTTGTGATGTAACCGCAGGTACAACAGTTAAATTTGCCGTTACATTCTGTGCTGAAGATATAATTGAATTGCCTGGTAATTCAAAATTCGAAATACTTTGGGTTGCAGGCTGCAATGCACTAGTCGAATTCAAATTAGAATTTATTGAACTGACGGTTTTATTATTATTATCACATTGGCTTGTTGGTATTGTAAAAGAAAATGGAACTTCATTATTGCTTTGACTTGGAATCGTAATCATAATATCAGACGTTTCATTTACGTTACTAACTGCACTTGATGATTGCGTTTGTTGCTGTGATTGCGTTTGTTGAACGTTGGGCGATGATGTGGGAATGGTTATAGAACTATTTTCAATATCCATTGAACTAAATTTTGTATAATCATCTTGCGGTGGCATCAGTTGAGTTTGCGGTATAGGATTCTGATTTGTAGGAGTTTGTGGAAGTGGTTCATCGTCCATCATATAATCGTCATCCTCCATAATACCACATAATTTCATCACGTTTGCTAAATCTAATTTTCCAGTACTTTTTAATGGTGGTGAAGACGTGTCCCTCTTAGACAAAGAACTGCTCAAACTTTCATTTATATTTGATGTTAAAGTCGATGAAGAATTTGAACTAATTGAGGGAGCTATCGAACAAACAGAAGACGTTGTAAAGGGAACTGAAGCTGTGGAGGATAAAACTCCTGTTGTACTGAAATTATTAGAATTAACCGTATTCGTATTCACATTATTTGATAACGATGATGTTGTTGTAGTAAGTGATGGTATAACTGTTGAAACAATTTGAGTTTGCTCAATTTTTTTCTTACGTCCTTTATTCGATTTACGAGCTTTTGGTGGAGGAGGTTGTTGACGAATAACATCAGTAACCGTTGCTCTTTGTTGTGTATTATTAGCTGCCAGAAATTGTTGTTGCTGTATTTGCTGGATGATGTGATCTGGTTGCACTAAAACTGTAGCAGCAGTAGTATTTGTCGTATTTCGGCCATTATTTGCCAGCATTACAGTAGGTTCAGGTGTAATAGATTGAATTATGTGAGGCTGAGGTGTTACCGCTGGAGATTTTATCGTAATATGCTGAGGAGTTCCATTGTTTTGGGCTGCAAATTGTAAATTAGTAGTTGACATGACACTAGCACCAGAAGGCAATTGATTAATTTCAGTCACAAGCTGCGGGCTAGCACTAGTACTTCCAGGAGCAGTGCTACTTTGCTGGTTCATATTTGGTGGTGGTGGAGACTGAAATGTAGCACCAGCTGCAGCAGCAGCAGCGGCTATTTGTTGTAAGTTAGCGGTGTTTATTTGATTTAAATTTATATTTTGTTGTATTTGTTGATTAAAGCCAGCAGCCGCTATACTTTGCTGAAATTGCGGTATTTGAGATAGCACTGGAGTTGCTGTAGCCGTGTGAATCCCATTTGGTAACTGAATTTGTGTTAAATTGCCATTTATTTGCAAATTCTGTAGTTGAGCTGCCATATTTTGGTTAAATATATGGTTATTTATTGCGGCAGCAATTTGTTGAGATCTTTGTTGTTGTTGTTGCGGATTTGTCACCGCAGCTTGTAAGCTATTTAAAGCTGTAGTCATTGCCGTTGCTGTTGCTTGAGAGCTGCTTTGCGGTGTTGGGGTTGCTTTGATCGTTTGCAAGTTTTGTTGTATTAGATTAGCCTGCGATGAAACAATGAACGTAGGAGTAGTGGCTATCTGCATTGCACCATTTGTATTTAATATCCGTAAAAGTTGTTGTTGGGGTTGCTGCTGAAGTTGTGGTCTCGTGTTGTGTATAACTAAAGAAGGAGCCGTAGCAAGTTGTGGTGTAGGTGGTCTTAAAATTAATTGTACACCTTGTGGGGTGTTTTGTTGTACTATAACTGGCATTTGATTTAAAACCAACGACTGCCCAGCTAAATTCCCTGTTGGCAAAATTATTGGTCCACTTTGAGGCTGTGGAGTTGTAGCAGTTGCAATTTGCTGCGGTCCTGGTGATTGCGATATTTGCGGCGATGGCTGAAGTTGTTGAATTGGTGGTTGTTTTGAGTTTTTATTATTATCTAGGTTAGGTTTTGGTAATATTTGCTGTGGTGCTTTTGTAGTTTTGGTAGAAGTTGTAGCTGGTACAGTTGTTTGCTGTATAATCGAAGGCCCCTGTGATGTATTATGCAGCGAAGTCGATATTTGGCGAGAAAGATTTTGAGAATGAAATTGGTGTTGATGTGTCGACTGAGGTGGTTGAATACTCTGGATGGCGCTAGTTGCATTTATAATTTGTTGACCTTGTAAAAATTGAAGAATTTGATTACCACCAGTAGTATTGATAACAGTTGGTATCTGCTGTTGTTGAAGAATTTGTGGTTGGGGCGTCGGCGGCTTCATTTGATTACTGCTAGGACTTGAGATTGGACTATCTGCTAATAACGGACTGCTACTTGGATTGATTGCTTGTTGAGCTGTAATTTGTTGTTGTAATAATTGTTGTTGATTCTGATTTTGTGATTGATTAACAAAATTATTAATATTATTGCTGTTAATACCAATTTTTTTCGTTTGGCCTTTTGTAGTGCTAGCCATATAATTAGGTGATGGCGCAAAAGTAATAGCACCAGATGCTGATACCGCAGTATTTGCTGCTGTTGTTTGACCATAATTGCTAATAAAATTCGATGTTTGAGATGATCGTTTTCCCTTCTACAAACAATAAAAAAATTGTAATTACAATTTAAAATAAATGAAATGGATTATTTACTTTGTTTAATGATATATTATTAGATCCTACTAGAGTTGTATTGAACTCATTTCCTGTTACCCCAATGACAGTTGTTGCGGCCGCTGGAGATTGTGAAGGACTTGGCTGAAAAACTACAGTTCCAGCGTTCGGACTGCCACTGTTATTTAATTGGTTGATCGAATGACGCCTGCTAGGCGTCGCCGCCTTGCGTTCCTAAAAAAACAAAAAAAAAATTATTTTAAATTCGTGTAAGCTTTTCAATACTCTTGAATTTAAGACAAATCAATTGAAATATTTGATTCAAATTTCTATTGATTGGAACATTAAATTACACTTAATATTTTATTTGAACAGGTTGCTGCGAGTAACAATTTATATACTTACAACATATTTTTATATCTTTATAAAAAAAAATATAAAAATTTATATCTACCTGTTCTTGAGTTGTATTAGTAATTGTACTGTTTGCAACTAATAACACATCCTGTGAAAATGGTGAAATTGATGGAGATGGCGCTAATCGAGGGCTTGCTGCTGAAATTGACGGCGAAGGACTAGGTGTTAAAAATGGACCCGGAGGAGATAATATTCCTGGAAATAAAGAAGAAAAAGAAAAATCAGTATATGTACATGTACTCAAGTATGTATACTTAAAAATTCTTATATTAGTGTTTTATTTAAAAAATGTTTATTTTATGCTGTGCTACTGAAAATTATAAATTATTTCTTAAACTTTGTATGTAGACATTGTATATATGAATTGCAAGCTAGAACGCTATAAATTAAAAATCTCTTTCATTTTACTTTATTCTTTAATTTCAATTAAAATTTTGGAAATTATTTAATTTTCCAAGTTAAAATGAATTATATTTTTGTTTTAATTTTTTAGAATTACTTTTCTGAATTACTTTTAGAATTCCTGTTTTTTTCAGATTATTTTTCTGGGAGAAATATGATATACATATGTACATATTTGGAGGCAATAAAGAAATACCTGTATATCCATAACGCAAACCTGCTAGCATTAAAACTGCTTAACTAGTATCTACTTAAGTACATATTAAATAAACTTTAATAGCTTCAAATACAAATTTATTAGTTTGAATCTCCTCTTAATTATTCTATATACATTATAGTATTTATTATTATTTCATTCTATTTATTGCTAAATAATGTTAGCTTTATTATTTGCCTGTTGAATGCCAAAAAAAGGATTGGTCAAATACATGAATAATATACGCATATTATTCATGTTATATATTACGTATGAAGACACAAAATCAAGTAATAATTTGGAAAACAATGTATGAATGCAGATATTTATTAATAATTTTAATTAATCATGAAATAATATATGCATGAATATAAAATAAATATGAAAATACATATTTGTGATACGATAAAATGTTATTTTTTTTTTTCATTTCATTATATTACTTATATAGAATTGTAATTTGACACGAAAACTAAAATATACCATCAACTATATGGCATGACCATGCACATCGTTTTTCTTAATTTTATTCTTGTATTTGTTCTAGAAGTATAAGACTATATTCACAAGCGATAGGTATGATATATATACATATATTAATATCCCATTCTTGTTTTTATATGAAAATTTTTATTTGAAATTCATACTGCAGAACTGAAGTATATTTGACACTATAGTAATTATATTATTAGTTTTTTTTTTAAAGAAGCAAGAAAATGTTCAAAATTAATGACAAATACGTTAAGTACGAATAATATTTTTACTATACTAACATAAAAATTGAAGAAAATAAAAACAAAAAAATTCAAAATTAAGTAGCTATGTGCCATAATATAAAATAGAAATCGTGTATTATAGCATCGAAGATGACGACGAAATTATATTAAACACGACAATAAACGAATGACATAAAATATACATAGGTATACGTTATGAGAAAATCCTTTTGGTTTTGGACTATAAGAATTCATATAATATCTTTTAGTCCTATACAATATTATTTCTCATGTATTAGAAAATAATAATGAGTTCATTCTAAACGTATAAAAGTATAGAAAACAACAAATTATACATAAGTATATACGAATGCGTATTATAATATACACAATAAACGAAATGTCATATTATTAAAGATTAGTGAGCTGATAAAAAAAATTTTTGCCCTCAAGGAAAGCTTTATATTCACATATATGTATATAAGCATGTTATACATACAATATTTATATTTTTGAAAAGAAAATAAATTTACAAGAACTGAAGGACATAAAATTATATATACATAGAAATGCGCTTACAAGAAAAGGACTAAATTATTACATTAAAAACAAAATAATTATATGCACACATAACAACATACTTATGTTCATATAATAATATGAACATAAAATGAGAGTAATTGTACATTTTTTTGTGTCATATTCAATTGAGAGTTGCTTGTAGAGAAATCAAAATTTTGAGAGTATGAACAATTCTCATTTTAAAAATATTCCATTTTTATTTAACTATCATCCTCTCACACAACTCAATATAATGTAAGTAAAATAAAACGTCATAGAAAAAGAGTAATAAAATCATATACAAAACCAAGTGATTAAAAAGAAAACAACAGGAATGAAAAAAATGTCATCGTTTTATAAATTAAGGAATAGGGAACAGGGATACGAAACAACTTCAGAGAGGAAAACAAGAATAAAATAATAAATTCGTCGGGGTCTAGATTTTATATATTTTTTTAATGAATAGAATAAAAATAAAAAAAAATATGCTTCAGATGTGTGTAGGAGGATTCTTTAAAAAAAAAAGTGGAAAATAGGAAATACAAGACCCTTAAAAAAGTAAAAGAAATTTACATTTTGTGTTTTGTTTTCGCTTTTTTTTTTTGTATATGTATGCATTACGCGCATCGCCGATGCAAAAAAAAAATTTTTTTTTATAAATTTTTAATTAAAATCTAAAGAAATATTAATAAAAAGTGTAAAAATTTTATAAAGGACAAAAGCAACAAGAATCCTTATTATTCCACATAAAAAAGTGTTTAAAAACTACAGAAAAAAATTTTTAACATTTTAAAATTTATTAAGAATTTTAAATTTTCAAAAAGTGGGAGGCGAAATAAAAAACAAAAACATAAATAGCGGAACTTCGTAAGATGTCGGCTTCAATCCCGGAAAATACTTTATTTTTAATTCAATTAAATTTACATACTTATATACACACAAAAATCTCTCTAATCTTCTTTATTTTTTTCAATTACTTATACAGGTACATACCTGCATTTTTTTTAATTAAATAATTTTGGTTTTCATTTATAAAAAAAAAAAGATTTATGATTGAATCAAATTTCATTTTATGACATTAAGAAGTAAGTATGTACCACCTACATACATATACTTATTGTAATTACATTTTTATATTTTCTATTTAGTGATAGATGAACTGCATTCTAAACTATACAAACATACAATGAAGCTAACTATACTATTTTATATGTTCATAAAATTCTAATGTAATAGAGTTTTATATGTTACATGGTTGTGTTAATTTTATTGACGTTTCTGTTTCTATTTAAAAGAAATACATAATATGTATAAGTATGTATGTATGGTATAACAGAATAATTTGAATATTTAACAGGTTTTCTTTTGTAATTATGTGTTTGTTCTATTTTAAAATGAAAAAGAGCTCTTTTTATCGTAGAATAAATGTAATTTGAAATTAATTGAGTACGTACTCGTCTGTCAATAAAAATAACGGGAAATTAATATAAAATATAAATATTATTAGTTGCATCTTCTACTTTTTAAGAAAATATTTTATGCACATTTAGCATTAACCATTTTATTCGCCTTGAGTCAGCAGCTATTTTTTCTGTCACAAATTATGTAATTATACAGAAACAAACCCTATTATGTAATTATAAAAAAAAAAACCTAAGCGGATAAAAAAGAAGGCTAACGATTTCAGTTGTTAATACAAAAGAACAGCGAAACGGCAAAATTAGGTAATGGAAACAAGTGACGCCAAAAAATAATAAAATCGCCAGTGATAAAATATGATTTTATGCGAATTCATGGCGGTAAATTTGCTTCATTCTAACTAAAGTCATGTTAATTTCGCCTCATTTATATAGTGTTATATAAATAATATGTATTCTACATATGATTTTTCACATTGCACCGCGCAAAATCACACTTCTTCTTCTGTTTTCATCCTAATAATAAATAAAAATTTGAAAGTGTTTATTAATTTTTGACATTTAGTCATGTTAAAAGCATAAATGAAATGTTCAATGAAAAGTAACAAATAAATCAAATTACATAAGATAAATTGTGAATATAATATACATACGTTTATATATATAAATTAGTATATGTATTTGTATTCCGGAAATCATCTTGTTCTTAAAAAGAGTTATAACATTGTTCCTAAATTATATATAAAATAGTATATTTATTTGACGTTTAAGTATTTTTCTCATTTGCCTTTGGCAGTACTAAACAAGTACTTTACGTACGCTACTATCTCTCTCTTCAATTCTTTTTTTTTTTTATAATAATAATTATTCTCTTTGTACAAACATTTTATATGAAGAGAAAAAATATGGTAATTTGTCTGTGTAAATTTTCCTATTAGATTTTTTTTTTTAATACCTAGTATAAGATTTTTTAACCCTTAAAAAAATGAATATAATTTTGAATACATAAAAACTGTATGCCTATATTAAATATGTATGGAATGTGTACATAAAAATTTGTTCTACAAAATCGCGAAGCATGTTAGAAAAAAAAAGAAAATTAAATTTATCAACTACTTACTTTTTTTAAAACATTTTTTTTTTTTTGTAAACTAACTTTGTTTTGTACGCTTTATAAAGTTTTCCTTTATTTCAAAGAATTTTTTTCTCATTGTGAATTTTGGGGAAGGAAAATTATTGAATTAGACAAACACATTGCCTTAAATGGTGACCAAAAAAAAAAAATAAAGAGTTTTTCTTGTTTTGTTTTTCTTGTTTTATTTGAGAGGAAATGAGAATTATAGAAAAATGGCAGAACGTGTAAAAAAAATTGATTTTTTTCTTTTTGTCCTTTTCTACAGCATACACAAATATTTTACATACGTTACATATGTATAAGGTATATGTGTATGTATGTATGCAGATTTCTCGAGAATTTTATTTGTTTAATTTTTCTTATTTTTGTGATTTTAAGTGTCAAGGAGTAAAGCAAAAAAAAGTTTTTCTTTTTCTATTTTATTAAGAAGAAAAAAAAAATTTTTAGAATTAGCAACAGAAAAATAAAAGAAAAATATTAAGTTTTTGGTTGAATTTGAAAACAAGAATGCAAAAAAGGGAAAAAAAATTTAAAATAAGCAAAAATGTCCTTTTATTCGTATGGGCAATTTTATAATAGTAAATAAAAAATAATGGGAGAGAAAAAAAAAGCAAAAAAAAAAAAAACAAGAAAAGAAAATTTTTTGAGAAAATTTTCCAAATAAATTTCGTCTGGGAATATTAAGTAGGAATAATAAACTTTTATTTGTGCAAATAATAATACGGTTAAAATTTTTATTTTTCTGGGGCCTCGATTAACCTGTTTTTCTTCTCAATTCTTTTCTTCTTATATTATTTTTATTTTAACTTAATTCTAACTGTTGGTATAAATTGTAGAGTATTTTCAGTTTAAATAATATAAAAAGTAGTTGATTAAATTTTGATAAGTGAGTATGTACCTATAATCAATGGTATATTTTGTATGTATACGTATACTTAGACGTATTTGGGCGTACAAATGTCACATATAAATGCATGTGCCATTATACGTACATACATTTGATATACTTTGTAAGTGTATCAAGTTAATTTTATAGGTATACCGACAAAAACGATAAAAAAAAATTAGATGCCATTAAAACATTGCATCGCTATAATAAAAAGAACACCCACGTAATAGAAACGTGTTATTTTTATAATTTAAAAACAGAATTTTTATTAGAGATATTAAAGTAAGCATGAACTTTATTTATTATCCTAATTTACATCATCCCTATACAAAAATATATGTATATATGTACATAGTGTATGTATATGCATAGTCGTATTGTGAATACAAAAATAAATTTTTTTAGGACATTATGTAGGTGTTTCTCTCTCCATTTTCGTTATGCGCTAGACTATTTTTAATGAATTCTAAGATTTTAAGAATTAATTATTATTTTATTAGGTACTTTTATGCATATTCTCATACATATATCCGAAATGTTTGTATGTTAAAATTCAGTTGCTATTAAAATTAATTGCTTTTCTTTTTGTAAATGACTGCTGAATTCATCAATTTTTATTTAAAATTGAATTTAATCGGTTTCAAATTTTAATTTTACACAAATTATTAAATCATGTTTGTAGTTTTGAAAATCTCATACTTTACGGGAATTTTGCAAGTATTTAAAAATTTAAAAATATGTATAAATAGCACAAATTAAAGTTTACTGTACTGTAAGCAGTGTTCCCGCATTTAGGTTCTTAAATTTAAAACAAAATTAATTGGTGAATATGGATTTTCTTACAAAACAACTTAAAAATCCCCACAAATATTTCCACATTTACCAAATTTCAAAAACACATAATAAAATTCGTATTCAAGAATGACATATGAATGACAAATCATCTTATGCATGAGGAAGTAAAATTGACCTTGACAAAAAAAAAAAAATTATAGAAATATTTTCAAGCAAAACTGATCGTGTTGTGTCCCCACAAATCTAATTTCGTGGTTTGTAGTTTTATAGAAGTACATATATTCCATATTTTCATTGAAAATGTTAAGCCTCATCACATCTTGCACTACTTCGACTCCAAAAATTCAATGTCTTATCAGTGGTGAGAACAGTGTAATTGTGATTTCCGAAAATTATTATACATTTTCTTTAAATTCCCTTTTTCATTTCCTTCCCTTCTTCAATTTTTTTTTTCATTAAAATTTCCATAATATCGAAAAAATCTTTAATCAATATCGCAACAGTGATTGTTAGTAGTATTATGAACAAACAGGCTCTTTCTCATTCGAGCACAATAAAAAGAAATTTGACATAAAATTCAAAGATATACATATACACGTACATAATGTGAAAAATTTAGTTATCTCAATATTTTTTTTTTTAAAATTCCTTTATTATTTTAATTCATATAATATGCATAACATAACAAGTATATTATAAAGAGAGAGACTATTGAGAATATTATAAATTTACTGTAATTGACATTGGGTATTTGGTACAACATTAATTATCAGAGCGTAACAGTATTCTATTTTTCATGTACATAAATAATAAATATAGGTAATTATGCTCACAAATTAAGACAGAATTTTTTTTATTGTTAGTTATTCTTAGTTAAGGGTAAAAATTGCTTGTAGATTGTAGACTTTTTAGAAAAAAATTGAATATTCTAATTTTATTAAGTACGCGAACACTTTATTAAAAATTTTATTAATTATTTACCTAAAATTGTATAAGGTTATTTGCTTTAATTTAAAAATAAACTGGGCAAAAATTCTCTCAAAAATAAAATGAGAGAATAAAATCAAAAACAAAACAATATTAAAACATTTTTATTATTGCAATTATAAATTGAGGGTCATTAAATATTTTGAATTGATTCATCATTTTTATATTAAGTATAAGAATAATTTTATATTATATTCATGTATTTAGGTATATATATTTTAAAAAAATAAATTCAAAATCAAAATCTAAGTACAAATAATGCAAAAGTAATTAAAATATTATTGTATAGAATACTAATGTGACTACATAAAACTGCATGTGCATACATAATCATTAAGCACACATAACAGCATAGTAATAATTTCAAAAAAAAAGAGAGAAATAATTTTAATTTGCATTCCAATATTGTAATTTCTAAATATACATACTTATATTTTCATACATACATATACACATATATATATATATATACTTATATGCAAGAATATCCTTCCGTACTAAATTTATATATTATATTTGTATTTTTAATTTTTATTCATTGGTACTTAATAATTTTTTTTACTTTATCTAACTCTTATTTTTATAAGTACATATAGCAAAATTATATATATGTACATACATACATTATTTAAAATATTCAAGTATTTACCCATGACATTTGGGTCAGGGTTGCAATTACTCAATTAAATTCAATTTATAAAAGTTATAAAAATAAAATGTAGGTATTATAAACTTTGTTTTCGTTTTTTTTTTTCAAAAGAATATTTTTACACATATTTGTACATATATACATGTAAGTATATATAAATATAACTATGTATAACTAAATAATATAATCTTAATAATTTTAAAAATAAATTTAAAATTAATTTATAGTTATAAGTATATTTACATGTGTATAATTATGTGTACATATATATATTGACAAATTATATATGTATATAAGTATATAAAAATATAAGAAATTAAAAAGAAATTATTGCAAAAATATATATATACTTACAAACAGGGTGATACAATAACTTTAAAGAATTTTCATGAAATTTGTATCTTTGCCCAAGCTTTTTTGTATCCCTTTCGCAAAAGATAGAAATTTCAAACAAACAATTTTTAAAAGGGCAAGTAAAAAGGCTTGAAATTTTCATATATTATGAATTTGATTTTGCATTTTATTTACTCTCGGAGTTATAAGCATAACTTTAGAAAAATTTCAATTTTTTCCATACTATATTTTTTTTTAGTTTGACTTTGTTCCGACAGTTTCGTGTGAAATTTTTAGAAGCTTTCAAATTTTTTTTTGCAGAATCTTATCCAGTTTAGCCGGCTTCAATTTAAACATTAAAAAATCTTCTATAGTATAGGAGATATAGCGAAAAAACAATTTTCATTTCAAGATTTTAAATGGAGTAATAAATTTAGAAAATAAAAATATTCTCACTGTTTTTGATTTAGAAAAAAACTAAAACAATAAACGATTGCATTTTTTTACTGAATCATCCTGTATATAGCGTATAATGTAAATGCAATATAAAATAATAAATTGTAAAATGTTATATATATAGTGTAAAATATATAGTAAATGTAAAGTATATAATAAAATATTTTCAAAGTTATAAATTTTCAAAATTATTGTGTATTTTAAAAACTTTACAGAAATTATAGAGAATTTTTTTTTTTGAATATTTATGAATAAACTTTTTTATATATATAAGGGTAAATGTACACATAATATATATACATGTGATATATAAAGTGTACAATGATATATTTTACGTTATATGTTATGTAAGTATAACTATTTCTATATAGAATTGTGAATGAATATTAAAAAATGCAAAAATGTTTTTCAGTTCCCCCTTTTTATTTATTTTTTTTTTTATAAAGTTAATATTCTTGTACACGAGTCCTTGAATTTATAACAATATTTTATAGTAACCTACATAAATTAAATATATGCATATATATTGTATATATATATATATATATAGCTGTTATACAGTTATAACTGCAAGTATATATAACAAAATATTCTTCTATATAAAGTAAAAAAATTTTTTTTTATTATTTTCAACATTGCAATAAATCATTTTTCTGTTCACAAGAAGAAAATCAAAAAGAATTTCAAATGTTTATTCCAAAAATGAAATTTAAAAATATCGATTTTGAAAAATGAAGCTTTTAAAGTTATTTTTTTTTTTAAATTTATAATTTTAAATTATAAATAACATAGTATGAAATATGTGTGTTTGTGTATTTATATTTTATATGTAAATATATTTTGTTGAAAATAGATTTAAGATGAATGAACTTTTAATTTGATGACTGTATATGGCGTATAACAGGCGATATATATTAATATAATATATATATATATATATATATATAAATGTAGAAGTGATAGAATAAATTTAAATTTTTTTTTTTAATTGTAAAATGTTAAATGTAAAATTAATAAAATGTCATTGTTGAAAAATGTAGCATTAAGTTATATTTACAAAGTGATCATACTCGAATACTTATATTGAGTAACTTTCACAATATTGTATCAAATATGACGTTTATATTAATTAACAAAAGATGTTAATTTAAAAATTTATAAAATATAATTAATTAACTGTAATTATTTTGATATTTTGCTCTTCAAAAACCTAGCGATTTATTTTTGAAGTAAATGTAATATAAAACGATAAAGTTGCATACCTTAAGGCGATTTCCAATAATAAACCACTAGAATAAAATGAGAAGAATGCATGACGGAATGCCATTTAATGAAAATGTTTTAAATTTTTTTTTAGTAAGAAACCTATTGACATTCGGATATTAGAAACTGATAGATTTAACAGATAAAGAAGTGATAGATTTGACAGATTGTGTTTTTGGGATATTTATTTAATTTTCAATTAAATGTTATTTTTATTGTTTTTGTTAGTTTATTTGCTAGTAAAATTTTCACATAATTGAAAATAAGGCTAAAAACGCAAAGAGAACATATTGACCAGAATTCCTACTATACACTGATATAAAAGTAACAGTCGTGTTTTGTATTTGCCAAAAATAAAATTTTATTAAGTTATAAGTAGCAATTTCAAGTACAATTAGCACATTACTCAATTAAATTCAAACACAAATTTTAATCGATACTCGTAATAATTATTATTATTAAGACCTTTCCTCATTTTTAGTAAACAAATGCGTATATACATATGTATATGTATGTATATATGAATATTAATTCATTTTAACCTTAAAATTATTATTGCAATATTATTATTATGTTATTATTTAATGTCATCATATTATAAGGAAAAGAAATAAAGTTTAAAAATGAAAAAAAAAAAAAAAATTACAACAAATGTTTATTTTGTTCGTGACGATAACATTCAGCACGGAATTGGAGTAAAACCATAACTGATATACTGTCAAATTCTATGTGTATATGCATATATATATGTTTATAATTGTAAATGCAAGTATACGTACGTATATTTATAATTAATATACGTACAAGAATTTTTGTATTATTTTTACAAAAAAAAATATTTTGCGTTACCGTTAACTTACGTTTCGTTGTATAACAAATTGTTTAAATGTATGCATATATAAGAGTAACTTTGTATAACATACTTATATTAATTGTATTTATAATATTGTTACTGTTATCACTAACTATACTATATTTAACAGTTACTTATTCCTTCATTTTAAATTAATATTAATATATTTTTTCACATGCTGAAAAATATACATATACACAATATAATATTATATAACACATAAGTAAGCTTTATATTTAATACATTTTTATGAAATTCCTACATATATATTTTACATGGAAAGTTTATACCTGTTGTAGAAGTTTAAATAAAAACTTTTATATATACAAAAAATAAGTGTTATATTTATAAATATAGAGATTAAAATAATATTATATAGCTACATAAAATTCATATACTTTTATATGTATACTTATTAGCTATATATATGTATATACATATATATGGAGACTCATAAATGGGTATTACAACAAAGTTTAAGCTGTGAAAAAGCAGAACAAAATAAAATTTTATTACAAACATCAGTGTAGAACTCTAACTGTAAGTAAACAACAGAAAATATAACCCAACACTGTATAAATATACATATATACACATATGTACATATACGTACGGATGTATATAAACAGTAATGTTGGGAAAAAATGAATGTTTTTTTTGTATTTTGTTATGTGGAAAATTCCCTTTTTCGTTCGTACGAGTATATAAGTATAAAATGTTTTATTTCTGTTATTATTGTTACTTTTTGTTCGTTCGAGTATATTTTTCATTCATAAATTTTCTATACTTTTTGAATTGGTTTGGCATTTTTCAGAGTTTCCTTCTACATAAGTACGAGTATATTTCTACACTATATATATATATATTATTATACTATCAATATTATATTTTATATTACTTATATTTATAGTATGTGTAAAATATACAAAAAAAGTTATTTTTATATTTAAAAGAAACCATAAATGAAAAAGAAAGTCAAAGTCAAACTATTCAAATTAAAAAGAAAAGTATAAAAAATATAGTATAAAAGTTATCAATTTATCAAAATGAGAGAAAGAGAAAAGCCAAAATTATTAAACTCTATGATAAAAAGTTAAATCAGACTTTATTATTGTAATAACTAAGAACTTGTGCTCTTATACTGGAAGTTGTTATAAACGTTCCTGTAAGTAAATAAATATTCATTTACTATATAATAACTGTTATATTGAAATATTTTATAATAATAAAATTTTTGTTTTATATTTGAGTTAAATGCAAAAAGACAACAATTTTTTATTGTAAAAAGAAAAAGATATTTAGCAATATTATGGCTTATAATAAAACTAGGTAACTATTGATTTTATTAAGAATGGAAAAGTTTTCGTAAAAAAGTTGTAAGGGAAAGTACGAAAGCATTACGTTGAGGTTTTTCAATAACAAGTATTACGATTTTTGATTCTTTGTTTAAATTGAGAATAAAAATATTGATAAAGTTCTATTATTTTTTAAAACATTTTAAATATATCAGACGTTTTATATATAAAAACGAAGGAATATTGCATATTTTTAGGGACTGCGTGAGTCACTGAGTTATCACTTTGTTTGACAAACGGTATGTGTGACATGAAATTTCTTTAATACCAAATTGTACAAAAAATAAAACATTTTTGAGAAAAATAAGGTTTTTTTGAAAAATTTTCAGTTTTCTAACTCAAACCTAAATGTTTAAGCAGCTATTACTCAACTTACCGTTATGGTAAGTGTTATATTAAGTAAGATGAAGAAAAAAAAAGAGTTGCAAACATAACTCTAGCTAAAACAGTTTCAGAATTGTTATGAATTTATTTGTTATTCTGTTGCCAGATTGATTTTTTTTCAATGTGATTTTCTTTCATCCGCTACAATTACGCTTAAGAAGTGTTATCACAGCTTTGAGGGAAATTCATATAGGAAATTCTACTCATAGAAAAAATTTTTCATCTCATTTTGAATCAGCGTTTCAGAAAACCAATTTTCAATTCGGAAAAAGATATTATTGCATTTTACGCAGAATAGTTGTAAAACGTTAAACCGAACAATTGTTTTCCTAAAAAAAAATCCAAAAACAACCTGACGAGTGCTGTATAAGCGGTTTCGGACCATTGTATGTGTTATCAATAGAAAAATTAATAAGTTTTATTTAAGTTTAAAACTTTTTTATTTCCAAAGCAAAAATAATGTTAATTGTTGGGTAAGAAACTTATTTTGCCGGATATTAAATTAAATATTCTACAAAGCAAGTAGTTAGAGTAAAAAGTTACTCTAGTTACTTCAAACCTAAATGAAGCAATATTTAATTTTCCAAATATTTTTATTTATTTTTTTATTCTAATTCCAATTTAACATTAGCTTGTATATAGAATGTTATAAGCGTCAATTTTGTAAATAAAATAAAAAAACTAGTTTAATATTTTTAAATGAAAATGCTTGGCAATGCTTTAGCAATGTCTCATTTGTAGTACAGGTAATATTTTTTCCATTAATTATAATATGTATACCATGTGTCATACTACACATAAAATATTTTAATAAATTTTGCATATGTATTAATATTTGTTTTGATTTTATATTCTAATTTATAAAATTTTTAAATTAGTTAATCTATTAATAGCCATTTTGATTTTTAATTTTTTTTTTTTTTGAAACATAAATATTGTATGATCATAATTATATTTTGATTGAATTAATTTAAATATTTTATGTACATATGTATGTATGTATATAAGTAAAATAAATATGAAATTTTATAAATATTAATCATACACAGATGGATAAACGAGAAGAGAGAGAATGACGATTTTATTGTAAAAATAATTTTAAAAAATCTTTGAATATTTTGAATTTAAAAATAGAACGAGAAAAAAAAATTTTTAAATTTTGTTTAACAGGAAGATTTTTTTTTGTGTATTTCTTTGATATTTAAGTAGATCTATAAAAATACGAGTACACATATACATACATATACATATATATACAAAATTATTAATGTCAAAAATTTTTCTTTTTAATATTTTATTAAAATTTTTTTAATTAGCTACCATAATAATGAAAGAAACAGAGCAAATAGTTACCTATTCTAATTTATTCGGATGTGCCAAAAAAAAATGATGTCATAATGATTCATATGGTGAAAATTTAAAATTTTTTTTTTTTTGATATTTTTCTTTTGGTTTTGATTTTATTCATGTATCTAAAAATTTATGGTTACAGATTAAGATCACCTTGACAAAAATTCTATTTCTCTTTTTGTTTTTTGTATTTCTTTATTTTTTCATAAATTTTATACTTGTAAAAAAATTCATAAATTGAAATTTTAGATTATTTCGTATTTAGCGGTATTTAGATAGTCAAAAGTGATTAAAATCTCGAAAGTACGTCATATACTAGGAATATAATATTTTAATAAGAAATTTAAAATTTTGAATAATATTGTGAATATAAAAGTTGAAAGTTGTGCTAAAAAAAATTTTTTTTTAGTGGTATGAATGCTAGTACGTAGTAACAAGTATTAAGTTCTTGACTTAAAGTCAATTTTAAATTTATTACTTATATTTGAAAATATACTCAAGTGACACTGTGCCATCTATAAAATAATATTGCAAACAGGTAATTTTCATGACAGATAAATTTCATTAAATAAACGTAAAAAAGGAATAGGTGACTTTCATGACAGATGAATTTCATTAAGCAAACATAAAAAAGAAAAAGTGTTGCAAGTTTACAAAGACAAATTTTAAAATTACAATTTTTTTTACTATTACAAAATTAGAATATCGTAAATTGAAATATTCTCAATTTTATGACGGTTATAATAATATCGTGTCATATCGCAATGTCAAATAACTTGCAATTTCCATGATTTCAATATTTTGCATATACATTGCAATAAGTACTACAAATTCTAGAGTTCAACATTTTATATGCGTAAAAATCTGCAAATATAATGAGTATTATTCGAACATAAAAAATTTTTTATACATGCTTAATTTTTATTTTGTTACAGCTGATGTGACAGTAAACTTTTTTTGAATAACTTTAGGATGTCAAGGAAAACTTTTAAGGTAATAGATTATTTTCATATTCAAATTCAAATACAATGCTCATTTTGTAAAAATTACATGAGATGATGGAAAACCGTCATTATTACTGAAACACGATTTGTATATAATATGATGCCGTTTTGAGATCGTGCCATGAACTTTGCAATGTCAATAAATGCAACTCATATTATAATGTTATTAATTGTAGTGAAACGTAGTGGTCTTACATTTATAACGCATATATATGTACATCTGCACAATTGAAATCAGGGTTTCTATAAAATGTTCAGGAGACTAAGTACTAAAAACTATTAAAAAATGTGTTACAAATAATTATATTAGTACTTATATTTGTGTAGATTTATGGTATTTCATCATAAGTAGTGATTACAGCCATTTTATGATGTAGAAACGGTTCCACTTACGGTCTTAAAATTGTATTAATAAATATGTTAATTATACGATATTGAATTGTGACAATATTGTAACATTTGAAATTTTACTAACTTCAATTTTAATTCTCTAATGAATTTTTTACAATAGATATGCATTCATTCAGTTTAAGTCCCAAAGCCCTAGCACCTAAAGTATAAACTTAAATCTAGAAATATGCTATATATTAAATATGCTATATACTTAAATAGTATTTAATTTTATTAAATATATAATTTCATTAATTGACCAATTTCTAACTTTAATTATAATAATATCATTTATAATTCAAAATTATTATGCATATAACATTTGACGGCATAAGTATATCGTAATTAATATATTTACGAAATTAGAGATATACCTTTCTTTAGAGCTTAGAAATTATACGAAAAAAATCAAAAGTTAATAAATTTATTCGATAAAATCATTGAACTTAATTTACGGGAATTCCACATATTTTCATCTTTCATTTCTTTATATGAGTAAGTATATATACATATATGTATATATATTATGTATTTGTATAATGTTCAATAAACCATATAGTTAGCCAATATAAAAATAAAAAATAAAAATTTTAATACTCCTATACTTGTATAATAAAATAAGTATTAAAACGTATGCACATATGGTATTTTAAATGCAGGTGCCCAGTGATCTGATGTAGAAGAAAAAAAAAGAGAAGCATAAAATAAGTATAATATTATATAAGTATATTAATATTTACGTTCTTTCACACATTCAGATTTGTACGGCATACATTATACATACATATATGTGTATGTATATGCAAGAGGATATGATTTGTTCACTTAATATGTTATTGACCCTTTTTTGAATTTTTCTTTTATACTTTTATTTCACATTTTTTTATTTCCTTGATATACCTTTAGGGTTGTTTGGGAATTATGCATATATTATATATATATATATATATATATATATTCTGATAGTCTGAAATATAGGTACATCAAGATTATGTTATGTTTATAACTTATGTTCGGAATTCTTGTGGTTAATATCTAAACTCTTTGTGTGCTGTTGTTGTTGTAGCATTTACTTAATTTTTGTTTTATTTTGAAAAATAATGATTTTCTTTTCTGCATGACTGAAGTGATGATTTTGTCGTACTAAAATAGTTTAATTAAATTATTATTTTTTTGAAAGTGTTATATTTAAGCTTTAAAATATAATGGTTTTATTATACAAGAATATATATAGGAAAGTAAAGTGTGCCGTTCACACTATTAAGTTTAGTATAAAATTGCAAGGATCATTTTAAAAAGTGAATTGTTTTGATTTTGAAAATTAGAAATTGAATTTGAAATTTCATCACCGGTTTTGTGCTCGATTGCGCCAAATTCTTAGCTTTAATTATATGTCACTTTGCTCTTACAAAGCTGGAACCTTATATTTTTTGTGGAATATTCATATACTAAGTTCTGTTTTATTTAATTTATAATTTTGTTCTTATTCCCTTACGTGTAAACAAAATTGCACACTGACGTATTAAAAGTTATTTGTGATTTACCACAATTACAAAAACCGCAAACGACAGCAACAGAAAAAAAACAACAACAATAGAAAAGAAATGCCAAAAAAATTTTTGTAAATAAGAAAATGCGTTAAGTTGGTTAACGTAGTGATTCTTAATCCGCTTCCCGGTAAAATCAGCAAGAAATTTTTCGGCAATTGCATTAAATTATAGTTAAAATTTGCTTTGGTATATATAATGAAGTTTAAATTATAAATTAAAAGCATAAAATGTCAAAAATTTCTAAGATTTAAATGGTTTGTCAGAAAATAATATTTATGCAGTGCATACAAATATTATAAAAACAGTAGACTTACAATTATATGAACTAATTAATGTTAGAATGGGATGTTCAGAATATAGAATTGTTAAAATAATTGAAACGAATATTATATAAATTAAAGAGTAATTGAAATGTTTATTAAATTGATTTTCAAATAATATTACACCATTAACAGACATTTATGATTATTTCTTTTTTACTTTTCCTATGTCGAAATTTGTATTGTGTTCATATATTTTGAAGTAAGCTCACATAACAGAGAAGTAATTCTCACATAACAAAAAACTCACATAACAGAGAAGCTCATATAACAGAGAGGGCGTCCCATTTACATGTTCAAACTACTACTCATGAGAATAAATGTGTTGTTTATAATCAACAGCAAGAATTTAAGACTGAAATATTAATTTTGAAATATGTTTTGTCTTTGAAAAAAACCAATTTGTTTGGTAGAAAAATTTTAGTTTTGCGGCGTCTAATTGTGAATTTACATATTGTGAACAAAACTTATAGGATTTCAAATGTTTGTTATATGGGGATTTAACTGCATTTTACATACTAGAAATAATAATAATTTTCTATCTTTTATCGAAAAAATCTATTTATATTTTACAATAGTATTTTTCAATTTTTTAAATTATTCCTAATTTAAAATAGATTTTCTTTTTAAATCTTACATATTTTAATTAATTTGTCACAATTAGATTTGAATTACATATTGTATATACATTTAACATAATACTGATAAAAATTTATGTATACATAAACTATGCATATCTGTATCTGACATATGCATATGTATAGCAAATGTATACATGTGTGTATGCAAACAAATCAATTTTGTATGCGTATTGAATTTTTATTAAAAAAAAAAATTAACAATACACAAATTAAAATATTAAAAATTTAAAATTAAAATTTATAATTAAAATGTTAACAATACAAAACAATACCAGAAAAACAAGAAAAATAAATAAGTAATTCAAAAATCAAATCAAAAAATAAACAATTTAATTTTCTTAAATAACATTTCAATTTTAATGTAAACATTTTACATTCAAATAAAAAAAAAATATCTCAGCCTCATTAAACATAAAATTGTCTGCCTGTGTGTAAAATCAACAAAAAAATAATTGGGGGGTTCTTCTTTTTCCTTTGATTTTCATATTTTTTTAATTTCTTATTTTTCTTGTTTTTGCCATCAACAAAAATATTATTTTAATTGAATTTGAAATTTTTCTTTTTTTGTGGTAAATACAAATTTTTTTCTTTTCCAAAGTTTAGATAAGAAAAAAAAAATGTTTTTCTTTTTCTTAGCCAAAAACAATAACTAGAACAAAGTCAAATTAAATTTAAAAGAAATATAAAATAGTCAGTCATTGCATTAAAAATAACAGCAACAACACACAACACACCATAATAGTGTTGTCAAAATATTTTCAGTGTGTGAGTATAAATTAAAGAAAATGTAAAATTTATGTATATGTATATATTACACATTCAACAATTACACCATTATAGATTTTCTTGTCTCTAGACTCTAAAATCAAAAAAGAAAGATGTGTTTTTTTTTTGTAAAATTATATTAAAAAATTAATGTTTATTTATAATAAAATGTACGTCAAAAACATACATAATTATATGTATACATATAAGTGTAAACACATTTTAATTTGTACTCTCAATTCAACTCAATTCAACTCAATATTAATATTGAGACTGAGAGTGTGTATACGAGGACTACCGACTGAGGAGAAGGATTGCCACACATTAAAAAAAATAATGGGCCAAATTCTCAAAAAAAAAGCCAAAATTCAGCAAAATGAGCTAAAATTGATAATACGCTTAATTTTAAAAGTAAAACACTTATTTGAAGTATAATTTCAAATTTAATTTCAAGTTACGTTGTTGGTCTCTTTTATTAAGGTCTGGATAATTTTTAGAATACAAATTTATAAAATTCTAAGCGAAATCTTCAACAAAACGTATAAAAAAAGCTAGAAATGACAAGCATAATGTTGGCGTGAAAACTTCTGTACTTATATATTAATATTGAATCCCCAATACTAAGAGCATTATACACAATTCTATAATTTAATTTTAAGGTTTTGTCAGAATTTTGTAATCAAATTTTATATAAAAAAAAAATTTGGAAAAAGAAAAATATTAAAGTTTTTTTCAAATACGATTAATTATAAAATAAGCGGACCGTGAGCTTAAAATGAATTTAGAGAAAATATGAGCCTCATTTTGTTATTGGCCATATTTACTTACTCTAATTTCGCACAAAATGGCAACACTACTGAGGAGTAATTGTATAAATATGACACTCTTTTTCTTTTTACTTATATATAAAGAGTAGAATAATGTTTAACATATTAAAATTTTTTTTATGACATATTTGTAAGCATGTTCCAATGTATGGCATATGTATGTAAGTATAAGTGGTTTTTGAAATATAAATTAAAAAATTTTTGTATTTTGTATTCAAAATATCGATTTTTTTTTCTTCTTCTTCTATGCATTTTTTTTTTAGATTTTCATTTAGCTTTTTTATACCAAAGATGTCTCTGCCTATATCTAGCCATAATACAAAACTTTGTGTACACTTAAATATACTCATATAATACCTAAGTATTTTTATTCTTTTCTCAGAAAATTACTTTTTTTTTTTGCTGTGCTCCCTTTTTAAATAAATCAGTTTTGCATGTGCACAATCCTTTTTTATTTTTTGATTATACACAAACAATATAACAATAATAAGAATCAAAATATCATGTAAATGTATACAAATAATTTGTATATGTGTGCGTTTGTAAATATAATATGTATAATATTATTATTTGTATATGTTAATTTACATTTGTATACATAAAATATCCTTTTTTTTTTTATTGAATTTCGATTTACTTTATAAAAGTATTTCTATTTTTTTTACATTTGACCTTTTAGGAAAAGGAAGAGAATTAAAATAAAAAGTTATTCTAAATATTTATCTAAGTATTTAATTATGATTCAATAATAATAATGATAATTAATCAAAAAAAAAAAATGTATATTAAATCATATACATATATGTATGTAAGGACATAATATAATGTTATACTAATAGGTATAAAATGAATATTTATTTTTATTTTTCCGGTTAAACAAGAAAAACTCCTTAATATAATATTATTAAACAGATGGAAAACAAATATAAAAATAAATAAAGAAAGAAAGAAGATAAAAATTTAATTAAGAAAAGTTTTTCTTTTACTTTTCTTTATTTTACTCTCTATTATACTTATCATCGTTTTGAGTGGTCGATTTACACACTAAAAAACCATTTCTCCATGTAGATAGTATATAGGTATAAATATCAAAATTGTTTTATACATAGTTATAATTAATATAAAATACAATATATTTTTATATAATGCATGTATACGTTGCATGTATAACAGTATTTATACTCCATATAATATAATATAAATTAGTGTAAATTTTTTATTAAGCAATTCATTTAATTTAATCGTGACACACTAGTATACGTAAGTATGTAAGTAAGAAATAGGCACTATAAAAACTAAAATCAAATTAGAAAATATAAATATCACAATAAAGAAAAGAAGAATAAGAAATTTAATTTTTATTTATTGATAAAATTCTAATAACTTTATTTCATATAAATTTTGTATAACAATTATTTTTATGTGATATGACATAAAAATGCTAGTAGGGTAATTTCATTTTTTTTCTTTTAATCCTTTTGAATTCCTTTTTTAATAGCGTTTTTATTAATTTTATAAATTATTTCACATTTTTTCAAACGAAAAATATTGAAATTTATAATTCAATTAAATATAGACTTTTAAATAGACCGCGTTTACAAATGAAATTTATTTTATTTTTTCATTTGTAATTGATATCGCATAAAAATTGATTTTTTTTTTTGTTCTTGTGTGTCGCTTCATTATACTTACATACGTCTACATGCTATACATATACATCCATGTATGTATGCATATGGAATACGTACATATATTACACAAAATATTTTATAAATTTTTCACACAAAAATTGTTTCATTAACAAATTACTTTTTAAATTGTTTCTCAATTACTCTTCCTTTTTTTTATTATTAAATAATTTCAAAATTTTCATTTTTAATAAAATATTTTTTTTTTATTTTTCAAATTAAAATTTTTCTAATTTATTTTTATTATTTTATAAAAATATTTTAAATGTCAGACAAGAGAAGCAATTATATGTGTACACATCTTTCCGACACGAATATAATGTACAAAAAAAAAAATAAACCTTTTTTATATATTTTTAAAAAGGTAAGGTCTCAAAAAATCAACAAAACAAAATAAAAAAAAATTATCTACAACAATAATATTAAAAAGAGTAACAAGAAAATAAAAATTAAGCAATGACGACGAGGACGACGACAACAAGAGCAGCAACAGCAGCAGTACCATCGGAATAACAAAAATTATAGTACAAGAAATTCTCTTAAAAAAAAAAAATTATTTTTCCCAAATCGTCGTCATCGAAGTCGTTGTCGTCGCCGTTGCTGTTGTCTCAAGTTAAAAAGTAAAAAAAGAAAAAATTCATTTTTTTTCCTTTAAAAAAATTTTTTTAGAGTCCTAAAAACAGTCATGAGTAGTATTAATATCTATAAAAACGTTTGCGTGAAATTTAATCTATACCTAAATTTTTTGACTGGAAGATTGAGTAATGTACGTGTAAAACAAAACAAAAAAATGTAAGTATATTTTAATTTTCCCATATACTTATACAATCACATTTGTACGTATATGTAGGTATAATTTTCTCAATTTGTATATATTTATTTATTACAATTTAGTATATTTTTGATTTGTGTGTATTTCCATGATATATAGATTTACCTATATTGTGTATTTGTTGTACAATTACATGCTAAAATGAATTTAGAATAGTGAGTGTGTATTAATGGGATATTTTGTTTTCTATTACTATATCCACTTTTAATAATTGTAATTGAATTGGAATTTATTTTGAAGGAGTTAATGAAATAGTTATTAGATTATAATATACTATATTTTATTCGTAAATATTTATTGATATTTAAAAATTTAGTAAGAGTTGTTATTAGCGCAAAATTTAGGCGATTTAGCATAACAATGTTTCTATATGGATAGGAATTTTAAGTAAATATTTAATCGGAAAAAGTGAAATAAAATGTGAGAACCGGTTTATTTAAAATAAACACGACACGTTCTTATGTCTAATTTTAGTTATGATAACTAAAAAGAAGCAAGAAAATAGTAATTGATGAAATTGGAATTATTATTGATAAAAAATATTTATTGCATATTTTTTAAGTGAAATGAAATAAATCAAAAGAATAAGTGTAGAAAATAATATTATAAACCTTCTCGGCAATTATTTATTCAATTTATTTAACCTACACTGTAAGATAATACTGTTATCAATTAAGATAATTTTTGAAGGGATGCAAAACCTACATTAATGTAAGAAAGAAGTTCAAAAGAACGATTTTTAGGCTTTATTACAATTACTTAAGTATTTGAAGTCTTTAATTGTTTTGAAATCTCATAAATCACATTTTTTAATTAAATTACGATTATTTAATTTTTTACGCTAAATTTATTTTTAAAATCTTGTGGTAATTTATTTTACAACTCAATAATAACTCAATTTTTTAATATCTTTAGTTAATAATGAAAATTAAAGGCAAACTACTAAAAATTTTATTTGAAAATTCGGCAGGGTCAGCATGAAAATTTCTCTTGATACAACACTATTACTTCAATTATATCTAGTTAATTCTATAGAAATTAAATTTACAATGTTCAGCAAATTACATATATTGGCAATAATTTCAACTTGAGAAAAGTTCGTTTTGATTTTTACGTATTTAAATGTTGTTCATATTTTCCATCGCGCGGATTATGTCCCCGATATGTCCCGGATATCGGAGAGGATTATGTCCCCGATATTTTTTTGAGTACTGTGAATAATTTTATTTTAAAATCATTTTTATTCTACAAATTACAATGAATATAAAAAAAAATTCAGTACAATCAAAATTCGTCCTAAAATAAAGTAGCCAATGCTAAATATTCATCACAAAGAAACTAAAATAGTATAATTTATTCAACTCATTAGAGAAAACAAAACGAACCAAGATTTACTCATTCAAAAACACCAAAAAAAAACTGTTAAACAAAAATTTTTCATATATTTTCATCAAATTTCCCAAAAAAAAACTTCTTTCAATAAAGTACAAAAAACCTACAAGCACGTCTCAAATAGCCATACGAAAATTCACAAAAGAAAATTATATTATCATACACATTGTATAATCTTTACAATGTATACATATATGACACATATGTAGATACATTTGATACCAAAATTAAATAGAAATTTTCCAAGATATCCAAAAATATAAAAATCAACTTATTCGTGTCTCTATAATAACTATAATTTTTGTCGTCTTTTTTATCACCAATATTGAGTATTCCTTCTTAGTATACATAAATCTTGTACTTCTACAATGTACTAAAAATATTACTTATTAAAAAAATATTAAAGAAGAGAAACACAATATACAACAGACGACAGACGAACTAAAAAGAAGCAAAAATATTTCAAACATATGTTGAGCCGATTATATTGTGATTTTGATTCTGTTGTAATAGTTAGGTAGGTAGGTACTTGCAAAATGGTAAGTGCACAAAATACAAATATCACAATCACAACAGCAACGGTTAAGCAAGTTAAAAAATTTTATCTTTTACACGGAAACTTTTGTATCTATACTTGAAAACATTTTTAAAACAAGTTAACTCTCAATTTAACCATTTAACAAAAAAAAAAGGTTAAAATTTCTCTTTAAAAAACAAGAAAATTCCGGTTATATTCTCAGAGAAAATTTTTTCAAAGTGTGTGTGCATTCCTTCATTCCTTTTGTATAATGTAAACAGTTTACATGCACACATGTATAATAGAACAGACAAGAGAGAAAACTGGTGTATAGAAAAAATTTTAATAAAGAAAAAGGATATCATTAAATAAGTGCACATGGTATTTTGGTATAGAAAAGCTAAAAATAGCGGAAAAAGCACATTTTTCATATAATTTTTTTTATACATCTTATATCTCATTTCAATAATAAAAGAAATATTATTACATATTAGGTATATATGGCAATACTTATTATGTGATAGTATTATGACATGAAATTTTTGTATTGTACTAAAATGCAAGGGTGAAACAATTGTGCTTAATGAAATTTGAATTAATTACCATAATTTAGCAACACAATGGGAAATTTTTTTGTATAGTAATTAGAAACAATATAATTATGTATATATTTTTTTTGTTCTAACACCGCTAATGTTAAATAATTAAATTGTTAATTTGAAAAAATTAGTAAAAATGAGTAAAAAATTTCTCATCTTTGAGTGTAAACAACCATTTTGATATTTTATACGTAATATGATTTATACCATTAAAAAATGTAGTACATTAGAATGTAGTACAATTTAGCAAAAAAAAAAGCAAGTAAAAATGTAAATCAAAACAAAGAAAAGGAAATTCTAAACGTATAATTTATAAATTCCATCCAAATCAAAAAGAAAGAGAAGAAGAATATTAAAAAAAATTAAAATTCATTTTTACTCTTTTATACTAGTTAGGTTTTGTTATAAGTATGTAGAAATTTTGTTTGAAGAAGAAGCATGCTCTCTATTTATGAGTATTTTTTGTTTTCTCGTAATAGTAGGTTCCTAACCTAATGCACATATAAACATACATGTACTCTACTATTGTAATAATTATTATGTGAACACACATATGCATGCCTATACATATTTGTGTGTATTGTATAAATTTTATATTTGAAATCTTGTTTTAAAGGAAATTTTTTTGTAAACAACAAAAGAGAAAACATTAAAATATGTAGAAAAAAAATGAGGGAATTATCAAAATGAAAAGTGAAAAAAATCTTCCAACTAAATAAGTAAGGTAGGTATGTGGGTAATATAAAATATAATATAAAATGAAAATTAATTCAATTTCAGAATTAGATTTGCTCAATTAAGTTTATTGTAAAAATTATACAAAAAAAAATTAATAATAAAATATTGGTTTTTCTTTTTCTTATTTACTTTAGTAATATTTCCCTTTTTATTTTAGTTTTGTGTAATAATTATTATTGTGTGTATATTTTTGGAATTTTTCGGGGGTGATATTAGACAAATGAACTGATTACTTGCAGGACATAGACTGAAATCGATTATAATCATTATAATCGATTATTGACAAAAAATTTAAATAATTATTGAAAAATTTAAATATAAAATTATAGGTACCTATGAAATTATTTAATTTCATTTATTTTAAGATTTGTACAACAAAATTTTTTAGTGAAATGAATTATCCACTTAAGTTTGTAGTTCTTAAGTCAATAAGAGTGAAAATCAATTAATCAAAATTTGAATGATATGTCAATAATATGTAGCAAAAAATGATGGGCAATTATCAATAATAGTTTATGTAGTATTAAGGAATCTTATTTCTATTGTTATTAAAAATTTTAATTGCAAATGTGAATATGAACAGTATAATTATTAACAAGTGATTATTTTTAAATTTGTTTCAATATAAGTACAAACATCAAAGTGGTATAAATACGCAAAGAAATAAATTTTTGACGTTTTTGAGAAAACAAACACTTATAAACAGAGAAAATATATTAAAAGATAACCCGTTTTAAATAAGATAATAAGATGAAAATAATTTTTAAAGATGACAGGAAGTTATAATAGAGCCCAATTTTCTTACAAATAGAAACCCTTAAAATTTATATCTTGTTACTTAGTATGTAAATACACCAAATTATGACAGAAATTTAAAACTATAATAATTTTTTTGTAGTACTTTGTCATAATCAAGACGTAATTAAGTAAGTATGTATATTGCATAATATTGAGGTTAAAAGGGTTTTCATTATTTAAGTTCTACAATAGTTTTAACATGCAACTGAAAATATATGTATGTAGGTAGTAATAAAGTGCGCTCTGAAATTCACTCTGTAATAAAGAAATGTAGCACAGACGTCTAGTTTAAATTTTTTTGCTGCCCCATGAGATTTTTTTCCGTAAATTTAAAAATTAAAAAATTTCAGATTTAAATATTAAAGGGTTTTATTGAAGTAAGTGTACGTATACTTATATTTTTTGTCAAAATTTTAATTTTTATAAAAATGTCATTTGTGTTATTTTCGAATAACTGATTTTTTAGAAGTTTCAGAATTTGTCCGCTTCGTAAACTTAACTGAAATTTTTGCATACTATGTAAAACTGCGAGTTAGAAATTTAAGCTATAATGTAGAACTATCAGCGCAGCACATAAACATGTATTTGAGAAGTCTCCTGAATATGTAAGTAATTTGGTACTCGTACTGTCAAATAATTTTCAATATTTAGCCATTTGAAAAATATTTTTGAGTTTATTTAAGCTCAATATTGAATAATAAGTAACAATTTAGATATGCATAATTTTGAACTTTAGAAATATTTAGTCTTATAAATAACACATTGTAAACCAAATATTTGTTTTAAATGAATTTAATATTACTTCTTGATTTCAATTATAAATAAACTTCACATTACATTTTTATGACATTTGAAGAGATTTCATTGTAACGCCATCAATATGCGTACATCCACATATAATTTATATATGTATATAGAGAAGTAGTGTAGATATTTTTTATTGGTTTTTTTCTCGAAGGGGAGGTAATCATAATATTGAACTTTCTCATAGCATAAAAATTTACATTTTCTCAAATAAGTACTCAATTTTTTTGTTTTATTCGGATTGGAACATTTTCAGAGGAAAATTCACGGAAAAAAAATATTATTGTTTTTTTAAAATGCCCACCAATATACATGTTTATTTGTGTAGGTATTTATTTATTTAACGGGACAATAGACATTTATTTCTACACAACAAATATGTACACGTATGTATATAAAGAAAGAATTGTTTTCAAGTGTTCGTCTGTAATGTCTGAAAAGAAAAATATTGTTAAGTATAATATTTTTCAATTGTTTAAAGAAAATGTACATATACTTACATAATTAAGATTTTTTTATTAGGTAAGTATTGCCATATGTAAAAAATGATTAAATTTTTATTTTTCTGCCTAATTTTTCACCTTTAGTTTTAGTATAATAGTAAGTATAACAGTGTAATTAATTTTATTTCATATTACAAATAGAAGAAACAAAACGGAAGAGTTTATTGACATTAAGAAATAATAACATTCTTACATACATATGAATATAAGTATAAATATGCATACTATGAGAATAATGGATATATAAGTGATAGATAATGAGTAATAAATTGCGGAAAATATACATAACATATGTACATATATAACAGAATAAAATAAAATAAAACAGTGAAAATAACTCTTTCCTTCAATAAATTTCAAAAGAAAAAAAAAATTTTGGAAAACAAAATTTTAGTTTGGGTGATAAAAGTCAAACAGAAAAGTAGTACCTATAAAGGAGAAATTTCACTCGTTTTTTTTTTTATTGAATAAAAGTTAGTTAAGTATGTCACGAAAAGTTAATCTTCAAATATAACTTTTTTGATAATATTATAGTCAATTTATGATGTGAGTGGGTAAGAATAGTATGTATGTAGATATGTATGTATGTATACAGATAGGACAAAAAAGTTTTACAATATTATTGCTATAGAGTTTTGACTTTGCACACACTGTTGAACATAAAAAGTTTGAATGAGTTCCGTTTATGCAGTACACAATATGTTTTATACATATATGCATTTTATATATGTATGCATTGAACGCATAGATTTCAAATGCTGAGCATTGGTATTGTATACACCTAAATATACAAATATTTTCAGGATAGAAAATGAATACAGATGAATTTTATTCTAAAATTCACCTTTTCCATAAAATTAATATCAATTTAAGAATTTTTCCAATAATTTAATTCTCATCTAATCGTTAATTAATTTTGAACGTATTCAAATTTTGATATAGTTTTGATATTTTATAAACACGCACTTATATATTAATATACATATATATCTGTATAAAAGTAAAAACTATAAAAATCATTTAAAAAGTGCGAAATTCTATAAATTCTATATTAAATTAGCTGATCACATCACTATTCATAAATTTTAACACTTTCAACTGTCACTGTCAAAAAAAAATTAATTTAAAATACTTAAATAGTAAAGATTTTAATAGTCTGTAACTCTATACCTATGCGTAACTCCTTGAGTTTAGGAAAAGTTTTGTAATAGAAAAATAAATAATGAAAATATGTAAATAAGTAAGCAGGTATAGGAAATGATTTTTTTTGATTTGGCTTAGTTATTTCCAATAATACCTACTTATTGTTTCAAGAAAATTGTTGATAAATACAAAAAATTGAAATGTTTAAGAAAAAATTGAAATCAAATTGAAGTTGAATAAAGTCTAACAATCAAACAAGTCTAACTTTAAGTTCTAGTTGTAATTATTACGCGCGAATGATTCTTAAACCGAATTACTTGCAGTGCATCAAAGAAATAATATATAATCACACGTATCGCTGTAACTGGTGCAGGATATTATCTTAAAAATTTTTTTTTTTGAAAAGTGGACTTGGATAATTGCTTTAAACAGGCAATTCGTTTTTGAGATGTCAAAAATTTAGATTTTTAAGTTTTTATACAATAAACCGCAACAAAATTTCAAAAAGTAAACTGCAAGGTGAAATTTTAATAACTATTTACCTATTATTGTTATTCAGTTTATGTTGAAAAATTTCTTTGGCAGATTTTTGACATGTAATGACATTTCGAAATAATTCTTGATTGAAATATGTATATTAAAACTTCCTTATCTCGAAGATTTTATAAGGCGTAATCGAACAATTTCTGTTTACTTAGTATGATTGGAACACTTATTGGAGTTGAATTTTTTTTGTGGCATTCCAAGATATTATTTTACGTCAAAATCAAAAATATCATTTTATTATTTTTTTTTTCAAATATTATGTTAAGAAATAATATGTACATATTATATAATGAATAAAGAGTGTAGAAATGCCATAAGTATTTAATTTTTTATACTTAGTAACATTATTTCAAATGTCAAAGTTAATCAATGACATAGCAAATTTTTAGTGTTTACACACAAAATATTTACAGTGGTTTTTATGCTTTAATTTTTACAGAAAATAAAAATGAATATGCATAATTTAGTTTTTTTTCCCTCTTATTATTTACTCTAGGTTATGTTGATTTATTGTTGTATAGTTATTACATTTGTATATTTATGTATGTGTAAAAAAAATTTAATAAAAGGAAATTGTGATTAACCGTTTTTAAACAATATTAAAATTATTTTAGTATGATGTTTTGAATAATTAAATTGGGTGACTTACAATAATCTATTTAAACTTTAATTTTAAGCGTTGCTTACGCTTATTACGATTGTAATTCACAATAATTTTAAATTGTACATTATACATACACACTTATATAGTTCATTGCACCTTGGAAATAATTTAAAAAATTACAGAAACAAATAAAAAAAAAAATTTTATAATCATGTAAGCATTAAAGAATTTTATGCCCTGGCAATAATGTTATATTTCGTTAATTGGTTTCGCTTTACAGAAAATATACTTGAGTGTGTGTATATGTAAATTATATTAAAATCTACACACACACTTACACAATTAAATTCTATTCAACCTGTTTTATTTTATTTATTTTTCTATTTTTTTGTTTTATTTTTTTGTTTTTTCCTTTATTACCAAAAAGAGTTCAAAAGATTCCACCTAGGAAAAAGACGAGTTAGTTTGGTAAGATATTAAAAGAGTTTTTACTGCTTTCAAATTCTTGTTTCAGCAGTTATTTGTTGCAATTGTTGTTTTTGTTGTGTTTTCGTCGTTGTTGGCTGCTACTTCTGCTGATGGTGTAAACTCTATGATAAACTATGAAAAATAATAAGAATAATTTTTTTGAAGAGAGACGACGGGAAAAAAATTTCCATTGCGCGTGATAAAAAAAAATTATTTTTGTTTTTCTTGTTTTCATTTTCTATTTTAATTTTTATGTACATACATATGTATGTATGGCGGTAATAGCAGGAATGAAAGAATCAAATTTTTATAGTAAATCTGAAAAGGGAAGTTATTACACCTTAACATTTATAGTGCTTAAGTAAATTTTAACATTTTTAAATTACAAAAAAAATCTTTTCTAAAAGAGTAGAAAAATTGTCGTTGTTATTCTTAAAATTTTTGAATCCGTTACTGTTTCAAGCACAAAATTAATGGAAATTATGTTGATGACCAGAAAAATCAACAATGCATGTCAAAAATTATTACCAAAATAAGTATGTATAAGTAAGTATGTGAAGTGAACAAACAAGAAAAAAAAAATGATAATAAGAAAAGTGGCAATTAAATGTACAAAAAAAAACTTAGTTTTTTACCGTTCATATTTAGTGATTTAACCTCCAATTTGGATTTTGGAAATATTTGAGAAATTCATTTATTTTATTTAAGATATAATTGGAGAATATTTCTATAAAACCACAGTAAATTCCCGATATTTTGCATAGATATTTGATATAATAATATGATTGATTGGTAAAATCTTATTGAAAATAAGATTCTCCGGGTAATAAATTGCAAATATATTTGAGTTATTGCAGTACATAAGTGAATGGGGGACCTACTCATATGTGAAATAATTGAATTCCGGACTTAAAAAAAAATTCGGCTTTAATCTACTATGTATGTTTTGTATGAAAATCTTATTATATACTATAATATTAAAAATTTAATTGATTTAAGATTTATTTTCGATATAATATTGTAGAGTCATCTACCAGAATAAATATGCAGAACTCATTCTCTCAAATTCTTATTTATATAAACAGATGTTATTGGAATTGAAAGTATTACTTATGCATATGAGAGTTAAATGAAACGTGAGAAGTTAAAAAAGAAAAAAGTTTCACTACAGTTTAATTGTGCAGAATTAACATCGTATAGTAAAACTTTGAAAACGACTACATTGCAGTTTACACATTTTCGATCACTATATTGACAGTTGAAAACATAAGAATGTCAAACGATCCAATTTAAGTTAGTTAATAAAACGTCAAATCTGGCACGATACCAGTGTTATAAAAATTTGTTTGGTTTAGTGAATTTTTTATTTGAATAATCTTAGCAACACTGCTTTGGCATGCATAAAAATACTGTAGTCTATTGCGTTTTGGATGTCAGAATAAATTTTATTAAATTTTATTTGTTTCACTGTTTCGTGTTAATGTTAAAGAGAAATTTATGAACATTTTACTCTCATTTCGCTCAATCCAAGGTTTTGTATTAACTGCAAAGTGAATCACAGGGTTTATAAAAAGTTTAATAACAGTAAAATGCTTCTCATAGTGGATGCTATAAATTTATATCTCGTTACAATTTTTCTTTACAAATTAAACCCTACAGAATTCTACTAAATAGCATCATAACCCCAACCCAAATTAAATAATTAAAACGTCTCTTCAAATTCTTTTTTACTTTTAGATTACTTAAGTGCAAATATTCTTAAAGAATTTAACAAAATACTAAAAGGTACTCTTGCTTATGCACCGTTATGTGTTTCTAAAGAAACAAAAATTTCAAAAATGAAAAACTAAACCTAAATATAATTGAAACCTACCCAAAAATATTTCATTTTGTTCAAAAATAAATTTAATCTTTTTTTAGAGAAAAAAAAATATGTAAAAATAAATTGAGGCAAAAAATGAATAAAAAAAAAATAGAAAAACAACAAAACCGCAGACAAAATACGATCATCAATTTCTTAGGAAAAAAAACGAAACGTCACAATGATTAGTATGTTTTTTTTATGTATGTAGGTCATTGTCAGTCAGGTAAAAAAAAAAATGACAGCAAAAAAAAGACACTGAACAAAAAAATTCCTTTCCGTTTTTAAAAACATTTTTATTTATGTAAAAAAAAATATTCTTTTTTGCCACTTCTTTCAGCTTCATTTAATGAAATTGCATTAAATATAAATTAGGTTAAAAAAAAGGCTATAGGACTGTAAAGCTTCTTTGGTAATACTAAAATTTGAACTTGGTAAAAGTTGAATGAATTGCATAGTTTACTTGGGAATACAGTAAAAACGAATTTTTACGAGAAACATCATTTTAGAATTGTTACGGAAGGAACGTTCGTGACATTGAGCAGAATAATGTAATTGTAAATGATGTAGATGTAATTTTTAAATTCTAGCATTCGGTCCCTTGCATGTTCTTGCAGAATGTTCTTGTCCCAGAATGTTCTTGCTATTCTATCTTATTCTAAAGATAAATATTATATCAGATAAATTTTTTAGTTAAATTTATGTGAATTTAATGGTTTCTGTGATCCAAAGAAATGATCAATTAGTTTTTGACCAATGTTAGGTAAGTAATTTGTTAAAATCTTTGTAAATTTCCCATGATTGATAAATTCACTTGAATATTTAAAAGAAAAAAAACTTGGACGGAATTTCGTGATTCAATTTTTATGAACTTTGAGTGTATCAATTTTTTTGAAACTTTATACACAAATGTATGTATTCCCGATGACAATACATGAATTCCGTTATGGTGACGCTGCAGTTAGCTGATAGTTTTTAGCAACTAATAATTTGGGTAGTAGTTGACCGATTTAAAAAATTGTTTGACTTCATATCTGAGTCATATATGCGTACTTGACTGACATTCGAAATAACTGAACATTGTTATTTATGACTAAACTGTTAATGTTGTAACGAATTAATGCAGGTATGTGCCTTTCAAGAATATGACATAATGGATGGGGTGCTTTTGACAATTGAATTATAGAACAAAACAGTCTCTGCACACGATTATATTCCTACAAGATATTACAACATTCTTACATTTAATTAATTAATTCTGAAATAAAAATTAAAATCTATTGCTAAGCACTGCTTTAAAATTATTTTCTACTTTTTAGTTGAAATAAGTGTGGTTTACTAAAAACTATGTTTTTTAATCATATTATTTTTAATAAAAATCTTAATAGAAATTTTATAAATTTAATTTTTAAAGTTATAAATTTAACTAAGGAATTTTTTCCTAATAACTACAGACCTATTTTTACTTTTACTTTTCATCGACCGCACTGTATTAGGAATTCTGACATTAAGGGATGTCACCAAAAATAGCATATTAAGTTTTTGGTGAAAACGCGCTCCTCTATGGTAGGGAAACCTAAATACACTATTTTAAACGAGATGATGTCGGCCCGTCAGTCTCCTGCGTACGTGTGCGTCTTAAGTTCGGCTGAAACGGTTTTTATGAAAATTTATATATGAATTTATTTTGGTTGTGACATGGATTGATGAACTTTTAGAATATGTCTGACTTCGAGAATTCCGACTATCATGATAGCGTATCTAAGGAACTAATTGACGGAATTTTTTGATTTAATATATAAGTTTTATTTGCCACCAGAAATAATCGACGAACTATAGTCAAGGAATTTGAGTGACATAAAATAAACCTAAGAGGCAAGATATACCTTGCAATAAATATTAAATAATTGACTGCTTTTCATACACTAGATGTTAATATTTCCGTCTCTTGGTAAATACATGTACATACTCGTACAATATTAAATCCATTTAATTATTTTTAAATACAAAAAAAAAAATTTTTCTTTACAGGATGCATTTAATTATTTCAACTTTTGTTTTAATATGCAATTAATATATTATTTACAGAAAATTTTTTAAAATGCTAAAATATTTTTATTAATAATAATTAATTATATAAATAAAATCATTATTAAATTGTAAACTTTCACAATAATTTTAATAATGAAAATGAATTTATAATTTATACTTAAAATGATATGGGGAAAGTTTATTAACCTTTAAAACATTGAAAAACATGATACCTATTGCATATTTAGTAATAACCCACACTTCTGCCCTCATTATTATTAATAAAACCAAAAAAAAAAAAAAAATAATCAATAATTCAATTCCATAATATCGTAAAAATTAACCGATGGTAATAAACTTAAACCCAAAACCGGTCTATTGAATATCAATTAAATGAATGAGTAAGTAAGTAAGTTAGCAAGTAAGTAAGTAAGTAAGTATAATAATAATAAACAAGAAAAATGCAAACATTTAAGTAAGTAACATAAAAAAAATTTTGCAAAAATATAAAAAAGAAAACTGCCATTCAACCGAAATCATTATTTAGAATATAAAAAACCTGTATGGATACAAACTATAGGTAGGTATATAAAATAAATAACCGCGATAAATATAAAAGTAAATTTGAAATTGTTTTTTTTTTTTTCATTTTTATCTTTTAAACAAATCACATAATACAGGTTAATAAAAAGCAATAATTTTTACCGCCAAATACAAAAAAATTCCAACCCAATTCAATATTTTATAAAAAAATAATCAAAATTACAAACATTTAACCATTTAAGATTTACAATATTTAAGCAGCATTATTAAGCGTTAAATATAACAAAAAAAAAGAAAAAAACTCGAAATAAAAAGGAAATTATGGCTGTGCGTTTTGTAGACAACATTATGCACGCGATCTTATTGTTGACATAAAAGGCAAGTAAGTAAACAAAATATGTGTGTATGGATTTTTTTTTTTTGCATTCTTGTTATTTTTTATTTACGATAATATAAAAAGTAATAAAGAAAAGGAATAAAATAAATGGAAAAAAAAAGGAAAATTCCCGCCGAAGCCGCTATCACAACAATGCAAAAAAAAAAATCTTGTTTTTTTTTTTCTTAATGTATAAACCGGCTGCTTATACTTTGTGTATATTCGAAAGAACCTATTTAAAAAAGAAAATGTGCTGTGGAACCGTAAAAGTACAGGAAAAAAGGAATTTTTTTGATGTGAACAGCATATAATCGACCCCATTTTCATTTTTTTTCGTTTAGATTATGAAATACTTAAATAAAGAACATTGATTTTGCTACGAAATTGTAAAGCTCCTTTTAAAGATTATTTTAAAGTAATTAAATATTACGGATTGTTTACGGCTTGTGCGCATTTTAATAAACTAGACCTTTTTTTTAAAAACAGTGTAGGTACACACTGTTTTTTTAAATAAAGAGCTACTTTTTAGTTTTCTTTTGCATATTAATTTTTTTTAAATCAATTAATAATTATGGAAACTATAGCCTAAGCGGCTATAGCGACGTTTTTTGTAGAAACCAAACATGGGATTTTGAGGGATTCAATATTGATTTGCGTTACAAGTTCACCTTGTTTAAGTAATCTTATTTTACAGGTTTATATACCTAACAGTTTAATCATTGAAATATTGATATATTTTAAACAGATTAACAAAAAAGTTAGGGCAAGATTATTTTCCAGACTTAAGTATTCCATATTTCTAATTTAATTCTAAAATGTAAAATTATTGCTTGATTCTCTTTAGTATTAAGTATGTTAAAGAGCTGATTTTTAGAAAAGATTTTAAAAATTTTTTGAAAAGTCCATAGATTTTTGTTCCCCAGTACTTAAATGAACAAAAAGATGAATTTGACCCATACTGAATAGCTTACAGATTTACAGTAGAGTCTATAATTATATATTAAATTCAGATACATAAACAAGTCGAACTCGACAGAATGCATTTCTGCTATTGAAAACTTCATATACAGAATTTAATGTGAAAACAATACCTTCCTTACAGCATACAATGCAGTCGATAAAAACAAAATCAAAAATAAACCGTAATGTAAAGAAAACAAAAACCGAGAAGGAAAATACTTGGCACATCTTGCCTTTTAAACTTGAAAAATAATTTTTTAATTATTCACAATGAATACAGTAAGTAAACGAATATGTACCCTATATGCACGTAAAAACATACATATGTACACGATGTTATAAAATTAATATACTTACTTAAGCTTAAGTACATAAAATAAAAATGAAAATAAAAACGTTTTGTTTTGCAATAAAAAATTAACAAGTAAATGAGGAGAAAAACAAAATAAAAAAAAATTTAAAATTGTGTTAAAACTGCGTTGATAACACTATCGCGCTACTATCACGCTCACATTTTACAAAAAAAAAAAAAAAAGACTGGGTTAGTTACATTACATGATGAACAGATTTACAAAAACAAAACGAAAAAAAAAAAACAAACCCCCATCGTAAATACCGCAAACATAATAGCGACATACAAGAACGTGCAAGAAATTATTCCACTTAGCGCGATTAATAAACGAACGGAAAAGTGAAATGTTAACAAAATTTACAGTATTTACACACCACAATGTATTTATGCACATGTTGGTAGGTATGTACAAGTATAGCATTATTTTTTGTTGTTTTCTTGTTTTTTTGTTAAGTAAATATGGATATACGAACATAAAACAACGGTTAAAACAAGCGATTAAGTATAAAATAAAAAAAAAATCTGTCTGAAAAATAAATTACATTTCATACATATAAAAGTATATACGATTTACATATTAATGTATGGGTATGCACCCGGTATTACGAAATTTGAATTTAAATATGTACACTTGTAGGAACTCATCCGTTTAGGAAGTCAAAAATAATATTGAAAAAAAAAAGTATAACAGGAACAAAATTTTATAATAAGCTTGTGAAAAATATTTCACATTTTACTTATATGTCAGTATGAAAATATATGTATATTAAGAGTTGCCAAACTTCGAGGGAAATAAAAACAGGTTTTACTTAGTGAAATTGTTATACACAGTTACTTTTATAGTCATATTTTTATACGCATTGTATTAATGCCATTCTATAACCATAAAACTCTATTGGTATTGATATATTTAGGGCTCTGACAGATATGCAATTTTTGATTTTGCAAACAACTAAAAATACAGTTTGAATACAAATTAATTGCCCACAAGCTTAAGAAATTTAACTATTTAAATTTTTTAAATTGCACTCAGTTTGTAAAAAAAAATTACAAACTATGTATGAGTCTATAGAATACAAATAAGTAATCAAACAGTGAAAAAACTAAAAATTGCATGTCTGCCAGATTAGTAATAATCGGTTATAATTCTCTTTAGAAATGCGATTGATAAATTTCATTTTACCGAATTTTAACAAATAAATAAGTACTAAAAATTTACAAAACTCTTAAATAAAGGTGCCGGTTTGAATAAAGCTGCCGTTAAGTGACATTTCGTACAAGTAATAAAATAATTTTATCTAAATTGCAATAATATTTGATTGTGGTTACCTTTGCCATAAAGCTTTTTGCAATACCTGAAATACAATTTTAAAAATTTCTTTTTATATAGTATATGAAAAATCATTACAACTATAAGAGCAAGTAACATAGAGCCAAAATTCTAAAACACATTTTAAGATTATGTCAAAAAATTCTTTTATCAGTTGAATGTTTTATAACTCTTATAAAACTTTCGTATTCATATCACAGGATTTAAACAGTCAGCTGTTCTATATTCTCTAGCTTATTAAAATTCAATATGGTTCGATAACCCTATTTATATATTTCTATTAAGTAAGCAAAATATTCTGTACATGTGAACACATAAATATTACATTATATTTTATTTTTACTCAATATTATTATTTATTAAATAAAGAAAAATAACAAAAACAAAATAAAATGAAAGTCATGACATAACATTCTAATTCTCACTTAAGAGTTAATTGACCAGTTGTCGTCGCTGTTGTAGTCGCCATAATAATCATAATGAAATACAAAATTATATACATTATTATACTTACATATACATTTATTGTACATAATGCATAGTTATTTGTAATAATTTTTGTCTCCCTTCAATAAAATTCCAAAGAGTGAATTTTATTGCATGGTAGCTATTTTTAATAATAATACAAAATTTATACATACAACCTATGTATGTATAGAATATAAAGGTTCAATATAGTGCAATATTAGATTTATTCTATTTAATTCCCATATAATAATAATAATACTTACACGATGCACATAATTTTATGAGGGTATTTTTTGTATAACTTTATAATAATGTACGTATGAGCTTGAACTAAAAATGCTCTTTTTATAAAAATATGAAAATAGGCATTAACATAATATATTTGATATAGTGTGTACGTCTGTGTATCAATTATATGTATGTATGTATATACTGTGGGTTATTATTTATGTTAATAAATGCATAGAATATTTTGTTTTTCCCTTATTTGTGTACCCTATGCGTTGTATTTTCGTGTAGTTAATTCGAATATTTTTTGCTTTTTGGTATGGAATGCCACACATTACTCTTACCGTTACTCTTACCTTAAAGTAAATTGGGAAAAAAATAATGTTAATTGAATTAACGAACAACGTTCAAGACTAACAAAAAAAAAATAATAAAAATTGAAAAAAAAAGGTAAGTGTGTAAGAATTTTATAGAAACTGGGAAGAAATTAGAACCTTAAAATTTTTGTCAAAATAGCAAAAGCTTAATGGAATTCATTCATAAATTTATGTAAATTAATATAGTACAATATATTGCACATATACAGTTACATACATATAGTTATATTTGCATTGTGATTGTTAGTACAAAAGTGAAATTGTTAAATCAAAAAATATTATTACTGCTGCTTGAGTAATTTTTGGGGTTAAATTTTATTTTTCGTTGTTGGTTTTTGTCAGGGAATTTTAATCGAATTAATTTTTATGTAAATTAATAAAATTTATATCAACGTATACTTACATGCATACTTATAAATTATTAGTACTAAAAAAATATTGCATACATAATGTAATAAAAGTAGAAGTAAAGTAAAACAAGAAAAAAATGTGCATAAATTTTTCTTTGTGCTCGTTTTAAGTGGGAGTAATTGAAAATACAAAATACTGTAAATTTTAATCAATAATCTCTAGGTCAGTAATGTGTTGCGATTATCTAATTACATATACATACATACATACATAAACCAATGTGTATGTATAAATATATGTATGTAAATGAAAAATTAAATGAATGCAAACATGAAATACCGTTTTTATTAATAATTATTATTTATTGTATTTTTATTAATTGAAACATAAAACAAAGAAAAATATTTTATCACGTTTTTCTGTTTTTTTTTTTAAATAAATTGATGATTTTAAAAAATAAAAATTTTTTATCTTTTAATGTATAGTGTAATTTATGAGGATCAAATACTTGATTGGGTCTTGATTTGTAATCTTTAAAGTAAAAGTAGAATAATTTTCATTAATATTTGTACAAAGTAAGGTAGTATTCCGTATCGCACAAAAATCGAGTTCCATGTTCCGTATTGAATAACTAAAAAAATTTCAAAATGTTACGCATTCTGAATTGTATTGAATGGGCTTTCCGAAGCACAGTGAAAAGCTAATAGAGAATTTAAAAATTTCAGGATATTTTTTTGTAAAATTTTGACGGCAAGTGTTACCAGTATGTTTTAAATAATATTTGAATAGATATGTAGCTAATTTTTTACTTTTACCAGTGAATTTTGGTGTAAAAAGTTGGTAACATATGATGGTTATTTTGAAAAAGAATGCTTATAATATTTATCTATAATGTCAATTTAAAGAGAAATGTCAATATTATTGTCAAAACATAAAAATTTTTATTTGACAATGCAGGGTTATTGAATTAAGTATTGGAATTAAGTATGATTTAAAGGTATAATTTTAATGCACAAAAACAACATTAGCTTTTGGATATATTTTAAAATTATGCTTTGATATCTCATAACTATATTCTTTAAGACAGCTTTAGCAGAAAATACAACTCTAATTATACATACTTTTTTACAATTTTATATGATTTTGATGATTACAGCCGAAATGACTGTTATGGTTATTTTTTAACATAAGTGTGCCCACACTAGTCGCAATTTACTTTAGTTAAAAATTTCTAGTTATACAAATGACATTGTACTCGTATTGTAAATAAATATATTTTTTTTTTCAAATTAAATAAACATACGACATGGTGAAATCAAGTAAGCATCAATCAAGTAAATATACGGCAAAATATTTATCATGAATTTGTACTGAAAAATCTTTTGAACAAATATTTATGGAAATCACTGTTGCATGTATGCCATATGTATGTTGCTATGCTATGTCTCATTAATATTGAGTTTTATTCTGTAATTCTGTTAGTGTATAATTTATAAGTAAAATTATTGATTCGTACGATTATCACAAAGTTGACACGATCAACTCTACTTATTCTCGTTTTATCTAAAACAAAACTGCAATCATGAAAGGGAAAGTACAAAAAAAAAAATTTTTCTTTTTTTTTCAAATTATTTATGACATTCCGATCTTTCATATTTACACATTACATTAAACATAGAGCACAAGATATTTACAAGTTATATAAAATTAGTATGCATTTATGCATGTAATAGAGTACAAAAAACTCACACAGCCATAAAATTCAATAAAATTCTACTTACATATATTATTAATTACGTTATTCATTGAGTGCACACTTAATGTAATTATTTTCGTAAAGAAAATAATAAAAAATTTAATAATATTGCAATACTTAAATTGCACACCACAATACTTAATAATAAAACTAACATTACATATACTTACATACTTATATGATTATACAAAATTTAATTATATCTAAACTTCAAAGCAAATACAAAGTTATAATGATGTCGATTGGTACTTTACTTACTTTTTATGTGAAATAAAATGAGTGTGAAAGTGATTAATTCAATATGGTTGAAAATTGTTATGGGAATTTTTTTTTTATTTTTTATGTTACCTATAGTATATTTTATCACTTCATCGTCTACTGCACGTATGTTAAGAGTAAACAGAGATACATACGTAAGTCTATAAGTTCATAAAATGTTTACATAGATTTTGAATGCACCTTTAACTATTTAAAAGTAAGTATAAGTGTACAAAAACAAAAACTATAAAAAATAAAATAAAATTTTATAATGTTTTTGCCATTTAAAGTTTTTTTATAATTATAAAATTTTCCTTAATAAATTAACTAGTAAAATATTTTATAATTATTGTATAATTACTTTTATGGCATGCGTTTTTATATATTTATGTCCTTGCTTTAATAGTGGATATCAATCAATGTGTACAGTTAATGTATGTACATATACATATGCATGTAGTTACAGTGAATGTAAAAATTATTTGAACAAAATCCTTTGGGTTGTTTTATTGAGTTTATGTGGATTTTTCGAAATTGACTTTTAAAAAATTCAAAATCGGCTCTTGTTTTTTACGCGGCAACTAAATTTACAATTTGTTAAAAGATTTTTGAAAACTTACTCAGTAATTTTTTCGGAATGAAACCTATTTTGCCCCCAGTATGTTGGGTGCTTTATAATAAAACGTGATTAAGTTTTATTATAATAAGACTTAAGAATTTTATTATATAAGACGAATAGGAATTTTTGAGAAAGAAAAATGTATTTTATATCTATTGTACAATGTACACATTTTGTATTCACAATTAAATTTGACCTTTTTTTGTTCGCTAATTTTGAGCGCCGAATTTCTGTCACGAACACAATAGAATTTTTGTGAGCCGTAAGGCTTAAGTGCCTATCAACAAATAAATATTATACTTTTTATGTACCTAGTTTATGTCACTGTAAAATTTATTTGTATGCGTGATCCCCATCACTGAAAATTTGAAACAAAATATTTGTGATCACCATAAAATTAGCGTTGCGGTCCTTTGGCTTATGAGCTGTCCAAAAACGATCGTCATTCAAAATTTCATCATCTTTAAGAAAAAAAAAACGAACTGTAACCTAATACTTAATTAGACTACTTGTTAAAATAAAAATTTCTCAGACTAGTTAAATTTTTTTCCCTCTTTTCTTGAGCTTTATTCATTAAAACTTACACTAAGTAAGTATATGATTTTTTGATTCAAAGTTTACTAATTGTTAAACATTGAATGAGAATTGTTTAAATAATTATACAAAGCACTGTATAAATAAATCTAATTAGCACTTAACTTTTATAAGCTAATTGTTAATCACTCATTTGTAATTTATTTTCAATAAGGTAAAGTAAGGTAATTTCGTCATGTTAAGGGACTTTTTCGGTTTTTTAACGATGTGTTTCGAAGAGTTAATGTGTGTGCAACAAAAGTATCATTTTTTGTTAGTTTGGAATGTTGACAAAATTATTTTAAACTTTTTCAGACAGTTACTTTGTGAATTATTATATTTTTTTAAATTTTAAAATATCTCCAAAAGTCATGTAATTTCGTCAGCAAAAACTTTGAGTTTTTAATTTCGTCATGTGGAGTTGCTTATTTCGTCATGGCAAAAAAAAACTAGGTTTTAATACAGTTCATTGGACTAAAATAAAAAATAATGCAAATTTAGACTGTGTATATCATAATTAATAACTATCCAGTAACAATTTTGAAAAAAAAGCATGACAAAATTTGAACAATTCAAAAACTATGTAAAATTTTAATTTCGTCAGCACCCTATTTAAGTATTACATTCCGCCGCCTCACAAAATATGATTGTAAATAAAATTTTAGTAAAAATTAGTTTTAAATTTATTAGTTTTTTTAGATATTGTACAGAACTGTTATATTCAAATCAAATTTAACATTTCAATTTCCGTTTTTCTCGTGTTTTTTCATTATTTGTAGAAAAAATTTGCCAATCTACATTTTTCGTTACTATTAAAATAGATTCTACCGGTGATACCTGAATAAAATATAACTGACGAAATTTTATATTTTGGTTAGAAACACTGTAAATAAAAGTTCTGCATTCAATTTTTTTTAATATTTTAAGTTTCAAAAGTAAATATTCATATTTTAAAGTATTTTAATAAACCACTCAATTTCGTCATTCTGACGAAATAATCTCCAACTCCAAAAAATTTGGTTGGTAATTTCGTCACTTAACTTTTATTTTTTAATATTTCACTTTTTCAATTTTTTTCTTATTGATAATGTTTTTTTAAGTTTAATTTGTCAAAATATAAGCAAATAAGTAAGAAATTACACTTATTTCAACAGATATACCCTTAAGAAACTTTCTACTTTTCTTAACGAAAACACTAAGAAAAACCAAAAATTTGCCCCGGTATTTTTCTCAGTAATTAAAAATGTCTTTTAAAATTAATTTATTTTAATTTTTTAAAATTTAAAAACGGACCTTCTCACTTCAAGTATATTTAAAAACAAAAATGTTTAAAGTTTATTGAAAATAGATGGGGTTTCCTAATATTTGACAAATATGTGAAGGAAGTGCGACCTATGACGAAATTAAATGCACTGACGAAATTACCTTACTTTACCTTACTTATATAAATATTTTGTTCATATAAATATTTATACTTAATACAATAATGTCATTCATGTTTAAATATGCACTCTGGTAAAGTATATGTATGTGTAATTACTGACTGTTTATAATTTTCTGCATACTCTAGGGAACACATTGTATTTAGACACACGCGTTTCGTAATTTCGTTTTATTTTATTTTTTTTAACATATTGATCATAAATGTGTAGTCTAAAGAAGTGTTTTCATTTAACAATATTAACATTAAAGAGAGAATGAAAATTATTTATGTTAAGTATGAAAGTTTATAAAATAAGTATAGACTTAGTTCTTATGTTAAAAAATAAAAGTGTTAAAAAAAATTAGAAGATCAGTGTTGAAAATAAAGTTGTACTTAAGCATAATTGATTTTGGTATTTGAAATTCAATATTCTTTACCTTATTTAAGTATACGAATGAAAGTGGTTTCAACTATCGGAAAGTTTAAACAGACGCTTAAATCCAGAACTTTATATAAACAGAAGATTATTACTACTAATTTTGTTGGTTTTACGAGATACGTAATGAAAGTTCTTTAAAATATGTACTTAAACATTGAGACTGAAATTATTAAGTGAATATCAAGTATGTATATTAAGCGAAAGTGGTAATTTATCGACAACGTATGTTTACATAGTCGACAAAAAAATATAAGATTAAATTTAAGATAAAGCCTGATTATTGCTTTCATACTAGACTGAAATTACGTCAAAATTTAATGAACATGTAAGACTATCATCAGACTTAGATTAAATCTTAGATTTTGTCGTATAAGTATGAAAACGGTAACAAAATGACATATGTTATATACGCGTTTGTATTTTTTCTGTCAATACTGTCACTTGACATACTATGTTTCTATATGTTTTTTTGATGATAAAATACTCTACACTATAAAATGAAATTGTATATAGACGCGTTTTTTTTCTTCATATAAAATGGCAAACCAAAATTTTTACAAACTTATCTACTCTTGCAACGGCCCTGTTATGCTGAGCGTCTCAATTTTGAAGTCAATATATAAGTATGTAAGTAAATATAATTCTCTTGCTTGTTTTGTACAGAAAATTTACGGTAAATTTGGACTCATTTTTAGTGCAACTTTCCGTTTCCTATCTCAAAAGTTGCTTAATTATTGTGCTACCACTGTATGTATTATATATTATTCTTGTCAAAAAAATGTCAAATAAAGTTTAATAAATGATAAAATTCGCTCAGTTTAAAAGCGACGAACAAATGAATCCACCTTAATCTCTAAAATATTGACTGCAGAGAAAAAGTGTTATAATTTTTTTTTTTCTCATAAAATATTTCATTTGCCCTAGAAACTTTTTATATAAATTTTATATAAAAAATAATTATCTAATACATTTGTAAACACTTTTTTTTAACAAAAATGAAAAATCACTAAATTAATATTGCATATTGTATAAATAATAAAATTACTATGAAAAGAGCAAAGTATTAAAAAACTAAAACTTGTTGCGCTTTTCAAAATAACTAAGCAATTATTTTATAAATAGTGAAAAAAAATAACAAAAACAACAACAGAAAATTTTATTTTCACATTCTAGATCGCGCATTGGTTCTGCATTAAAGAAAATGTAAACAGAATTTATTTATTTTTTTATTTTTTTTATATTTAATAAAATTAGATTTAGATTAAAAGTACTTAGAGGAATAACGAAAAAAGAGCAAGCAAAAAAAAATAGTCAAAATAGTTCTAAAATAAAATTTTTTTTTAACTATAAAATTCTATACAAACATACAACATACAGTCAGTCATACCCACATACTTATAGTTATAAAATACGATTGAAAAATATTACGGAAATAGAAATTTGGGTTGTTACAAGTTCATTTTGATAATTTTACAAATTTTATTGTAAACATGTTCATAGTTCATACATTATGTCATACACATTTGTATGTACTAACTTAAATAAATATAGGAAAGTACCTACGTACGTAATAAATTATAAAATAAAATTGAAAGAAAATGAGAAAAGTTTAAAATATGTAGGTAGAGGTAAGAGTGCGGACTGTGAGTACTTTTTTTTATGATAAATTATTAAAAATGTTTTATTTTTATTTTTGTTGTTATCTGTAGTGGTCACTATAAAAAGTATTTATTAAAAATGTAGGTCTCTTTAATTGTATGAAATTTATTTTAAATACATAAGAAATGTACTTATACATGTAGATATACATGCAAGGTGGTCCGGTCAAAGTGTTAGGGCTCTTAGGAAGTGATTCGTTGGAGATTTTAACGATAAAAATTGTATCGAAATAGGAAAAGAGGGCGATTCGGATGTATAAGGGTAGTCTTGGAGAGTAAAAAAAACGGATTAAAAAAATTTTTTTGAAGGAGCTGTTGAAAGCTATAGAGGAAAATTGTGTTCGGAAACATATTTAACAATTGATAGATCTATACAGAATAGTTTATCGATGAATGGTGTCAGATTTATCGTTTTTAAGTAATAGCTGCTTAAAAATATTTGTTAATTGAAGAACTGAAAATACGTTAAGTAATTATCTCAAAAATATTGACAATTTTTTTTCTTCGAGATGTGCTACATCATACTATTCAATTTTGCTACACGTAACTTTCATGGTACGCATGCTGTTTTGGAGACAATTTCAACATTTCAACATTTTTAATTCCGAAACTACATAATACAAAGGGTTAAAAAATTAAGTCATGCCTTGTTTTAAAGACCTTATTGAACAGTTTCAAAAGACAATATCTTTCGTAGACCAAATGATAACAGCACTTTATCAAATATTCTTAAAATCCAATTAGTTTTTCGGAAATCAGAGAGACTTGACACCAACATACTTGGTTCCGAACAAAATTTCTTTCCTTTTTCGATAATATTTCTTCCCTCTTCACAAGATAATATTGTACCCATTACTGGATCACCCCGTATAAGTACTATAAATAATTTAGAAGGGAAAAAATTGTTTTTAATAAAAAATTCATGTAAAAAAAGAAAAAAGAAAATAAGTACTTTAAATTTAAAAGGTGTTAAGGGAGAAAATTGAATTTAAATATTTGAAAATGTACTTAATTAAATTTAAACAAAATATATGTAGATTTGTATGTACCCTATGTAAACATTTTCATAGAATTTCATTTTAGGTAATTAATTAATTAATTAAGTTGTTGAACTTGGGTATTAAATTTAATTATTTGTAAAATTGGACAAATTGCATTTCCTTTTATATTTTTGTATTTCTACTTTTTTTTTTCTCTCTGTGTTTTTGAATAATATAATAGAGTTTTTTTAATTGATAACATGTTGCTGATTAGAAATAATGATAACAAGTTTGTTAGAAGATTAGATTAAAAATGATTATCATTTATAGTTACTAAGATAAAATTTATCAAATTAACCTTTACAATTTAGATGACATAAGTAGTAATATTTACTTTAGACTTTTTAAGTTGTACACAGATAAAAAATATATGTAATTATAAAATGAAGCGATTTTCAAGGAATTTTAATTACATACTTATTTATATTCTGAATGCAAAGCTTTAAATTTTTTACATGTACTTAAAAATTACCATTATTGTATGTTTTAGAACGTAAGGTTTATCAATACTTACTTACATAACATCAAGAAGAAAACTTTTGCGACACCATAAAGTAATAATATTCTTGCACAGGATCAAGTTTTGTCGTGTTTTAATTTGGCAAAGAACAGATGCACATTTTACTGCACGCAAATTTGTATTAAAAATAAGCAAGATTTATCCACTATAACTGATAATTCCTGCAAGATTTCGGTAGGTGGCATTGTACTATTTTCTTGTACTTACGTACATAGTAAGAGAAAACGCTTTTAGAGGATTTCCTGCATTAATTTCCTAAATTCTCCTAAATTTTATTTTTATTATTTTATTGGCTCTATTTGCTTTATATGATTTTACGCACAAGAGAAATTTCGTTATACCAAATACATATGAGATTATGAGAATCAAAAATATTATGTCAAAATAATATTTATGTCAAAAGTGAATTATATCAAAAATATTGATATTGACATTTTAGACGAAAACAAACACTTATACGAAAAGAAATGTAAGAAACAATTATTCTGTTGTATAAAATTCAAATGTAATTGTGTGCAAATTCTATGAAATTTCTCTCTCGTGTCAACTCCTAATTAAACATGTTTTTTTTAATTACTTTATTAAAATGTTGTAATTTAAGTATAATTTTCTTTACAACAATATGTAATTGTTTAATAAACATAATAAAATCTTTTCTACTTAAAAATCAATTAGTTTAATCTAATTATTTTTTCAAAGTAACTTGAGAAGCAATTTAGTTGTTATGAATTTAAAAAAAAAAAAGTAATAAAATTTTCGACATAACTTTGACATTAATTTCAATAAATTTACTCAAATGAACCTATGTTCGTATGTATGTATATAAGTGTGTAAGAATTATTTTACTTATTTATGTATTATTCTACAATTCAATTATGCTAATATACACGACTAAATTACTTGCAACAACGAATACTAAATTATTTAATATAAGTACTCTCTCATGTTTTTGTGTATATTGCATAAATATGCACAGTGCTGTATATATATATATAATGTATAATATAATAGTTTTAAAAACTATATTTAAAAGCAGGTGGAATTTATAAGTTAAATAATTCTTTAACTGGTTTTTTTTTTGTTTTCTTTATAATTTTATTCTTTATGCATTTCTATGCATATTCTTATTGTGTACGTAAATATTAGTGAGCAGTCTATATAGGAGAATAAGTGATAATGTTATGATAAAATATGGGAAATTATTATGTACGTATACGAGTATTAAAAGTGTTATCGACATAATAGTAGTGAATAAAAAGTAACATTGGATCAAGTACAATTTTCAATATAGTTACTATGCATTTAAATAATTTAAATAAACGATTTAGAAAAATGAGTGTAAGGTGAGTTTAAAAAAAATAAATGTAATTGAAAGTAAAATTAATTAAAAAAATAAAATTAATATGGCACGATAGCTTAAAAAAAAATATGAACTTGAAAAATTTCCATACAGGAAATTCTATTGAGATTTTCAATTTTGCTATTTTGAATAATTAAATTCTTTAGAATTTTATTAATTTTTGCAATAATTGTAATTATTGCTTATTTATTATTAAAAATTGAATTAACATAAAGAAACGCTGTGTAGTACTTTAATTTATTTAACCTTGGAATTTTAGTAAGTATGGAAGATTAGAAAGTAAGTATCTATATTTATCTATGCCAATTTTGAACATTAGTCTTTTCGGTTCTTACCTTTTCTTATAAACTTTTCGAACTTAGTTCAAGAAAGTGAATTCGCTCTAATCACTGCATATTGCTAAATTATATATTTAAACACCTTATGAATTAACTTTCCCTACATTATTTTAAGTTGAAGGGCAAGTTTAATTTTAATTCGATTTAAACACCACAAATTAATTGATTCAATTAGTTAATATGAATTTCCTATTTTGGTTTTGATCTAAATGGATTAATTTCGGTCAGAAATTTTATTTTTAAGTATAAGTATTTCTAAACTTTCAGATTGGACATTTAACAATATATAACATATGCACTATATATTAGAGATGGGGCAGGCGGGAATTGATAATACATCACACCGATAATGTTGTAAACCTTTTTTTGAAAAATTTTGTTACTCCATAAGTACTTAAATTTTAATTGTATTGTTCTTGAAAATTTATTATTAATTCTTAAAAAAACAATTTGTCCACATTTGTAAAGATTGGTTTATTGATAGAGAATTTCAGTTTATCAGAAAAAAAAAATAAATTAGAGTTATCATAAGTTGAACATTTTGCAAAATGTTTTTTTTTCTCCCGCACATTAGATTTTGAGCACTCTTCTTGCTGATACTGTTAAAACATATAGGTTCTGTTACAATTGTTTTTGTGTTTTAAAATTTATAACTAAGTACAAATAAATTCTTCTTTCGAAGCACGCCTTCTGTATAGAGCATTAATATCCTATGTCGTTTACGCACTGTTTTTCAATTTTTTTAACACAAATTAAAAATTTTTTGAAAAATAAATATATTTGCAATCCTACTTAAGTATATCTTATATCCTATTTCCATCTATAAAAGTAAACTTAAGATTCTTTTACCCTAATAGTTTTTGTACGAAAATATAATAACTCGAAATTTTTCTATATGCCCCCGTGCGTAATTTTTTTAAAATGAAACATTAGATACTTATTTCTGATCTGAGATTACTATATTATGTAGACTTGAATGTTAAAGGAAAATATGCCAAAAATTTATTTCGATTTTAATAATGTTAAATAAATTTCAAAAATTGTTCATACAATTTACATCGATTCATCGAATCTTGTTGAATTAATATTTCCCATCCCTACTTACTTAATATTATTATGGATTTTTTTTTCGGAAATATTATCGTACTTATTAAAATGTGAGTAATGAAATTTTTTATTATACGTTCGTTCATTAAATTGTACACAACTTTTCATTTAAAAATAATTTTTCTTCATTATCTTATATACTTTATACGTTTTCGTCGTTTTTGATATTTAAATAAAGTTAAGTACGTACAGTTAAGAGAAAAAACCAGTCTAATGGCAGTTGTTACAGCATCATTACTGCATCAGGTAAATAAACTTATAAAAAACAAAAAAAAATAAACAAAAAAATTATTTAACTAAACCAGAAAACTTATCATCCCCGGATGCATGCATTTCATATTTAAAAAAAAAAAAAGTAAAACGTCAAAATTATAGAATAAGATCATGTTAAGCAAATGTCAAAAGGCATAAAGGTAAAATGCGAATTTAATTATTTTGTTTTTTGTTTTTACCTTTTCGTTTTGTTTTCTTGCAGCTTATTCAACTGAATTTGACTGGAGTGGTTTGAATTCGTGGAAAAAATACAATAAAATTTTATGATTTTATCACATTAAAATTATTTTGAAGAGAATTACAAATGAAAAATATTTTTAATTGTTTTACGATTTCATTATAAAAAAGATGTTCAAAGAAATTAAAATTTTCATTTATACTTGCAAGACATACGTGATTACACAATATTGACTTTGGAATTTAATCCCACTAAAAAAAAGGGCTTTTTGGATATTAACAAATAAAATTTCACTTTCGATAGCGCTTCCTTTTAACGACGAGACATACGTGATTACACAATATTGACTTTGGAATTTAATCCCACTAAAAAAAAGGGCTTTTTGGATATTAACAAATAAAATTTCACTTTCAATAGCGCTTCCTTTTAACGACGAGACTTATATCAATGGTTGACATACGTCACCTCATTGATCTAAGTTTGACCCCCACATTTCTCTCGCATTAGCAAACTATTATTGTGAGTAATTGTGATAAGACACGTCGCGTAGCCTCAACTATTAAGTTTTTATAACAATCTCAAAGTGATTTTCTTCTACTGTAAATAAATTTAAATTTCAAGAAATTTTTAAAATAATTTTTAATATAAATATTTTTAAATATAAAAGTATACACTTCCATTTTATTTTAATTCTTTACACATTATTTTATTATTTTTTAAAAATAAAATGGGGACCACCTGTTGCGAACATATTTCCTTTGTTTAGTTTCTCTTATTGTCATAAATCAGTTTCAAAAAAAGGGAAATTTATTCTCGAATTTTTTGTTTTATTCTTCTTATTTTTAAATCAAAATTTAAAAAGGGAACAATTTTAAAGAAAATTAACCATATTATAATTACAATTCACATTTGAATTTCAATTCATTGGGTTGAGAACTAAAGATTCAAATATAAAACATTAAAATAAAATTAAGAATAGTTGGTTGTAGATAAGAAAGAGCTCAAAGAGAGAAAAGTATAAATCCTGTTAATTATTTGATTTGTTTTTCTTTTGTAAGATTAACTTAGTTTTTTAATTTCGACTGCATTTTTGATAATTTAATTGTCATAATTAGCACTGTAAAAATTAATTATAAAAGAATTAATTATAAATGCCAATAATCACAACATCGTAATACTTAGTAGCTGTCAAATAAATAATGTGACAATTGCTTGAAGTACTCTGTCAATTTTAATGAACCTGCCCCTATAATATTTGATAACGAGTTTTCTTTTTTCAAATTTTTTCGAGATTTGCAATTTTATGTTCGAATTTAAGAAAAGATATCGTGACTCAAAAAATATTTATACAATTATCCTGTATTGCTCTTTACAATCATAGGGTATTATTAAACAATTTAGTACGACTCATAAGCTCATAAGAGTACTGTGAATTCAGCAAAAACACATTACTTGAGACGGCCCTCAAAATTTTCAATTAAGTTTACTTAAATAATTCTCATTTATATTGCACATTTGCTTATGATATTTCACTGTTCCTGACTTTTTTTTTAAAATAAGTGTAGATTAATTAAAGGGGATTTCTCTTGAACCTTTTATTATTATTCATTAACAAACTTCGAAAACATATTTTCTATTTTATAGTTTATTACTTATTGCTTGCACTGGCAAGTCAATATTTCATATTGTCAAAAATTTATACCCAGATATGAAAACGAAATTTTATCCTCATAATTTAAAAAAAAATCTGATGTGGTCAGCACATAGTTAAATTTCAAGAAATTTTATCAATCCGTTCCGTAGATGTAGTAAAAAATGTAAAATCCGCCCCCAGTTCAGTTTCCGAGCCCCGATTGTTCCAAAAAATTTTATATGTTCATTGTTTTAACACTTCAAATTTAAATATTAAATTTCAAGAAAATTGGTTGACTATTTCTCTTTATATGCCCAAAAATCTAAAATTGACCGGCAAAAAGATCCAGTTGCCAAGGTTTGATATATCCCAAAAGTTGATAAATCCATGACATAGCCAAAAGAAACTCACATATAAAATTTCATGAAAGTCGGTTCAGCCGAACTTGATATACACGCGTGCGCACACATCTCTCAAAAATTCTTTATTTACGCTTCCCTACTATGGAGAAGTGCGTTCCCAACTAAAATTCGATATGTGAGATTTGTTGCCATCACATAACTTCCCTTACGGCATGGAATGCGGTCGGTAAAAAAATGAAATATTTTAAAAAAAATAAATCATTGACCTATTGAACATGAATTATAGTTAGGCCATCTTTCATTTTACAATCTCAAACTTTTGTGTTCCTTTGGGGAGGTTTTACTTTCGGAATTTGCATTTTTGTAAGGATATGAATTTTCTGTCAAAAGCAATACTTGCTAACATTTCTAAGCTATTTAAAAATTATTATTTTTATAAATATTAAAACCCATTTAATTGCAGATAATTCCAATATCAAGTAGATTGTTAAAGATCTTATAAGTAAAGAAAAAATCAAAATCATAAACGTTTTAATCCTAAAAACTGGTTTTCTTTTTCCCTTTTTTTTATTTGATTATCGAGTTTATTATATTACAGGATACGCATATTTTAGTGCTGTAAATAGTTATGCTTATGTGTGTGTGTTTCATCCAAGCAATAAGCACACAATAAACTGCACGTATGTATATAAGAGAAAATACAAAGAAATGAAAAAAAGAAACTACATATTAGAAAAAGAATGGAAGAAAGAGTGGGAAAAAAAACAAACCATTGATATTTGCCGCAACAATTTGTTGTAGTTTTTTTTTCGAAAATATCCACCTATACACATAAAATTTTTAATATATTTATGTAAAGTACATTTTGTGGGATGATTACGTGGGAAATACCTTTTCATCTATTAACAAACATAACAATAAAATTTGTTATTTAATAATGAGTACATACTTAAATATAAAAGAAAACAGAGGCGGAGTGTTACAGATTATCTAAGCATAATTTCAAATTTTTTACACGTACTAAATCGCGATTGTTACTTTAGTCCGGCTACTATTAATGGTGATTTCGAATTAACTTTTATATTAAATAAAAGTTAATTCGAAATCATCGATTATTGAAATTTAACTGGAATAATTAGTCGTCCTATTAAGAAACTTGTTTCATTAAAGTTAAATTTACTTTAGTTTCGAAATGTTAGGCCAATTATTCAAGATGGTCTTTCTAATTAAATTCGAACTATATAAGATCCATGCGAATTATAAAGGGTTCTAATTCCTATTTGAAAATTTAATATGTTTTTGTAGTTAGTAAATTTAATATTGAATTAGATGAATTAGCGCAGGAACGACTGTAGTTTTTAATCAACATCGAATAATTTGACGCTGTACATAATATTATGTTATGCATGAATGTATGCTTAAATATTCCTCAGGCCATTACTTTTTAGCGTCGTAGATTCAATGATAACCTTCAAACCAACATCCATGCGAGTATATTGAATAATAATTGTTAGAAGAGCCGGCATCACAACACAACGCCTGCTGGTAATTTTGATGCTAACAACTCAGTATGCAGAAATATTTCATTCAGTGTATGACTTGTTTAATTAAGTATGACTATTGAATTAAATAATTCGGAAATACAGAATTTGAAATTAAATATCATTTCCAGAAAATAATCTTTTTCGTCCCTGATATTTTTCTTTCACAATACATTCAGGTGATTCCTTTTTTAAAAAATATTCTATATTCTTACAAAAAAAAATTCAAAGTGCTAGAAACACTTTATTTTTGGAAAAGAATCCTGGAAAATCAGAATAATAAGTTTTTTTTTTCCTTGTGTTCTTTTTCTTATTTTATTGTCTATTTTCAGTTGTTGTTTCTTCGAAAATAGGTGTTTATTATATAATGAATTCTTAAAAAAAGGATACCCAATTTTTTTTCTTTTATAATGTAGGAGAATAATAATAAAAAAAACTCTTAGGAATTTATTAGACTCAAATTAATAATGGGACATGTGTTTTGACTAGAATTTCTTTTAATGAATAAGAAATAAAAAAAAAAATTCTAATGTGTGTAAAAGTGTGTGATGTTTTATAAAAATGTGGTCTTCTATAAGTATGTATGTACATATGTACTTATGACATTTTATTAACACACATAAATAAATGCTTATAAGTACTATACTTATGCATTAAAATACACTACTTTCCAATAAAATAAGAACAATTTCAATAATTTACGCTGTAAATCGAAAATATTTCCACATGCTTAAGCACATTCTTGGAAAAATCTTTGGTAAAAAAATATCTTTATCTTTCGTAAAAGTATGTTTAAGTGCTGTGTAATATATTTTAATTCAAATGTAATTTGACTTGTTTTGACAGATTTTGACAGAAATTTGTTAAAGACAAAAGATTATTTTTAGCAAGATGACAATTTGTATGTGCATTTTTGTAGGTATTTTATTATTAAATTTGATAGTTCATTAAATTTTGAATGCCAAATCAAAAATTTGACCAATTCCATATAATATTTGACAATTTTTAAGAAAAGTGTTACCAAATTTTATATTAAAAGTTTATAAATAATATAAAAGTGACCATGCAAATAAAACATAAAACTAGCAATGTCACATGATCTAAGTTGCAAACCAAAAATTTTTAATAATATCATATGAACCGAGTTGCGAGGCTTAATTTGTATAGATGCAAAAAAAAATCTTCACAGCGCAAATAAATTTTGATGTTTGCAATTAGTTTCCATTAATTTCTCAATAAATTTCGTTTTACTAAAACAAATGGTTTCATAGTTAAGCATAAATTATTTAAAAATTTTAAAAAAATATTAATGTCAAAAACAAATTATGTTACAATAATTGATGACGTCTAATAAAAGTTCAAAATTATGATCCAAAATGCAAATTTTTTGAAATGAACAAGACTTTTTTACCTATTCGCATTGCATTTAATTAATTTATTTGGGTATAATTTATTGAAATCAAATGTCCGAAAACTGCACCTTTTCAATTTTAAGGCTTTCCTATTCAATATATGTATATAAAATTAACAGATTTTCTTGAAATTTACAGAAGATTTTCTTGCTTTAACTAATAACTTTCAATATCAAAAACATTTTAAATTGTTATTGACCTTATTCGAGTAGAATGGAGTGTAGAAGTTTAGAATTTTTAAAAAATCCTAAGTATATTTTTAATGCCTACAATAAATATGCATAGACAGACTTATATCGTACGTTATTTATATACGTACATACTTGTAAATGTTATACGTAAATATGTATGTATGTATGTATGTAATATAATTTATTGTTTTTGTCTGGCTTTGGTTTTTATATTTTTACAAATTCTATAGACTCTTTTTTTTTTTTCAAAATCTTTTTATTTATGATAAGCGTACATATAAATATATCTACATAAATTATAAATATACAAAACATTATTATATTGATTATTTAAGATAAACTACAATTTTCTCTTTGTTAAAAAAATTTTTTCATTCTAATATTTTGTCTTGATTTGCAGACAATACTTAATTTTTTTAGAAGAAAATAAAAAAAAATATAAAAAAAAATTTTTTTTGATTGAATTTAATTAACTTTTTGCTATCATAATATTTGGGTAGCCCCAAAAAATCTGAATTCATTATAATTTAAATATATTTTTTGAAATAACACGTACACACACACATAAATTTATAAATATTTTGAATTTGCAATATTTCTTTCAAGTGTCATGGAAGTAGGTATTTTGTCTGAAAACATAATTATGTCGAATAATTAAGAGTGTAAAATATTGAAATGAATACGAGTTAGTCTTAATCTAATAATAACATAAAATTTTCTTCATTGTAAGGGCATGAAGTGGTGAAAAAATAACAGCATGTTGAAAATTATTTCTGTGGTTAAATAAAAAAAAGGGGCGCGTTGAGAGTAAATTGAGTTGAACGCTGCGATTTAATTGAATAAAAAAAAAATTACTTAGAGTTTTTTTATGTTTTCATCTTCAAGTTCGGAATTAAGTTGCCCACATTTGACCAAATTTTAGCCGAAGTTAAAAATGTAAATTTCTCCAATTTACAGCAAGTTATAAAAACAAATTTAATTTTGAAAGACTTGGCAAATTTTACTCTTTGTCCATAGCTAAGTAACACAATTAAAGAACTAATCAATCCAACAAAGAATTCGAATTGAAATTTGGAAGTAAGTAATTAAAATAGAGAAAAATCCAACTCAACTTAAGGAGTTTCCATTTGTAACCACAGACTTTTAAGTTATCTATTTTCGAATATCAAATACAAAATCACTTGTAAATAAGCAATGACTCATTAATCTAAAAGTCTCCTAAAAATTCACATTAATGTTATTTTTCATTTCATTCCTATTTTATAGGTACTTACATACATGAATGCATACATATATATATTATCGTACTTTTTATGTACATTATATAAAAAAACGTGATGGTGTGCATAAAAAAGTTAATCAAATTGTTAATAAAATAAAAAAAGAAAAGAAAAAAATTAAAGCAAATCTCATTAATAATGTAATTTATCGTTAATTACTACAAGGTCAAACATTTTAATTAACGTGTAATAGCTATAACTAGAATTTAGAAATATAAGTACATACCTACATGTACAAGTATGTACCGATGTTTTTGAATAAAGTTATGGAAAATAAAATGATAAAGGACTTTGTTTCTTGAAATTGAAGTTTAATGATTATAAGGAGAACAGACAGAAAAGAGAAAGTTTTATTTTTGAATAAAATATTGTGTGAGTAAATTTAGCAAATTTATTAAATTTGACAGATACTCTCTGAGAATTTGATTTTAATTGTTTTATACTTTCAAAAAATTCCTTATTAGTTCATCAAATTTTGAATTGAATTAGAATTAGTTAATTAATTTGTGACATGCAAATTATGAGCTTTGTCTGTTTTCTCTTAATATTTATAATTATTTTATTCTATTCTGTTATTCTAATGATTTTATTATAATAATAATGAAAATTAAATTGTTGATGCGTCTATTTTATATTATTTATGTATAATATATAATTATAATTTTTGGTAAAGTTTTGAATATTACACTTAGTTAATTTTATTAAATATTAGGGGAACTGTCAACTATAACACCTTTACATTTATTATTATTCATTATTTCTTATATATACACATTATTTTAATTACTTGTATAATTATCTTATATACGGAAACAGCCTTAAATAATAAAGTGTATAACAAAAAAAAAATTTTTAATACTAATAGTAGGTACTCACCTACTTTCTTTATTATATAAACTAGTCGTGTGTGCTTGCATTGCAAGCCTTGCAAGTATGATGCCTGTAGTTTTGAAATTGTGTTCCATTCTGTGGCTGAGATATTTTAAGTTTACTTTATTTCTTCAAAAACACACCCATAATATACATATAGATATGTTTTTTCCTGATAAATAATAAGATAAAACTTAAAACTTAAAATAAAAAAGTTCTGAGAAATAATTACCCAAAAATACATAATTAAACAAATAATTAGTTCCTTTGAAATCTAATACCTTTTGAGTAATTTATTTTAAAACTTCACTTTGAGTTATGTCGCATAAAATCGTAAAATACCTTTCACAATAAACACTTTAAGCCATAAATTATTGTTAATTATAAACTACAATTCATGCACGTATGTATTTGAAGTTTATAATACATGCGAATAAAACGCGTGACTGTAGAATGAGTTAACACCAATCCTAACGTATATAGGGTAATACGTATTGCATACGATTTCTATGCGAAAAGTCTCAGGTTCGAACCCTGCAAAATGGGATTTGCCAGATCAACTTTTTTTATTGATAATTTTATTTTTTTTTTAAATAAAATTAAAAAACCTTCACCCTTACCAAATCAATATCAGCGAGTTTCCGTTCTAAAAATTTTACCCTACTTGTAAAAAGTTTAATGCAATAGAATAACATTTTCTTATAAAATTTTACGCTAAAAATATATTGTCAAGGAGTTTAATGTAAACTTATGTTTTGCTTTCTAATACATGTTGCAACAGATCCCGAAAAGAATGCACAACTAAATTCATATGTACACACTTATTATAAAACAATGTAGATTTTATTAAAACAATTTTCTTAAGAAAGTTTTCATTTTTTGTTATAACTCACACTTCCAAAAATGAATTTATATACAATATTAATACTTCCAAAAGTAAGTAAAAAATTACCCCTACAGGATGTAAAACCATTTTGTAAAAAACGGTTACAAAACATCTTGGGAGGGGGTGAAGGGGGAGGGCGGGTGGAATTCTTGCTTTTTCTGGGACCCTGGAGGCAAAACTCTATCTAATGCCTTTTGTTCCATCTCTCTAGCCCTTCTAGAAGTACCCGTACTTTTTACCACCTGAGAAGTAGCTATATATATATAATGTAAAATATGATGGTTTTTGATGAGTTATACGATATATGAATAAAATATAGAATTATTAAGGGAAATTCAAGGTACTGCGTAGCCTAGTGGTTAGCGTGGTAGTCTCATAGCCAGAAGGTTATTGGATCAATGCTTGCCTGGATGTTGTATTTTTCTTTTTTTGGATTATTTTAAAAATTTTTTTTTTTATTTTGTTTAAATTTTGTGTTTTATTTTTTTTTAATATATAACTGATAAATGTTATATAAAAGTTTAAAGAAAATTTCCAAAAAAATATTCTTATAATAGTTTGGAAAAATTCGCAAAAATTTTAAGTACATAAATATGTATGTAGTATGTATATTTTTTTTAAAGCTTACTGAGGAATTTTTTTTAAGCTTTCTATGAATGTATATATGAATATATGTGTGTATGTATATATGAATGGATTAGAATTGAAGATTTTAAAATTTTTCGTTCCAACATATGAACGTATGTACATATGAATGTATTAGAATCGAAAATTAAAAAAGAAACAAAAACAAAATAATAATTTATGTATGTAAAAATATATGTATGTATGTATATATGAATACATGTGTGTATGTATGTATATATGAATGGATTAGAATTGAAGATTTTAAAATTTTTCGTTCCAACATATGAACGTATGTACATATGAATGTATTAGAATCGAAAATTTTGAAATTTTGCTGTTGGAAAAATTAGAAATAAAATTATTAACACAAACACACGTTATTATGAATGTATAATAAATAAATTTCTCAAATAAAGAAAAGGTTTAGGTTAAAATAAAATAATAATTGTATTCAAATATATATATGTACATATGAATGTAATTTTTTTAAATAAAGAAAAGGTTTAGGCAAAAACAAAATAATAATTTTATTCAAATATATGTATGTATATATAAATGTATTAAAATTTAGCATTTTACAGTTTTCCGTTTGGAACAATAAAAATAAAATTCTAACTACATACGTACATACATATATTCTGTATGTACATATATTTTTTTAAAGCTTGCTGACGAAACGTAATGTTCAAAACAATAACAAATGAAATATTAATATTCAGATGTCACAAAACATCTGATGTCTGATAAAAGCTGACATTTATTTACGTTAAGATTAATTCGTTTATCCGCAACAAAAATATGTGAGATCATTATATTTTCAAATATTATTTATTTCTCGGTTTGTGTTTTTAATAATAAAAATAACGTAAAACCGTATCATTTATTTCTTGGTTTGTGTTTCTAATTATAAAAAGTATAAAAGAAAAACGTGCTTTTGTTATACAAAAATTTTTTCAGAAAATCTTAAAATAGAGCTATTTCGGGGCTAAAAAGTTCCAATGTCAGATTTTTCTGGGACCCTGGAGGCAAAACTCTATCTAATGCCTTTTGTTCCATCTCTCTAGCCCTTCTAGAAGTACCCGTACTTTTTACCACCTGAGAAGTAGCTATATATATATAATGTAAAATATGATGGTTTTTGATGAGTTATACGATATATGAATAAAATATAGAATTATTAAGGGAAATTCAAGGTACTGCGTAGCCTAGTGGTTAGCGTGGTAGTCTCATAGCCAGAAGGTTATTGGATCAATGCTTGCCTGGATGTTGTATTTTTCTTTTTTTGGATTATTTTAAAAATTTTTTTTTTTATTTTGTTTAAATTTTGTGTTTTATTTTTTTTTAATATATAACTGATAAATGTTATATAAAAGTTTAAAGAAAATTTCCAAAAAAATATTCTTATAATAGTTTGGAAAAATTCGCAAAAATTTTAAGTACATAAATATGTATGTAGTATGTATATTTTTTTTAAAGCTTACTGAGGAATTTTTTTTAAGCTTTCTATGAATGTATATATGAATATATGTGTGTATGTATATATGAATGGATTAGAATTGAAGATTTTAAAATTTTTCGTTCCAACATATGAACGTATGTACATATGAATGTATTAGAATCGAAAATTTTGAAATTTTGCTGTTGGAAAAATTAGAAATAAAATTATTAACACAAACACACGTTATTATGAATGTATAATAAATAAATTTCTCAAATAAAGAAAAGGTTTAGGTTAAAATAAAATAATAATTGTATTCAAATATATATATGTACATATGAATGTAATTTTTTTAAATAAAGAAAAGGTTTAGGCAAAAACAAAATAATAATTTTATTCAAATATATGTATGTATATATAAATGTATTAAAATTTAGCATTTTACAGTTTTCCGTTTGGAACAATAAAAATAAAATTCTAACTACATACGTACATACATATATTCTGTATGTACATATATTTTTTTAAAGCTTGCTGACGAAACGTAATGTTCAAAACAATAACAAATGAAATATTAATATTCAGATGTCACAAAACATCTGATGTCTGATAAAAGCTGACATTTATTTACGTTAAGATTAATTCGTTTATCCGCAACAAAAATATGTGAGATCATTATATTTTCAAATATTATTTATTTCTCGGTTTGTGTTTTTAATAATAAAAATAACGTAAAACCGTATCATTTATTTCTTGGTTTGTGTTTCTAATTATAAAAAGTATAAAAGAAAAACGTGCTTTTGTTATACAAAAATTTTTTCAGAAAATCTTAAAATAGAGCTATTTCGGGGCTAAAAAGTTCCAATGTCAGATTTTTCTGGGACCCTGGAGGCAAAACTCTATCTAATGCCTTTTGTTCCATCTCTCTAGCCCTTCTAGAAGTACCCGTACTTTTTACCACCTGAGAAGTAGCTATATATATATAATGTAAAATATGATGGTTTTTGATGAGTTATACGATATATGAATAAAATATAGAATTATTAAGGGAAATTCAAGGTACTGCGTAGCCTAGTGGTTAGCGTGGTAGTCTCATAGCCAGAAGGTTATTGGATCAATGCTTGCCTGGATGTTGTATTTTTCTTTTTTTGGATTATTTTAAAAATTTTTTTTTTTATTTTGTTTAAATTTTGTGTTTTATTTTTTTTTAATATATAACTGATAAATGTTATATAAAAGTTTAAAGAAAATTTCCAAAAAAATATTCTTATAATAGTTTGGAAAAATTCGCAAAAATTTTAAGTACATAAATATGTATGTAGTATGTATATTTTTTTTAAAGCTTACTGAGGAATTTTTTTTAAGCTTTCTATGAATGTATATATGAATATATGTGTGTATGTATATATGAATGGATTAGAATTGAAGATTTTAAAATTTTTCGTTCCAACATATGAACGTATGTACATATGAATGTATTAGAATCGAAAATTAAAAAAGAAACAAAAACAAAATAATAATTTATGTATGTAAAAATATATGTATGTATGTATATATGAATACATGTGTGTATGTATGTATATATGAATGGATTAGAATTGAAGATTTTAAAATTTTTCGTTCCAACATATGAACGTATGTACATATGAATGTATTAGAATCGAAAATTTTGAAATTTTGCTGTTGGAAAAATTAGAAATAAAATTATTAACACAAACACACGTTATTATGAATGTATAATAAATAAATTTCTCAAATAAAGAAAAGGTTTAGGTTAAAATAAAATAATAATTGTATTCAAATATATATATGTACATATGAATGTAATTTTTTTAAATAAAGAAAAGGTTTAGGCAAAAACAAAATAATAATTTTATTCAAATATATGTATGTATATATAAATGTATTAAAATTTAGCATTTTACAGTTTTCCGTTTGGAACAATAAAAATAAAATTCTAACTACATACGTACATACATATATTCTGTATGTACATATATTTTTTTAAAGCTTGCTGACGAAACGTAATGTTCAAAACAATAACAAATGAAATATTAATATTCAGATGTCACAAAACATCTGATGTCTGATAAAAGCTGACATTTATTTACGTTAAGATTAATTCGTTTATCCGCAACAAAAATATGTGAGATCATTATATTTTCAAATATTATTTATTTCTCGGTTTGTGTTTTTAATAATAAAAATAACGTAAAACCGTATCATTTATTTCTTGGTTTGTGTTTCTAATTATAAAAAGTATAAAAGAAAAACGTGCTTTTGTTATACAAAAATTTTTTCAGAAAATCTTAAAATAGAGCTATTTCGGGGCTAAAAAGTTCCAATGTCAGATTTTTCTGGGACCCTGGAGGCAAAACTCTATCTAATGCCTTTTGTTCCATCTCTCTAGCCCTTCTAGAAGTACCCGTACTTTTTACCACCTGAGAAGTAGCTATATATATATAATGTAAAATATGATGGTTTTTGATGAGTTATACGATATATGAATAAAATATAGAATTATTAAGGGAAATTCAAGGTACTGCGTAGCCTAGTGGTTAGCGTGGTAGTCTCATAGCCAGAAGGTTATTGGATCAATGCTTGCCTGGATGTTGTATTTTTCTTTTTTTGGATTATTTTAAAAATTTTTTTTTTTATTTTGTTTAAATTTTGTGTTTTATTTTTTTTTAATATATAACTGATAAATGTTATATAAAAGTTTAAAGAAAATTTCCAAAAAAATATTCTTATAATAGTTTGGAAAAATTCGCAAAAATTTTAAGTACATAAATATGTATGTAGTATGTATATTTTTTTTAAAGCTTACTGAGGAATTTTTTTTAAGCTTTCTATGAATGTATATATGAATATAATGTGTGTATGTATATATGAATGGATTAGAATTGAAGATTTTAAAATTTTTCGTTCCAACATATGAACGTATGTACATATGAATGTATTAGAATCGAAAATTAAAAAAGAAACAAAAACAAAATAATAATTTATGTATGTAAAAATATATGTATGTATGTATATATGAATACATGTGTGTATGTATGTATATATGAATGGATTAGAATTGAAGATTTTAAAATTTTTCGTTCCAACATATGAACGTATGTACATATGAATGTATTAGAATCGAAAATTTTGAAATTTTGCTGTTGGAAAAATTAGAAATAAAATTATTAACACAAACACACGTTATTATGAATGTATAATAAATAAATTTCTCAAATAAAGAAAAGGTTTAGGTTAAAATAAAATAATAATTGTATTCAAATATATATATGTACATATGAATGTAATTTTTTTAAATAAAGAAAAGGTTTAGGCAAAAACAAAATAATAATTTTATTCAAATATATGTATGTATATATAAATGTATTAAAATTTAGCATTTTACAGTTTTCCGTTTGGAACAATAAAAATAAAATTCTAACTACATACGTACATACATATATTCTGTATGTACATATATTTTTTTAAAGCTTGCTGACGAAACGTAATGTTCAAAACAATAACAAATGAAATATTAATATTCAGATGTCACAAAACATCTGATGTCTGATAAAAGCTGACATTTATTTACGTTAAGATTAATTCGTTTATCCGCAACAAAAATATGTGAGATCATTATATTTTCAAATATTATTTATTTCTCGGTTTGTGTTTTTAATAATAAAAATAACGTAAAACCGTATCATTTATTTCTTGGTTTGTGTTTCTAATTATAAAAAGTATAAAAGAAAAACGTGCTTTTGTTATACAAAAATTTTTTCAGAAAATCTTAAAATAGAGCTATTTCGGGGCTAAAAAGTTCCAATGTCAGATTTTTCTGGGACCCTGGAGGCAAAACTCTATCTAATGCCTTTTGTTCCATCTCTCTAGCCCTTCTAGAAGTACCCGTACTTTTTACCACCTGAGAAGTAGCTATATATATATAATGTAAAATATGATGGTTTTTGATGAGTTATACGATATATGAATAAAATATAGAATTATTAAGGGAAATTCAAGGTACTGCGTAGCCTAGTGGTTAGCGTGGTAGTCTCATAGCCAGAAGGTTATTGGATCAATGCTTGCCTGGATGTTGTATTTTTCTTTTTTTGGATTATTTTAAAAATTTTTTTTTTTATTTTGTTTAAATTTTGTGTTTTATTTTTTTTTAATATATAACTGATAAATGTTATATAAAAGTTTAAAGAAAATTTCCAAAAAAATATTCTTATAATAGTTTGGAAAAATTCGCAAAAATTTTAAGTACATAAATATGTATGTAGTATGTATATTTTTTTTAAAGCTTACTGAGGAATTTTTTTTAAGCTTTCTATGAATGTATATATGAATATATGTGTGTATGTATATATGAATGGATTAGAATTGAAGATTTTAAAATTTTTCGTTCCAACATATGAACGTATGTACATATGAATGTATTAGAATCGAAAATTAAAAAAGAAACAAAAACAAAATAATAATTTATGTATGTAAAAATATATGTATGTATGTATATATGAATACATGTGTGTATGTATGTATATATGAATGGATTAGAATTGAAGATTTTAAAATTTTTCGTTCCAACATATGAACGTATGTACATATGAATGTATTAGAATCGAAAATTTTGAAATTTTGCTGTTGGAAAAATTAGAAATAAAATTATTAACACAAACACACGTTATTATGAATGTATAATAAACAAATTTCTCAAATAAAGAAAAGGTTTAGGTTAAAATAAAATAATAATTGTATTCAAATATATATATGTACATATGAATGTCATTTTTTTAAATAAAGAAAAGGTTTAGGCAAAAACAAAATAATAATTTTATTCAAATATATGTATGTATATATAAATGTATTAAAATTTAGCATTTTACAGTTTTCCGTTTGGAACAATAAAAATAAAATTCTAACTACATACGTACATACATATATTCTGTATGTACATATATTTTTTTAAAGCTTGCTGACGAAACGTAATGTTCAAAACAATAACAAATGAAATATTAATATTCAGATGTCACAAAACATCTGATGTCTGATAAAAGCTGACATTTATTTACGTTAAGATTAATTCGTTTATCCGCAACAAAAATATGTGAGATCATTATATTTTCAAATATTATTTATTTCTCGGTTTGTGTTTTTAATAATAAAAATAACGTAAAACCGTATCATTTATTTCTTGGTTTGTGTTTCTAATTATAAAAAGTATAAAAGAAAAACGTGCTTTTGTTATACAAAAATTTTTTCAGAAAATCTTAAAATAGAGCTATTTCGGGGCTAAAAAGTTCCAATGTCAGATTTTTCTGGGACCCTGGAGGCAAAACTCTATCTAATGCCTTTTGTTCCATCTCTCTAGCCCTTCTAGAAGTACCCGTACTTTTTACCACCTGAGAAGTAGCTATATATATATAATGTAAAATATGATGGTTTTTGATGAGTTATACGATATATGAATAAAATATAGAATTATTAAGGGAAATTCAAGGTACTGCGTAGCCTAGTGGTTAGCGTGGTAGTCTCATAGCCAGAAGGTTATTGGATCAATGCTTGCCTGGATGTTGTATTTTTCTTTTTTTGGATTATTTTAAAAATTTTTTTTTTATTTTGTTTAAATTTTGTGTTTTATTTTTTTTTAATATATAACTGATAAATGTTATATAAAAGTTTAAAGAAAATTTCCAAAAAAATATTCTTATAATAGTTTGGAAAAATTCGCAAAAATTTTAAGTGCATAAATATGTATGTAGTATGTATATTTTTTTTAAAGCTTACTGAGGAATTTTTTTTAAGCTTTCTATGAATGTATATATGAATATATGTGTGTATGTATATATGAATGGATTAGAATTGAAGATTTTAAAATTTTTCGTTCCAACATATGAACGTATGTACATATGAATGTATTAGAATCGAAAATTAAAAAAGAAACAAAAACAAAATAATAATTTATGTATGTAAAAATATATGTATGTATGTATATATGAATACATGTGTGTATGTATGTATATATGAATGGATTAGAATTGAAGATTTTAAAATTTTTCGTTCCAACATATGAACGTATGTACATATGAATGTATTAGAATCGAAAATTTTGAAATTTTGCTGTTGGAAAAATTAGAAATAAAATTATTAACACAAACACACGTTATTATGAATGTATAATAAATAAATTTCTCGAATAAAGAAAAGGTTTAGGTTAAAATAAAATAATAATTGTATTCAAATATATATATGTACATATGAATGTAATTTTTTTAAATAAAGAAAAGGTTTAGGCAAAAACAAAATAATAATTTTATTCAAATATATGTATGTATATATAAATGTATTAAAATTTAGCATTTTACAGTTTTCCGTTTGGAACAATAAAAATAAAATTCTAACTACATACGTACATACATATATTCTGTATGTACATATATTTTTTTAAAGCTTGCTGACGAAACGTAATGTTCAAAACAATAACAAATGAAATATTAATATTCAGATGTCACAAAACATCTGATGTCTGATAAAAGCTGACATTTATTTACGTTAAGATTAATTCGTTTATCCGCAACAAAAATATGTGAGATCATTATATTTTCAAATATTATTTATTTCTCGGTTTGTGTTTTTAATAATAAAAATAACGTAAAACCGTATCATTTATTTCTTGGTTTGTGTTTCTAATTATAAAAAGTATAAAAGAAAAACGTGCTTTTGTTATACAAAAATTTTTTCAGAAAATCTTAAAATAGAGCTATTTCGGGGCTAAAAAGTTCCAATGTCAGATTTTTCTGGGACCCTGGAGGCAAAACTCTATCTAATGCCTTTTGTTCCATCTCTCTAGCCCTTCTAGAAGTACCCGTACTTTTTACCACCTGAGAAGTAGCTATATATATATAATGTAAAATATGATGGTTTTTGATGAGTTATACGATATATGAATAAAATATAGAATTATTAAGGGAAATTCAAGGTACTGCGTAGCCTAGTGGTTAGCGTGGTAGTCTCATAGCCAGAAGGTTATTGGATCAATGCTTGCCTGGATGTTGTATTTTTCTTTTTTTGGATTATTTTAAAAATTTTTTTTTTTATTTTGTTTAAATTTTGTGTTTTATTTTTTTTTAATATATAACTGATAAATGTTATATAAAAGTTTAAAGAAAATTTCCAAAAAAATATTCTTATAATAGTTTGGAAAAATTCGCAAAAATTTTAAGTACATAAATATGTATGTAGTATGTATATTTTTTTTAAAGCTTACTGAGGAATTTTTTTTAAGCTTTCTATGAATGTATATATGAATATATGTGTGTATGTATATATGAATGGATTAGAATTGAAGATTTTAAAATTTTTCGTTCCAACATATGAACGTATGTACATATGAATGTATTAGAATCGAAAATTAAAAAAGAAACAAAAACAAAATAATAATTTATGTATGTAAAAATATATGTATGTATGTATATATGAATACATGTGTGTATGTATGTATATATGAATGGATTAGAATTGAAGATTTTAAAATTTTTCGTTCCAACATATGAACGTATGTACATATGAATGTATTAGAATCGAAAATTTTGAAATTTTGCTGTTGGAAAAATTAGAAATAAAATTATTAACACAAACACACGTTATTATGAATGTATAATAAATAAATTTCTCAAATAAAGAAAAGGTTTAGGTTAAAATAAAATAATAATTGTATTCAAATATATATATGTACATATGAATGTAATTTTTTTAAATAAAGAAAAGGTTTAGGCAAAAACAAAATAATAATTTTATTCAAATATATGTATGTATATATAAATGTATTAAAATTTAGCATTTTACAGTTTTCCGTTTGGAACAATAAAAATAAAATTCTAACTACATACGTACATACATATATTCTGTATGTACATATATTTTTTTAAAGCTTGCTGACGAAACGTAATGTTCAAAACAATAACAAATGAAATATTAATATTCAGATGTCACAAAACATCTGATGTCTGATAAAAGCTGACATTTATTTACGTTAAGATTAATTCGTTTATCCGCAACAAAAATATGTGAGATCATTATATTTTCAAATATTATTTATTTCTCGGTTTGTGTTTTTAATAATAAAAATAACGTAAAACCGTATCATTTATTTCTTGGTTTGTGTTTCTAATTATAAAAAGTATAAAAGAAAAACGTGCTTTTGTTATACAAAAATTTTTTCAGAAAATCTTAAAATAGAGCTATTTCGGGGCTAAAAAGTTCCAATGTCAGATTTTTCTGGGACCCTGGAGGCAAAACTCTATCTAATGCCTTTTGTTCCATCTCTCTAGCCCTTCTAGAAGTACCCGTACTTTTTACCACCTGAGAAGTAGCTATATATATATAATATAATGTAAAATATGATGGTTTTTGATGAGTTATACGATATATGAATAAAATATAGAATTATTAAGGGAAATTCAAGGTACTGCGTAGCCTAGTGGTTAGCGTGGTAGTCTCATAGCCAGAAGGTTATTGGATCAATGCTTGCCTGGATGTTGTATTTTTCTTTTTTTGGATTATTTTAAAAATTTTTTTTTTTATTTTGTTTAAATTTTGTGTTTTATTTTTTTTTAATATATAACTGATAAATGTTATATAAAAGTTTAAAGAAAATTTCCAAAAAAATATTCTTATAATAGTTTGGAAAAATTCGCAAAAATTTTAAGTACATAAATATGTATGTAGTATGTATATTTTTTTTAAAGCTTACTGAGGAATTTTTTTTAAGCTTTCTATGAATGTATATATGAATATATGTGTGTATGTATATATGAATGGATTAGAATTGAAGATTTTAAAATTTTTCGTTCCAACATATGAACGTATGTACATATGAATGTATTAGAATCGAAAATTAAAAAAGAAACAAAAACAAAATAATAATTTATGTATGTAAAAATATATGTATGTATGTATATATGAATACATGTGTGTATGTATGTATATATGAATGGATTAGAATTGAAGATTTTAAAATTTTTCGTTCCAACATATGAACGTATGTACATATGAATGTATTAGAATCGAAAATTTTGAAATTTTGCTGTTGGAAAAATTAGAAATAAAATTATTAACACAAACACACGTTATTATGAATGTATAATAAATAAATTTCTCAAATAAAGAAAAGGTTTAGGTTAAAATAAAATAATAATTGTATTCAAATATATATATGTACATATGAATGTAATTTTTTTAAATAAAGAAAAGGTTTAGGCAAAAACAAAATAATAATTTTATTCAAATATATGTATGTATATATAAATGTATTAAAATTTAGCATTTTACAGTTTTCCGTTTGGAACAATAAAAATAAAATTCTAACTACATACGTACATACATATATTCTGTATGTACATATATTTTTTTAAAGCTTGCTGACGAAACGTAATGTTCAAAACAATAACAAATGAAATATTAATATTCAGATGTCACAAAACATCTGATGTCTGATAAAAGCTGACATTTATTTACGTTAAGATTAATTCGTTTATCCGCAACAAAAATATGTGAGATCATTATATTTTCAAATATTATTTATTTCTCGGTTTGTGTTTTTAATAATAAAAATAACGTAAAACCGTATCATTTATTTCTTGGTTTGTGTTTCTAATTATAAAAAGTATAAAAGAAAAACGTGCTTTTGTTATACAAAAATTTTTTCAGAAAATCTTAAAATAGAGCTATTTCGGGGCTAAAAAGTTCCAATGTCAGATTTTTCTGGGACCCTGGAGGCAAAACTCTATCTAATGCCTTTTGTTCCATGTCTCTAGCCCTTCTAGAAGTACCCGTACTTTTTACCACCTGAGAAGTAGCTATATATATATAATTAAGTAAGTATTTTTTTTAATTATTTTCATTATCGTAAAACCCTTATCAAATTATGCCAAAATCATTTTTAATAGCGATTATTTGATTTACAAAAAGAAAAGAAGCTTTTCACACTTGATTAATTTCTATTTTGTATAAGTACATAGATTTTGTATACATTTTAATTAAAAATATTTACTAGAAAATTAAAAATTGAGATAAACAAAGCATGACGTTCGAAAAATTACTAATTGAAAGTAATCTAGAACAAGTGCAATTAATTTTAGCGACAGTGATTACGGCCAGTTTCGTAATGATTATGTAGACTTTTGTATTTTTGAACATTTTATTAATTGCAAATCTCATAACATTTATTACAGAAATCTAATAATTTGTTAGCATGTAAGTATGTCAAATTAAAATCTAATTCTGAAAGGTACCTAATGTAGTTGACATTTAAAGTAATTTTGACAATATATTTGATTTAATTAGTATAATGTGTGGAGAATTTTGGGAGAATGTGTTACTTTCGCTCGTTTAAAAAGTAAAATGATGACGTGGGCCATTCATAATATTATGCCAAAGTATAATTGTTCATAAGTATTTAAATGTCAAAAAATTGACGCAATATGACAGTTGTACTACTTATATTCGCAGTAAAAAAGACACAATATACTTAAATGTAATACGTTTTTTTTTAAATACGATTTTTCTAACATATTTATATTATATTACTTAAGATAATATGTAAAATCAATATATTAAATTTTGTTATTAATTTACGATATTGTTAATGAAAGAAATTATTTTAAACTACCAATTTAAATTCAAAACAAATAAGTATTTTTTTTTCTTTTTTAAATTTGTTTCACTTGTCATATAAAAATATTTTTAATTAATAATTTTATTAATTTGACGTATAACTACTGTACATAGATGTACTTCTATAAAACGTTAATAAATTCAACAAATGTTTTAATATAAAAAAAACGTGCTTGGAAATCTTAATGATAACAAAAGACCGCTTTTTTTTTTTTTATTTAATTTTATTTATTTCGCCGCACAATATTTACTTTTTTTTAATATGAAAATTTTTAATATTATAATAAATTTTGATAAAATTTTTTTATAGTTAAATAAGTAATTCCATTTCATTTACTTTATTTATACAATATCAAAAATAATAATGATAACATTTGACATATAAACATATAAATAAGTCATTATTATATTTCGTTGTATAAGTGTATGTGTATGTATTTTTAATTAACCTAATTTTGATTTAAAAGGTGTGCTCTAAATTTTACGACTGATATATGAATAATGAAAATAAATTTAATATAAAATTTGTTTATATACCATTGTGAGTCTATATAATTATATGAGTTATCTAAGACTGTTAATTGTAATTATACTTATATAAAAAGACACAATTATTTATGATAGGTACGTAATTGTAAATTTGAATTTTTGATAATAATTATTTCAATAAAATTTTAATAATAAATATATTAACGTAGGTCTTTGATGATTTAATGATAAAATTGATTTATTATTCATGATAAATATTTAACTGTTATACGCTCAGTCTAATTTGTTTTGTTGCGGAAATTAATTGTTAATTGTTTTAAGCATATTTTATTTTTAAACAAATGTAATTTTTTTTGTCATAAATTATTTAATAAAGTATATGAGGCTGATGTTTTGATATTCAATGTAATTACAGTAAATTCTTCGTAAGATTATTTAAATATGAATTGATTGAATTGAATAAATTTAAAGAATAATTATGAATTCAAAAAAGTAATTTAAAAAATGGGCTTTATTATTACTTTGCATTCTATATTGGTAGTTGGATTAAAAAATTTGGTGGATTTAGAAGAGCCATGTTTTAAAAAAATTTCACTTTTTTCTTTCAAAACTTAGAAATGCTGTACTGGCTAAATACTTAATGCAAACATTCAAAATAATTTCCTTATTACAAAATAATTTATTGCATATGTCTAGGAGGAATTTTGAGCAAATAATAAAATAAAATAATAAATAGTTGTCAAATTAGACGTATGTAAGATAACGTAACATATTTCAATTTAATGAATTCTGCGAAATAGTCGGTAACCGGAAATTGACAATTTTTCCCTTGTTTTAGGGTAATATTTCGGTAATATTTTGCGATTAATATTAATGAATTTGTAAAGTTTGTGACTAATCAGACTGGGAGAGGAATTATTTGATAAATTAGAGTTGAATCGATTTATGATAACGGTTGATTTAAAGTGTCAATTAAATGTCGAAAGTATTTACTTATGTCTATATTTTTTTTTAAACACAAGACAACAGCAATGCGGTAATTTCGTATCTGTCAAGTATGATATAATTTACTAATGCGTAAGATTTTTCCTTTTACATAATGTTAAAATTTTTATTTATAAATTGATTTGACAGTTGTACGTCAAATTCAAGACAGGTTTTAACTACTTATTTCGTCGAGCTACATAATCTTAATACTTAAGTTATCATTCGTTCTAAGAAGAAACAATGCTTTCATTCAGTTCTTATCTTGAAAAGCATGAAAGTTTGATAAACTGACAAAGATACTGACAGACAGACTCAAAATAAGAAACATTTTTTCACTCCAAGTATTATTTATAAATATGCTAAAAATACAATAAATTTATACCTTAACAATCCAGATTAAAAATATTATTAACTACCAAATTACTTGTTTTTCCAGTTTTTTTTCTAATAATTTACATATTATTTACACTACAGACACATTGTAAAATTATATAAGTGATTTAAATTATTAAGGTCTTTGATCGCATCATAAATTTTAATATAACATGACAGCATATTTAAATTTTAAAATGTGCCCCTTATTACCTACATACTAGTTGTCGCTTTTAATTTGTGCAAATCTTTTTTTAAATAAAATTCTAATTTCTAATTTGTTACGTTCGGATATTTTTTTCTTCCAAATTAATTTGAATAAATTTAAATATACAAATTATTATTAATTTCGCTTTAACTCAACTCAACAAATAATTTGCTATTTTTTTTGTTCTAATTCACATTTCACTACTTATTTCAGCATTTATAAATGGAATTCCCCCTATATTTTTTATTCTGAAAATTCCTTTTCATTCTTGCATAAAGTATTTTAATAATTTTAAAGATAATCTCATTTTTAGGGATTCCAATATATATGTAATTAAAAAGTCACATTATCGAACAGCATCTCGATTTCTTTTCATTACATTTAAAGTTTATATTGTATTCATTTACAGATAAGTATGTATACTTACGTATACTTATTTAAAAATCTAAAAATAACCAGAAAGAACAACAATATATTAGTAATGTAAGCATGCTATATAGTATGTAGCTAGCTGTAGCTGTTTCAAATACTTATTTACATTCATACATATTATACACAATGTATAAGTATGTAGCTTTATAAAAATGGAATTCAAATTAGAGTGTTTCTTTTGTTGTTTTCTTTCTGTTTGTAGTTTTGTATCTCAACACGTGTTTTTTGTCACATTTATAGTAAATTGAGAAAATATTTATGAATCGTTGTAAGTGTATAAAATATCATTTTATATTTTTTATTATATTTCTTTTATTATACATAAAACTGGAATCGAATTAGAAAAAAAAATAGATCAAAATATACAGCTACGGTATAATACAGGAATACAAAGTGTTTCAGAAATGCAGACTTCCTAAATAGTACTCAATCAATAATGGAATTGTTTGGGTATTCAAAATGAACTTATACATAAATAAGTATTGATTTTTAAAAACAATGGAAAATATTTAGATCAAATATCAGACAAAATTTTTGATTAGAAATAAAAAATCCTTGCTATGAACATTTCTATAACTTCCTGGAACGCGGCAAAGGAATGTACGCGCATGCAATAGGCCAAGTAAATTATTAATTTTTTCGCAGTACAAATATAATTTGTTGAATATTTTTGTAAATCTGATCATAAATTAATAGCAGAACACTTCAAAATTAGCAATTATTTGACAGTTAAAAATATTAATTTGACAAATAAAAATAATTTTGACAGCTTAAAATTATTATTTTACCGAATAAAATCGGTAATTTGACAAATGAACACGATAATTTAAAAGAAAGTAATTCGATAAATGTAAATAGTAATTTCAGTAACGAAATTAGAAATTCCATAGATGATGTTAATTTGACAGACAAACATAGAAATTTATCAGATAAGAATTGCAATTTGACAGATCTAAGACGTAAATAAAACAAGTTAAGGTAGTAATTTAACCGATCAGGAAAATTTATATATAAGTATGTACAGTACGTAATGCTTAATTACAAGCCTCGGTTTATTGCCAGTATAAAAAGCAAAATTTATTTTAAAGTAGGTATTTTTAATAATAGTCAAAGGTTACGAACTAAAAACAAAATTTTTTGCGTCGTGCTTACATTAAAAATTTTTATTATTGAGGAAATCAAAAGTCTAGTGACCAATGTAAATAACTTTTCTTATTTTAATTTACCAATAATCGGATTATTGGAAAATAATTTCGTCAATTATTGACAAAATTAAAACAAAAAAGTTAAAAATAAAAAAAAATTGCAGGTGTCTTAAATTAAATAAACTAAATTTACGTCAAATGAATGAATAATTCGATATTAATACGCAGTATTTATAACCGATGATTTTTTTTTAAATAAAATTGAGGTATCACAACATTAATGAATTTTTATATTATGAATTTTGAAGTTTATAAAGTTTATTGCTCTGTTTAAAGAGCAAAAAACAACAATTTTAAATGTTGAACTGTCAATTGTTTTATTTAACTTCAATGTTCTTAAATTATATTTCATTTTATTTATTTTGAACTTTTAGAGTTTAATTTGATTTACGAAACTTCTATAAATTAAATAGCAACTTTTTTGCTTCCTTATTGAATTTAATATTAATGCCCTAAATACAATGATACAGCACTTCAAACTGGAAAATTTGACAATTTTAAAAAAATTTATGTAGCTTCTGGGTTATTAAATGGAATTGCACAAAATTAAACTCCCGGCTTTCTTTTTTTACTGATTTTGTCCGTATAATTTATTGTTTCCTATTGTATGTTATTCTATGTTATTGCTGCAAGCCTAGTGTGTTCCATAAAGCATTTTTGCAGTTATTAAATTTTGCAGTTTTGAAGTATTTGGGGTATAATTGATACTTACATATTAAACATTAAAATTTTAATTTATTGATGGATATGGGTAAAATAGACATACATTAATACAGTTATGCAGTGATGTTTTTAATATTTTTGCGAGAGCTCCTTATATACACATAAGGTAAGTGTAGCTAATACTGACAGTGGCGGTAATACTGACATATATGAGGTTTTTTATAATTATTAAGAGATTTTCTCTATACAGCATATATATATATTTTTATTTCTAGATTAATTCAAATTATCGCAATACTTCCTTTTATTTAGTTTTGAAATAACTCCAAAATATTGAGCATAAATCAGTTTTGTTTCCATAGACATAGCAATGGTGGGTTGAATTGGAGAATTTCTTATACTTTTTGCTTAATTTTTCCGATTTTGTTTTTATTGCTTTTTGACTTATTTGAGGGTTAAAAATATATGTATTTATATTAAATTAAATATTTTGATTATTTTTTATCTTATTTTATAAGTAATTCGGAGTAAAAACATTAAATAAATAAGAATTTTAACAAATAATTTCTGTCAGTATTAGAAACATCTAAAATTCGACCATGCTTCTATTACTGACATATGTGTCAGTAATACGTCAAAAATCCGTATTTTTATAAATTACGTCATTTTTAAAATATTTAATTTTTTATTTTCATATTTATTTAATTAAAATCGAATTTGAATTTTCTTTCTAATGTCCGAATTCTGACACTAAGAATTTACTACAGGTTCGGAGTATTTTACCTTTAAAAACTGGTGTCAGTAATACGATCTAAAGAGGGTCAATATTATGTACAAAATTATGTCAGTATAAAGTTTTAATTTTGATATTTATTTTAATTAATCAAAATAATTTTTTTATACTTTAAAATTAATTAAACTATTTCTGTCGAATAAAAATCGATTACATTTGTGAAAACCTATATCTGACTACGACCTTTTTACCTTTTTAATAGTGATATTCGTCTAACAAATTGTGTGTCAATATTGTATACAATACTGTCAATAAAACAGTACAATTCGCTTTCTAAAAAAATGCTTTGAAATTACTGTAAACGTTAACGTCATAACAAATATCACAACGGAAATGGTTCTCTTTAAATAAGAAAAGGAGTGCTTTTTAATAACCCGAAATGTTGTTCCAAAAATTAAGAATGGGTTGCTCTCGTTACGTACTTAATACATAAATAGTCTTTGTTAAAGCAAAAAGCAGCTTTAGAATAGGCTTATTAGCAGCTTTAGAATATATTGATATGATTTCTTATAACTTCGTGTGATCGGTACATCATATTTTAGGTATTATTTATAAAAATACATTTGTAGCAAATATTACTTATAATACTTTATAAAACATTATGTAATTTCGAATTGGATTTTTATAAATATCTTTTAAAAATTTTTATTTATTCATTGTTGCATATTAAGACTACTAGCAAAAGTACATTCTACAGTAATAATAAATTCAAATCAGCTGAATTTCACATATTTTTACCTTTAATTCAATAAAAAATATGTTTTTTATTTTTGTTTGAATTATAATATGATAAATTTTTAATTTTTTTTTTAAATAAAATGAAATATCCGTAGAAATCCAAATTATTATTCCATTTTTATTGAATAATATCATTTTAACCATTTTAAACCATTACTCATATATAGAATATGGATTACAGCATATAAAATTACATTGTCAGTATTAGGAACACAAACTGTCAGTAATAGACACAAACATTTGCGGTTATGTCAATATTAGGAACATTTTTGCTCTTCATTTTTAATGGAAAAATTATGAATTAAAAAATATTTTGATTAAATAATTTTATAAAAAACATTATTCTCAATTATCCAAATTATTCAAAAAATCGGAAACACGATCATTTATTGTGTCTCACATATAAAATATCTCACGCCAAAGTTGAATTTGTTGCGAAATATGTCAGTAATAGGGACACTTACCTTATGTGTAATATATTCTCTCATATTGATATTGGAATGTGTCATATCCTTTTAAATCTATTGAAATCAAATTATAACAAAATATGCATAGTAATGTCAATGTCAAAAAAATCATTTTAACTATTGGAATTGACATACCTTATACATATGTCAATATATATTTATATATTGAATTAAATTTATCTCTATCAATTTTATGAGAAAAACAAAAAAAAAAATCAAATTCTAAATTTATAAATAGCTCTTAGTTCCCCTAATTTATCCTAATTATCCTCTTCATTTATGATTTTAGAGCAGAACAAAAGCAAAATAGAAAGAAGTTTTAATGATTTTCTGATACCCTCATATTTAATAAACGTTTAAAAATAAATTTATTTTTCTATATATGTATATATATATATATATATATATATATATATGTGTATGTATGTATATATATTTAGTTACTTAAGCACTATACTTGTGGCTGGCAATTTTACTTTTAAATTTATTTACGAAATCATGAAAATTAAAAACGAACAAATTTCTTTTTTTTTTTGGGAATAGTTGCATTCGATATTTTATAATATAACAATTTTGTTTTTTGTATATTTTCAAGCATATTCATACAAACAGTATAATCACATACACACACATAAGTTTACATAACTCATGTAAATACTAGTATTATATGCATCTAGATGTGATGTATATGTTTACCCTCTGTGAAAAATGACAGAATAATTTTTACGGAAATTATTGGAGAGGCAAAGAGAATAACAAAAGAAAAGAAAAATAAATATACGGAAGTTGAGAGGATTATAGACGATTTCCTGAATTAAATATTAGTTACAGTTACAGTTAAAATTATTATTTTTTTTCTCTCTCTCTCTCTATCTCTCTCCCTATCTCTCTTTCTTCTTTTAGTATGTATTTTAATAATTTACTTTCTTTTATATTCAGTTTTTTTTTTTTATTTTATATATTTTTATCTTGTATAATATAAGTAAAGGATCAATATTATGTAAGTAGAATAAGATTTTTAAAAATAATCTTTAAGTATTGGAATGTATAAATCCTTCAAAAAGGAAATTCCATTTAATGCTTATTATTTTATTTTGTATAACAAAAGTTAAGATTATTATATATTGAATAAAAGAATTTATTTTCTCCTTAATATTATAATTTGAATTAAATACAAGTTAAAAAAAGAGTTGATACAAATTTTTTTGGATTTAAAATACTTACATATGTAAGTAAGTATATGTAAGTATTAAAATATTTTTTTATAATTTATTGAAGTAGGAATGCCTGGGTATAATTTGCGCTCAATATTTTCGATTATTTAGTAGACGTTCTATCAATTGAGCTACAGAGATATGAAGAAATTGTTAGAAAACTCTTCTTGATTCAAAGTCCGTTGTTTTCAATAGGAACTAATTGTGATGATAGCATTGTTTATATTGGATCGTTATTCGCCTTTGAGGCAATCAAGCAATCACGATAGAGAATATTATGACCCATAATATATACAAAAAAAATAAGCACACTTTAAATTAAATTCGTAAATCGTTATTTTGGAGTTTTGTCAATGAAGGATTAATTAACCGTTTAATTCGTATTATATAACTGAGTAAATATAAGAAGAGCATAGCTTTAAAAAAATACTTTATACATAAGTATACAGTGAAACTTGTATTGCGTGAACTCTAAACATCGGAAAATAGTTTAAATTAGAAAACCAATGCAGAAGATAAGCTTTTAATAAAAAATTTAACGTTCCTTTTAAAATTTATGTTTGCTTGTATATATATGAAGTTACGTATTAGCAAGTTGTTTTCAGAAAATTTATCTGATTTGGCGAAGATCTTAACAATATAACTTTAATTTGTACATTGCAAATAAATAGATAAAATTTTTTAAACTGACTCGAAACAATTCTATAATTATTCTGGTGTGCCAAACTCACTTTAAAACACATACATACATACTACCTCTTATATGTATATTATATTGTTGTCAGTACTGCTTCGATATACCATCGGAACTTTTTGGGCAAATTAAAATTTACAAAAAAAAATTTCGTGGTAGATGCCTTAAGGACTGATGATAAAATAAATATAGCATAGGGACATTAATGCAGGTGTAAGAATATTAAAAAAAATTATTTCACATGAGAAAATTTCCCATTTATTTTATAGGTAGTATACATTTTGAATTTATTGCTGTTTTTTCTTGATGAACGACTCTGTACTTTGAACGATACATTTAGTGTACTTATATACAAACACCCGCGTATATACATGTATATTTATAAGTATATGTAAATTTCATTTTGTAAATGATTTTTTGAACAAGATATTTTTATTTGACCTCGGGCAATGATAATTCGCGATAACATTTTATTTTATCATCAAATACCTTTAAGTATCACCTTATTAAATTCTTCTGAATTGGTTTTTTTTTTTTACAACAAATTCTTATTCATTTTTATTATTTCCTCTAACAAGATATTATGTGTAATTGAGCGGATAAAAGTTATTAGAAGAGTAACTGTTAAAGGAAATAAAAATTGTTTAACCGTTAATGGTATAAAGATATTGAAATAAGCGTGAAAATGTAAAGTATGTGATGAATTTCAAGAATAATGTACGTAAGTATGTGTTAAAAATTTAAGGAATTTTAGTAGCTTTTTGCCAAGTATTGTGTGAATGTTGACTTTGAAGCTATCGATGCACAAAGGTATTTGAAAAATTTGAAACGCCAACTATGTATATAAATATAAGCATAAATGGTGAGAATACAAGGAAGTAGACAGGTGTTTTTTAAAGGCAATTAAGAACACAATAATTAGTTGTAATTACGCATTCATAGCTCTTAAGAATTTTTGCATGTAAACTTTAAGTAATATAAATTGTGTTAAATATTTTCATATCCAGGAATGCTATGGGTATTTACTTACTATTTAAGAATTGTGAATAACAATTAATTAATCAACCTGTAGATTGACAATCAATCTGTAGGTATTGAGCCAAATGCAGCGAAATCTAATTCATTCGTAGCTACAATATTGAAAACTTAATGTCAAGCAAAATAACTAACTTCAATCAACCAAAAACTCAAATAAATCTTGAGGAAATACATGTAAAATAGATCGAATTCTCCAATTGGAATTATGTTATGTAATTCAATAATAAGTAAATAAAAAATCTTAACATCAATCCTCTCATATTAAATATCCCAATATTATAATCTTATATATAGAAAATATTTAGAGATTAAGAACTGTTATTGAACTTTAATAAAATTCCACAAAACACTTAATCTTTACATACCTACTTACTCAAATCAATTTTAGTTTCATGCAAATAAATCTGTCTATATTAAAAAAAAAACGAGCAATAAAAATTCTCATTACTTTGAAAAATGAGTAATATTTTATGTGTGTGTTCTCATTATATATACATATATGTACACATATATTTGCATTTATATTTTACGTTTAACAATAATGATTATGATTCAATTAATTTAGATTATTTTAAGAATTTTAAATTGCGTGATGAAAATTTCAAATTAAATTAGGTCATCATTTTTGTCCTTGAACAGATTTTTAAATTTAATTCTATTGAAAATTTAAGCTCTTATGATTTTCATCATACACAGACATAAGTACTTAATTATTTGTATGTAAATTATTATTGTTATATGCAATTAATATAGAGCCCTTACCGTACCCATTAAAAATATATTTAGATAAGTACCCTTACTACTCATTTTATAAAATAAGTAGTAGGAATTTTAAGCATGTAGCCTTGTGTGCAGTGCAGCTAATGTACTTGTAATTAAAATTCTAAAAGAACCCCACACTAAAAACAAAAACGCAAGTTTGTACTTTTTTAATTTTTTTTTTTATCTGTCAAAAAGAATTAAAATTTATTCAACGTTCTAAATTATTATTATTAAAATTGAATTTTCAAAACAAATCCGAATTTGAAATAAATATTCTTATGCAAAAGAAATGAGAAACAAAAAAAAAATCAATTTTGTCTGGCTACATAAAATATTTTCCCCGTCATCATCATTTTATACAAACAAAACAAGCTTTTCAAAACAGAAAAGCAAAAACAGCAAAGAAAAAAGGAATGAAATAAAAAATAATTTTTTGTCTCTCTTTTTAATCCCATTTCACATTTTTTTTCATTTTTATCTGCTTGTTGTACTTGTACTCCACTCTACTCAAATATTATTTAGTACTTTTTACTCAATCGACATTTTTATTATTACACGATCAGTGATGCCGCCTGAACAAAAAGCTTATACATATATGTATGTACATATGTATATATTTACGTATAATTATGTTTATCTTTTTTAATTGAATTGAAAAGATTGAAATTATAATGGGAGTACGTATATATTCTTTTTATAGAACACATTATTTTGGTATAAGTACTTAAGTATATTTAATTAAGTATGTATTGTTTTTGGCATTAAATATTTATAAACATGACCTTCCAAATTAATGTACTCTATTTATTGATATATTCAATATAAATTACTATAATTTTGAGTATTTGTTGCGGAATTTATCATTTTAGTAGTGTTTGCGATGTGATTGTGATTCAGATTTGCTTGAATTCTTCTAACACTTTGATTTCGAACTTATTTGTATTTTAAAAAATCATTTTAATGGTTTCATTAAGTAAGTATCTAAATAAGTAATTGTTTAATTGCAGATTTCATAAAATTATTCTTAATATTACAAATAAAGATTAGCACACATGCGACAAAAATTCAGTTCGAAATCAATTCTTGTATTCGAAAATACATTCGATAATTAAATACGAAATAAATGTAAATTTTTATTAGTTATGCAATGAGAATTTCATCAGTATTAAAAAAATTAACAGTCGTCAGACGAGTTCACACACAGATATACATATTTTGCATTTGCTGTTCGTAAACGATAATCTGAATTAGAAAAATCTATAGAAAATAATTTCTTAAAGCTTTAATTATTTAAATATTAAATCAAAACCAAAAATTTAATTTAATTTGAAATATTTTATGTTAAGTAGCAATTTTGCAGTAAGTAATAAAATTTTATATACATTTACATAAATATACATATTTGACAGATGAATAAGCAATAAAAAAAATTCATTGCTAAAAAAAATAATAAAAACATTAATCCTATCTCTGTCCATTTTTCAATTTAATGGAAAGAGCATTTTGGCAAAATATCAAAATAATTTAAAAGTTAAAAGAAACTCTCTTCCCTAATTGTCTGCATGCAGGACACTTTCGAAATCTTTTGTAAATTTAAATTCACATTTTATATGTATACATACGTTTCACATACTTATAATTATTCTCTTTTTTCTACTCATTTGCATAAATACATACATACATACATACGAACACTTTCGGTATACATACTTTACATTTTGTAAAATAATTTTTTTGTTTCAAAGAAATCCAATCAACAGACTTATTGATTTTTCCTGAAAATAAAAAAAAAATTCTTTCTTTGACTTTTTATATTTTCATTAAACACAAAAATGTGACTTCTTAGTCCTTCTTACGACGATATTATTTTTGTTACTTGCAATAAATATAATTCTCTCTAATAATGCTTTATAAAAGAAAATAAAATAAAAACACAAAAACAATAAAAATAAGTTGAAAAGGTCTCTCGTAAATTGAAATTCTCTCTGGAGTAATTCCCGCTTTTCTTCTCCGGAAAATTTGTTTTGTTATTTTATTTAATTTTTTTTTTTTGCAAGCTTCTTTTGACAATTCATTTGCGGGTGGGTGTAAGTGAAAGATTTTAAAAGCAAAAACTTGAGATAAAAAAATATTCCGTTTTAAATTTTACAGATTTATTTAAAATCAAATATTTGAGGATTTAAATCTATCGGAAATATGGACAATTAACGAATTTACCATCATAGTCTATTTAATGTAACAATTATTAAATTGCTACTCATACCTAGTTGACTAGCGTTTATAAAATTAATTGATTCCTGAAATTAATTTGAAATAAACATTATGAAAGAATAATATTAAATTTATAATAACTACAATATTTTATATGGTTATTTAGTATAAGAAAAGTAAAAACAAAACAATCAAGGTCTCCATACAATAAAATTATTCACCTTTAACAAGTTTTTGTTTTTCATCTTGAATAAATGTTCTAAATATTTAAGAATTTATTTTCAATAATAAAATTTTAAAATAAGGGCAAGAATCTTGTTTATAACAATAGAATAACATCAATTTAACAAAAAAAATTAAAATAAAATAAAAAATAGAACAATTAAAATAGCTTTAATTCTTAATAAATTTAAAATTTATTTTAAATTAAAAGTATGCAAAATGACGGACAGAGGGTTTATTTAAGCAAAAATTTTATTCATGATTTTTAACATTAAAAGACACCAATTTTTTTTTAATAAAAGAAACGAATTATTTGTTTGCTTCTTTTTTGATTGTCAAACAATTAAAATAAACACTTATTTATATCTAAGATTTCCAAAACATAAACATAAGTGAAATAAATCGAATATTTTAGAAAACTAGAAATATTTAGTTGTAGTACAGTTGATATTAGAAGCATCTTATGTCAAAATTTGTTAGGTTTAAAATGCCTTTCCGTGTGTAAAAGAAAAAGTGAAGAAATTATTATTAACTTGACTGTCTTTCACCAAATTAAAATTATAATTAATGTCTAAAATATTAAATTGCATTTTTATTTTTTTTAGTAAATCAATAATTTGTATTGTGACAAGTTGACCTAGTTACAATTTTAATAATACATAGGTATAATAATTTGTTTTCAATTTGTCATGTACTGTTGACATCTTAAACAGTGTGAACGTTATGTTATGAATACAATTAATGTGTTATACATATATCAGTTAAATGTGTTATACATATATTAGTTAAATATTTATTTTAAATTTAATTTTTATTTATTTTAACATTAAGTATAATCTTTTCATTCTTTTCTATTGCAGGAACTAATTAGTTGTAACGAAAAAAAAAAAAATATTTACATTAATTGTAATTTATAAGTATATGTGATAGTTAATCCCATATAACTATTTGTTAAATTTCACTTTTTTCAGAGTTTTAGTATAATACATCTATACTTCAGTACTTTAGTTTTAAAATTATAATTTCACAATTTGTTGTTCCCTATATACTCCCTGCACTCATTTTATATTTTATAGTTTATTACATCACTATCAGTTATACTAACTATAGGAATAGTTATACTATAGGAGTATTGTTATACTATAAGTTGGTAACTAAGTACTCGTATAAAATTGTATAGTTAAAAATTCAGTCAATTTAAAAATGTGGTAGTAATTTTCTTACTTGTTGAAAATTTTTAAAAATATTATTGGTAGATTTTCTCTTCTGGAAAAATGGAAATGTTTACTTATATTAGTTGAACATAAATCTGTAAAAGTAGGTAGTGTAGTAGTAGGTATGTATACATTAGTAATTCAGATAGTAAATAAAATGTATTCTTGGAAACCGAACAAAAAATATGCATTTGACAAAATAAATTTTTTGAAATTTCCTGATCTTCTTCCTTTTTCATTTTGCAAGGATACATAAAAATAATGAATAATTCATTAAAATTTATATTAAAAATTAAAAGTTTTAAGAAATTAATCTCCAAATTTTTATAGTAAGATCTTATTTATTTAAAAAATTTCAAATAATTTATGGAAAAATTTCAAAATAGAAAATGGGTAAAACTGAAAATAATTTCACTAAATGTTTATGAGAATTGAATTACTTTTGGAAATTGAATTCTGAATTCATATACCAATAGAGATTTAAATAATAAATAAACTTAACTGAAATTAATAGTAGTTTAATTATCAAGGGACAGTAAGTATTATGCTAATGAATTTTTATCAAAATGTATGTACATTACTTTATTCTACTGTTATACATATACGTTTGGGTATAAGAAGTAGTTTTATACAATATTTGATTTAAACTTAATAACATTTACTTAAATAACACTCCTAACTTAATGACACATTGAATCACGCATAATTTTTTTCGGAGTGAATTATAAATGCGACGGTGCACAGCTTCATACAATTGGCACATTGTATATGTGCAGATGTTGATTAATTTAAATTTTATTTGTTAAATTTTAACTGTTCAGCAAAAATTTTATCAAATTTTAAAAAATTCTCGAATTTAAATTTTAATTTATTTTAAATTCTATCTTAAAAGCATGGTTCAAAAATTTGAAAAAAAAAAGCCATAAACCATTTGTTCTTGTGCTAGTTAAAGAACATTTCGGTTGAATTTTTAATTTTAATAATTTTTTTAAATACTGTTTACATAAATATGTATAAGTATTACAAAATCTAAAAATATATTTACAATAAACAAAATTTGATACGCTGTAAACGTATCAGATTGAAATTTTCTCATAGAGTTCCAACTTTACATCAAAATTTAATAATTTTTCTGCGAAAATTAAAACCAAAATAAAAATCATCTGTTCGTTTTTCCAAGCTCTCAAACAAAAACTGGATTGTCGCTACTATTAAAAAACCTGAGAGTATATCTGACGAAGACACAGTAACTTCCATTATTTGCCGTCAGACAAATTTTGATGTCAAAAAGTGTTTACATGTGTAAGTATACGACTTTCATCAGATCAAATCTTAGATTTTGTAGTATATGCATGTAAGATTCTAATTAGTTTTCCGTGCAAAAATGTTTATAATTCTTATGTGCATATTTGCACTCTGTAGATAAGATATATCTCCCTTTAAAGAAACATAATATAATTAAATTTATAAAATACCTTGATATACACAATCAATTGGTCAATAATATTATCGAACTGCAGTTTATATTCAAATTTTTGCAATGTCACTTGTACACAATTGCATATAGGACATATGTAGGTATAGATAGGTAATTTCCTAGATACATATATAAATATCTACATCCTTATAGGAACTTATCAAGGTTTAACAAAATATTCACAAAGCATACTCATAGCTTTTTTCATATTTTTATAGAACCATTAAATCTCATAAACCTTAATAAGTATAGACACATATGTATATACATACATATGTACATATTTGCGAAGCTATAAATAACTAATATTGTTAATTTTAATTTAATATTGATTTGGAATAATAATGTTATTTTTAATTTTATTATACACACATCATATCTACCATAGTGATATACTTGCATATGTATAACAAAACAAAAAAAAATAAATCAAATTTACGACGCATGATGAAATTAATTTTTTGAATGTTTAATAAAAATATCCTATTGTAATTTTTATTTTTGATTACCACAAAACAAGTGCAGATAGACATCATATCCATACATTCATATACGCCATCATACATGTCCAAATCCACATAATTACAATTTCCACACACAAACAAACAAACGCACACACAAAAAAAAATGCTTACAAAATAATTTTTTTAGGATTTAAAAAAAAAAAATTTTCCCTTTTTAAAAATGAGCATCAATCGTTCGCATTAATCGTTAGGTAACTTTAGAAATATTAGAGTACATTAACACCAAAAAACACAAAAAAAAAAATTAAATAGAGATAGAGAACGATGAACATTGAATAAAAAACAAAAAAAAATAAAACGTAAAGTAGAGAAAACAAGAAAAAAAAACTCACGAATGAATAAACGATGAAGAGAACGACGTCACAGAAAATTCACAAAAACCAAGTTTACATGCTTTTTAATTTTGTTTTGTTTTCCATTTTTTGTTTTTTTTTCTTTCTATTTTTGTAGGGTATTTCACTATATTTTCAGTGTTATTGCTGAATTTGACATTTGAATTTGAAATGTTTACCTTGCCTTCTTCTTTTTTATTTAAATTTCAAAATATATGAAACACAAAAATCTCAAAAAGAGAATTTTTAAAAAAAAGAAGAGAGAAATTTTTCTCAATTTTACAAAAAAAATTAAATTTTTAAAAGAAGGGTAGCCGTCGTAATTCGTAAGTCATAGCAAATAAAATAAAGAAAAAATTTTTTGGATAAATTAAAAAATCAAGTCGAAAAACAAACATCCAAGCATCTTTTAATAAAAATTATTCTTTGGTTTCTTTTTTGATTAGAAAATGAGATTGACTAACTTAGCCACCTATCTAATATAGTATAGAAGAGATAATATGATTGAACGAGCATAATGAGAAATAAAGCGAACGCACGACACCATGCATATTTTATAATGTTAACTTGTATACAATACGAAAATGTACGTTTCTATCTCAAAATGTATCTAAAAAGTCAAAATAAAATTTTTTAGTCATACATACATATATACGTGTACCCACTAATCTATTTACTCGCATATACTATAGCTACATACATATGCAATACACAGATTTGTTTTTCTTTTTTTTTTTTTTTTAAGATATGTATTGTATCAATATATGATTTGGACCTTTTATCCGAAATGGACATGTAATATGTTAAAAAAAAAACGATATACTCTATTAAATTTTTTAACTAGATTTTTTGTAGATATACAATTTAAGTACTCTAGTGTAGTGTGCTGCTCTTTGATGTTTCATTTTCTTCTTAATTGTATAGTAGATAAGTATAAGTATGTATAATAAAATGTAATAATATCCAATGTGTGTTGTGTTTTGGGAGAGCACAGGTAAAGAAAGAAATTAAATATATGTATGTAAGTATATATATGTATATATTTTTGGTTTTTATTTTAATTTTATTATTTTTTTTAGCACTTATAAAAATATTGTGTGTATAATGGCGACACTTTCTATATTGTGCAAGAATTTTATTAATATTTTTAATTTTCTTTTTATCTCTCTTCTCTTTTATCACTTGTATTTTGATCTAAAAGAAATGAGTTCAAATTCAAATTTGAAATTGATTGATTTAAATTAAAATAGTAAAAATATTTATGAAAAAAAAAATATATATTTTTTTTTTAATGGAATTTAAATTATTGGAAATATTTTTAAATAAAAAAATTTATATGCATATATGTATCATTTATACAAACATACAAAATATGTATGCATAATATATATGCATATGTATGGTATTTTGTATATGTGTGTGCGAGTTGTCACTATAAAAAATATGACGTATAAAAATAAAATAAATTTTTTTTTTTGTAAAAATTTTAATAAAAATTTTCGTAATTTATTAATAATTGAAAATAAAAGGAAGATAAAAACAAAAATGCCAATGATAGGAAATCTAAATTGAAATAGAAATCCACCAAGTCCAACTTTCATTTGTTATTTTTTGTTTTTTTCTTTTTGATTTTTTAACAATATTTTCAAAGATTTCCAAAATTCATATGAGAAAATATTTTTTTTTAATAAAATATACATTTATATGCATAAATACAATTGTAAAAAAAATAAATATGCACACAAGAAGAATCTATACCACACAATATATTATAATATGTATATGAAATGAGTGAGGAGTGCAGATATATGTTAACACTACTACTATCAAAATTAAATTTATATTAAAATATATGCGTTTTATTTTTAGCACAGCGCAAGGTATCTTCTCGTTTCCTTTTTTTTTCATGTTACTCTCGCTTTGACTTCTTTCAATTTCAATATTACATACAAATTTTTTTTTTTAATTTTTTTTATAAATATTTCGCTTCAATTTAATTAAAATATTATTATAACATATTATTAGGGATTTGTGTTTATTTTTATTCAAAATTTGATTCATTTTTATTTTGATTGTCGAAATCAAAAATAATATTATTATTTTTCATTTATTTTTGTGTGAATATAGAAAATTGCATTATACATGATTGTCATATACACACTGGCCATAGACTTATCATACATACAATGTATACAAATGCATGCATGTAGTTGTAGTTAGAGAGATGTATAAATTGCAAAAAAAAAATAAAAATTTTTGATTTTCATATATAAAAAAAAAAAGACAACATTATTTTATAGGGTATATTTTTAGCCTTAATACAAGTATTAAATAAACTAAGTAAAAAATATATAATTAATAAGTATAAATTGCAAAAAAAAAAATAAATTAATTATTAAAATCAAATATGTTTTGTTTAAGCGCACCTGGTCGATCCAATGACTGCCGTCGAGAATTCATTGGCGTTTTGATTTTCTATAAGAAAAATTAATTCGGTGCCCAAAATTTCGCATCCAAATTCAGGGCAAACCGATATGCAAAAAATTTACATTTCATTCATTAAAAAAAAAATCATATGTATATATATGATTACACATATATATCGATATATTTATCCAGAATGTGGTGGTTTCTTATTTTATCTAATATTTAATTACTATATATATATATTTTAATTTTTTTAAATTGAAATTTTTAATAAATTTATTTTATTTTTAATTTTTTTACGATTATTGTTTTTTTTTATATTTTATATTTTTTTTTCTTTTTTTCGAAAAAAATACTTAATAATTTTTTTCACATTTAGTGCTGCATTTTTTTTTTTATTTTCTCATTTTATATATTAATTATAGGTATATAAATACATTTATATATAATTTTGTAAAAACCATGACAATGGGTTTCCTCATATACATATACACTTTGCCATATATATATTCCTACATATATATATATATATAATATATATATGGAACTTTTCTTTTCACAATTTTTTTTTCACTTTACAATATTAAACAATTCACACCATATATAAATTGCACACTAAAAACTAAAAAAAAAAAATTATTTTAAAATGTTCATTTAATTTTTCACATAATATTATTTTATTTTTAATATTAATTTAACCCGATTTTCTTTTTTTTTTATATTTTAACAAATTTATTTTATGCGGAAAAAATTAAATCTTACTTGCGTGATGTTGTGGCAGACCGAACTGTCAACATTTTGTAATATATTCAATTTTTTTATGTTGGTAATATGATGCGTCTTGTCACCGCCATATTTAAATTTTTTTTTGTTGTTTTGTTTTCAAGAAAAGTCAAAATAATATGGGAAACATTAAAAAATAAAATGTCAAAATTCAATATGAAAGTAGTTGTCATTTTTTGTAAATGCACAAAATAGATATGTAGGTATATACGTTGTAAATATAATTGTAATAAATTAGGTTATGTACTAAAAAAATAGATGTCGCTAAATAATTTTAGTACAAAATTTTATTTCTTTCTTTTATATTCAATGAATGTCTGCAAGAAGTGAAATATATTAAAATAAAATCTAAAGGAAATTTTAATTAATTAAAAATATTTATATGAAATATTAATAATTTGAAAAATTTTTCTCATAACATTATATTGTTTTGACAATCGGTATTTTAATTAAACTTTTGACAACAAAATAAACTGACATTTAATTGTTGTGACAACAAAATTATATACCAAGGTCATATTGTTGTTATATCAGCTGTGTTGTATGATAGTAAAGTAATTTGATAATATCCAATTATCCATATTGGGTTGAGTGAAGTCAAAAAGTCTGGCTTGTTTCAACTGCATAAATTTTTTTTTTGTTATTTTTAGTTTTCATTTAATTTAAGTGTAAAAATATATTTTTTTTTTGTTTTTAAATTTTAATCGCTTGTGTGTTAATCGTTTTAAGGATAATGGCTGCCCGATTTGCTAAATTAGATTTGAAGAATACATCATTTTTACTTTGTGGTAGGTAATAAGTTTTATATTATATTTAAGAATTTAAATTTAATACTATTTTGTTTTAATTTAGGCATATTATTTTTAGTAAATTGGAATTTATCTCGGTCCATGTAACCTTTCGTGGTAGTAAAAATTTATAGATTTTCTTTATTATGTGCTTTCCCGGAAAATGCAAACATACATATATTTTTAATTTAGAAGTTTTTTCCACGTAATACATAATTTCATCTAACCATTTGTGTTTCATATGCAAATAAACATACATTTCTTGTCTAAATGTACGAGTTGAATATAATTAAGTTTTTTATCGTATTTGTATATCCATTATGACGTTCTAATTTTTTTAATTAGATAGGAAGGCACCTACATATCTACTTATCAAATATTGTTACGTATTTCACTTTTAATGTAAAAACAAAGAGCGTTTCATCTTTGCCCATTTATTTTCTCATAATTACACAGAAAAACTTGTTTAGATCAATATAAACCTGTTGAATTGTTATCTTTAGAGCAATTCTACAATTCCTTATATAAATAACTATATATGTATATTGCCAATAAGGTTGCATGCGGTTGTGTTAATAATAGATGTACATACATGTACAGAAACAATTTAAAATTAGTTTAGACTATATAAAGAAAGAGTATAAAAACTTCCTGAAAGAAATTTTAATATTAGAAATCAAATTATGATAAAAACTAAAATAAATATAAAACTACAATACATTATAATATGTATATATGTATGTAGTAACATAGTTTTCAAAAAATTCTTTTTGACTATTTGCAGATATACAAACGAAATTTCGGCCATCAATGAAATTTTTTGATCCGTTTGTTGTGAATTCTAACAAATTGGTAGATTCATATTTTTTTTCCACATTGATTAAAAATTTTTTGTAAAGAAATTTTTCAATTTAAGGTTAAAGCCGGAAAAATCCTCAATGTTCCATTATTAGCAACTGAACATTATCCTAAAGCACTTGGACATATTGTTGATGAAATAGATGTTAGCCATGCAAAATGTGTTCTTCCTAAAACCAAGTTTAGTATGTATATTCCTGAATTAGAGAAAAATTTAAAAGAAATTGGAAATGTTAAAAACATTGTTCTGTTTGGACTTGAAGTAAAATGAAATTCTTTATAAATTTTTTTTTTAAATATTAACAAAATATTATTGTAGGCTCACATTTGTGTTGAACAAACAACGTTGGATTTATTAGAGAATGGATATAATGTTCATCTTGTTGCTGATTGTGTTATGTCTAGAATTTTACAAGATCGTGATCTAGCAATAGAGAGAATGCGACAATATGGCTGTTTTATAACAACAAGTGAAAGTGTAATTTTTAGTTTAATGGTCGACAAAAATCATGAAAAATTTAAAGAATGTTCTGCTCTTGTAAGAGAACCTTCTGTTGATGTTGGACTAGCAAAAAAATGAATGAAGAATGACAAAATAAAGCTGTAAATAAAATTTATTTGTATAGAATTTAAAGTACTATTTTTAATATATATTTTATCTTTGAATCATTTCATGGATAATGTTGAAATACTTTTTTGGCATAATTTATTTTACTATGCTTTGATGAAATTATTACTTTATTGTTGTAATTGGTTTAAGATAGAAACTGTATTCTATAAATAGTTCTATAAATTTTATTTGAAATTTTAAAAATAAACGCATTTAATTGATAATCTATAATTTCATTTACGATTTATTAATACATAAAAATGCAGCTAAATAATATAGTGATATAAGATGTGAGATTATTAGTGTTGTTAGATAGATATTTGTACAAGGATGAAAATTTGATCAAAGTCAATAAAAAACATGTTAACGTTATTTAAAATCTCTTGTAAATTAAGAGGTATTAGGAAAATTTTACTGAATAAAATGTAACAGTGATTGTTTTATTGAATAACTATTCACTTTAAAAATTTTTAAATTGCTCACACAAATTTATAATTGTTTATTTAATTTATAATATTGCATTATACTGCAATTCTTGAAATTTATAAATGTCGCAAATATCTAAAACTTTTTTGAAGATTCAGTACATATATGTATCGGTAATTGCTAAGGAACTTATTTGATTTGTAAGATTCTTAATCTCTATTTATTTGCAAAATATCTCGTAAGCGCAATAATTCAAATGAAATTTTATTAAATTATTAAATATGTTTTTCAGATATTCAATGTGCTTATAATCATTTTGAAACTCTTAGGATAAAATTTCTAGATAATTACTTTACTTATTTAGATTTACTAAATAAAGTACTTCTTTCTAGAAATTTTCTTTTAATTTTTAAGTTAAGGAAAGTGGGAATAAATAATTGTAGTTCTAATATTCTTAAATCTAATATTGTTAGGTCATAGTACCAATTTAAAAAATCTTACAATCTTTCAATATAGACTACATGTTGAAAGTTAAAAAATATTAACTCTTATTAATAAATCTTAAATGACAATTAACAAATATGAAAAATCAACATTTTTTTCAAATATCGATTTAGTTTTTGCAAGTAATTATTATTATTGTAAAAGATAGTTTTTAAAATTTGGCCTTTTCTAAAGTACAAATTCCTAAAGCTCTGAATAAAAAATAATTTTATATCATTTGTGTTCAGAATAGCAAATGGAGATTTTAAAATAAATTAAAAATTTTTAATTAAGTGCCAACCTATTAACAATTTAATTCAATTACTATAAAAAAGTGGCATATGATTAAAAAAATTTCTGGAATTTAAAGTGAATCAACAATATTACCTTTATGAGATTTAGGAATTTTTATAATAATTTGCTTACTTTGCGTATTAAAGTATTTTTTTTTTTTTGTTGAATATCAGAAATATCCTAGTAGACATGACAAATGTCTTAATAGACGTGATAAACTTTTAGTAAGAGAAAGTTTTTCAGTTTTTCTTACTATTTAATAGCAAAAAAAAAAAAGAAAGGAAAAAGTATTAATTTTCTTTCTAGTCTTTAATTACATTAAATTTATTACACGACAGACAAATATTTACGTTGTTTTCCAAGACTAAAGCAAAAAAACCTTACTGAATCAATTAAAAATGAAGTATTTTTAGGTTGATTAAATAATTCTTCATAATATAAGAATTTCATAGTGAAAATAAGTAAGTTAATGCATTAAACACTTGTAACTGAGTTGTTTTTATTGATATACCAAGATTATTTTCATAATACGTTTGGAATTTAAAAAATAATCAGTCTCAAATTTCTATTGCAACCTGCACTTAGGTGATTATTAGAAAATTATGGCATTTATGCCTTTTAAGAAACAATTTTTAATGAGATTGACTTATGTAACATATTTTTTTTTTGCTGTCTCCAAAATTGGAATGCTTTTGTAATAAACTTTTGTAAGATTTTATTAAATTTTTGTAGGATTTATTACAACAACGAATAATTTTGGTTCTATTTTAAAGCCGTGGTCAACTTGATCATATAACCGAGCCTTTTAACAAATTTCAAAAAGCTTTTGATTGATTTCAAGATTAAAAGTTTAAATCAAGTGCATTAATTGAATACAGTAAAGTTATTATAAGAGAATCATGAGGTTCACTTACATACATTGTTATTACATTAATAATAATTTACATTGTAAAGAGTTAGGATACGTAAAACGCATTGAGTGCAATATGTTTCAATAATGCTAGAAGCCGTTCTGAAAACTATTTCAGAACGGCTTCTAGCATTATTACGGTTTTCTATTTTAAATTTTTTAAAATAGAAAACGCTAACTTAAAAGCGTGCTCTAAATTCAGTATATTACTCAAATTAGCTCGATCATGGTTCATTACCATATCGATACGTTATAGAAATTTGGTGGTTTTCTATAGTTGAATCAATGATTTTCTTTAAATTTAAATCAAAGAAGTACTCGTACGATTTAACCTATATAGTTTACTATAAGTTACATAACATTTGATAACTTGAAATTTATAAATTTATTTCCTTATATTCCTATACGTTACACCTTTATTAATTCCCCCTTTAAAACTATTAATTCTATTAATATTAATGTGCAAACACATATTAGATGGGAATTTTTCGTTATGCTGCAATTACCATCATTGTATTTTAATATTTATACATGCGGTCATTAATATTTAAATTTATTATAGATTTATTTAAATGGATGTGTCAATGAATTCAAAAATATTTCTGCATATTATATATATAAAAAAAAAAAATTCAAACATTTTATAAAAAAATTTTTTTTTTATATTTGAACAATTAATATTAGTGTAATATTCTTTTCCCACATTTCCTAATGTGCTAAATGTAGATTAACAATATTAAAAATATCTATGAGAGTTCCAAATGTATGTACATATACGAATGTATAATGAGCATGTTACTTTATTTCCTATATTATGTATATATGTATGTGTACATTATTTACACTTAAGTGCATGCAACTGATTTATCAGATACCTAACTGTTATCTGATTTCGTATTACAATTGTTTATCATCGCTTGAAAAAATTATTGTTGTATGTTACAAAATATAATTTTGCAGTAATTCTATTTTTAAGGCTTCAAAGTTATTCAAATTTAAATTTTCGAATTGAATTGGCGAAAATTTTTAGAATTTGTTTTTATAACGAGACTGAAAGATTTTATAGTTAGCTTTTGAAAATTTTACTCTTTTATTAATTAAATTTATAAAAAATTGTGCCGGAAAGATGTAGTTTACTAGTTAAAGGAAGTTACTAACTTGAATTCACAGCAGTGTTTTCAATTTTATTCGAAAAGATAAAATATTTATGGTTGAAAGGGTAATTATCATTAAACACTATTAAATGTCTACTTACTTTTGATGGGTTAACCAGTTCTTTATCTATATTAAATCAAATTTGATCGACGCATCAAAAGATCGACAAGTGTGTGAATATTGCACCTTTCTAAATATTTATTTTTCATAGCTTTTAATATTTATATGCAAACTGGGATTGAGATCTTTACATAATATATACAAGAAAATTCTGATCTATAATTACGGAGAATAATAGAAATAGGAGCCGCGTCTTTATTCTATTACGAGAAACACGTTCAAAAACTTTATGTAAACCAATAAACAGAATTTTGAAAGTTTGAACATACTACAACTGTGCATTCAAGTTGTACTGTATAAACCTTTCCCATTTTATTGTCGTTTAGTGTACATACATACATACATATGTATTAAATCTTAAGGTGATAATATATGTATACGAGTACAAGTTAGTTATTATGGTGTTAGGTTATAAATGTGAAGATAATTGAGTTATGTAATAAGTATGTGATATGATAGACTCATTTTATAAATTATGCACTTCTAATGGCTACTTTTTGTACTTCTTATTTATTTTTTCCCATTTTTAAAAACTTATTAATGTTTACTAATTCATTAAGAAGAAGTTTATGTGAAAATCTAATTCATTTTCATTTTATAATGTTATTTTTTTCTAATACAATATTTAAATTTTGTAAGTTCATTCATATTTTTAACATTTTTTTATAAGAAATATAAAGAAAAATTAGAAAGTTATTGCGATACTCAATAGATTTAAAATATCATGAGATTTTTTGTTAAGAATTTCATTTTGTTGATTTTATTATATACAAAAGCATAATTGAAAAGAAAATATTATTTTGTTTAATAATTTAATGTACACTTCATTTTATGTATACCTTCATTATGAAGGTATACGTAAAAAATAATATAAGGAAATAAATCTAAAGTATTTAAATTACGGTAATTTTAATAAATATTTAGAGCTTAACAAGTAAATTTTTATATTAAATATTAAAATTTTAATAAGTGCATAGTTATACTGCATTTATGCATATTAAGAATAGCGTAAGTAGGAACGAGTGCGGTTACACTGTTTTGTAAGTTTACTTAATTATTATTACAAGAAACCCAAAATATTAAATTTTAAAGAGTGTAAATATAGGAAAATTATTGCAATTGAAATTGAAAATTTCTAGATAGCATTAAATTATTATTCCATGACGCAATATTGCAAAAGTATAACTGCAAAACGTAATATTGTAAAAACGTTGTCAACGTAATGAATATGCAATATATTTTAAATTATTCTATAAAATCAAAACAGTTCATATATGACTTTACTAATACTCGTAATAATTTAGCAAAAAAAACATCAATTAGCAATGTTTATTAACTAATGCAACATTTATTTTTGTATTTATGAACATTAATAATATAGCTGCAAATTTACTATGTCTGTTCGTCTGTTTACAAACTTTCTAAATTATTCAATATAGAATGCCTCACTTTCATGTTACACCTCTGGTTGAATGAGGTCTTTTCATAAAGACAGTATATTGCGATATATAGTAAAAACTGCGCTATATTTATATTCATAAACAAATGTTGCTAATCAAGTTTGTTCATAAACATTGCTAAACTATCACAAAAATATTTACATTAACAGTGCCGTTTAATTAGCAGTACTTTTTTTTTAACAAGTCTTTGCAGTTTGATATTACATTTTTATAATATCTGAGTCTGATCCGCTTGAAGGTCAATTAAGGTAAGAAAACATAATTTCAATAAAATTTCCTTAATGATACATACGCAATGTATACAAAAATATATTGCGTATGTATCACATTATTGTGTTTATGAAAATGCCTATAATTATAAAAATATCTAATGCCCCATTCTTTGACGTTATAAGAATATAACCTCCGTTGAACTTCTATAAAAATAGAAAACGCACTCATACAAAAGTATACTCTTGGGTTTTAACTACATTAACTAGCGATAAAATTCAATCTATGCAGCTTAATAATGACAATTTTTTGAAAATGATTATTTTAAGATTCATTCTGCGTAATGTATGCAGAATGAATCATAATTTTGAAAGCAGTGTATGCATAATTTTATTATCGTAAGAAAATAAAATTCAATTGAGTTATTTTTTAATTATTTAAATCCTAAATAAATTTTAGTTATGAAGTTAAATTTTGAAAGGGAAATTGCTATTTTAACAACCCTGTGGGTTATAACAATTACATTTTTTATTACCATGTTCAAGGGCAAGTTTATAATACAATTGTCTACAATTTTTAATGCATTTTGTAATTGATTATGAAGAAATTTGAATGTCAAAATATAAGCTAATACAATAAAGCTATTAAAATTTCGTGTGAAATTATAGAAGATTGACCTTTTAAATTATAAAATGGATGTGCCTTGAAGAAATGTGAGAGATGCAACACAACCGCATTTTGTAAAATGTACAAGCTCCAATTAATTATGTGTATGAGTTTTAAATTTAATCTAAAGCGGCTTCCTCGAAAAAAAAAAAACACCTTTTAGGGTTGATGGGATCGCTGTAATACAGCCGGACAATTATACGAGATATGTTAAGAAAATTTCGAATAGCTTTTACATTGGGGAGGTCATTAAACTGCAAAAAAAAGGAAGTGTTTTTCTTCGAATTTCCGCTTTCAAGAAGGAATAATTTCAATAACATTGTGCAAAAGTACAAAAGACATCATTTTGCTGTGATCCAAAATAACACCTTATACGGCCATGATATTAAAAATCTATACTAATAAATACCAATTATGGGTTTTATTTCGAATTAAGAATAAGTAAAGTACATTCGCTGATAAAAACTACAGAGGAAATTTTTATTTATTTTTCTTTTTTTAATTTCCGCGAAAATTTTTACGATAACGAAATTTTTTTTTTGTTATTTGTAAAATTAAATAAGTATGAAATGAAGCAAGAAAATGAAAATGGAAAATTGAAAATTATTTCAAATGTAAGTATATAAGAAGACATCGTCAGCTAATTCTATTTAATTTATTTATCTTAAAGGCTATTAACCTTTTGTTACACTCAATCTATTTAATAATATAAGCTTATTAAGAGTATAAAACAAACATTTAAAAAAAAAAAAAGGGAAAAGGGATTAAGTTCAGAACAAGGCATTAGAGTTTTGTTTTTGTGTTTTTTTTTTTTCAAATACAATTATTAAGAATCGAAATCAACAGGGAATCTGTTCACTTTTATTCCCTTTTTTTTTTATTCACGGGATTTTTTTTATATTATTTGGCGCGTTCATTTCTTATGTTAAAATTTCAGTTTTAACTCATCTTTTAACTATCTATATATATTTGTGTGTAGGAATGTTTGTGTTGTTAAAAAAAACTTACTATTGATTTTAAATTTTCCATTTTATTTATATCCGTCACGATTTTTTTGGAACTAAATCAGAAAATTATTTACTTTTAGGCACCAGATCAATACTAAAAAAAAAAAAATAGAAAACAAAAACAAAAAATATACTAAGAAATTTTTCTCTTATAGATCAAAAACTTACCTATGTGAATATTTTTTCATGTGTATTTGCAGGCTTTCCGTATATTGCGTCTTAGGACTTAGGCGGGCACAGAGTTTTTATAGTTTTGCAATTACTTCTTGATTTTAAAATCGTTGCGGATGTGTAAAAAATTACAAATTGTTTGGTTGCTTAATTGCATGCGATCATACAGTTGCATGTGTGCGCGCTTGTGTGTAAACTTGTGGAATACAAGAAAGCAATCAAACAGTTGCAAAATTAAATATTACATGTTTGCTTACTTACTGTAACTAAACTTTCTATACAGAAATGAGCTTCAAAAACTAAAAAATACTGTCGTAATTAACGGCCTGATCGTTTATCTCCCTATTTTACTCGGAAAGTGAGAAGAAAGTGAGTATACTTGTATACTCACTTCATATACGTGTATAAAACAATTTTCGAGTGAGAAGAATTTTTCAGTATTGCGTATCTCGTTTTTTTCTAAAATGTATATAAAAATTTATACATTTTGTTTGATGAAAGTGAGACGTTTAGTCGATAATCCAGTAAAGATTAAAGGAAAAGTGAAATATCCATCAGAAAATACTGAAAATTCTGATTGGAAAGTGAATAAAAAGTGAAACACACGAGCAGGCAGTAAATATACAGGAATCTCGCGTCTTATAATTAAATTTTAAAAGATGGTAACCTTAAATTTTCTTCAAAGTAGTAAGTATATATATACTTATATTATTTGATTTACAAGGAGTAAGTATTTTGTCACAATTTTTCAATATAAAATATTGCTTAATCCTTGTATTTCTAAGATATTATGTACTAAATTGGAATTATCCAAAAAACTCGATTATTATAAAAAAGTTTTCAATTTTGAAATCGATGTTTCTCATAATTATAGAACGAAAATACTTAAACTAAATTAGATTTCCGAATTTCGGAGAAATTCTCACAGAGAATGTTTTCGCAGGGAAAAATTTTTGCAGAGAGAAAGAATTCTGTAATTTGTAAGCAACTTAGCAGAAAATTTCCAAAAGCAAATTTCTTTTTTCAAAAAATCGTAAATATTCTGTGTATTAGTATGTGGCAATAACACACTGGATAATTTATGTGCGACTCTGAGCTAAAGCTATTTTCACCTAATGTGGCATTTTAGGTAAATACCCAAATTTTGTTCAAACAGTTAACTTAAAATATTTGAAACTTTATTTGAAATTAATAATGTCATTATTATTTATATATAATACATACATACACACGTATATAAATCGATTAAATTAGTTAAAAGTTAAAAAAAACAAAACAGAATTAAACGATTTTAAATAAAAACTATTTTAATTGAATTTGGTTTTATTTTTTCGTGTTATAATTTTTCTTTTTGTATTCCAAACTATTTTAAAAGTACCTACATATTAAATGTTATTTTTTTTTTTTTTTCATTTATTCATCATTTCTGTTTCCTGAATCTTCGTGCTTCGTGCTAAATACAGACATGATTATATATTTTTACAGTAATCATCATTATGCGAACGAAGATGCTACCTTTTCCCAAAGTTTTTTTTTTATGCCTTCAATATATTATAAGGGTATATATGTATATATATATGTAGGTAGTTTCCTTTTAAGTTTGTTAAATGATGGATTACCTTGTTATACTCTATAATAGCAAAATAAATGCTCTTGTATAATTATCTATATGGGATGGTATAGCACCCTAAACTTGATTACAGCACAAAAAAAACAAAACAAGTAAACAAGGGAACTACTATCATGGAACCTTCATTATTATTTTAAAATAATACAAATGATTTTTGGAAAATAAAAGAAAGTATATAGACGAAATTTTGAGAAATTCGAGATTTAAAAATAAATGAATCTTTAAATAAAAAAAATTGATGTGATCACCACATAAGCGACCGCATGGTATATGCATTGTCTGGTTTAGCAAAAATATTGAACAAGGTTATGAAAATGCACTTCTTCCGAATTTTAAGGATGCTAGTATGCTTTTATTTAAAATAATTAGAAAAAAGTAATTTTGGCTCTTAGTACAGGCTCTTAGTAAACGTAATTTTGGCTCTTATACTTTATCCGAAAATATTGAATCCAAAATATTGAATTTCAAATAATTCCGTCAATTATTTTCTTAAAATGTAAAATCGTTTCGCAGTAAAAGTTCTGTTCCCAAGGCCTGAAATATCCCAAAAATTGATTAAAATGATTTTCATTCTCAAAGTAAACTCATATTTAAAATTTCATCCAAATCAGTTCAGCCGATCTTAAGATACTGATCTGCACAGACAGACTGACACGCAGACCGACATACAGACCGACAGACAGACATTTTGCTTAAAATAGTGTGTTTATGTTTCCTTAGCATAAAGAAACCGCATTCCCGCTAAAAATTCCACATGCGATCAATTTGGTGCCATCACATAACCTCCTTTATTGTAGGTAATGCAGTTGGTAAGAATTGTTAATGTTTAAAAAACGAATTTCAAGGAAGGATGAATTAATTGATTGCATTGCAAATACTCACATATACATATATATAAAAGTGAGAAGAAGATGGGAAAAGTAAAAAAATGAAAGAGAGAAAATGTTTTCCATTTGTTATAAAAAGGGAAAAGCGTGCTTTAATAATAAACAACAATTAAATTGGTAAATTAAAATGAATTTTTTTTTTCCTCTTTTTGGTTAGAATTTTTCAATGTTATAAAGGCAAGGAACAAGTAAAGAAAAAAGAAAAATAAAAGAAAACATAAAAAAAGGAAAAGTATTAAAAAACGAAAATAAAACAAAAAAAAAGAGAGGAAGAAACAAAACTATTAATCCTTAAATGAAGAAAACAACGGTAAAAATAATGTACAAAATTAAGCTTTAAAACGGATTTTTACCGTTATTCTTTTTTTTAATTTAAAATGAAGGTGGTATTTTAAAATTAATTTTTGGTTCATAATACGGTAAAATTCACAAAGGGAACTTTTATATTTTGTAAATAAAAATATTAAAATGGGTGTATAACATATGTAATTTGTGTGTTATATACATATTCATATAGACATACAGAATTCCAATTTATAGAATTAGCCCGAAATTTGGCGATAATAACCGTTAGGTATATTATGTATTACAAATTCGCCAGATTTCTTTATAAATTCGACTAAAAATTTACCGAATATAAATATGATGTAACAATTATGCGAACTTATATAATTATGCGAAATTATAAGGTATTTTATTGCGATAGTTTCCTTTAAAATACTGTGCAATAGTCCCCAAACTTAAGTATATAAATCCATTTTCCATTTATACAAAATACCAAATTATAAAGAATTCGCTAGCGTAAAAATATTCGACGAATACATAATAAGCCTACTAAATTTATTTAATTTCAATAAATTTTGTTTGATTTCGTTTGATTAAAATTAATTGTATTTGTGTTTAAAATTAATTGTATCTGTTTTTCTATGTTCGACAGATCTTTATGAGGCCTTAGTGCAGAATACACAAGCAAGAAGAAATTTTATAAGACCAAAAACAGAATAAACTATATTCTACATATATTTGTATAATATCATACAAATATATTTATGTATGATTTCGTTTGAATGCGTATGATTTGTGAATTAAAAACAAAACTTACAAACTAAAAGAATATTAGAAAAATATATTTTTCTATTTTTCATTTCTTTGTATAAGAAGCAATATTTATTAAGATTTTAAAATGTTTTTCGGTTGTTAAGTACGATTAAAAAAAATTTTCCTACTTACCTTGCGAACAAGTTGTAAACTAAATTTAAAATATTCAAAATCAGCTTAAGGACTTTAAATTTAGGCTTCAGGGTTAGATATTCCAGATTTCTGTATGAAGAAACTGGATTTGCGTAACTGGAAACAAGTATAATTGATTTAAATGTGATAAGGGCATTGCTGTTTTTATGCAGCTTCATTAAAAATGACATGTTTTCATTTGAATTTTTTATGAATTTGTTTTTTAATAAGTTTTTTATCAAGATGTTAAAAAATTCATCGTATACAAATGATTGTATAGGATAATAAATTATAATCAGTAGTAAAAATTTTAATTAGATTTATGGTCCCTTTGAATTGTCATTCATCTAAAGATAAAAGACAAAATTATGCGGTTGCGTAAGAAAAAATTAGCAGGAAAAAATAAAATTTTATAAAAGTTTTTTATTGTTTTAATTAAATGCTTTAATTTTTTTTATCTTTTATCTCATAATTTATATTAGCTATTTTTGTATTAAAACAGTTGGACGTTTATAATGTTATTTTGTTAGATTCTTTACTAGCCAATTTAAATTCGAACTTGTCTGTAAAGAGCTTTAAAAATATGTAGTGCTATATATTTTTTTTCTCAGATCCAAACCATATGTGCAATAGTATATATAAAGGAGTAATCTCTTCTTGATGGCTTCACGTTTTTATACGGAAAATAAAATTTTTTTTAAAAGTTTCACAACTTTACAACCACACTTTTTTATGTTAATAGTGGAATATAAATTCGTAAAATATATTATTTGTTTTTTAAGAAATTGAGATAAGTATTTCATAATAAAATTGTTGTCATGTATGAAATATAAGTTCTAACTCATCTTCTCAATTTGATTAGCACGGTACACCGGAAAACAAATTATAAAATCTTATTACTGAGGTGTATTGTATTCTTGCAATAATAAAACAAATTTTTATAAATTTTATACTTTCATGGTATTATTGGAGCTTATTACCCCATAATATTAAAATTAGAAAAATAATGAGCCCCTTCCAAAGTTCAATAACGTATTACATTTCGAATATTGAATTTCTATTAAATATTACAATTTATAACAAAATATTTCAGATAAGAATCGATTGGTACTCTTAACTGCATTATCCTTTAAGAAGGGATAGGTAGTGTGAAGAGTTAAGAGTTATTCATACTATACAGAATTTCAATTGTCAATGCGTTATACTCAAAATTATAAATTAGTTTCTACTTTTTTTTTATAACATTGTTTCAATAGAAAATAGCGGTCCATTAACAAATTTCGTGTGTAATTAAATATCGTTTATTAATTTTATATTCTTCACTAATATAAAAATTTTCATATTATCTACTCTACATATAGTAAGACGCACTTTTCTTGAAATTGCTTCAATGTTATTTTATTATAAGACTTAAGAAATGTACAATGTATACAATATATAATTCAAATATACGGTAGTATTAATATAAATATTTAATAAAAGTTACGATATCATATATATATAATTATTTTCGTGAAATCAAAGTGTTATAAGCGATTAATTCGCATATTGTAATTAAAATTGTAATTTTTTCTTGTATTTTTAATGAAAATTATAAAATTACAACTAAAGCGACAGGTGGTTGTTGAACAGAAGTTCGTTTACCTTATTATAAAATAATAAAAGCGATATTTTTGTTGCTAACTATATTTTTAACTCTTTTTGGAACAGAAAAGTACCTTCGATTAAAAGCTATTGATAACTTAAGACAGTATATTTAATTTTTAAAAATTTGCAGTCTGTACGAATATCTGATAGACAATAGACAATTCCAAATATTTTTCCAAGAAAAAGTGAACAAAGTTAGAAAAATCCAGCATCGTTACGAGACCTCAATGTAATTGTGTCAACATATTGTTTTAAAATTCAGTTTATTCTTATGTAAATTGCTAAAATTTGTTTAGGATTGAAAGGGTTAAACTTACATTAAATCATTATTATTTATTAAACGCGTTTCTAATTAATAAACATTAACTAGATAGAATTATAAAAAAACTATTTATTATTGAAGAATAATAAAATTTTATAAATTCATTCTTTGGCATTTATATAATGTATATAATATGCATATTTAAGGAATTATAGTATATATCGTAAAATATCTCGTTTACACATTGTAATTAGATTTTTTCGTGATTATCGCATCTGATATGTTGCGGTGAATTAAATTAGATCAAATGACTGGGCGATAAAAAAAATTATTTTTTAATTTGTTCCTTTTAATTGAATTTTTAATTAGTAAGAAAAAATATTATTTTGTATATATATATTAATAACGCTAAATAGTTCATTTAGATTTTTTTTTGGAAAAGATGTCAACATAATTTCGTTGTATGTATAACTGAAATAACATAAAGTTAAAAGAATACGCAGTATGCGAATAGAGTTATTAAAGTAAGAAAAATTTCATTTAAATGTCAAAAGAACTGACAGATGTCATTCTGGAAAGTGAATCATTTAGCCAAAAAAAAGTCAAGCCACAAACAAAAAGTCAAGTCAGCAAACTAACCGTTTGCTTGATTAAGGAGAGCTCATATTTTTAGAGAGCTAATAACATCCAAAATGGTAATAGGCCATTTCAACATATCGTTGAAAATGTTCAAAAAATTCTTCAAACTTTTATTCGACTGCTCTTTTGAATATCAGTTATTGTAAACACAAACAAATTTATAAAAGTGATTCGTGTCTATAATAAAGTTTTTGAAACTTTTACGATAAGCATCACTGTAAGTTAGTGATTCGATACTCAGAATAAGCGCCAATTATTAAACGGATTCATATTTTTTCAGTTATCAGTGTTAAATGAGTATGTAAGTAATTTCATACTATTTTACTATATTAGCTCAGCTAATATAGTATCCACCTAGAAAGCGGTAGGTCGTTAGTTCGAGCCCAGTTCGACTCTCATGAGTATGTAAGAATTTTTTTATTTATAAGAATAGATTAAGTGAGAGTGGGAAGACATTGATTTATTCAAATTGCTGCGAATATCATACAAAACATGGAAGCTAATAATTGATTTTTACATTTTGACGTCATAGATACGCCATTCTAAATTTCTATTTTTAAAACCATTGTGAGGAAGATCAATTAAAGGTCGAACGAAATACTAAATATTTATTCTTCAACAACGGAAATCAAATACAAAAATTCTATCGAGGACGAACGAAATTAAAATAATTAAAGTATGTATAGCGTAAAATTATACACTCTGAAAAAGTGCACATTCTACGTTCTTAGTTCAATATTAATTTTCTTGAGTTGAATGTCGTGAAAAACCAAAAGAAAAAAATTATTATAAGAATAATAATTAATTCATAAATTTCATTGTTATTAGGTTTTTTTTAAAACCATAAAAGTACATCAAACTTTACAATAAACTAGAAAGGAATAGTATGAATTATCTACTAAAAATTATTACTATAATGCGTTGCACAAAGTTGACATTGTAACCAAAAGGATGACTAAAGAAATACAAAACATGTACAAGAGCTTTATATAAAATTCTCTTCCGGTTTTTATTTTGGAAAATTTTTGTATGTATACTTGCGTTTATTTTTTCCTAAAAGCTGCCTATTTGTACTAATGTTTGTTATATATATTATGAATACTAAAAAAATTAATTTTTTTTGTATTATGATAGAACGTTTATAGTTCTGAAAACGATAAGGATTCTCTTGTATGCGTAACGTCTTTTAAACAGTTCACACGCGTTTGCGTTTTCACAAAATTGAAACTGTGAATGTGGTCTGTGCACATTATTACATATATTCTAAAAACGAGAAGGAAAAGAAGAAAAAGTAAAAACTAGCACGTTTAGCTTCTCTTTCTTAATATAAATATGGAAAGCTGTCATGTTCGTAAAACTAGAAAAGGTTTTAAATTTATTATTGTTTTTTTTCTTTATATAACCAAATAGAACATTTTATTTAAAAAAATATTATGAATATTTAACATGTTAGTGCATCTACTAGTACCTACATAATACGCATACAGTATATTGAGAAAAGTGTATAAAGTCATAATTTGCTTTAGGAATTAAAAATCGCATCCTATTAAATTTTAATATAATTAAGGCCTTTAAGTTTGTAATGTTTAAGATTAAGTACTCATGGTTGATTTACATGCAACTGTATGATTGCATCAAATAAACGCAGTCAAACGATTTGGAATGAAGTGGTACCTTATTGGAAAATTAAAGATTGGATGCCTTGAATCTTAAGCTTGCAACGTTGACATAGTGTTTGATATGATTATTGTTAAACATTATTGATGGAGTTTAAGGGCTCTGGCAAACATGCAATTTTTAGTTTTGCATCTGTTTGACTGTTTATTTATATTCAGCTGCATGCAACTGTATGATTTCATACAATTGAGCAATCAAACATTTTGCTACTTTTTTGCAAAGTGATTGCAGTTAAAAGAGCCCAATTTTGAATTAAAGAAAATTTCATGAATGTTTCATTGGTAATTTGTATGCGTTGTTTGATTTGAAAAAAACAATTTGGATTTTTGTTGTTTCGAATTCTATAAAACTTGTAATTTTTTCAATTTTTGTTTTGTAAGAGGTTTACTTTGTATGTGGTGTTGAGCAAAATTATTATAAATTTTGTTAAATTTTCTTTTTAACAATTGTCAATTTGGTAGTTTTTTATTTCTTCACTTAAAAAAAACGTAAGAATAACCTAAAACAAACGTAAAAATGCGATGAAGCTTTTATGCCGATATAATTTGACAATTGGCTGGCTCAAAAGTCATGCCGATTGCCAATTTAAAAGTTGAAATTACGGTGAATAAGTGAAAAAAATTAATATGAGCGAGTTCATATCTTCATTCCTTGTGACGTCTGTGTTAAATTCTGTACCATATGTCTCAATATCCTATGATATGCTGAACAATTTTTCTTATACATGTAATTTTTTCTTAATAATACTTAACATTTATAAGTGGTGTATAACTCCAAACAATTTTTATTATTCGAATAATCATTAAAAGTCATCTAAAATCTTGACAAAATTTTTTTTTGTTTTCGAAAAAAAAAGGAAAAATATTGTAATCATAAATGTAAAGAACCACCATCATTGCTTTTATTAACCATATGCACTGTTACTGCTGCTGCTGCTACTGCTACTATTGAATGTTGTGCGAATTTATTCTATAAACTTTAGCTGTAATGTTTCATATTTCATATTTTTTTTTTTATTTCTACTTAATATTTATATTATATGTGTATGCAGTTTATAATTCAGATGAATTGACCAGTATTCGACCAAACAATTTAATTTTATTTTTGCTTTTTATTTCAGTGATGACATTCAAAAAATGAAAGTAGTATACTTAAAATATCCTTAAGCGATTTAAAATTTTATGTTTGGAAATATTTATATTGTTTTCAATAAGTTTTTGTTTTTTTATAAAAATTATATTTTATTATATTATAATCAAGATTTTAGATCCGGTTTTTAAATTTTATTTTTCAAAATTGGTTTTGTCGCACATAATGTACATGGATCCTGTACTCGTATATTGCAGTACAATAAAAGTATTTTGTAAATGAAAATCAATGTTACGAATAAGTTTTGAGAAATACTTTACTATTGATTTTGTTTAAATTGTGATTATGATTTTAGATTTTTGAAAATATTCCAAAAATTACTAATATTCACTTTCAATTAATAATTTCGAATAAGAAAATAGTGAGAGGATTAACCAAATATTTTATGCTAAAAATGTAATCTATACTTAGTTTTTATTAAATTTCATCAATCGAATCTAAGGATGTTTTAGTGTTAGAAGTGATCCGAAAACATTAATGTTTTAAATTGTTCTCCAGAATTAAATCAATGTAGGACATAAATTTTTTCGATTATTACCTTCCACAATAAAAGTAAAATATATTTTGTATGCATTTGTCAATAAATTATTTTTAACATACCTTACATAAGTAAACCTTACATCTGAACTTCCTATTCCTCTTTATAATTATTGATTGAATATAATTTAAATGCAATCACACAATTTAAAAATCTAATAAAATCCATTATTTATTTGATAAAAATTGTATAAAGAAACGTCAAACCAAAAATAAATCGATTATGATTGAATCGATTATTTATAATTAGTTCTTAAACATACTTAAAAAATGTTGATTTTATTTTGTAAATTGTGTGAATCTACTTAAAAAATTGTTGCTTGATGTTGACATACATACATAAATAATTTTCATTATCCGTCATTGCTTCGTTTGATCCTCTTTGTAAGGTAGTAAAAATCTTCAATTGTGTAAATTATGAAATTTATAAAAATATGAAACGTTTCTACTAAAATCTGGTGAATTAATAATTTTTTTACTGATAATATTAAATTTTTCGAGTTTAAATAATGTTCAAAGGGTTAAATTTTGAATTTAAGGATAAAAACAATCATATGTGTCAAAATCTCATTTGTCAGAATTTTTGTTTCCATTTTTAATAACATCTTTGAGCAACATGTTTTTGTTTGACATCCACAATCATTATTTTTTTATTTATATTCTTCATACACAGTAAGATAAAAATTGTGCGAAGAAATTTTAAGGATTTACAATTTTTCTTTGACGAGGTAAACAATTATGCAAAAGTCATAGATCTTAAATTGGTTTTGGAAAAGTTTAGACTGGTTCTTGTGAGGACGGCGGATTTTCTGGATCCAGCAGCAGGTTTCCCAAACGTTCTATCTGACCTATGTGTACCTTACGTTAGCCACGTTAACTTAACCTAAGCTAACCTAAGTAAATAATTAGATTTTGTAAGTAAATAAGTTTACAATTAGCTTTACATATTCTTATCTCTTTAAAATGAGAAAATGTCTTTTTTTTTCAACATACATACATACATAAATAATAACTATATTTTTGACAACTTTAAGAATCAAATATTTTCAAATTAAATCTTCGATAATATTGCATAATACAATTTTGCTTATTAAATGTGAGTGAAAAGAGAAAACTCGTTAAAATTTTATTATGAGATTTTAAGAAAAAAAAAAATCGAAAAAATCAAATTCGATAATCGATTATTGATTGCATTTATATTATATAATTATATAATGATTATTATTTTCCAATATCTAATCAATTAAATAATTCAAAAGAATATATAGAAACTAGTTTTTAAATTCATTAAATTGTAAAAATCATCAAAATTATAGGCATAAGAAAAGTTTTTTTTTTCATATTCTTATTTTTTTCTTTATTTTATTTAAATTCTATTAGAATTCTTTAATTGTTTTTAATAAGAATTAAAAACTTGTCTATTTTTTGAAGTATTTTTCTAAAATATATTTTTGTCTTTTTCTTGTTTTTTTTTAATATGTACGTGTGTGCAGTTGTACATAATTTTATTTGCATTTTGTAACAAATTTAACAATTTCTTGTTTTAGAGTGTGGATTCTGTCAAGACGCCAATACATTTTACATTTAAAAATTTATATGCTGTTGACACGTTACTGACAGAGTTTGAAAATTTGAAAATTCTCATGAAATTGAATTTTAGATTAAAATCTTTTGGAAATCATTGGCTTTTACTATATACATACATACATATATATTTTATAAAAATCTTATTTTATTTTCCCTTTAAAATAAGAATAATTTAGATTTTTAAAAGAATTGACCTTTAAGGGTCATTTACATTTAAATATAAATTAAAATTAAGTAAAATTAAATTTTTTTATTAGTAACGTAAATTATAAAAATTTTTTATGTATATTATTACAGATGCAAATATGAGTGGCTGAAGTAGGAAAATCACAAGTTCCGTAAAAAGATTCAAAAAATGTGTATCACAAGAGAACATTTTGAGTCTAATAACAAAAAAGCCCTTGATCATAAGTACGAAAGGGAAATTTCAAGCTACTTCCTGTTGTGATACGTCTTTAATATATTATGAATGCTTAAATACAAAAATTTGTTAAACACACTTGGGAAGGAATTGGAAAAAGAAACCGAACGTCACCTTTCTTGTACAGAGGACACTTCTGTAATGCAAACCAGAAGACATGTAAAAGATAATTTCAAGGATCAAATTTCGATTTAAAAAATAAATTTAAGAAAATATAGGGCAATGGTTAGAATTATAAAATTTCGCTACTATTACTTGTTTCAACGTATTTGTTATAAAATAGTAATATGCGGCAATGAACAACTTTTTTATAAAATCGTTCATTCATCAAAATTCAGTGCAGCTAATTTAAATTTATTTTAACACTTCAAATATTATGTAAATCTACCCATATATAAAATATTCGCTAATAAAATGCATAATCAATATAGTTAACAACATGAGCTTATAGAAAAAATTTTAAAACAGAAAAGATTGAAAAGTTTATGGATAAGTTTTGAGATTTTTCCTTGAAATTCGATTCGACAATGAATCGAATATAAAAAAAAAACAGAACAAAAAAAAATTAGAATATTGGCTGGAAAAATTCTTAAATTTTAGATTTCCGTATAAAAGTTCCGTTATTCGTTAAAAATTTTCTATATTTTTTATAGAAAACTAAAAGAAATTCATTTTTTTTTCAAAATAAATAAATTAAAAAAAGTTCAAAAACTAGAAACAGAACCAAAATATTCAAAAAGTTATAATAGGCATTTTAATAGGCAAAAATTTTATTTTATATATTTTTTATGTTCGGTTTTTTGTGTATCAGAGCTTCAGGGCGTTCATTTGAGTCCATTTTTATTTTATTTTGAATTTGAATGTTTCTTGTTTTTAATACGGTCTCATTCTTGGTTAATTTTAGAAAAATACAGATGATTATTAGGTTTTGTTTAATGCGATGTTATTTTTTTTGCTATAACTATACGACCTATAACTATTAACAAGTGGTGTTAATCTTAAAGTTAATACTAGAGTTTCTTGCAAAAATTAAATAAAATATTTAGAAACGAAATGGTTTTATTGAAATATTTCGTAGAAGATAAATTTTTCAGAACTTTGTTGAATAGTACATTTTTATCATGTTGTAATGGGAATCAGTGTCGTTGAGAATCGACCGAAAACGATAGACATAATCTACTCTTATAATTTTTCTAAATCTTCCTACGTTCTTAAAACTCAGATTTTATCCAAACTAAAACGTTTGAACTTAGGGGTGCTCCTGTAGGTTCACCGCAGACTTGTTGGGGAAGAACAGGGAAACGTGTTCACGCTATTGCGAATTTCTCCACGGGGCACTGCCCAATGAATTATCACCTACACCGCCCTGACAGGGATTTCTAAGCGTTCGGGAACTGCAGTCCAACTACCTTAGAGATATCTCCTTCTTTATACTTGGGACGGGGATATTATAGGTGGGAGCACGGGGAGGCTACAATAAGTTAGGAATGGCTGCGGTGATTTCCTAAAAGTAGTCGAACTGACCTAACAGTATAGTTTTACTCTATCATGCTATGTGTCTATATTCCATTAAGGAAGGCAAGGAAGTTCCGTCTCAGCACTTTAGACTAACTCAGCACTTATAGGTCTCGTTCGCTCAATCTTTACATGCTGCTTCCAACGCAACTATTACTTCATGGTACGGTTCCTTATTTTCTAATTCACTTTGGGGACACCGAAATTCCTATAAATGTCACCATGCATTTGTTTGCTTAGCACGACCACATATTCCATACGGTCTGAATATTCCATATTCCATAGCTGAATTCCATACGGTCCATGTGTATAGACTTTATTATTTAGTTCTATATCAACATTTTGTTGTATACTGCTAATCTAAACCAATGATCTAGAAGTCCACTGTTTTCTCTATATTTCTTTTCTAATTCTATTTTGTTCTTCTTGTTGACCTAACTATCAAATAAAGTATTTTAATAAGTGTTTTGTATAAATGTACGCATTGTTTCCATCAGGAGCTCGTATATTTAAACGAGAATAAGTGTATAGATATGATATTAATAAAACGTTTACTATTGTTAGAGGTTCCTTATCGGGACAATATTTTTATGAGTACTTTTTGAATTGATACGGGATAAAGTATTTTTTGTTTTTTTTTCTTTTGATAGTTTTGAAATACTTATTGTTGGTTTTTTTTTAATTTTTTTTGTATTTTATACTTGGTTGTTTTTGGTAAAGTTTGTGTATTAACTCTTTTACTCTATATCTATTTTACTCTACCATATATAAAGCTACATATTATATGCGTATTATATGCTTATTAAATTTGTTATTCACTATTTTGTTATTTTAAAAGTCTAAAGGATACGAAACGATTCTTAGATTACGTACTATGTTGCGTTTACAAAACTAAAAAAATGGAGGAAGGAAAAGGAGAAGAATTTAAAGATTATAAAAATTTTGCGTTTTTCTCAGCTTTAATAATAAAAAAATTATGAAAAAAAAGAACAAACACGAAAAAAGAGAAAAAAAAATAAACAATGATGAGACTAGACCTACCAAACAAACTATTGTTTAAAAATTTAATATATTTTTTTTGTTAATCATATTTTCCATCCAAAAATGCAACACATTCCTTATTGTCGTATTTTTATGCGAACCGCAAGGAAATATTCCTATATTATATATTGGGTCTATATATAAAAATTCAAATAATGCCAAAAGCAACAGACAGGTTATGTTAACCAAAAAAACACAAAAAACAAAGCCTTTGCTAAGTGTAAGCGATTTCAGTCAAACCGAAAAAAAAAAATTGAATTTGCGTTTTTATTCACTTAATATTACACAAACACAAAAAACGAGAGAAACAAAAAAACAATTGTTTCTCTGTTTGTAATTGAATTTTATTGCATTAAAATGTGCAATAGATTCTTAGCTGTTGTAGACTTATGATTTGTTTTTTATAATATTAAAAACTTGTGAATGGTGAAGAACGAATTTTTGAAACAAAAAGAAAATAATATTCTTCCAAGGTTTTTCTTCTTTTGCGATTCATTTTTGCGTATTAATTTTTTGTTTTGTGTTTTAAAGTATTATACACCTGGATCTCTTTTTTATACGAATTTATTTTTAATTTATAAAGTTTTTCGTTCTTTTATTTAATTGAATTCAGATTTTTATCATAGAATACATATTTTGTCATTGTATACAATTAAATAAATATATTTGGATATGCTTTCATACAAAATGCGGCAATACACACTGCCTTCATTAAAAATGCCGTCATACACAATGTTATCATACAAAATGCCGTAATACAAAATGCGGTCATACACAAAGCTGTCATACAAAGTGTTGCAATACACAATACCGTCATACAAAATGTCGTCATACAAAATGCCGTCATACAAAATGCCGTCATACACAATGCCGCAATACAGAATACCGTCATACAAAATGCCGTCATACAAAATGTCGTCTAACACAACGCCGTCATACACAATGCTACCAAAAAAAATTAGTTAAATGTTACTGCTAAAGTAATTGACAAATATGTAAAATACATACCTGACTAATGTAATGGGTATTAGTGGTTATTGGTACTTCAACTGTTGAGTAAGGGACTAATTCATTCAGGTCACTATAAAAATTATACTCAATATTGTGTAGCTTAATATACTTTACATATAAAATAAAAAAAAATTATTATTAAGTAATTGGTAAGTACCATATTTGTATAATTTCAATTACTAAAAATACCAACAAAATAAAACAATAGAATTACCAATAACTATAAGGAAAAACTGCGGCAGGCTCGTCACATACCAAGTAAACACAATTAAGCAAGAAACTGGTTCATGGTAATATTATGATATCATACATCATGGTAATATCATGATATGAGAAAAAGCTAAAACGTTGTGTATTTCTTTTTTTAGTCACTAATGGCTTATGAACTTGGTTTGAACTTGAATAAATTTGTATGTTAAACCAATCGTTTTAGAAGTGTGTCAACCTGATGCTGAATTCAATTGTTTAATGTGTTCTCTGAGTTTATGGCTTGAGGATGTGAAATGGAGAGTAAACATTCTAATATTTTGGAATATTAACATTGAGAAGCGATTAACTCAAGCTTCATACTGTTTGATTCAATTGAGTGCTCTAATTATTTTATTATTGTATTCTTCTCATGCTTTAGAAATTTGCTACACACAGCACATATTTTCCAAAATTTTAAAATTCATTTAACTATAATACTTTCTAAAGAACACATAATGTGTCTGTCGCATAAAAAAGAACTCAGGGTACGTACATAAACTTAAACATAATTACGTAAAATTTATTATTATTTTTTTTTTTAATGAATAATTTACTTAAATATCCTGTAATCTTAAATACATTAAATGTTTTACTCTTATTGTAGATTATATTTTATTGTGAATTTTTTGATATGGTTCTCATATAGTACTCTCATATATGAGAGCGCATAAATATTATGTAAGAAATTTTTTTCGTAAAACTTTTTTTATATTTATATATACAATTACATAAAAGTAAAAATGTGCAAAATGCATTATGTGCAAAACACGCACTTTTTTTTTTGCCATGTTAACTGTTAGTCATTGAAAAATCTAAAATAAAATTATATAAGAATATGAAATTATAAAAATAGTAATGATAGCGAAAGAGATGTTACAAATCCAGGAAGCATATTAATATTATCAAAAGAAAAAACAAAGTACATATTTTAAAGAGCTTCCATATTTGATCTACCATAATAGTTTATGGAAAACAAAAATATTTATGTACTTATATTATGCGTGCATATCTACGTAAATTTTCAATGTGAAATTTTTTAAAAGAGCCTTGAAAAGTAAATATGTACGTATGTATATGGGAAGGTAAAAATTTTATTTTAAAATAATGTTTTTGTGGTATAAAGCACGTATTGATTTTAAATAAGAGATACGGTCGCGTTTTAAAAAAAAATTCCTAGTTAGAAAATTCTGTGTTTGTTGAAATACATATTTTGATCCGTACTGTGATTAATACAAAAATATAACAGTTATAATACTGAGAGTAAAACGTTTGTTATACAAATATATAATAATAATAAATGTATGATGTTGTAAGACGAGCAACCATTTCTGCTTCGTTATACTAAAGCTCGAATCACTCAATTACTCATTATAATGAAGAGGCAGTTTTTTAAATTAATTATTTTATTTATTTTAATTTAAAGAATGACGGAATATAAAAGTAAACATAAGAGGAGGAAATATTATTTTACACTTGATCTTGAATTTAATAGATTTAAAGAAGAAAAAAGCACAAAATAAGAACGGTTTTACGCACCATTTTTGCGTTTACAAAAAAAAAAATCACTCCAATTACACAGTAAAATTCACTAAACTACTCTTATCCAATTGAATTCAAAGGACTTATTAATAAAAGTTGAGTTTCTAACTAAATAACTCTTTTCCCTGCTCAATTGTAATCTTTAATATTTAGCAAATTATAAAATTGTTCGCAAGGTCATTTTACATAAAATAATTATTACACTCAGAAAAAGTATTGTAATTTTGGTTTTTAAGTAAAATATTAAAAATTTTTCGTATTGTCAGATGAAGCTTATATATAAAATTTCAAGAAAATCCGTTGAATATTTTCTTAAAAATACAAAATCAGCCGTAATAGTCAGAGTAAATTCATATATGAATTTTCATCAAAATCGATTCAGCTGAACTTGAGATCCACGCTTGCACGCGGACACCGAAATACCAACATCTTGCTAAAAATAGTTTAGTAATGCTTCTCTACCCTGGAGAAGTGCGTTCCCACCGAGAACTCGACATCCAAAATTTGAAACCATCACATAACCTCTTATTGTATGCATAATGCCGTTCGTTTTGTAAATAATGGATATTTACAAAACTTGCGTAAAAAATAAAGTGAATGTTTGTTTTTTCATTAACATTTTAAAGAAGAACGTAATTACATATACGTTGATATATTGTTCCTTTTATTGTTGATATATTTATATACGGTAGCGTCTTGCAATATATTGCTGTTCATAAGAGATTCGCAGGTTTTTTGCACATGCAGGTGAAAATGCGAATAACAAATCTTTTGTTCGAAAATAGAAAGGACTTAAAAGGTTCTCGGTTTTCTCTAGAAGAAGTCTAGAAGAATAAAATAAAAGAAGTCATATAATATTTGGTGTATGTATATGTAAGTATAAAGCATTGTATAATTGAGCTATCAAACAATTAAAACAATTTTAAATTGAAATTAAGAAAAAAAAACGAAATTGTAAAAATAAAGTAATCAAAAAATTCTAAGAAATTAATAATTTCTTCTTTCTTAATATAAAAAATTTAACAAGTGGCGCCATAACTTGTAAATTTCATAAAATTTTCAAACGCATCCCAAGTATGTTTGTACGTGTAATGTATCTTTGCATCTTGCACTTCTAAACCAACTTAACTTTTGCATATACTTAGATTTTTTTTTCCAACTACTTAATGTTGTGATAAATTTTTTATATTATTCTCATATTATTGTTTGTTTGTTTATTTTTCTTCCCCACTTTTTAATGATTGTCCACTGTCAAATAGATTTTTGTATATAACTTGTCCATTTTATTTTATTGTAATAATAAAAAAAAATTAAAAAAAAAATCAAACTACTGCAGTAGTTATTTTAATACACCAATTTAATTGAATAGACAAGAATAAAAACAATAAACAAAAAAGAAAAATTGAGATAGAATGTGAAATTGAAAAAAAAAGGTAAACAACAATTTTATTACAGAAAATGAAAACCTATCAAAATACAAGAAAATTTCATACTATCAGAAAATTTGTACATTTAATCAAAATTGCTTTTATAATATCAAAATATTTTCTTTTATAAGTTTTGAGTAAAGCGTGTGTAGGTTTCTTCTATAAGTTCAAATTGCTCAACAAATTGTTCTTGTTCACAATATTCTAAACGTTTACAAAAAAAAAGGATTAATTTTACATTTTATATATACATATGTATGTATACGTAAATAATGTCGTAAATAATGTATGTATGTATGTGCGTATGTGTGTTTTGTATGTGTTATATCAACATACAAAAAATATTATTGGCTAGTTGAATTGGTAATTGGTGAGTAAATATATTTGTGTACGAATTCATATAAATTATTTTAAATAGCAAGTTTATTACAGTAGAACAAGAATATATGCACATTGATTTTCTACGACAATTCGCGGCATTAAACCAACATTTTCATTTATAAAGAGTTTGCGTATATATATTATGTATTATTTTCTTTTGATTAAAAACCCGCTTCGCTATTTAATATATATAAGAAAACAAGCTCCTACATAACGTGACATCTAACAACTTGTCAGTACACAATAAGCCATTTTGACATAAAATTTTTCCGGAATGCCAGCAGTAGATAAATTAAATGAAAATAATTTTTTTATTGTCTTACAATATTTGCATGTAAATGTGCATATTTTAATGAGATTTTCATTTTGTGGCTTTAGAAATAATTGATTTTAAATTTATGTTATGCCAATGATGCCGTCCTGCTAGCACAAAACGAGGACGATCTGCAAGGGTTATTATTCAAATTTAAAATCATCGCTGAATCATACAACATGAAAGTATTAATTGAAAAAACCAAGTGTATGACCTTCGCCAAAGAACCACTTCGATGTAAACTATCAATTGATGATCAGTCAATTAAACAGGTTATGAGCTTCTGATACCTTGGAGTAGAAATAACCAGCCATCGTGATAACAACAAAGAAACACACGTTCAAACAGCAAAAGCCTCTGCAATGTCGGGCTACCTCCGCGATTTCATATCGAAAAATAAATATCTGCTATTACGTCCCATAATGACATATGCAGTTGAAATAAGAGCAGACACATCAACGACCAAGCAAAGGTTGCGAACAGCTGAAATGCAAATTTTTAGACAAATCGCTGGATACACTTTGTTAGATAAAAAAAGAATTGCATAAGAGAAGAATGCAAAATTCAGGACGTCGTTCTTTGGACAAGATGCAGACGGTGCTACTGGAGGGATTATGTGAATAGGATGAGCGACAGGGGAGACCACCTAAAAGATGGCACGAGTGCTGGATCTCAACATCCTAAAAGCAAGAAAGTTCATAAAGCAGAATATTGGATAAAACATCAAATCTGCCTAAAACATGAAGAAGAAGATGAGAATTGTAAATTTACTTTTCTCCTCCTCGAAGTTTCCTCATAAGCATGTTGCTTATATACGCATCCGACTGTAGTATATATGTAGTATGTACATGTAAGAATAGACAAAAGTTATAATTATTATGCTCATAGTTATGGTCATCAACTCTGTATATATGTATATACGTGTTTATATACGCTATCCACATATCGAATCCTAATTGTAATATAGTCGATAAATTAAAATATTTTGGAAATTAATTTTCATTTGTCAAAAAGTGTAAATGTCAACTATACTTGGAAAAATTTTAACAAGAAAATGCAACAGTATTGTCTACGAGAAAATTCTCCTGTAAAAAATTAGAGAGAAATGATCACATGACATACATTTTTTCTCTCATACTACGCTCCTATCTTGAAGTCTTGAACGTTTTCATTGTAATGCGTTGTAATAAACTAATTATCTTGGATAGACCTAATAATTAATGTAAACAAGTAAAAGTCAATTAGCATTTCAAAATCACGTGAGATCCAAACTATAGATTTCATTGTGGTTTTATGAATTTCTATGAAATTTTATTGGGTTTTTGGCTCTAACTTAGAGCTTTTTGATTTGATTACTACCAAGTGCATATAGAAATAGCATCCATAACAGAATATTTTAGAGATAATGCGAATTATACTGGATTAAGATTCATAAAGAAGCAAATATTTTAAAAAATTAGTCAAAATCAAAATCATCTACATTTGTTTTACAAATTGCTCAAATATTTTGTACATGTACTTAGTTACTGTACAATTCCACTTTATTTATGTAATTTTCTATTTACAAGGACAATGTACTTTTAAAATTCTTTAGAGAATCAAGAATTTTATTTTATTTATATGAATACTATATTCATGAACTATAAAATATTTGTAAATATACGTACATTATCTGTGTGTATGTTATGACTTGAGTATTATTTACAAATATTTTTTAATAATAATAAAATTAAAAGTTGAAAATTGCATTAAAGAATCCCTTTTATTGCCTAAACTCAATATCTCTTATACGAGTATTATGAAAAATTTCAAATGATCAAAAACGAAGGGGAAAATAAGCTTTGATTATTCTATTGTGGGATATATTTAATTAAATAATTTAATTGGTCGAAATAGAAGGTCGATAGGAAAGCGACTGATGGCCAGATACTAATACGTAGTTATAAAATGAGTAGGCAGGTTGCGCATATGTCGACGTATTCTCGAATGATTTAAGTTGGAACTACCTCTTATCATCCGCCGATCACTATTTGTATCTTATTGAAGAAAAAATCGGGAAAGCGTAAAATCTGCACCATATATCCGCAAATAATTTTTGAAATCAAGCGGTTTTCCAAACTGCTAAACGTCAACGAAGAAGTTTTTTTACCTTTATTTTTGGAGAAAAAACAAGGAAGCCTTTGGCTTGTTCCCATAGAAATATTGTTTGAATAATTGAGATTGTTAACACATACTTCTCAGTTCCTTGCAGGAATTACACTAAAGATGATGTAATCACACTTTTCAAACTTTTCGGAATGATTGACATGATGCTATATAATATCAAAAAGTTGATTTTTCAATGTTGGCTACTTTGTGGTCGATCATGTAAACCAAAAAGGCAATCAAACATTGTATGTAAGTAGATAACGGCTTATAATGAAAAATTTTATAGAATTTTTAAAAAAATAATGTGATTGAAACGAATTTATAAAAGTGTAATACACTTCTTGAAAATATTTTAGTTATATTTTAAATAAATTTTCATGTTATTTGTTAACAACATGTTGTAACATACATAAAACATCCATTCATACATATGTACATATTAATATTATTTCATACTTGAATTCAGCTTTCAATTGAGTTGAAAATTAAAGAAAATTCTTGAAAATCATTGAAAATGAAAAACAATACTCACATTAAATTTAACCATTAAAATTGTCATTTATCATTCTTAACTATTAACCATTTTAGCGATTTTGCAATTTTTGTGTTTATTTATGTGTATAAGTTTGTTATACTTTTACACAATCATTTTCAATATGTAGATTAAATGGTAGTCTAAAAGTTGTCGTTGTGTCCATGTCTTCTCAATCGAAATACTTGAAGAACAGCACAAATTTTACACAAAAATTGTCAATCAAAATTGTTTAGTTTTTCTTTTATATTATTTTTATAGGTATATGTATGCAATGTACATATGTAAATACTATGTTTACATAGTGTTTTAAAAAAGAATGAGCACAAAATCTTTTATTTTTTGTTCTAGACAAATCGACAAACTGTTTGTATGAAGTTTTTTTTTTGAAAAGAAATACACACACACACATACATAAATATGAAGTATATAGATACAATATGACACGAATGTTCAATACAAAATCTATTAGTCCCATTTTTATAACAAGTGAACATTTTGTTCTTATGTATGTATGCTCGTTTGTCCATGCATACATGTATGATTAAGTTTTATACAATTTTGTTATAAATATAAAACCAATTTGATTTGTTCTGATATAAATTTAGAATTTATTTTGATTACCAATATTGATTTTCATTTTTTTTATTTATTTATTTTTTTTTGTTTGAAATTTGATTGTAGTTTTCAATTGATCGCATTCAAGACCAATGAACTTTTAATGATCATGATTTCAATAAATAATAAACAATTTATAGAGAATAAAGATTTATTTAGAGTGGAGGTAAAAAAATGAGTGTTTGTAGAAAACAATAGAAATTTTCGAAAAAGTCTAGCAATATCAAAATATATATAGTTTGTCTAAATTACCCTTTCACTAGAGTTATTACAGATTTTCGAGTATTAATCAGTAGTGAAAAGTTAAGTTTTTGATTTGATATTAATTTCAATTTAACATCTTTCAATAAATTGAAAAAAAATTGATTTAAATCTAAAAAATCATTTCAGTCGATGTGAAGCCATATACCACGCTTCTTAAATCCCAATTACGTAGGTCCGAAAATATTACACAGTAGTATTTAAGAACCTGGAGAGGAGACATCGTGCAAATGATTTTTGCAAGAGCTGTTGCAACGAGTAGGAGAAGAAGATTTTGAGGAAATCTCCTCCTGGTCATGTTTTGATAGAAATGGTCAAATTTCTTTATACAGGCTAAGAACACAGCTATAATGCAAATGCCAGAGGATATAACCGGTTCCAAAAAAACTTGGGCGAAGGTGTTGAATTTTTGAAGATTCAGTGGTATTATAACGGTCAAGCTTTGTATGTCAAAAAATGCAAAAAGTGCTTCAAGCCATCATAGCTCACTCTTATTCATTGGTAAAGAATACATACCGCTAATTATTTTCCTTATGGCAAAATTTGTGAAAGCCATCCGAAATTGGTTCAAAAATGCTGATAAAAAAATCATTCTGCTTAGTGAATGAGAGAGCCAGCTAAATTTTTAAAACTTGTTCTGCCGAGCCTTTCTCACCGTAAGTGAGGACGAATAACGAATTTCAGTGACAATAGGTTTTTTATCTACTTCCTTTCAGCTTCAGCAGACATTCCTTATTATTAATTTTTGTTTAATGGCAATGAAAACAGTTGTTATATAAAAATGAGTTCGTCGATTTTATCACTTTTAAAGTGAAACAATTTTGACACTTTTCTAGTACTCGTAGAGATTGCCAAGTAGCTAATGATGGTGCCAAGGCATTATTTTTCAAAATTTCTGACATTTGCAATTAATCATTGTTAAAAAATTATAAATCGCACTTCTGTCCAAATCCCGATATCCTTGGTTGGATTGTTGAATATAAAGTAATAGAGCAGCTATTTCATTTGGATATCCCTGCATAATTACAGACAATATTTTAATTCCCAATTTAATTGTTTAAGAATTATAAAAATAGCTGTTAACAGTAGTTCTACTACAATTTAACCACTTTTAATCATATCACACATTTTTTTTATTAATGTGCACTTATTTTAGTTTTGTGTTTACCTTACCTATTAATTTTTTTTTGTTTTATTTTAAACATAAAATTGCAAATTTGTTGTACGTTTTTGGTCAAAAATATTTTTTTTTATTTTTCATTCGAACTTAAAATAAAAAAAAAACGACAAGACCCAAGATAAAAAGCAAAATCTAATCCATTTAACTGCCAATAAATTTTAGTCAAAATAAGAAGAAAGAAAAACTCCTCATATATTCATACATACATACATAATATGAATTCAAGGATCACCAACAGAACTTATGGATTGGTTGGTTCTGATAAACAAATTACATACTTTTTTATACAATATTTTCAATTTACACAAAACCGGACTATAAGTTCACTACTAGCTATTGCATATTATAAATTTAAGTGGAATGATATTTTGTATAACATCGGATTTTGCAATATAAAAAGAATTATAATTTAAACTGAAAAGAATTTCTTTGTTTTTTGTTAAAATTTTTATTTTAAATTTTGAAGAGCATAAGAAAATCATTGAATAACAAAAAATTATGTATGAATAACAAAAATAGCCAATCAATAACAAAAACTAAAATAATAACAACACTGTTTTGGTATCCGTTTAAATATAGCAGCACCAAGCAGCGGCAGTAACAACAACTTCAGTAATATCGTAGAGGCTCAATAAAAACAAAAATCTAAATTCACAGATTTGCCGTTTATATGTGAAATTTTTCATTTTAAAACAATAAAACAACAAATTAAAAAAAAAAGAGAACATAAAAATAAGACACAAATCGCATATAGAAAGGAACGTTACAAAACAAACAAACAAGTCGTTATCGATTTTAAAGACAACTGAATGCGCTATGAAAAATACCGTATAATCTAGCTAGGAAAACATCGTCTTAAAAAAATAAAATAAGAAAACGTGCATAAAAATAATAAAAAAAAAAAATATTTTTAAAGCTTTTTATTAACCATCATTTAACCATTTTAGAAACTAATAACAATATAAATATGTATGAATTCTTGACAATAAGGTGTACAAAGATTAAAAGGTATAAAGAGAGAGAGAGAAAGAGAGAAAAATATTAAAAAAAATATGCGAAAAGTGCGCGAATTCTTCATTTTTGTTTTATTATTTTGAATTTTTCGGGAAAAAAAAAAAATTAAAAAAAATTCCAAGATTATTCATACTCGTATTACAACGTTTCGATAATAATTTGAAAAATTTCATTTATTCGAATTAAAAATTTTATGTCAAATAATATTCGAATAATTAAATGCAGCTACTTTATGACTTACGTTTCTGAAAAGGGTAATTGTGAAGGTGAGCTGTAAATTTTGAAAAAAAACTGAAAAATTAGTATAAAATGGAAATTTTAAAGCAAAAATGTCTATTTTTCTTATAGGGGAGGAAATACGTAAGGGAGCTTTTGAAAAGCATGCTGAAATTTGCAGAGCACTGTTTACTTGTTAGTTACATATAAATGGTTGACATATAGAACCTTCAATGAATTCATTATAGCATCTATAATAATTATTTCCTTACTATTTTTGGAATGACATTTGTTATGCGAATTTGTTAACAATTTTGATACGAGTATATCCTCAGAACCTCAGGGTTGTAATTGATAATAACAGTTAACCATCAATATTTACGAACTAATGTAAGTGTTGTGGTTTTTGTAATTACTCATGTTACTAATATATACTATTTTCTACTATTTTCGGGTCATAATTCTATGAGTCATAAATAAGTTCTGGAATAAAGGCTATTTTTGGATCAGACATATGCAAGCCTTTAACATGTAAAAATGAATAGTCATGCCAATTTCTCTCATACTGGAAGGAATTTGTCTTACTTTAGAAATTACTTGTATAATCTATCTTAAATTAAGATTATTAGGTCGAATTTTGTAAAATGCTTACTTTTGCGACATTGTTAACATCCCACAGTTGAGTGGTAATAATGAATTTATTTTTATATCATATTATTCATTTTAATACGTCGGTCTTCCTTGGCTATGTTTTATATTATAGAACTAAATGTTTATAAAAAAAAACTCTTTGTGCATTTATTCATTTATTTGTAAATGCTTTTTGTTTAAAATTTCGTAGCTGTCGAAGGACATTGTGATATTTTTGTAATTGCGGAATGTTAAGCAGTTATCATTCCCATTATGAAAATGAAATTGATAAAGTAAAACAAAATATGAATACACATAATTTAAATTATAAAATCGAATTAAAAATTCACATTGGTGATTAATTTATTTAGTATCTAAGTTGTTTACTTTTTTTAAAAAATCTGGACACGACTTATAAAATATTTTGTTATGCACGTAGGATTCCCTGATTATAATTTCAAAATAATTAATAATTTATTAGAAAAGTGTAGAAAATTAAAAATCAATATGGCGTATCATCATACAGAAGGAGGAGGATATTTATTATTTCGGACAGTAGGGCTTGGGGCCCTCTCGTCTGATGTAGTAGGATCCAGACTGCTGAAGGAATGTATTGACACCCGCACAACAAATTAACCTTGATGTGGGTGCCAGGACACTACGGTGTAGACAAAAATGAGAGAGCAGATGGTCTTGCCAGGGAAGGAGCGGCGGCTTATTTTATTGGGCCGGAGCCATGCTTTGGGGTGCCTAGGACTACGGCCTTGCGTGTCCCGAGTGGAACGAAGGTGCGAGCCAGGGTCATTTGAAAAGTATGAGCAGAAGGGCGGACGAAGTCTGCCGTTGAGGTAGTTGCTCGCTTACGACTGAGATGCTTCGGGGGGGCTTTGTGACCCTAACCATCTTTTAATTTATTAAAATTAATTATTGGCCATCTTTTAATTTACTAAAATTAATAATTTTTATGGATGGTCATTCCCATATCTATTGTTTTGATTGAAATTTGAACATAATTTTCAATCAACTCACATATCAATCAATCACCTTAAGCCAAATAATATCTTCAATTCACTAAAATGCTCTAAATAGAATTAGGTTTCCATTTTATAGAATAACTAAATTTGTTTTTGATATTCAATTAAAATGATGTACACGCTTAAGTTTAAAAAGTTCAATTTCAGATGTCTATAAGCTATATACATAATTGCACACAGAATTTAATTTATACCTTGTACCTTACTAAAATATGAAAAATTTAGCCGCAATAATGATGTGGGTTAAAAGTAGAAACATATGTTTTCATCAAATTTATACAGACATCATACATAGTACCTATGTATTCAAATTGGAATATGTGGTCATATTAAAAATTTTGCAATCACGAGTTTTCTTTATTCTTGAAACAGTTGATTAACACTTGATTAAAATTTATTTATATTATTATATTCTAATATTATGACAATAAAGTAGACTTATATACTGAAAATGTATAAATTAAAATAATTTGCATGAATTCTTAGTGCAATTTTACATAATATAATTTTTTTCTCTTTATTTTGCACTTCATTGCACTTTTAATGATGAATTTGATTTGTGGGAAAGGTATACATTATACAGAATTATTCTTTGTGTTTTTCATGTTATTTAAATAGGACATCTATAGGAATTCGTGTACATGCACTAATAATAAAACAAAAAAAAAATCATAAATAAAATAGGAAAAACAAAAAAAAATTTTCGCTATCGAAATTATTTTAACTGTGTTACCTGTAAAGCACTAATTTAACAAAAATTTTGTAGTTCACTTGTTGTATTATTTAATTAAAATATAATGTGGCCATATTACGAAAAAGTTCAAAGTACTATTGTCACCACAGATTAACAAATTGATTGCAATTTTATGTTATGGAAGTCTATGGAAGGCGTTGCCGATGGTTTTCGAATGCTGGGTTATTTTAATAATGACATTTTATATGATATATTGATTAAACCCGAAAACTTATTAGTAGTTTACCAGAAAGCTTAAGAGACGCTGTATGCTGCGAACAAAATTGAAAGTTGTAATCGAATCGGGCACTGAGGTACCAAATCTTTTTATATTGGGAGCGTTTAAGAAGAATATGATGGTTGAGTAATAATGTTTAGAAGAAAAGATCTAATTATTCCATTGTCAATAACAAAATTAGGAGGAGACAGGACAAGACAGGACTGGCTGTGAATATTTCTGTGACTGGCAGAAATTATTTAGACACTCAGAGGTCAACGCAGAGGAAATTTAGGTACTTAACTCGAAAGTTGTTTAGGTACTTAACTTAGAAGTGATTTATGCTACTCGTCAGGTTTGTGAAATAGATTTGATGTATTTTCGTCTTTGTGCTTTTTTAAAAAATGCGTTTTAACACTCAATAGACTTCCAAAAGCATTAATAAAATTTTAAAAAAGCTATTATTTTTGATTTGTTTAAACCTTAACTTTCAATCTAATTCATTTAATACTAATTCATTCGACTTTGAATTCGGTTTTACATAAATTTCCATAGAAATTCAGTAGATTTATAGAAATTTTGTGTTTTACTTTGTTGGACATTTGAAGCTGAACTATAAATCAAATTCTCAATCTAAGGTATAATATTCACCCTACGTGAAGTGTGAGTATGTTTCATGCAGTAAAAGTGTAGAAGACACTTTATCTTCAAATTAACCCACAAAAAATTTGTCCCACCTAAAAATTTTTGATATAATGAATAGTTTCTTTGAAGAATAAATTAGTATCTACAGTAAATATTAGAGAAAATATTAAAAAAAGGCAAAGTGTAAATTGCATAGAGAAAAATGTAAAGAGAAAAATTTTAGAGCTATAGAGACAATTTTCCTTATTCAAATTTTCTTCAATTTTCTACATCGTCTATTAAATTCTTAGTTTTATTTGTTAACTAAGAAAATATCAAATTTAATTAAGATCAGAAGAGTTTATGGAGGAGCACATTTTCCTTAAAATTTTCAATGATTTAGTACAATGCAGTTTTTCATTCTTCATTAAACGCTACACAATTCTGTGCCAGTGGCATTCGCGTATCGTTGCTTCAAAGCATAAGAATCTGGGTTCCGTATCAAGGAATTCTATTCCATAAATTTTGAAAATTTCGATTTTTAAGTGGATTATAAGAAATTTTACACCGAAATGTTATCAAAATTTTTAAATTTTACAAGAAATGCAATAGACGAATTTAAATTAATGTAAATAATTTCTATAAATCCTCATTACGTTAAACGTGCTTAAAAATTGTATGGATCAAGTCATTTAAATACTTAATATTGATGGTTATTATTGTATTGAAAATAAAAAGCATGGGTGGGCTTTAATACAATGTGAACATTTTTATTTAAATCAGATTAAATTATTTAGTTTTTTATATATAAAATTTACATCGAAAGTGTTAAGTGCATCATTTTAATGGTAGCAATATTCTCTAATGAAATTTTGTACATTTGTATTTTTTTTTTTTTGTTTAAATGTTTATGTGTTTATGTACAGGAGTTTGTTTATTTTGAAATTCAATCAAATTAACACGGAAAATGGAATCGTAGAACATGATTTAAAAACAAGAAAAATAATATTAAAGGAAAAGAGATTTTCTATGTCAAACTGTAAAAAATACGAAGAGCTATAACTATACCAGCAATATTTCTGCTATAAGAAATTAGAAAATAAATTGAATGATGCCAACTACTTGTTCATTTAAGTATTTTTTGTAGTATGTTTACTGGGTAATATAGGCAAATGCCTTATAGATTAAAATGACAATTTTAAAAGACAAAAATTTTAAATGTGTTCAAATATTAAAAAATATAATTTGCATTCTATATTTAAAAAAATATTTAAAAATTAAATTGGTGAAATTTAATAATTTTTTATAATTGGAAAATTAAAATTGGTGTTCGAATGTGGGTATTGAAATTTGAAAATTCGTTTGTAACATAATTTAAATAACTATTGTGGAAGGAAATGTTTCAAAGACGTGCAGTTTTAAAATTTTCTGAAAATTTATTTGATCACAAATTAGTAATTGTGATTCTTAATGGCGGAATTTTACTAATTTTTGTTGTATAATGGCAAACTCAAGTGTCAGACAGAGATGCCCCCTTTTTTCCGTTCATATTTATCATTGTTTTAGACTAATGTACTCGTATGAGGGAAGTAAAGGAAAGAGTTGGCATCTGGCACATAATTTACAAAACCTGGAGTACGCCGATTACGTCGTTCTATTGACTCACCCAGTAGTAAGATATGCAACTCATTGTAAACAAGTTATATTCCGTTTACTTTCCCTATTGATATGGTATGAGAATTCGAATATCTGGGTACGATAATAACAAGAAAAGGAGGAATAAATAAGGACAAAGAACTCAGGATTTCTAAAACAGGATGTGTATTCCGTAGATTATGGGAAACATAGAAATCAACACATATACATATATCACGAGGAATCAAAATAAGAGTATGTTAAGTCGTTTCTATTTTACGGAAGCGAAACATGGTTAGTGTCCGGTGCTAGCATGTGAAAGAAACAGGTTTTCGTTAATAAATTTCACAAAATTATATGCAAAATATTCTGGCCACGAAAAATTATGAACCGTGAACTGTTAGGTAATGACAAGATTAAATAGATATTCAAATAAAAAGAAGAAAATGGAAATGAATTGATCATGAGGGAACCAAGGAAGACATGGAGAAGAAGTGTACAAAAAGAATTGGAGGTAATCTATAAAACATAGATAGAAATAATGAGACTGGCACAGACCCGAGAAACTTGGAGAGGCCCTATGTTTCCTAGGAGAACAATAAGGAATACAAAAAATAAGACAACCCATTGGTACATAGGTAAAATTTTCACATTTGAGTAAATTAATTAAAATAGAAACTAAGTGCGACATGAATAATATTCCGGGCAAAAACTTATGAGTGTCTGGAATGTGCTTTAATTAAACTTAATCTGGTATGCTCACACAAATATAATCTGCATATTTATAATGTGTATCAGTGTATATACAAAGTATTTTTATTGAAACATCCTTCAGTCACGAATTTAATATTATAATAATATAATAAAGATTAGAGCATAAATTTAAAATTATTATCGTAATATTTTTTTATTTAAAATTTTTTTTATTCTTTCTACATATAACTGTACATATACATAATAAATAATTATACAATTTAGCAAGCAGTTGTATACTTTAAATGTCACTTCATTTAAATATTATTCACAATTTAAATTTACCCATCATATCATATTTTATTCAGATTTCTTACTACACATCTAAAATTTTAATATTTTGTACTTTATGAGTACTTTAAACACTCATACACTCTTATACAGCTAAATGATACTCTTTCATTAAATTTCAAAGCATTTAGACTATAATATACTGTCAACAAACTCTCCAAAAGAAATATGAGCGTGTGCACATTAAAAAATACTAAAAGTTAATGGGACAATATTAAGAAAGTGTTCTGATTTGTGGGTGGCAAATAAAAAATTTTTGAGTATTTTGTGAGTGAAATGCAATCATTATTAAAATAGTGTTATAAAATTTCAAGTGATTTTTTTAATTGTTGATTGTTTTGTTTACTAAAATATAATAATAGCTTCATAAAAATAATTCAAAATTATGAGCAAAGAACACATAATTGATTATGTATATGACAATAAAATTTGAAATTGGCGTATGAAACATGCGACGCTCTGTAATTCTAACACTCTGCATTCTTAAATGCCCAATTTTTGGCTAAATGTCACAAAGAAGCTGTTAGAGTTTTTTCTAAGAAAGCGTACCAATAAGTGATATTTATCTTAACCCTTTCGAACCGGCTGGTACATATGTACCAGTAAAGTCCAAATATCCATAAAAGTTAAAAATGGCATTGTATTTGGTTCTCTGTTATACCATTTCATTTTTGCATAGTTCGGCACACTAAATTTTAACGCAAATTTTTTCATCACAGACAATTAAAAATAAAAATAATAAAGAAAATAAAATAATTATATAAAGGTAATAAGATCCCACATGTGAAACATGTTCTAAATACACAGTTCGAAAGGCGGCTCGAAAGGGTTAAAGAGCACAATTATTATAAACACAAACCAATTAATACAAATGATTCGCGTCTATAATAAAATTTTTTAAATTTCAACAATGGTCACTTGAGTCGTAAAGTGAATAAAGAAAAATGAGTTAATTTTAAAGAAGCAACGGAATTTTATTATAGTAAAATTTTCAATTTAACAAAGTAAAGGCTCTGGTTGCGTGATTTTCTTCAAGAGAATATCTTAGAAATTAATTAAAAATTAAGTTAATTTTAACATAAGAATGTGTACATGTTTACTCGCCGTGTAAGAAAAAAGTGAGTGTGTATCAAAATATTCACATAATATAATAGTTTGAGTGAGAAGAAGTTTTTCGTATTGCGTTTTTCATATCTCGATTTTGTCTAGTGAATTTACATATACAAAATTTAGTCACCATTTATTCCCTTTGTTTTTGACAAATTCAATCGATAATTTGAAAAAAATGTAAAAATCTAATTAAGAAAAAATTTTTAAAATAAAAATTCAAATATTTTTCCCAGACTTTAATTTATAAAACGTAAGAAATTCTAAATAGAATAAAAATAATTCCCTAAATTCCCAAATGAAATTCAATGTATAACAATATTCTTCTTAGGGTTTTCCAATTATAATATAATTATAGAATTAGAAGTGAAAAAGGGAAAATTTTTTTGTAATTAGGATACTTACCATAAAAGTTTTAAAGTTCTTAATATACAAAAGAACCTTCTGTGAACAAATTTAGAACAAAATTTAATTTACTAAAATATAAGAGTTTAAACGCGTTAAGTTTTCAATATTATTTTCCTTGTATATTTAGTGGTATATGACGATATTTTAGTGGTATATGTGCCATTATTATATGAATTTCTAAGTTATATGTTATATAAAACTGTTCTATGAGAACTGGGCCAATAACGATAATTCTATAATAGTGTAATGTTAGTTAAACCAAGACGAAAAGAAGTAAAAATTTTATAAAAATAGAGCAGAATTTCGTTTTGCCATTTTTTTTTGTTTTTGTTTCCCAAAATTATATTTTAATAGAATGTAGATGATGCATTTTAATTGCTTTCAGAGACTTTTTTTTTAAGAATTTTTTCAATTTATTTTTTTCAGTTTTCTTGTTTATTTAGTTAAGTGTTTTTGCTTAAATGCTTCTATTTTTTTTTTGTAGCGCACATAATTCATTACCATATTTAAAACAAGATCCATGCAAGTTTTTTTTTTTTATTACTGAATATTAAAAACTAAATCAGAATATATTCTAAATTTAGCATATATGGATGCACATACACAGAAATATTTGTATTTATAAGTGCATTTTGTTTGTTTTACTGACATAAGGAACGGATGAGCGATCTTATTTCTTCGTGATATAAAATAATGATGATAACATTGTTTTAGAACATTAATTATTTTTTGTTGGAAGAAGAATATTATAATTTATTATTTACGAGTATGTATGAAGCACTAGAAAATTTTTGGTTTGAGAATTAAAAGGAGAAAAATTTGAGTAATTATTAGTTGAGTACAGTCTTTAGGTTAAAATAAAATTATTTCAAGAATAATTTTAGTTAAATTGGTATATGAGGAATTTCTATTAACTTGAATTTTAAATTTACGCTAGTTATTCTATATTGAATATGGCAAATTCTAAAATATTAGAACTGGTCGATTAATTCATTGATTTAAATTAAATTAGGGTTCACATTAGCAATTAGGGTAATAATGTTGTTTTATGGCATAATTAGGAAATTTATTGGAAAAGCTTTCAAGATGTATTCAACTCAATTTCAGCATTGGAAAACGTTTTCAGATTTTGCTTCCTGTTCGGTAAATTAAAGTTGTACTTAAAATTTACGATATGCTATTTGCCGGGCCACATTCAAGAGGATAGATATTTTTAGTTTCTGCATATAATTTTTCAATACAAAGCACATGTTTCACACCCATTGAGGAACACAAATTTCATATAATATACAATTTATAGAATATTCGAATGTCTAAGACCCTTGCGAGATTTTTAAATTACTCACAGTCATAGTTAGGTATCCGGTATGCGGGTTTAATTATTAAGCATTTTGCCTTGACAGATTTTTTGACCAATATCTGCTTCGGAATACAAGTTGTAAATTTTATAGTTCTTCTGGCTGAGTAATTCAATACATATAACTATCAGCGTATTCAAAATTCGGAAGCGAGTATGTGAGAGTTGCAAGTTTCTTTTCATTCTGTGTGTCGTACAATAATATATTTCATACAATTTCAATTGTTAGTTGAGTTTGAAATCGATTTTAATGAAAGACATTCAATATAATCTCAATTTTTTTAGGATTGCCTACAAAGAAACAAAAAGAATTAAAAAAATTAATATTTCGTTTTATAAAATTTTACGTGTGATGAATGCATTTTACATATTTCGGAAAACTCATTATATGAATAGATAATTTAGAGAACGAATTCTTTTCTAAATAATTTGAAAAAAAAAAAAATTTAAATTTAATGATTTTTTTTTCTGGTTTTTCATTTGAAAAGTCTCATCAATAATCGAACAGTATAATATGAGAACTAAGAATTTAGAAATTTAGACTATGAATTTTTTTTTGTTTTTTTGAAGTTTACGGGTGGAGAAAAACGTGAGAATAGTCCAAGAACAATGATTTTATATTAAGTGCATTATCAAAAATGGAGCAAAAATTTAATTAAGAATTCATTACAGTGTTTAAAATATGGCAAATGGCAAATAAATAAATAAAATTTTTAAGATTTTGTTTTGGGTTCTATGCATTCTTTTTTAAAGAATTTAGAATTTAATTATTGTTTAATATAGGTGTCTTCCTATAACTTTGTATATTCTATGTAATTCATGCAATTAAAAAATTATGCATATTGCATTAAGTCGAATTTCAGATGAGTTTTCGTAGAAAATTGCTTACTGTACAATTTGCAAAATAGTTTTGATTAAAATTTTTTTTGCAAGCTAATTAAATATCGAAAAAAATTTGGAATTACCTTTATAACTTTTCCATCATGTTTTTATATTAATTTGAACATTTTAGATTGGATGTTCGCACAGACATTGTGAAGGCGTATTTAAGGCGAGAGGTACAGAATGGAGTTTGGAACCCCAAAAAAATTTTCGCGACTTTCGTATAATGAAATTAGTAAACCAAGAATGTGAAACTAAGAATGAAATCAGGTTGTGCTTTCAGAAACACTGTATAGTTTAAGTTTTTGACTTTTTAGTGAAATTTGTGTTAGAATTTGAAACAGAATTAATGTAGGCACCGTGTTAAGATGACGAAGCTGCCAGAGGTCATGCCCAATCTGATTATTAATTCGAATAGAGACAAAGTTTTCGTGCAGAAAAAAGATGGAAATTAAATTGGTATAATGGGTGTATATTCACGAGAGAGATTTTCAGAAACCAAAGTTCAGAAAGAAATTCCTTTATATATTTTGACATGAAAAAAAACGTGCTTCAATTTCAATAGCCCACCTTGAATCAGATTTCGGCATATATAACTTGATCTTCAAATCGTCAAAAATCGCTTTCTCAAATCTTGATCGAAATGTGAAAGTTCTTTGATTAGTTTCACTTTTGTTTCGTTCTCTAACCTAAGTCCGAGCGTCTAATGCAACCGCATGGAAGGAGGGTTAACAAGCGGACAAACGTCGTTAACAACAGGTGTTAAAATAATTTGATGACATTTACTGATTCATGTTGTAAATTCTTCCTTATTTATCCGTAAAATCAGTTTCCGCACTTACACTATGAATAAGATAATGATTATGTCGGATAGCCGGGCTGCGATCGGAGCGCTGAACTCGTTTTCAGTATCCTCGGCGGCAGTATGGAGCTGTCTTGAGAAGCTCAATGAGTTATTCAGATGCAACCGGGTCACACTGTGTTGGGTGCCGGGCCATGTGGGCGTGGAAGGAAATGAGGCCGCTGATGCGCTTGCAAGGAAAGGGCAAACACACCTCTTCCTGCGGAATCGGACCGCATACTATTCGTTGGGAATTAAGGAAGGAATTAGAAAGAAGGCGGTCAAGGCGCTGGAGAAGTCTTCCGGGGCTGTGGCGAGCCAAGGAGCTCCTGTGAGATTATGGCCAGAAGCGATGTAAGAAAATTATAGGGATGGGTAAGAACCAGGTGAGAGTCCTCACCGGCATTTTGACGGGTCACTGTAGGCTTAGGGGACACCTCAGTCGGCTGGGCCTGGAAAATGAGGATACTTGCAGATTCTGTTGGGAGTATGAAGAGACCTCCGTGCACCTTCTGAGGAGTGTGATGCTCTTGCTCGTTGGAGGAGAGAGGTGCTGGGAGGCTTTGCTCTAGCGGTAGCGGAGTTACGGTCTTGTGGTCCTCAAAAGTTGCTTGAGTTCATCACGAGGGTGGGTCTCGAGCGTGTGTTGTAGGGCATGTCCCGCACTCGGATGAGGGCGCACAGTAGATCCTTATACGTGGTCGCGGTGCACTGTTGCTATAATATGTTACTATAATATGATGTGTGAAGTCTTCGTAATTATTTTCTCCATCAATTTTTCTATGGATGTGTGCTTAAGTGGAAACATCCTTAAATTTTTTTTGACGTTGACATTTTTAGTTCTTTGTTTTTTTATTTCATCATTACGAGTAATATTAGAATTTTTATTTATTTTTTTAAATGAAATTATTTTATCTAAAATTGCTGTCATAATGGTTTACTTTGGAAGATAAATCCTAAAAGAGAACAATAACAAGTTCCAAAACAACAAAAAATCCTAAAAGAATTATCTAATGAATTTCTATTTCAATTTAATTTTTTTTTTTTTGAAAAAATTCAAAATTCATGAGCATAACTTTCAATTTTATTATCTATGCAATATAACAAATTTCTCCAAGTGTGTCGAAACTATATAAAGGACATCAAAATATACACACACATACATATGAATTCATTGATAAAAAAAAGTGACTGTGTGTCATATTTGTCCCACATTTTTCAATAAAATTTTTCATTTTAAAGACATTTTTCACAATAAGCATTTTGAAAATTTTCATTTTAATCAAAATAATTCAATTTCTCTTTTAGTTTCTTGTTTTTTTGTATTTGGAAAATTGAAAAATCATTTTCATTTGGAATTTGTTGGAAAAAAAGACAAAAGCAATTCGAATAAAAGAAAATTTTTTTATTTTTATTTTTTTGTAAATTTCATTCGTAAATTTTTTTAGTTAAAAAAATTTTTCCGAATAGAAGATTTTAAATTGAAGAGGTTACAAGTTTAATCCAAGCCAAAGGGTGAATATATCATATTAGTTGGATCAATATTATTAAATCAATAAATACCGATTTCAGTTCAGATGGTGTAATAAATAATTTTTTTATATTTTTTCATTATTTTTTGTTTAAATAAGGTATACGATTTAGCCTTGCGGCAATGAATTTTCACAAGTTATAAAATTTATTGTTAACATGGCCTAAAGGGTTATAAATTTTTAAAATTATAATTTTTTTTTACAATTAAACGGTGGTCTTAAGTGTTTTCCCACATAAATATTTTTGAATATTATTAAAATTTTTTAAATTTTATTTTGGTTTTTTAATGAAAAAATTTTTGTCATATTAGATACCTTAGTAGGTATGATCTCACTTTTAAAATTAATTTTGTTTTGTTTTTTTTTTTTTGTTCAAATTAAAAACAGAATTTATTTTTATTGTAATACAAAATAATTCGCAAATTATTGTGCTGCCGGTTACAATGAGTGAGTGTTCCTGAAAATAAAATTCCTTCATTAATTTTGTAAAATCGTTTCATTTGAAAACGAGCACCTAAAATATAAAGGAGGAAATGAGGAAGATAGGTACATAATTTTATTTTGAAAAAATTCGGGAATACAAATAGATCTCAGTTTTGCTATGTTATTTTTCATTGTTACTTGATAATATGTAGGCGGAAGAAGCTCTATTAAGAAATCGATTTTTATAATTCTTAATGCACGTGCACCCTCACGTGCACCCTCTCGAGATCCACATTTTTGATAAATTCGAACAACTTTTCCGGGGAAATATCCCGGAACGATATGCCTACCAGAGGTGGTTTACCCAAGCCTCTTATGGATCAACTCATTGAGAAAAACGCATCGGTGTTTCTTCTTTCTCATAGTACCTACAACATCCGACAGTGTCTAAGCCCAGTTTGTTTAAGTGTTTGTTAAGTCTGCAGTGTCCAGTCAGGAAACCTGTGAGAATTCTCACATGATTCCTCAGCATCTTTATGATCGTGTTCAAGTGCCCCAGAAACGCTTTTCATAACTCCAGCCATTTCTCGTTCACTTCGCTTTTTAGCACCTCGTAGATTTTGCTCTGTCCATTCCGGTATATGTTCTTCCTCGTTTTCTCTCAAGTCAATATGCACTAGCATCCAGTACAACATGACCCGGTTGTCTTGATCTAACAGGTCGATCTTACTGGGATATTCCCAAATCAGGGATAGTCCGGGAAGAAATCTGGAAACAATAGAGAGCCTTATTGTTATAAATTCGATTCAAGTTAAATTGCAACTAAGTACAAACAATAAATTTGGATTCACTCCCATATGTTTAATGCGGACCATGCAAAAAAAATTTTATTTTTAAATCTGATTTGATGTTAAGTCATAAATCTGGCTGATAACACCTAGAATATTATATTTGGATCTCTAACACCATTTAATTTAATGTGTTTTAAGATTGTTGTAGTTAAAACTTAAAAAATAATATTTCAGGTCATGCCTAAAAATTCTACTATAATATTTCCAGGCAAACTCAAAAAGAATAAAAGTAATTTTAATTTAGAAAGTAATTAGAAAGAAATCAACAGTAACGCACCTTGTTAAATGTCGACATTTTCATCTTAAAAAACTTGTTCAGTTACTTAAAGTGTTGATTCTTTTCATTTTGGTTTTTCTCTAAATTACAAAAGTGAACTTTCTGTAGTTTAAAAATTTTACTTTTTTTTTTTCTTATAATTGTCTATAAGTCTAGAAAAATGCTAAAAATGAAAAATGTGTAAGTCATAACTAGTCATAATAGTATTTTGTTGTTGTAACATTTAACAATTATTATTAAATGGATTCTATACTACCGATCACATAGTGCAAGGATGCTACATAACTGAAATAGCAATAAAACAAGAAAAATAACACTTTAACTGCAATAGAACATTTCTATATTTTTTGAAGAGATTCAATGTAATAAATAAACCGGATGAAGTAAGTAATTAAATTTTCTAATAACTGAGACTAATGCTATTAAATAAAAATGTAATACAAAAATTGGAAGTTGTAATAAAATATATTTTTAAAATTTAATTGGATGTTCGCAATTATTTTCTATTTTTGATTTGAAAAATATCTTGTAATAATTTTAAATTTTTATTAAGTTTATAGAAATCCCTTAAAAATAAAATTTCATTTTTATTATCGCCTCCAAACCAAATAAATTCCTTTCATTTCAGATTCAATTTTAATGACATCAATTATTTGAAAATTTTTCATTATACAAGCACACTAATAATTGTTTTATTATACGTGTATAGGGGGCAAAGTGAATTTATTACAGAGTTTGTAATATTAAGAGAGAGAGAAAGAAAGAGATATCTTTTATCTATAATACGCATTAAGTAACATCGCATTGTGCCAAAAATGAAATACATGAAGAATCGCCACTAAGGTAGGTCGAAATTTTCATGCTTTTAAAAGTATTTGAGCATTTAGAGTGTATAAATTGAGGCGACTGTTTAAAAAGTGCTAAAATTAAGATATTTTTTGTACATTATCGTATATTACTGGATCATCATAATGCAAATCATTTTGAATTTCTCAAAAGTTTTCTTATTGGCTGATCCCAAACCCTTTAAATGAAGTAACATTTAATAAACCGTTATATTTTGTTCACAATATTCAGATAATTTTCGTTTAAAAGACCGGATACTTTTGAGCTTTTTCGAGTCGACCCATAAAATATTTAATGATTCTTTCCTTGCCTATATGAAGCCTATACCCAAACCTCTGATAAACATTGGTTGACATATGCGAATAAAATCACCTCTGCAGTAGTGTGCTAAAACTTCTACAACTTCTGGAGTTGTACATATTCTCCTTCCAACATTTTCAATTATGTAGGTGTAATTCCGTTAAAGTCCCTTACAAATTACTCCTTTTCGACTTTTCCCGGATTAATTTAATCATAACTTCGATGTATATGTACGTTTGAATTTAATATACCTTGTAAAAGCCAAATTGCACATACGTACAATATTCATCTTCCTCCTATTAGTTGTTTGTTTTTGCTGATGTTCTCATTTTTCTCATTTTTAAAAATACCTCGAACCTATTTTTTTCGTATTAATTTTTGATAATCTCATATTTCATATTTCATTCTTTTGTACAAACAAAAACTATCAATTATTCATTTAGCCTAGCTTAAAAAAAGTTTTTCATTCCGACTACTGGATACTTAGTATAGTACATTAGTAATATATGGCGAAATGAGAGATTTTAATGAAAAAAGAAAAAATTCATAAAACGAAGAAGATGAAATTGAAAAGAAGAAAATTTTCTCATTGCAATGACCTACATTGCAAAGATTGAGGTATTTAAAAATATTTTAAAATTTGTAAAATATACGTACTCATATAGTTAAATATGTTTGACTAACTATAAAAGAACTACCAACTGCGAATGATATTACCGAAAAAATACAGCGGCAAACGGAGCATCAATAAATTTTAACACTATAAGCATAAATTTATGCTATATGTTGGGGGATAATTTTTATTTTATATAAAAAATAAAAACAAATATACCGAATAAATTTATAAAACATATAAGAAACATGGAAAAGCTAACAAATAATGATATTTTGTGATACCATCTCTGTATAGTATGATAGAAGCAAAAGAGACTTGAAATAAAGTAGTAAAATAAAAATGTTGTAAAGCTTTTGGGCGCATATTCATTTACGAAGTACTAAGCTATTATATTTACTCAGATGCGGCTCTGACTTGTTTGGTGCCCTATACGATTTCAAAAATGCGCAAACCCCCTCTCCCGCCACTCTCTTTGAAAGCAATAAACCGTATGGAAAAAAATTGTATAGTAAATCATAACTTTCTTGTAGCCTTATCAGGTTGAGTGTAAAATTAGTCTTGAAATGAAAGCATGGAATTATATTTCAACCTTTCTGTTGTTCAGTATTTGTTGATGGCTACATGTTATCAACTTAATTTCGGACAAAGGACAAAAAATGTTATGAAACAAGTACTAGAAAAAGTTGGCAAGAATTTTTATTTTTTAAAATATAAGAATTTTTTATGTTTTCAATGGCGCCCCTGAACGCCGGCGCCCTTTGCAAATGTTTACTTTGTATAAATGCTGGGTCCGTTCCTGTCTATACCTATTATCAAATAAATCATCCAATAATACTAAAGTTAGTCAACAGATTTCCAACTGTATTTTCCGTACATATACATGTAAACACTTGATAAAATTTTCTTTTGTATAATTGAGCAGCACAGGAAAATTGAAAGCTATATATTGTATACAGTTAATTGAGAAGAAGAGACACTTTTCGTTTCGTTTTTTTTTTTAAATTGGAAAATGTTTTTTTTTTTTTTGCTTTTTTATCTTATTTTTCCACAACATGACAAATAATGTTTAGTTGGCTTTTTTTAAGCATAGATTAAAACATTTAGGAGAATAAGTTTTAAAGATGGTATTAAAAGTTGGTGTACCGCTTTATAGTTGTATGCATACATATGAGATTTGTACATTTTCCTAACTGAATAAATGAAAATAAAACTATTATAATGGGAAGTGAAATTAAAAGTTTTACTGATGACCCTGTGTGAACTTTTTAAGACAGTTTCTTTATTTTTGTTTTTATTGTGTTTTTTTTTTCCTTAATTTTTGAAATATTTTGTGTATAATAATGACGTCGGATATTTTAGTGTATTATTGAGTGAAATTGAATTTTTACAAAGGAAGATGATTGCATAGGGTTTTTTGTTTTTTTGGCAAATCAAATATTTGATTTAGGATTTTTCACGACAATTTTTCGCATTTATTCAAGTCCATATTCTTTATTGTAATTTTAATCAAATATAGTTTTGGATCCAAAAATGGACCCTGATAAGCGAAACATTAGCATACATAATTTGTTAATATCACATATAGGTAAATATAATATAGTATTAAGAAGTTACATTTTCTACATTAATTGTAACGTATTGGAAAATTTCGTAACGTAATTTTTGTAACGCATTGAAGAAATTACGTTACGATGCATCGTTTGTTACAGTTATTACTGGTTCGCTGAACAAAACTTCTTGTTGATTCTTGTTATTTAAAAAACTGTTATAATGAACAGAAAATTAATTTCATAAATGGTTCGTGCCTATGCTGCAATTGTTCAAACTCATGCATTTTATAAATTTTGAATATAACGTCATTAATATTCTGAGGGTATGTTGTTATAGTTTTAAGCTAAGAAAGTAAAACGGAAGCTAAATAAAAAAAAAATTATGATAACCGCAGGAATAACATTTTAATCTATTAAATTTAAGCAGAGATTTCTATACTGTTATTTTAACTGTTTGCTTTTAATATTATTCTTGTCATATAGTTTTCCAATATTATTAACTTGTCTTGTATAGTAAAAAACTAAAGTTTACCCCTTTATTTAAATTATATAAGTACCATTATCATACTAGATTTTTCATTACATTTTTCTTTAACCTTTCATTAAGTTCCATTTTTGCTATTGCTTTGATTTTAATATTAAAATAACAAAATTATTAACGTGGAAAAAACAATGACAATTGAACAAAGTAACCAAAGACAATAATATAATAAAATTGATAAAATTGTTATTTCTTCAAAATGCATTTTAAAAGGTTTTACTTGAGGCTGTTCAGATGGAAAAAAAACCCTTAAGGTTTATGAGAAAATAAACTGTAGTTTCTTTTTTTTTCATAAATAAAATTGTCTTATAAAACTGTTATACTTTTAGTTTATGTTATAAAAAATTTAATTAAAAATATTTTTTTTTGGAAACTTTTTCAAATTACAATTAAAAATAATCAAAGAAACTCATATTGTTTATTCATAATTTTCGTCGGAATGGTTAACCTGTAAAAACAGGTTATGAATAATTTTTCATAATATGGTAACAATGATATTTTCCAAGTTTTCAACTTAAGTCTTTTGTAATAATGCACTGAACGTATCATAACTTAGCTTATTTTTTTTTAACCTATTGAACGAACTGGTTTAAAGCAAAATTTGGGTTTCTAATCTTTTAAGGCTATAATATATAGAGTAACTGAAATCTGTCCCACCTATCCATTCTAGTGGAATAAAATATAAATTCTGATTGTGAATGTCTATTGAAAATGGAATTTTGGACAGAATCTATAGTGATTTGAAAAAAATTGACGACTCTATCACAAAAATCCATTATAAACCCGCAATTATAAATGTTACAAAGCCTATCAGAAGTATTCGGTAGATTTTAAATTTCAAAAGGTAGACAAAACGTCTACCTTCTATCGTTGACATTCGTAATATGAAAAATTGGTTTTACTCTCCTATAGTTGACAAAATTCTATTCATAGACAACATATGACCTATAATATCCATTTTCTTCAAAAATTTCTTAGAGATTCATTAAGATCATAATAAAAATTTCTTAGATCTTTAAAAAATTTCTCATTTTTTGTTTTGGTCATTGGGTTTGATTTCAGTCATAATTCCTCTCATAAGTGCATAATGTGATTTACAAAAACGATATTGTTTAAAATTATTGAATTTGTTCAGTTTATATACGTTTGTAATGTTTAATTTTATTGTATAAAAACTGTGTCCCTAAAAAAATATCGGATGAATTTTGCATAAAAATAAAAAATAATGAAAATATCTTGCCAATTATGCATATTATGAGAATATGGGAAAGAAGAAGAATTTTATTTTTTCGCTGGGATTTGTAATGCTTGCATTTTTCACATTTTTCATTTATTTATTTGTTTGTTAACTAGCCATGTGATTTTGTCTTTTTTGTTTTTTTTTTGAAATAAATGACTTGTATTGTCTTTTTTGTTTTCTTATATAGAAAAAAATTTCTATTTTTCCGATGTCATTTGGAAAATGAAGAAAAAAAAATTTCACTACTGAAATCGAGAATTGTCAAATGAAAGAAAGTTTTTTTTTTTCTTAATCTTTTAAGTTCATGTTGTTTCTTTCAAATTGGTTATAATTCGAATAAATTCACAATATATGCATAGGTAGATAGAAGAAAAATATAGGTATATAGAGAAAATTTCATTTTAATATAAAATTGAAAATTGAGGATAAAGGCTGTTGACTGTCTTATAAAGATGCAAAATAATAAACAGCAAAAACAAAAAACAAAAAAAAAAACAGAAACTTTGAATAACTTTCGATGTTATTAATAAATTTTAGATAGTGAAGAATTTGGGAGTTTTCCTTAACATACAAACACATATACATAATTATTGGAAAAAAAGGGAAATTCTTCTTCCAAATACAAAAAGAAAAAAGAAGGTGGACAATATTAGAAAAGTTGAATTTTCATTTGTTTTTTTTTTTTTTTTTTTTATTTGTTGTTCGTTTACTTTACAATTTCAACAATGTATTTAAATGCTTTCGTTTTTCTTTGATACTTTAAATCTCTAAGTTTTTCTTTAGGCATATTGAATTTTCACTTTTATATATATTAAAAGTTCGGCATTATTGTACTCTAAGTCGAAAAGTGAAATTATTTTTTATAAATTCTGTTCATCTTCATACTTGTTTTTTAATTAAATTTGGTTAATATTATTTAATAGTATACGTATAAAAAAATTTTTACTCTATTAGATGATAATTAAAAATTGTAAAGAGCTTGTTAAGTTTTAATTATGTATTTGAGCATTAATAGAAGAAAATATTTTTTCTATATTAATAAAATAACAAAAATTCAGTCTACTAGTTGAAGAGACCATAAATTTTTACAGAATTATATGTAAAATGTGGTTTGCAGAAAAGTTTTTAGCCAGAATAAACGGCATTGTAAAAGGGGATTTTACATTATCAGTTTACCCAATTAAATATTAGAAAAGTACAGTAAAACAGGGAAAATTACGATAAGATGGTAACAAACGCTTGTTCCGAATAATAAGACAAGTTGTAAACTAAAATGTCAGGAATAAAATTACTTTCTTCAAAAAGATCAAGGTGGTTCAATTCTCAGTTATGTTTAAAACTTGACGATGAGAAGAAAAAAACTAATTTGTTTCGGAGGGAAACAAAAGAAATAAGGTATTCAATCAAACATTCCGCACTCATCAAAACTAAAATAACGGTATGTGGATAAAGATTTATAAAAAGAGCTTGGATGAGTTTCCAGGTTATGATTATATGGATTCACGTAATTGTCAATTAAACTTCAGTAAAAGCATTAACACTGAATCGCATTTGTCAGTGAAGATGATATTTCTTAGTATTTAATTATTCCATTTATAAAATTTAAAAATGTCTAATTACTGGAAAGTTTCCAAGATAATTGTTTAGAAAATTAGCAAACCAACAAGCAGAAGCGCTTCATATTTTTGGTGATGTGATTATGTGAAACGAGAAAGTAAATATGCTGGGATTTTAACAAGCAAAATCTTTGAGGTGCTAAAAGGCGAAGTGGAGGAGAACAGGCTTGAGCTATGGTGCCTTCAGGACTGTGGCAAGCAAAAAAGCTTTTGGGGCAATCACAACTTAGAGCGCTTTAAAGCGACCTTAAGGATGTCGAAGAATCATGTAATAATTCTTAGGGGTTTACTGATGGGCCACTGTAGACACTAAGAAAATCGGCCCTAAGTACTGTCGGGTATTGCAGATAATGATAGGATACACTTTCACAATGAGTGTGGAGCGTGGGTCCATAAGAGAAGAGACAGCTTGGATGGGCCCTCGTGAATGTTTCTCGGGCTAATCAAATTCCAGAGGGGGGGGAGACGGCACAACAGATCTTGAATTGGTTACGGTGTATTATAATCTGCAATCCATAATTTACAATCGTTTAAGTCAAAATTGTCGGAGAAAATCCTAAAATACTGAAGGCTGATTGGGAGTGATTATTTGATTCCCAATCATTATCTTCCGAATTCCGCGAGGTATACGCAATGATCGAATCACTTTTATTACTCTTCTTGGTGCGATGTCGTGATAAAACTGCCTTAGTACGATATTGTGCCAAAACAAAAACTGTTGAAATTTTTACAAAATGTCTCTCGAATTTCTCAACCCCTGGTACCACAATAATCTTGGTGAGGGAGGAAAACAATTGCATTAGTTTAAGAAAAAAATTATTCTTAGATTTTGTTTAAAATTTTCTCTTACAAATGAAAGGAAAGGCGAATTGACTCACAATTTTGGACTCATTTAATCGTCAATTCTTCATCATATTCAAATCTTCTTCATTATTTACCCATCAGTCATTAATTAATAATAAACACAAATACCATTAATTGTGCTTTTGTAGGAAAAACAAGAATAATCAAATTGTCTTTATTAACATTATTTTGAATATATTTGAGGTATTAAAATTTTATTAGGGTATATAAACTAAATTCACGGTATCATGATTATTACGGGTTATTTTTACAATGTTTTCATTAAAAAGATTCAAGATCGGAAAGATTGTTAAATTGTCATTTTCCTTTAGTTAAACAAAATATTTTTTATTGCAGCATTTATTTTACTTATTTTTTTTCTATTTCAATTAATATTTTTGTGGTTTTTATTTATTCACAAATAAAAATGTGCTCTTCATAACTGGAAAGACATGTTTTTCTAGTCCCAGTTTCTTTTTTTTTTATTATTCAAATTGCTTTCGTAGAAAAAAAAAACAGAAGAAAACATACAAAAAAGATGAGTAAGGAGAAGAAGATTTTGTCCTCATTGATAAAAAAAATTGATTTGTGTTTTTTTTTTTTTTAAATTGAAGTGAATCCTGAATCCTAGATACATTGTATCTATGTGTATGCGAATACCTACCGCTATGGTTTTATAATAAAACTTTTATTATCTATATTTCTTATAAATATTTCAATGTACAAAATGTTGATTAAAGTAGAATAAGATTTATTTTCAATTTAAATAATAATGGCGAAACGGCAAGTTATTTGATACACATTTTATTTTCAAATGGAATTTTAAAAGATATACAAAATATTATTGTGGTTTTTTTTATTTTTTTTTGTTTTTCTTCAATTTAAGAGCAATTTGAGAAATGAAATTGAATAAATTAATCCGATTGGACATAAGTCTGTTCGTCTATTCGTTAAATAAAATGATTTTATTACATATAAGAGCCATTCGGAGAGTAATTCTTGCAAATTATAAGGCATAAGGAATTTGAAAGTCATAATAAATTTAAGAACAAGAAAAAACTCAAAATAAAGCATATGGTTGCAAAGTTACAAATTTCATAATAATTTCACCATAAAACAATAATTTTAAGGTCAAAATTAGTAATCATCTCGTATTGCATACATTGAGGCGGAAATTATTATAAGGAATAATTACAAAAAAAAGGTGCACTAACAGAATATTTGATTTACACACTATTCCACATTAGAATAAATAAGAATCCGATGAAAATCAGTAATCGAGTCTGACATCGAATTAAACATGAGGAAAATAATAGAAAACTATCTGACTAACCTAAGATTTTCTGCCAAATTCATAAAAACAAAATGGCGCAAACTAATATTTTGACAGAAATTTTGCCAAAATTACCTGTTTTTGAATTTCTCATTGTCAGTTTATTGATTTTAAACATTGCTGTCACAAAAACTTGACATAATGGTGTAAAATGAATCTGATGTGTAAATGCTTGTCCGATTTTATTTTTGATTAAATATGTGATGTGTCACCTTATTAAGTTAACTAAGTTGAGAAATTTAATCTCAATTTTCAATTAATTGAAGTTAATTTTTTCAGGAATTTTAAAAAAATAAAATAAAATTCTGTTTGAAATGTAAGTTAATATAAAATTTAAAATGACATTTTTAATATATTAGGTAAATACTGTCAAAAAATAATTGCTTTAGGAAATATGAAGACATGAAAAGATATGTATGTAGATGAAAATTTTGTTCCATAGAGTAGTTATGTCTTAAATAAGATCTGATTCAAAGAAGTTATATCGAAATTTTTCGAAAAGAACAAAAATTTAAGAACAATTGAGCTCATATAACATAGAACTTTATGAAAAACGAAATTCTATACTGCATTTATTAAAATTGAATTAAATGAAATAATGCTTTTCACAAATCCTTATTGCAATCCAAACTTATAAATTTCTCATAATAATTCTATTTTGCCTGATTTGAAGAAGTTAGTTAAAAATAAAAATTTTCATATTATAAATTTAAGTTTAAGTTGACAGATCTGGTCAAATTATAATTTATACATACATATATACATAATTATGTATACTATGTATTATTTGCCAGAAAAATGTGGTTTAACCGCATTTGGAATATTAAAAGTTATAAAAAAAATGATTTTTAATAATAATAATTGAAACAATTTTATTCATAATAAAAACTAAAAAAAAATAATATAAAAGAAAACTATCAATTATGATTGACTGCATAATTTATTGATTTATTGAGAGTTTAAAACATTAACCTGTATATTTTCATATAAAATTTACATTTCAAATGTGTGACTGACTAAAATTGTACATTCAGACAACCACATTTAGACATTATCGTGATTACATTATAGATACTTGTGGTAGTAATTTAATTAAAATTCATAGAAATATGTGAAAGGAAATTTTATAATATGACAATTAAAAATCCAAAAAGTGGTAAAAATTCTAGACACTAGAAAAAATTATTTATAAATATTTGCATACAAAGTTGCATTTATAACATGCACACTGAATTCAAAGTGTTAATTCAATAATAAGTTTAAGAAACTTAAATTGTTTAAATAATTTTTAAGGTAAACAGCTTAATGACATCTGACAATTATATGTCAACTTGACATTTTATTTTAGAGTATCAGATTCTGTCAATTGATGGCTTACCAAAATTATTTTATGATAATTTTATGCAAATATCAAGTTTTAAAATTAATAAATTAGCTTAGAAGAAATAATTTTCAAGACAAGCAATTCAAATTAGGGTTAGAATACTCTTTTTTAAAAAACTGTAGACCTTTAGATTGTAGATTTTAATGGAACCGAGTGAGGAAACAGAATCTCTAATATTCCTGCCTATAATACTCCCACATCATCAAAGATATTAACTCTGGAGGCACCATATTAAATAAATCGGTATATGTTGTAATCTTTGCCACAAAATGTAAACGATCTAAAACAAATATTTGTGAACATGAAAAATTTATCAAGAAACATAGGTCTGACGATTAACGAAGAAAAAACGAAATACTTGTTCAAATGGAATTCAAATTAACCGTACAGTAACTACGATATTACAATAGGTGGCCACAGATTTGAATCAGTTGAAAATTTTACTTATTTGGGCGTAAAATTTGATAAATATAAAGATAGAGAAGTCGCAATACAAGAAAGAATTATGGCAACAAACCTGGCTTTCTACGTAATTAAAAAACTGCTATAATCAAGCCCCTTGTTGAGAAATGTGAAGTTGAAATTCTACAAAGCTTTGATAAAACCAATACTGAATTTTGGTTGCGAGTCCACGAATGAAGTCAACCAACTTGCATTCTTCGAGAGAAAAATTAAAAAAAAAATGTATGGATCGGTACAGGAAAACGGTAGAAGATACCGCATATGATTGAAACACGAACTTGATCAACTAATCCAGGGCTGTAACATAAAAAGATTCGTCAAAGCTCAAAGAATAAGATCATAAGTAAGAAGGAACATTTAGTAAAAATGGGAGTGGCATTATGAGCGGGTCAGGTACTAGTACCCGCTTGTGTGATTGTCACCTAGACCAATTTCTTACAATGTTTTAATTTGTTTGATGGGATTGATTGATAAAATATTTGGTCGTCTCCTTTAGTTTATTTTTTTATACACAAAGGTCTTATAACAATTTTAAAATAAATTATCCGGATGTATACATTGTATATTCGCCCGCTACGCAACATTGTTGCACATGATAGGCCGCCCGCTCATAATGTGCTAATACACCTGCATTTTTATTATTATTTTTAAAAATTATATTAGTGAGCTAAATGAACTGAAACATAGAGCATAATATATATTTCGTAAATTTGGGAAAATTCGTACACGATGCATACAAGCTTAGTTATTTTGAAAAACAATAACATGCTTTAATTTGAAACACTTAACTTGTGTTGCAAGTCAAGTGTTAGCAATAAAATATGCATATCGTTTAACTCATCTGTCATTCCGAAATAGTTCAAGAAAATTCAACTATAACGTACCGTTATTTGTTGGTGGTTGCATAGTATTGTCTCATAGAATTATGTTTGACTTGCTTTAATACTGTTATATTTTTAATTTTGATAAACATTTATAATTATTATTGCAAAATAATTTAGTGGAATAAAATCGTATAGCTAATGCAGAGTACTCTTATATACCAATATTAAAGCAATCGAAAAGAGAAAATTGTAATTAAATAAATAATGTTTGACAACACTAGTGTATTAAATTGAATATTTTAATATTTTACTAAATAAAATATTTTTAATAAATAAAATTTTTTATTCACATATTAAAATAATAAAAAATTGTAAATATAATCTTGAATTTTATTCTGGAATACTTAAAGAATTTTTAGTTTTATAAGGAAATAATAATTTATTATTTCCTTACACAATCAAATAATAAGATATATAAGATTACATGTTTGAATGCTTTTACTTCATACATGTTTGAATACCAACTTTCGTGTTATTATAAGCCCATACAATATGTATTTTATATTGTTAAAATGTTCAGTTTTATGACTGTATAAGATTATTAAATTAAAAGTCATAAACTTGTATGTATAATAATAAAAAAAAAAAAACATTTTGTCAAAAAATGTATAAAAAAATCATTAAAATGATAACCAGATTACTCACATTAAAATATAATGTTATAGTAATTTATTTTTCATGTAATATGTAAACTTCCACCTTGAAAGGATAAAACACTTTGAACACACATTCAAATATAAAATTTCAAATAAAATAAATTATTCATTTCCTGAACTTAAGTAACATTTTGTTGTTATACTACGGCTACCTGCTAATAAAACTAGGTAAATTCATATATTATTTTTAGGATTTTAATAGAAAACTTCAAGAGTAAAATAAACCTTGACTTAAACTAAAATCTATACATATATAGTTAGTGTTTAGTTTTAAAGCCTACATTCAAAAGTAAACAAGATATTTGCTCTATAACTAGCAGATTGTTTACTTAGAAAATTAAAATTTATTTGTACTTCCTATAAATTACTATATAAGTATATACATGTATGTATTACAGATAGACAATATATACAAAACTTATGACTGTGGTCTCAACCTTATGGCAATAATGTTTAAAGCACTTCAAATTATGTTTTCCTTCTTAATATAATATCAAGATAAATTGGGTCTCATATTTTGTTTTATTCTACTTAATTTTCTATGTATATATATATATTTTTTTTAATTTGTATACTAGAAACCAAACATTTGTAATAAAATTTATAAAAAAAATATAAAATGTGAAAATAAATAAAATAGCAATTATGTTCGTTTAAATAACATATACAGTGGTAACAATGAAAGAAATTGCAGAATGTGTTATAATTTGCCACATGTAGCCCTGTAGTTATACACCATAATGTTAGTACATAGCTGAAAAAAGTTATTGGTATGTATATTGTGTATAAATCATCTACATATTTTAACTTAAAGTTTTGTCTATACATTCAACTGAATTTTTTTTTTAATATTAGCTTGAATTAAGCTATTTACAAACAATTAATTACAAAAACAGTTTTTTTTATTTTTACAAAATAACCACATTTACTTATTCCAAAAGTTTAATTTATAAATGGAGTGCTTGAATCTGGGTTACCCCCTATTTCGACATCTGGTCGTTCAGCTACTCCCATGCTATTCTACTAATCTATCCACGCATTTAATCATCAATGTGATTAACACCGGACAAACGAGCGTGCTCAAGATGAGACGGTCGTCCATCTCGGCTAAGCCGATTTACCAGATAGGACAATTGTACGACCGATTTTAGCTGGGCATCGAACAAAGCTCGGTATTGGATGATCTAATCCCCAACCTTTCCGACGTTGACACACAAGCTCACGCAACCTTGACATTAGGTCGCTCTAGCTGCCTAAAAGTCTACTAATTAATACACTTCAACATTATATTTTAATATATTTATCGGGTATTGTAAAATATTACGTAAAGCAAAGATTACTTTTTCAAATTAAATCTAAGGTTTGAATTTGATTTGCTCTAAAACCGGTTTTATTTTGACTTGCACTATTTTATAATTTTCTGAAATGAATGGCAATTAAAAGAATGAACGCATATTTAAGTAACTGTAAATTTTTCAAAATTTTGTCAAAATATTTTCATAATTAGTAATTTTTAAGTATAAGAGACAAGTATACTGTATGCGATCGCACATTAAGTGTCAAACTTAATAAAATACCCAATGAAAACCGAAGAGAGCTTATGTAAAATTGTTGTCATTTTGAGTTATTTTTAAAATTTGTAATTAACTATAAGAATTAAGATTATTAGATCCAACATTTTGCATAATAGATTAAATTTTTACTATTCCAATAGAAATCAGTACGAAAATAGTAAAAATTTTGACAAATAATTTTGCATCACATTTCATTTTTTGCTCAAAAAAATTCATAGGCATAAATGCCAACATATTTTTTCTCTTTAATTCATTTCGTATGCTCTCAACTCATTTAATGTTCAATAATTTTTTATACAAGTGCCAAGTTTTAGAATATTTGAGACTTCAATACTTGGTTTATGTTTTATGCATTTTTTCATTTTTACTTTTCTTTTTTTTTTTTATAAATCATTGATTTGTTTTAAACTTGTTACATTTTTAAATATAGCAAGACAAAAGAAAGAGTTTTGTTAAGAAACAACTAAACGCTCTTTTAAATGTTGTTTTGGTTTTTTCTCTATATATACATATACATATATATGTATGTATATATTTCAAGGATTCATTTTAATTGACTAAACCGAATAAATAGAAACTGTAAGAAAAAATAAATATAGGAATAGAAGAAAATTTCAGAAAAATGTTTCAACTCCCACTCAAACTTTGTTACATGTTGGACAAGAATGAAAAACAAGGTCCAGTTCTTACTATATAATTGTTTATTCTTTTATAAAGTTCTGTTCTTTCTGAAAATTTTTCTTATTCTTTTTATAAAATATTGGTGCTTGTGCATTTCTATGTACCGGGTGGTTTTCAGTTCAAAATTTTGTATTTGAGAAGCTGTTAATTGAAAACTGTAAGTTTGACATCAATCTTCGGCATACTATTATGTAGGTCTATTAATTGAAAAAAAAAAGTTTCCGAACACAACTTTATCCTAGGTTTAACAGTTTCAAAGCTATAATATATTTTTTTTTTCCTAAAACCAATTTCCGGAAGTTTTAACACTTGGACCGGACCACCCTGTTACATACATGTCTAATATGTGTGTCTCTATTGTGTAGATATTACGTATAAAATTAGCTTAGAATCTGAATCTACCAGGTGAATATATGCAAAAAGTTTCTATTTCACAAATTGGATATCTCATAAGTAGCTATCACAATATATTTGTGGGCATTAATTTAAATAAAAAACAAATCGCTCAATGGTTTCTTCCTGCTTTTTTGTTTTTATTCTTTGTATTTATTTGTAGCTCTTTGAATGATCAATTGAGGGTTAGGGATAAATTCAAAAGCTGGCTATTATACGATTGAAAGAAAATTTTCTTTTAATTTTGTTTTTTTTTTTGTACATTTTAATTTATGTGTTGTTGAATATTATATAGTATGTAAGTAGGTGAAAAAAATCTGCAAAATATCGGGTTACCCATATATAATTTGAATTAAATGTAAATTATTGTGTGTAAGAGGGTAAACAATTGATAGAAAAGTTGCCACAAACTTGTGTGTGTCTCTTTTATTATAAAATATTTTTGTTTATTGTTTTTGTTTTCAAAATAAATTTTATATTGCTGCTATTGTGAATTTAATTTTACTTATAAATATTTAAAATACAAATATTTTATGGAATTTAAAAACAAATAATCTATACTTTCCAAATTAATTAACGACAACATTTTATGATAAAGAGACGCTCCGAAAAGTTTTCTCATTGCAAATTATTCTCAACTACTCCCAACTATTTTGTTCAGACAAAAGAGAATAGAAGCTTTGTATTCATGTTCGCAGTTTATTTCTTTATGAGTTTTAATTCATAAGTTATCAAACCATGGTATGTATGCATATTGTAAATCAAATTCGTTTCTTCACCGCTTTCTCAAATGCAACATGAACTAAAGTGTTCATCTCATTAAAAATGTTTGAAGAAGTTTTTTTTTTTATCCTACTTCGCTTTTTTAAGGAGCATAGGGCTGGTATTTGATAGTGAAGATATCCATGAATCTGTTTCTTACGTCATTGAATTTACTAGGTATAGGTGACAAGCCTTTACGATTGAAGAAGTTGCGATTATATTAACTTTTTTTGCGAAGCTCTTTTCTTTATAATTTGAACATAATTTGTTATTGAACTATGCTTTGCATGATTGTGATTCCGAAACATGGATATGTTGATGCCAAAACCATTCATTACCATTGACGAAAATTTTTTGGAGCGCAGTGTGGGAGCTTCTGCAGGATTTTAAAAATTATAGAACGCAGAAACAGTATTTGAGGCGATGGCACGTACATGGAATTAAGTTGTTTTTGACGGAAATTTTTTTAATTGATCCTTCTGGCAATAAAATGAATTCCAACTTGTGGTAAGCCGCTTTCTTGTTCTGTGTGTGTTAGAAACTTTTTAATGAGCCAGTGCAAAAGCACCATTGTACCCTGGTCACGCTTGCATCAACATCAACCACGATTGCAGACGATGCCCTGTTGCGCTTTGATTGCAGTTATCTAAATTCTAGATCCTCTGGACGTTGTATCCAACTCATTGTGTAGTGTCTTCAGATTATTTGAGAAAACAGGGATAGCATAGAACTTATGACTATTAGGGTTATTAAAATAAGCTACGGTGATATTGAGATTTGAATACTAGTCTTCAAAAACAAGTCTACAATCTATATAATACTAATTTTTTAACCCATATTTTCTGGTATTGTTGTTTTAGATAATATGTTTAACATTCGGACCGGAACTCTCTATAAATTTAAGTATATATACGTATATAAATATTATATTTTTTTGTGATTATTACAATTGTACAATGAATACTTACTTAGCAATCCAATATTTCTCCAAATTTATTAAGACAACATCAATAACTTGTTGAAAATATGACTGAAAGTTATTTAAATACCTTAAAAATTGATACAATCGAAAGCAAAAGCATTAACTTGCTTGTGGCAATAATTTTTGAATACGATATATACTTTCGTTTATAGTGAAGTGTTTCAAAGGTTTACAAAGTTTGCCATATAAACGATTTTTAATTAATTAGCACTTTTCCAAAAAATTTTTTGAAAAAAGTGCTTATTAGTTTCACTCTGTCCGTCCGTCCGTCCGTCCGTGGACACTTTTTTGTTTACAAAACTTTTACACCCCTGAAGATAGAAAGCTGAAATTTAGTACGTACATAGATCTTCACTAGAAACTTATTTCCGTAGAACAAAATTTTTACCTATCTCCCCCCCCTCTAGAAGTTATACCCCCCCAAAATCCTAAAAATGGCCTTTTTTAACTATTTGTTGCAATGAAACCATAAGCATTTTTGAAATTTTGCAAACGCAGAAAGGCAGTGGCTTGCTTCCTCCAGCGCGGTATACTATAGTTAAACTTTAGAAAAACAAAATGGCCGTTCAAATTTACCGTTATCTAAAGTCCTTTTTTTCCAAATTTTTGATGTCGTTTTTCTTTTAGACCCCAGTAGAAGCTTGAAATTTAAGGGACTTTTAGACATTAACAAATAGTTTATTTCGTTAGAAGCAAATTTTTTTCCATCTCCACCCCCTCTCAAGTTATCACCTCTTGAATTTTGTAAAATTTCAATTTTTGACACCTTATATTTCCGAAATCGAAAGTTTTTTCAAATTTCTATAAACACAGAAAGCTAACGGTAAATTCCATGACATTAAAAAATATAATTATTTTTCTTAACTCACACAATTAACCCTTAAAATCGAGCATTATGTTAACCCCTTTTTATTTTAATTTTTGCCTCATTTCAAAGATTACATATATGCGTCATCCTAAATATATGCAATCCTAGAAATAGTGTTATATATGAATGAAAATAATTTTAATAGTGTGGTAGGTATACATAGATTGTATTTAAAAGCAGAATTTTCACTTGTTGAAGGGAAAAGTGCCACAATACAAACCATTGGTTTGACCCAACTTTATTTTTTTCTCAGATTCGGATAAAGAAACAATTAACTGTGTGTTAGGCATCACTGGGTATATAAAACAAAACAAATATAAATGAAAACGCAACTATAACAACTAAAAAAAAAATTTAATTTTACTCTTACTTTATGACACCTAACTGTACTTACACTCTAACTCAATAAAAGTATAACATTTTAGAGCTTCATTTTTCTCTGTTCCATTGATCAATTTTCTCTTTTTAATAACAATTATATTAAGAAAAATTTCACATCTCTTCATGAGGAAATTGTTTTAAAACCACGATTTTTAACATAGACTTCCTATTTTTTTAATAATGACAAATAGACATAATCGTTAATCAAAATTATGTAGTTACATATTATGTCTACATACACATATACTTACGAGTCTAATGTGTATAAGTATACACAAGAATTATTTTTAATGTTTAGGAATTATCAAAATTTTTATTTAATCTGGATCAGTGATCGCATTTCTTCATTATGAAATTATATAGAAGGACCAATGAATTCTGGTTAATTCAATAAAAAAATAGTTTAGGTAAACTACAACATTGTTTCAGACTCAATTTGCTCATTTTTTATTTGCTATATTATGGTATAAATAGAATTATTAATCATACAATATAATCGGTACCTATAGTGCTTTGTAATGAAAGGATGGTTATGATTTTTGTTATTTTTTGAAATTATTAAGGCGACTTCCGTTGAAAAGTAAATATATTTTTCTTTTAATCTCGTTTTATAATTTCATGGAAGAAGTGCAAAAATAAAAATAAATTTTATTGCAAGTACTTCTAACGAGTTAATAAGTTCTAATATTTTAAAAAACAAATAATGGTTAGTATAATCGCAACACCTGAAATTAATTTGCCTACATCGTTATTGATTAAAATGAAGAAATTAAAAGATGAAGAAATTATATGGTTCTTATATTGTTCCTGTTGTGTGGTATTCTCAAGTTGATATACCATGCAATCATTGAGTCAATTATAAAGAAAACGACCCAATATACTTAGCTCCTTTAAAATTCGATCTAAAAGCCGCTAATAACAGTTAAAAATCAATATATTTTTTCTTCTATTAAGCCTTCTCAGAAGAAATTCATTAAAATCACAGTATAGATCCTAAAAATTTCATATTATATTCTATTCGGTTGTATCCTATTACACGTTATGTCTGTGGTAATGAGTGCGAATTAAAAAATTTTAGGCGAAGGGCACATACAGCTTGCTATGATCAGATAATTTTTCATTTAAATTGCTGCGTCCCATTCTTTCGAGTAGTTTTTAATACGAAGGTCAACCAGGAAATTAAATAAAGGTTGTATTCTCAAACTTATAATGTATTTAATTATTTTAATAACTTAATTATTCAGCCTTATTCTAGTAGACGCGTCACAACTGTGACTGCCGCATTTTTCACATTATGAAATGTGATGTGACAGCAGAAGCGAAACTAAACGTTAGAAAATTGTTTTCTTAATAAACAAATGAGAGGGAAAAGTATTAATACCAAATAGTAAATTAGAGGAAAAAAATAATGACTCCGAACTTTTTTTGGTATATGGGAAAGCAGAAAATTAAGAATGAAGAAGAAGATATAGAAAATTAATTTAACAGAATAATATTATGGACGCTTTTTGTAACAAATAGTGAGACGCGTCTAGTAGAATAAGGCTCAATTTATAATATTGACATACTTTAAAAGTGGCAAATTAGTATATTCGTTGTCTACCATGAACTCTTCTATACCATTAGGTACGTCTACCTACATACACTAAAATCATTCCAATATATGAGTATGTAATATTATTCCTTAGTACCGAATAAAATTTTTTTTTAATTCTTCTAATTCTCGTTTAAAATTCAACACACCATATATTTCAAATTATTAGATTTTTATTGATTTTAATCTTTTGGGTGATCTTATTCTCTACATTATTATATAGAGTTGCATCCATATTCTTATTTATTTTTGGTTCAATTATATGTATACGCATATAGATAAAGATAACAATAACTCTATAATACATTCACATAAAATGAAAACAACAGTTTTTATACGATAACATTATTTTACAAATCAAATGACAAAAACTAGGAAAGAGAGCGCTGATACATACAAACATACAAATCAAGAAAAACAAATCAGTAAACCTACCTATATAGACATATTATGTATGTATATAACAGTTAATACTCATGTGTATAACATTGAATGTGCATAAATGAAATAAATATAAATGTACGTATTGTATAATCTTTTACAAATAAACAGAAAGTAATAAAAGTTTTAATAAAAAAGAAGAAGAAAAATGAAAAAATAAAAATATTAAAAAAAAAACCTCCAGCATCGTCATCGTGTCTTTGTCCAATTAAGTCTAAGAATAACACCACTTAATGCCAAAGTTCTTAGATGGAACCGAAAGATTCTCCCACTTGGATCACGTTTGATTTTTCGCATACCATTCTGTAATTTTTTTTTTCCTTTTTAATTTTTTACTTATTTTTTTTTTTCATTGCTTTGTTTTTCATTATTTTTTTCTTATAATTTTTTTTTTTACATATTCTTAAATTCTGATTTGAACCGAATTATTAAACCAATAGGAGCTTACATATATAATTCCATTTCTATAAATTGTAGTTTTGTTTTCATTTGGAATAATGAAGTAATGGGATACAAAAAAAAAAAACAAAAATTCTTCCAACTATTTGAATTCATCATAGTGGACGCGACTTTGTCCTCTATTACCTTTATATAGATAAATAATTTTCCTTTTACTTCTGAACCCGTGAAGATAATTAATAGAAAAATCTAGCATATTTATTCGATCGTTGTTCATTTTAGTACATTTCCTTTCCTTTTTCATTTATGTATGAGCTGTTTTGTAGAAAAAAAAGTGATTTTTTTTTATTTTTTAATTTGGGGTTACCATCTTTCAAAACTGAAATTTAACAATTTGAAAGTTAGTTGAAAGGCCGAATCTACCTTGTATAAAATGAAATCAGGCTGTCATCCAGCACTAGGCCAGCACATCGGCGTCACTCCACAGAAAGCACCAACCACCTAAATCCATTGAAGTCCCTTGAAAAAGCCCAGCAGATCACTCACGGACATCTCTGAGAGCTCCTCCAATCTGTCGAATCGATATCCTCCCAAAAAGCGCTCCACCGGCTAAACTATTTATAAAATCACCAATAAGTATTTGTACTTGAATCGAATAAACCTTTGGTATGATTCGGAAATGCTTATTTGATCGATTAACCTTAGACATCTGATGTAGACATTAAAGCTTTTATTATTTCTACTAACACGAATAATAAAGTATATAATTCATTTCAGCCCAGTTTGCTTAAATATTTCCTAGAATCGTGACAAATTTTTGACTAAAAATTAATACCTTTTAATGGGGCCCAAAACCGCACTGTCACCTCCTAGTGGTGGGCCTCGGTAATGGCGGAGGATAAAGGGGAAATTGAAACGATCAAAGTTGCGTTCGTGTCGTGGTCATGTCTCGCGGCGAGCCTCTTACTTCGTTAGTTTCAGCGCTGTATCAAGGTGAAACAGCATATGCCGATGACTGCGTGGCTAAGGGGGAGCTTAGTCGTTAGTATGCGGACTTTGAATACCAGGCGTCCTCCAGTTTAAACGAGCCTTCCCATGTTATGCCGGGCTCTGGGTGACTTTACTTTCCCGCGCTATTCGTGGGACCAAAAATGGAAAACATAAAGAATAACGGCAAAAACAGCAACAACAAGAACAGCAACTGTGACAAACACAACAACTGTGCTGGAAAAGCTGAAGGCCTGCGGATCGGGTGTTGTGGCCGACCATCCCCAGAAGAGGGAAAGGTCGGAAAGCAACACCACTGATGCAGGGCCCTCAAAAAAGATGTCGATAAAGGGCAAAGTTGAGGAAAAGGTCCCTGGGAACATTCCTCAACAAAACCCGAAAATGACTTTTTATCGGGATGCAGTAGCACAGGTCAAGGTGGCCATCACTCATAGACTGCATCCAGAGGAAAGGCTATCCGAAGTTCAGATGGGGAAAATCAAAGTAGCCATCATGGATGAAATGGATAAAGTTGTGGACTCTCATCCACAATTCACTGCAGCGTTGCAAAGGGAGGGATGGATATCCGTAACATGCAACAATCAAAACACCAGGGAGTGGATAACCAGTGTCTGCAGGAAGATAAAGCCTTGGGACGTGGTACTGGATGGCGACGACATGTCCAAACAGCATGTCTGCGTCACCTACCTACCAAAGGACGAGACAATCGTCAGTCTCTCCAGGGACAAATTTCAAGATAAGTTCCTGGAGGTTGCTGAGGATGGATAAGGAAAAGGACAGGGGCTGCTTGATCACCTTTTCCGTGGATGATTCCGGATTGGAAGACCTACGGAAAGCGGAGTTCCGACTTTTCCTGAATTTCTTCCGTGTTACCGTTCGGATTAAAGGAAGAAAATCCTATCAAGGTGCTGGCGGCAGGGCAGGACAAAATAAAAAACCAATGCCCACCGCGACAACGACGAGCACTTCAGGCCAACCAAAAGAGCCAAAACTCATTGGAAAGTCTGAAGTCGCTTCAAAAATGGCGGCAAGGGAAACGGAAGGACCATCGACCAGCACGCCAAATACAAGTGTCCCGGGTGAACCAAAAGGGATTAAGCCCATTGGGAAGCCCGGAACTGCTTCGGTATTTGCTGTTGGAGGGGCTAGCGTGGCACCTGGCAGGGCAGGTGCCCACCAAGATGTGGCACTAACAAGGCGGCAATGGGAGGTAAGGCTCATGTAAAGCCTCTGTCTAAAGGGCCCATAGACAAAAGCCAGAGAAAATGATATGGCTGTGAGGTGCATCCAAATAAATCTAAAGCATGCTAGGGCATCTACTGATGCTAGCTCATAGATTTATGAAGGATCACCTCGATATCGCCCTTATCCAAGAGCCTTACATAGTGAAAGATCAGGTTAAGTTCCTAACAGGTGAGCTATTGTATGATAATACAATTGGGGGCAGGCCTAGGGCTTGCATTTTGTTTAGTAAAAGGCTAACGTATTTTCCCATTCCAGATTACTGCTCTAAGGATCAAGTAGCTGCGTTGGTGAAGGTGAAGTCCTCCGGGGGCTGGACAGAGTTCATTGTGTGCTCATCCTACCTCCCGGGGGACTGTGCCCACCCGGACGAGCAACTGAAGGATCTAGTGGACTTTTGTGGAAGGAGGAACTTCCAACTTATAATAGGAAGTGATGCCAATGCCCACCACACCGTCTGGGGAAGCAGTAATATAAACAAAAGAGGTGAGTGCCTACTTGAATTTATATATAGCGATAAATTAATGGTTATGAATGAGGGCAATAGGCCGACATTCATAAATGCAGTTAGGGAAGAGGTCCTTGACATCACCCTTTGCACTGAATTTATCGGCAGTAGGGTTGGTGGATGGCATGTCTCAAATGAGACATCCATGTCCGATCATAGGCAGATTAGGTTTGATATCATGGTCTCCGGGGGCCTGGCAGAAGAAATATATCGGGTACCCCAATCCACAGATTGGAGTCAATTTGAAACGCTCCTCATGGAAGGAATTGGATCTGTTCCTGTTTCTGTCAGAACGGTGATGGATATCGAACTGGCCAGCGAGGCACTGACGGCGGCTTTTACTAATGCCTACCACGGGAGCTGCCGCGCTAAGCCAAGGCGGAGCAATAGGAAGTGCCTGTGGTGGAATGACGAGCTTTCAAGGCTTAGACTAAAGACCAGAAAGCTATTCAATAAGGCCAAGGCGTCGGGTTCGTGGGAAGAGTATAAAGACTCACTCACAAAATACAATAAAGAAATTAGGAAAGCGAAGAGAATCTTGTAGAGAGCGTTCTGCAAGGGCATTGATGAACTCTCCAGCAGTGTGTGTCTTCACAGGGTGATTTCCAAAAAATAAACTAGCGGGTTGGGTCTAATGGAACATCCTGATGGCTCCATGACTGAGAACGGAAAGCAGACGTTGGAGCTTATGGCGTCAACGTACTTTCCTGACTCGGAGATTGTTCGGAATCACTCAAATGCGGTCATTGAACCGAGGGCATCCTGGCCCAGGAGGGATGACTGGCAACGCTCCCGTCTAGTCTTCACGATGGGCAGGATTAGATGGGCTGTTTTCTCTTTCAGGCCTTTCAAATCTCCAGGTGGTGACGGATATATCCTGCATTTTTGCAGAGGGGTTTCCAACATATCGCCAGAACACTGTTGGAAATTTTTCGTGCCAGCTATGCGTGGGGCTACATCCCTCAGGCATGGAGGGTGGCTAAAGTGACGTATATTCCGAAGGTGGGTAAGCGACCAAGCAGCCACCCAAGGTCTTTCCGTCCAATCAGCCTTGCTTCTTTTCTATTGAAAGCAATGGAAAAAGTGATTGATAGATTTATACGGGACGATGCACTGGGAAGCAATCACTGGCATGAATCTCAGTACGCCTATCAGTCGGGAAGGTCTACTGTACTCGCTCTGCAGAGTTTGGCGGGGGTCCTCGAAAACTCACTGGAGGTGCGGGAGGTGGCAGTTGGCTGCTTCCTCGATATAGAGGGAGCTTTTGACAACATCCCATATCATGTCATCTGTGAGTCGTTGCACAAACGAGGGATGGGTTAATCGGATGCTACAGGATAGGATTATTAAGTCCACCATAGCTGACGATATACTCTTAATCTCCGCTGCAAAAGGATGTCCGCAGGGCGGGGTTCTTTCGTTACTCCTGTGGTCCATTGTAGTGGATGATCTAATCGCTGCTTTCAGGGGCACCGGGGCGCGAGTCTGGGGATACGCCGACGATGTGGCCTTCGTCGTGCGGGTTAAATTTGAGAGCACTATTGCTGATCTTCTACAGCAAAATTTACGTGTTGTGAAAAGGTGGTGCAAAGGCGTTGAGTTAAATATAAATCCAAACAAGAGCACTTTAGTCGCCTTCACCAGACACAGAAGCAGGGATAGATTAACGAGCCCAATTCTGTTTGGTGAACGTATTAGTTACTCTAGGGAGGTGAAGTATTTGGGGGTAACCCTGGATGATCGTCTCTCTTGGAATACCCATATAGATAAAGTTATCGGGAGAGCTAAGGCGGCCTTGAGAACGTGTAGGAGCTTCATCGGGGGGACCTGGGGAATTAGTCCCAGAATAGCACTGTGGCTATATACGGCCCTTGCTAGACCCATCGTCTCCTATGCGTCGATTGTATGGTGCCGTAAGGCTCAGCAGGCGGGTGTGCGGGCCAAGCTGGAAAAGCTACAGAGGCTGGCCTGCCTGGGAGTGACCGGGGCAATGCGGACGGCTCCCACCGCTGCATTGGAGGTGATGATCGCATTGCCGCCACTGCACCTCCATATATTGAAGGAAGCTCGGCTAGTGACTTACCGACTTCTCTCTGGCTAGGACGGGGCAGGGCTAAAGTTGGCCCACAGAACTCACAGAGACTTCATTGAGAGCGATCCGATTCTAAGAATAACCATATCGGATACCTGTCTGCCGCGGTACAACTTCGACCACAGGTACAATGGTTCTGTTTCCCGATCGATGGACGTGTAATCGGGATGGTCCGGTACTTAGGTCGGGTTCGAGCGTGTGGTATGCGGAGCGTGTGGGTGTGAGTTCGGGCATATACGGTGTCCGCCCGGACACGCGTGTATATGCAACCCTTGACCCGTATTGCACAGCGTTCCAGGCCGAAATACATGCAATAGAGATCTATCTGAGAATCAATTTGGAAAGGGGGTATAGAAACCGCGCCATCTATGTGTTCTCAGACAGCAGGGCTGCACTGCTGGCGCTTCGTTCAGCTCAGGTTACATCCAAGCTGGTCTGGAGCTGCCTTGCTGCACTTATGGGATTGGCATCGGAAAACAGAGTGATGCTCATTTGGGTGCCGGGCCAGAGTGGCCATGCGGGCAGCGAAGTTGCCAATGGGCTGGCGCGGAGGGGATCTGGGGCTGACTTTGTGCAGCCGCTGCCTTTCTGCTGTCTGCCTTTTTCCGCCGTGGGTCCAGGCTTGCCTGCCTGCTCGCGGCGGAATGCGGCCGTCACTGGCGGGGCACGAAAGGGTGCCGTTATGCGAAAGTGTTTCTTTGATGAGCAGGAGCCGGGTTCGCACTATTGCGAATTTCTTTACGGGGCACTGCCCAGTGAAGTACCACCTGAATAGGCTGGGGAAGTCGGGCTCCACCCTTTGTGGGGGTGGCGATGAGACCGCCGTGCACATTTTCTGCGACTGTCCGGCACTGGCTGTTCGGCGCCGCAATTGTCTTGGGCATGGGTTCCTAAGTGTTCGGGAACTGTTGTCTAACTCCCTTAGGGATATCTCCGGCTTTGTGATTAGGACGGGGATATTATAGACAGGAGAGTGGGGGGGCTACAATAAGTCAAAAATGGCTGCGGTTGCTTGGGGGGTTACTCCTGTCCCACTCGGTTGCCTTAGAATCTACGAAATCTACGAATACCTTTTAATTGATCATCTAAATCTGGCTAATATTTACATCAAATGATATTTAAAAAGTCAGCAATATTGATAAATTTGAATATTTAATTTTGTAAAAATAAGAGATTTAAAAACGGAAATTTTCATTTTGATAAAAGTTTCTTTTTTGGAATTAAATGAAATTTGAACTTTTTCTTCTTTTTACCGACCGTATTGTGTATACAATAGGTAGGTTAGTGTATTTCGCATAATGGCAACCCAAATTTGACCTTTATTGAAAAACATAAGAATTAGATTTCTTTGAAATGAAGAAATGAAAGAAATGAATATGGGTACGGGCGTCCTTGCAACATTTTCAGTATAATAAAAGTATAAGGAGACGAAAAACGAAAATTGTAAATGAAAATGAAAATTATTTTTAATGAAATTCAAGTATACTTTTTTTGAACTTGTAAATTGTATTAGCATTAATATTAAGGAAACTGTAATAGCATATAGAAATGAAGAAGAGGAAACCAAAAGAATCAAAAATGTAAGAATGTTACACATTCCTGTTTTTTTTCTTTTAGTCTTAATATTTTGCTTTCAATTTATTTAAATTAACCTTGAAATTAAATAAAATTTATAATATTTGAAAATTCAGAATAAGAAATTTATTGAACGTTTTTCTATTGCAATTTTCTAAAATTTTCTTAAGTCTTCTTAAAATATGGACATTTATTGTTGTTATAAAAAATATAGATTGTAATACGAAATTGAATTTCATTTAGTGTCTATGAAGGTAATACGTGTATGTTGTACATAAAATGTTAAACAGTTTTCTTGTAAATCAAATATTACGAGTAGATTAACCTACGACTAATATTTGTTGCGGAAATGAGGAAACATCGTGGGAGTTTTGTAATTACGTAAGATTTTTTAAATGAAAGGAACATAAAAAATTCTCTAACGTAAAAGATAATTTGAGGTCTGCTATTTTAGAAATTTTAATTTCAGGGTTCACTCGATCCAATAATCCTAAGTATAGGTTTCGTATAAAATACTAAAAACTTAAAATGCGAACTTGACAGTAGCTTTGTTATAAAAATATTATATATACGAGTATATATATATAAGAATTTGCAAATTTAAAATGAAGTCCAACTAATATCAAAATTCAGAGTTCAATGTAAAATGCGTAGCATATAGTAGATTTATTTGATGAAATAAAAGTGACAGAGAAAACTCCCATTAAGAATATACTTTTTTATCCTGTACAAGTGATGTTCAAACATATATAGAATTTGAAATATAAAATCTCCTATTAGGGCGGATTATAAATTTTAGTTGACGTTATTGCAGACTCTTATTGTAGACTCTTAAGTACTAAGAGTATTACGATATAACAAATACAATAACTTTTGCATATATGAATGTATATACAAACTTCAAAACAAATTCGATTATTGCGACAGTATTTAACAGTGAACTTTGCTTTCTAATAGTGCCGAACAATATGAAAGTACATAATTAATAATTTGCAAAACAAAAATAAATATGGCGAATAATTTTTTTTACGTGGTTTGTATATCAGATAAACATACGTGTTATTTAACTAAATCTCTTGAGTTCATTGAACGATTTAAATTATTATTGAGGCAGATTTGTTACTGTTTGGTTTGCAGCAAATATCTATGTCATAAAATATGACATTTATTTATTAAAGTGACGGTTGACATATGTATTCTACATTCCTTGTCAATCACATGATAAAATCAAATGAAAACTTGTCAATATAAACTTAGATGCGGTTAAGTCAAAATGAAATTGTTCGAAAATTTGTTCAGTTATAAATAATTTAAGGACATTAAATAATTTTAATTAAGATATTTAATCAAAATATTGGGAACTAGCCCAATCGAAAAATTATTTTTAAGCAAAAAATATACAAAAAAAGAGAGAAACGTCAAACAATTTTGGAGAGAATCCGTTTAAACCCGTTATAGTTTCAATGCTCATATATTAAAGTAATTCTCTTATTCTCTCAATTGTCTTTCGATTCTCTATACTTATTAATCTAATTATATCTGTCATACTTAATATTTCGTCATAATTTAAAACATATTGTTCAAAAGGCGAATTTTTAGTAATTATGGCAATTTTCTAAAAGCATTAACTCCGAAGAGCTATTTTGCCTATATAAAATAACAATTTTTTTATATAGCTATACAATATTTTTATTCACAGCAATTAAGAATGTTTTATAAAGAGCACTCAATATTATGTGTGAATTAAATCTGGAATTTTTGAAATAAAAAAAAAAATAGAAAAAAAATTTATGAAATTAAGTAAAAAATTATTTCTTTTTATATAGAACTTTAATTTACAATTATAAGAAATATTGTTAAAAGAATAAAATAAAAATAGTCATCTTCTCAATCTATGGATATAGTTGGAAAAATGATTACGATTCCACATCAAAATGGTAAATAAATGAAAATAAATGGAGAGAAAACGTTAATGGAAATATTGTGTAATTATTTGGCGTGGTTCAAAGTATTTTGTAAATTTAACACATGGTTTATTCTATATAGTATCTATACTTGTATGTTAAAAGTTCTAACAAGAAAGAGTTTTGTCTCGAACGTTCATTGTTCCAAGTAGGTGCATAATATTATATAAGAATCTTTTACCTCAAAAACTAGAACCGAAAAAGCAAAACAAAAGAACGACAAAGACTTAAGACATCAAAAGAATTCCTTTTAAAGGTGCCAATAATTGCACAAATGCCATTCTCCATGAAAATAATTTGTTTTTTTTTTTCCGTTCTTCTGCTTCCATTTTATTAGAATTTTTTGGTTAATTTTAGCGATTTGTTTTTTGTTCTTATATTACGTTTTAATGAAATTATTATTATTAAGCGTTCCTTAAAAGTATGTGAAAGCAATGATTTTGCAATTTTAATATTTTTTTTATTTTTGTTTTATGGCCTTCGCCTTGTATTCCTATATTCTTTGGCTGATGACTTTAATAATATTTTTTATTGTTTTTTTTTTTATTTTAATTTTCTTTTTCAATTTTCATTCAGTTGTAATTAAAATAACAATAGGTTTGTTTGGTCCTTTGAAGGTTGAAAGAGAGGAAAAACGAGAAAAAATAAAATTGATCATGTCAAGTCTGTGATACCCGTACGAACTTGTTATTTGATTGGCGAATTTATAATACCATTTGTTCATGTGAACGTATGTTCACGCGGGAGTAGTGGTTGCTACCCAAACCACAGCCTTAATAAATTCCAATTTGAGAATAGTATTCCGACATTTGATATTATAAATTGTTTATAAACATTCGGTGTGTTTAGCTCAATTAGTATAGCCTAGCCGTGAGCACAGTGGAGGGCAGATGGTCAGATATGGTTAAATTGACTCAAAGTTCGAAGCTGATCCAAAACATGTATGTACTTATGTCTATATCTGAAATCATTATTTCTTAGCATTAAGAAATTACAACCGGTAAGATAAATTTATAATACCTTTCCAACATACGTTCGTTTGGGTATAAAAATTATCATGTAAAATCAATTATTGGATTTCATGTTTGCTTTTACACACAAGTCGAATACTTTAAAAAACAAAAAAAAATGATTAAAATGACATTGTATATATAGTTAAAAATAAAGCTATGTGAAAAGCCATCTGGTGTTAAATCTATACACATTTATGGAGATGTTATGACTAATTATTATTTTGTAAATTAATCTTAATTTTGCGAATTGTAAGTTCTATAGAGGCATCTGCGATTGCATTATAACTTTAATTCAAGAATATCGTCTAAAACTGCTCCTCTATAAAATGGTCAATTTCTAAATAATAATAGTTTTTTGTTGAACAAAATGTGGGTAATTTTGGGTTAATCGCAGGGAAAAAAGTGAAATTTGTTTTATTCATTTATGATGTTTTTGAAAACTAAAATGGTTGATTGGATATTAAACTAGGTTATTAGATCTATAGGTTAATCTGCACTCGAATAATAACAAAAATGTAAAAAAAATTCATTCTAAATTCTAGTAATAAAATAAATATTAAAGTTTATGATCAATATAATCTGATGAAAGATTGAAAAAATTTCGGTAAACCTGAATGATGAATCTGAAGAGGAGAAAGATGCAAAAAAAAAATATTTGTCCTAATTGCCTAATATTAATATCTATAAGGAACCTTGTTAAATTTCCAAACAAATGTGTTAAAATCAAAGTCGTTTGCAATAAGAGTCACTTTGAGAAGCGATTCTAGCATTTTGTTATAAAATTTTCATAGCAATGATAAAAAGACTTATCTTTTGCATTATTGAGCTCAAATTTCCTTCGCGATTCCGTTATAACAGGCTACCAGACGGTATGAAAATAAATAAAACTGAAAGTCAGCGTAAAACTTTGCGTTGATTTAGACATATCCTTCCGTCTGCTTATTACAAAATTTTCATAAACTTTTTCTTTTTTGCTAAGGACGAACCCTATCGTAATTGAATTAATTTAAACAACGGATTCAGGTAGCTCCTGTACAACTGAATGTGATTTTAAAACTAATAAAGAAATGAAATTTTGTGTAAGTGTTCAATTCCATTTTACATATGTTGGGAATATAATAAAGATGGCTGCATGAAATTTGACAGTCCAAGTATAGCCCAGATAGAAGTTTTTATGGAATGGCTTAACAGATTTTAGTAATCATACAACTATCAAAGCTAATTCTAAATATTTCAAGGCGTTTTAATTGTTTTTTTTTTCATTTTTCGACGCCCCTTCATCATTTTCCATAATTTGGTCCCCAACAAAGTGATAGTTAATAATAACGTTATGAGTAGTATAATAGTACTTCTCCTATTGATTTCATATATAAAAATAACGTGAGTGAATGAAAGGCTATTTTCCCGGTAGCACTTCTACGAACAATCCAATATACAAAAAAAAAAGCTCGAGCTATTAAAAACAAAAACAATAAAATAAAAAATAAAAATTATCAGCAATGCATTTAGTGAGAATTAAAAAAAAGAGAGAAACTGCGAAAAAAACAACAAAATAAATTACAATGCAAGTTTGCATGCATTGAAATGTCGATCAGAAAGCATAATAAGAGAGATATCGTGAAAATAAAAACATCAATACAAATTCAAATAAAATAGCAATATGAATAGCAATGGAATGTCAGCAAAGTTTCGATGCTGATAATGTATAATTTTTAAAAAAACAAAAATATGCATCGCAATGTAATATGCACAAAACCACGTTGTTGTTGATGAACAAGCTGAAACAAGAAAGCTTTTGTAACAAAAATCAAATAGTAAAAAAAGAATCACAAAATGAACAGAAAAAAACCAGAATAAAAAATGTAGTATTTAAAAGTAAGTTAGATTAGTTATGATTTTTTAAAATTAAACTGAAAGTGTACCTATATTAAGAAAACGTAAATTATAAAAATATTTAAAGCAAAAACTTCTTTTCAATGTAATTCTTGCATTAAGATATAAGAGATATTTTTTTTTATTTTGCAGGCGGTAAGAGGTAGTCGATACCGTTAGCCTTTAACGTTTATAAAAAAAAGATGATAATATCTGCATGCATTATGTTTGTTTTTTAATACAAAAATAATGAACCTGAAAATATTGCTGTAAATTTTATAAGAAAAAGACAAATTTTTCATTTTTTAAGTTTTTTATTGCATTAAAATATGAATCAGTGATTATTATTTAATTTTGAGGTTAAAAAAAATGTATTTTATTCTTTTTTAGATTTTACTTTAAAATATTACAAAATTAAAATCAGCTTTCTATTCCTCTTCAAAGAATTTCAAAATTGGTGTTTGAAATTCCGTATCGTCTCGCCCCGTCATGACCATTTTTAACTTAGGAGATATGGTGTAATCCGTTATTTTCTTGACAGTAATAAATGCAGAGTATCTGCTCGGTAAAAAATATTGGTGGGTGTCTGTTTCGAGTAGAACTTTCTTCCCATATTTAGTTTTAATAACAACGGCTTTTGTTATACTGTAAACCTTGTGAAGTTCCAAGTCCTCGCTTTTCATCAAAGGCTTGTATGATGACACATTTGACGCTTCTTTTAACAATTCGTTGAAATTCTAGTTTTGAAAAGAAAATAAAAGTTAGATTTTTCTATAATGTATTAAAAATAGATATAAAATTTTTTGGATTAGAATAACTTACCATTTCAGAAAAATAGGAATTAATTTTTTTTTTATCGAACGCTCTTAAGTGTTAAAAGTGTTTTATGCTTATTCCTTAGAACAGATGTCTTTTTATACTGCAAAGGTGCTTCAAGATGCAAAAAAAAAAACTGGAAATGGTTAATTATTTTATGCAACATTAAAATTTATGGTGTGTTTTTTTGTAATACGATTTGTTTAATTTACATTTGTGATTTCCCTCCTTAAAAAAATAATTTTTTCTTAAATGGAATTAATATACCCCAATTAAATTAAGAAAAATGTTTGGTATAAAAGCAGTAGGATTTTTGTCTTTTAAATATCAGTATTATTTTGATTTTACGAAGTCAACTAATTTTGGTAGAATACTACAAAAGACAACCTAAGTTTAAAGTTCAGCTGAGTCTGGCTGAACGGTATTCTAATTAAAAAAGTTGATTAAACGTTACTTTTTCGTATTAAAAAAGTTGCTTGAACGGTCTTGTTAAAAAAGTGTTCAGTAATTTTTAAAGAAATAAAATTTGTGAAACAAATTATTTGTGGTTTTTTTTTTTTTTTAAAATGTTTGATGAACTAACTCCAGAGCAAAAAAAAATACTTTTGCAAGCCTGGAAAGAGTTAGATGAATGTTTTAAAAGAAACAATCATGATATAAAACAGCTTCCTCACACGGATGAGGAAAGAAAAAATTACTTTAAAGATTTTACGAAAGAAGAATGGAAAGCTTTTTCCGAACTAAAAATAAGTGATAAAAATGAATAAACCGAAGTAAAAAAGAAAACAAAATATAAAAAAAGTACAAAAACAGAAAAAAATAAGAAAAATAAAAAAAATAAAGAAATAAAAAAATAAAGTTAAAAAAAGAAGGAATAAAAAAAGAAAATAAAAATAAAAATTTATATTTAATTTTCACGCAGAAAAAAAGGATTTCCAGTACACAAAAGGTGATTTTTGTAAAAATATATTGAATTGTTTATTAATATTAAAAATCTTTATTAAAAATAAAGTATAATAGTATTTTGTTATAATATACCTAGTACTTCAAAAAATAAAATAATGTTTAGTGCACATAAGATTGATGTGAAATTTTTTTTTCCACTTTTCCCTGCAATTACCAAATTCTTAAATATAATAGTAAAAGCCAAATTTTGAAATATCTTAGTTTAAAATTTTGCTTTTTTTTTAGAAAAAAATAAATTACAAAACAGACAAATTAAAAAAAATGGATCCGGTAAATAAATTAATTTTAAAAAACTTACATTTTCTGTATTAATTATATTTTTTTATTTTAGATAAATTTAATAGAAACATTTTTTATTAAATTTTCCGAGTTTGTGACCGATTTCACAAACAATTTTATTCTAAGGAACAGAAATGCTGAGCAGCCTGCGTCCAACCATTTGGAAGAAGAGGTCGGGGAAAACATTGATTCAATTTCTGAAGCGGAAAACATTCCTCAAAATAATTTGGAAAACGAAATTATACAAAAAGGAGAAGGTTCAAATTTGGTAAACGTTATACACCAAATAGAAAAGTTCAATAAAAAGTTTGGTGTAATAACTAAGGAAATAACTTTTAAATTTAAGGACTTTGACGATGAAAAGGAATCTTTGTTTGACCACTTGAATAAGTGTTTCAAAAAAATAATTATGATTGTAACACAAGGTCGTGACAAACAGGATTTAATTGGACTCAAAATAGCTATTCCAAGCATGGAAAATACAAAACCCATCGGTTTGAGTTTTAGAAAAATTGAAACTTTAGATTCCAATTCCATTTTAGATTTGTTTTCATCGGTTTCCCAATCAAATACCAATTACATGGTTACCGATTTATTAGAAATATCCGCTACAATTGTGCAAGTACCATCAGGAAAGGGGCGTGTTAAAATATCATTTTTATCAGATACTGAAATTTTAGAAAAAAAAGGAAGAAGTATTGTTGATAAAGGGAAAACTAATGATAATACATGTTTACCGCGATCTATATGGGTTGGTAAGATTCTAGCTGATCAAGTTAGTGATACAATCAAAAAAAAATATTTAAGAAAAAATTCGAAAATACTAAACTGTAAAGTAAAAATGTTATGTAATAAAGCCAAAGTAGATATTAATGAAAAAAATGAGTGCGACATTGGGGATATTTTTAAATTTCAGAAATATTTAAAAAATTATAATATATTTTTATACAAAAATAAAAAAGATTTCAACGAAAAAATTATTTTTCGCAATACTAACCTTAAAAGAATAAATTTGTTTTATTTAGAAAATATGAAGCATTTTATAACTATAAAAAATGTTTGTAAATTTTTTAGCAAACAATACGAATGTAAATTTTGTTTCACATTGTATGACAACAGCCACATTTGTCCACTAGAATGTAAATATTGCTTAAGAAATCCTCCTTGCGATTTTGTAAATGACAATTTTATAAAGTGTATGGATTGCAACCGTCGTTTTAGAGGTCAAATATGTTTTGCAAACCACAAAAAATTAAATTCCTATAAAAACTTTTCTGTATGTTCGCAAATACAAATTTGTCAGAAATGTTTTAAATATTTTGATTTGCAAAAACGAAAACATATCTGCGATGAAAAATATTGTTCAACATGTGGAAAATTTGTTGAAAAAGATCACTTGTGTTACATACAAAAATATAAAAAAAATCCTCCTAAACATTTCTTTATAGTTTTTTTCGATTTAGAATGTACACAAGAAACAAAAAAAAAAACCGCATTTTTACATGAACCTAATTTATGTGCTGCACACTTAGTTTGCAATTTATGTTGGAAGGAAAATGAAAGTAATTTTGAATGTATGAAATGTAAAAAACGGACATACATTTTTGAAAATTGTGCTAAAGAAACATGCATAACAAAATTTGTAAATTTTCTCTTAAAAATTACTACAGATCAATCAAGAAAAATTTGTTGTATAGCACATAATTTCAAAAGTTATGATGGGCAATTTATTGTAAGTGAACTTTTACAAAGAAATAAGCCAGTGGTACCGATTATGGGAGGTGTTAATTAATGCAGCCAACTGTACTTTTTTATCATAAAAAAAAAAAAAAAAAAAAAAAATATAATATTTCTTAAAATAATCTAAAATTAGTATTGTTAATACAAAGTCTTTAAATGTGGTAAAAAGGATATATTGTGATTTAAAACTATACATTTTTTGTTGTAGCAGGTAGTAAAATGTTTTTAAATGATCTGAAAATAATCTAAAAATAATTTGAAGATGCACATGTTTTTTATTTTTATTGCTTAGCCTTATTTTTGAAGATAAGGATAATAAAATAGTAGGTAAACTTGAAATGGCATAAAAGATAAAGAATATTTTGAATATACATACAAAGTTAAAATACAATCAATTTAATATTTGTTATTTATCACATTATAAAAATTTCCAAAATAATAAAAATAAATTTAGTAAGAATTATGTATCTAATTACTATTAAGAAAAAGAGTGGGAGAAATATGTAATATAAATTTTTTGTATATAAACCATAGATTTAAGGAAATAAAGTGAGTTAAAAATTTAGAATACAGAAGACACACTTCTTTTAAATTTTGACAGAGAATTATTATTGTTATTAAACGCAGGAATCCTAGTTTAATACTATAATAATTACTTGTGACGAATTTCGAGTTAGAACACGCCAGCTATTTATTTTCGAGACAGAAAGTCATTATTTCATTGAACGTAGGAATCCTAGTTCTTTGTTGTAATAATTATATGTGACAAAATAAAATCAGCGAGTACAGGAGACAATAATTTTTAAGGAAAAAATTATAATACTTTACATGTTTTGGTGACCCCGACGTGATACCGACGTGATCTGAGTTATACAATCGAAAAAGCATTACACACTCATCATGGAACAAGCAGCTAAAGATCAACTGTTGTTATCAAAGCAAATTAAGACGTTGCAGCAAACGTATTATCAGCTAGCCGAGGAAAGAAGATCGGTTAAGTTGATAAATGAAAGGATCCATAAGTTAGATGACTTGTGGAAATCATTTGAAGAAAAAGATGAGATAATTCGATTGAAGTATGGTACGGAAAAATCTCACTTTTATTTTACCGAAGAGTTATATCAACAAGTCGAATCATTATATACTACATTTCGAGAAGATTTAATGAAGAATGCCGAAGCTAAATCTAAGGGCAGCTTAGGCATTGATGAACCGTCGAATAAGATTGAAGCATTGGATGTAAATGAAGGAAGGGTTCAGTCATCAGATAGTGCTAATACAACAGAAGGAGATGACAACTCCCCAGTAAACGAACAATTACGGATAGCAATCAGAAGCAGTAAAAGAAGCTTGATTTTATTGCAGAGATTTATGGATGAAATCTCATTAAACAATAAAAGCAAAGAATATTACGAAACAAAAATACAAGGTATTGAGAATAGGTGCAGCACCGTTCAACAAGATGATAGAGAAGTATGCTCTAAACATGATGATCCTGATAAGCACGGCTATAATCGTGAGCTAATACATCAAGTATTAAAGAGGGCGCAAGATCTTATGATACAATTAAAAGAAAAAATGAATTCGACAAATAAAAATAAGAATAATGACACATCATTTAACATAAAAAACAAGTTACCAGCTATTACGATACCGACATTCGATGGAGCCTATTCGAATTGGATGCAGTTCAGGGATATATTTACAGAACTGATTCACAAACAAACACTTCCGAATGTAGAGAAGATGTTTTATTTAAAAGCAAACGTTCAGGGTGAAGCAGAAGCCCTAATTCGCCACTTGACAATATGTGAAGATAACTATTTTTTAGCGTGGAAAATCTTGAGCGAAAGATACAACAACAAGAGATTATTAGTATCTACAATAATTGAAAAATTTCTAAATCAACCGAATTTGATTGCTGGGTCAGCTAAATCATTAAAAAATATGTATGATGTAACAAAAGAATGCGTTTTATTATTGGAAAATTGGGGGTTGGAAATTGATGGAAGTTGGGATCCAATAATGTTGCAAATTTTATTAAAAAAGCTCGACAAAGATACGCATTCATACTACGAACAGTCACTGAAAAATCCTAAGGAGTTACAGTCATTACAAGAATTTTTGAAGTTTATCGAGATGAAGTTTCAATCATTAGAGGCTGTAGGTTCCAAACAATTTTCTGCAATGAAATATAAAACAACATCAAGTCAGAAGGCTTCATCATTTTCAACAACATACAATCCAATAAAATGTCCAATTTGTGGTAACGGACATTTAATAATTAGTTGTCAAAAGTTTACAAAAATGACAGTTCAAGAACGAGAGGCTCAAATTAGAAAGCTGAATTTATGTTTAAATTGCTTTAGATTTGGACATCAAAGAAATACATGTTTTTCAAGAGGATGCAAGAAGTGTGAGGCAAAACATAATACTATGCTACACAAAGAAAGAACTATAAATCAACAAAGTCTATTTAAAAACAGCAAATTAGATGCAAGCAGTACCAGCCAAGCAAATTCAACAGTATGCAGTCATCCAACAAAAACAAAAGTAGCAGCAAAGATAAATACGGAAATAAATCAAGATATAGGAAATGTAACTTCGAATGTAGGATCATCATTTCGTAGAAAAGAAAGCTATGTGTTTCTGGGAACTGCTCTAGTGTCAGTGACAGGAGCAGATAATAAACAACGTGATTGCCGTGTATTACTTGATTCAGGTTCACAAGTTAACTTTATTACCGAAAAATTACAAAAACAACTGAAGTTAGATACCAAGTTTCAAAAAATGGAAATAAATGGAATTGGCAATCTACAATTTATACCCACAACAGATCGGGTTAATATTAATGTCCAATCTAAAGTTAAAAATTTCAATATTAATATTGATGCCCAAGTCATTAAAAACATAACGAGCGATCAACCACAACGATTCATCAACATCAATGATTGGAATATACCAAAATCCATTAAATTAGCTGACCCCAATTTTAACCAACCTCAACGAGTTGACATGTTGTTGGGAGCAGAAATGTATGGCGAATTGATGCAATCAGGGCAGATTAGATTACAGCAAGATTTACCAATGTTACAGGACACAGTATTTGGTTGGATAGTCCTGGGACGAATAAGACAAGCAGAGCCTGTAGCATCTCTCACAAGTATTTCAAACCAAGACCTGGAGGATGAATTAATAAAATTTTGGGAGTGTGAAGAAATCGAAGAAGTGAAACCTTTAACGAAAACGGAACAACAATGCGAAGAATTTTTTAAAGCAACAACTAAACGAAATAATCAAGGGAGATTTATAGTCAATTTGCCTATTTTGGTTTCTCCAGAATTACTGGGAGAATCAAGGCATATAGCTCTAAGAAGATTTATTAATTTAGAGAATAAATTATCAAAAAATTTAGAATTGAAAAAGCAGTATACACAATTTATGGATGAATATTATAAATTAGGGCATATGAAGAAAATTAATGAAACTGATATTCCAAAACAACATTGTTTTTTACCACATCATTGCGTAATAAAAGAAGAGAGCAGTACGACTAAACTTAGAGTGGTTTTTGATGCATCAGCAAAAACATCGTCAGGACTTTCTCTCAATGATATTATGATGAAAGGACCAAGAACACAAGACGATTTATTTAACATTCTTTTAAGATTTCGAACATATAAATATGTTATCACAGCAGACATAAAACAGATGTACAGGCAAATTCAAGTCAACAAAAAAGATCAAAAATTGCAACTAATTATGTGGCGGTCAAATCCAAAGAACGAAATAAATTTTTATCAATTGACTACAGTAACATATGGAACCAGATCGGCTCCATACCTGGCTACGAGATGTTTAAATCAACTAGCAGCTGATGAATCAGTTAAATACCCAATGGCGGCACAAGTTATACAAGATTTTTACGTTGACGATATTATAACTGGTGGTAGCACTCTAACTGAAGCTATTGAAATTAAAAATCAATTAAGAAAGTTGTTGAAATCAGCTCAATTAGAGTTGCATAAATGGGCTTCAAATGATGAAAGATTGCTCCTGGACATACCAAAAGATAACAGAGAAAAAGAGAAAGAATTTTCAAATGATGACCAAGGATATATAAAGACTCTCGGTTTATCGTGGCAACATCAAAATGACATATTTTCATTTAAAACAACTTGGGTAGATAATGAAATAAAGTTAACAAAACGAAAGGTTGTATCAGAAACGGCACGGTTATTCGATCCTTTAGGTTTGGTCAATCCAATTATTGTTATCGCAAAAATATATATACAAAAATTATGGAAATCAAAAGTAGATTGGGATGAAGAATTGAATCATGAGTTACAACTAGAATGGAATAATTTCCGAGAAAGATTAATAGACATCAACAAAATCAAAATTTCAAGATACGTGGGAGTCATATGTCATGTCAGGGCAGAGCTTCATATGTTCGGTGATGCTAGCGAGAAGGCTTACGGGGCAGCAGCTTATTTGAGATTTATTGATTCATCTGGGACTATCAATTGTAAATTATTCTGTTCGAAATCTAAGGTTGCTCCTGTGAAATTATTGACTCTTCCAAGATTGGAGCTGTGTGCAGCACGACTCGCAACAAAACTTGCAAATAAAATAGAGTCAGTACTTAAAATTAACATTGATGAGACATATTTATGGAGTGATTCACAAATAGTGTTGTCATGGATCAAAGGGGATCCAGGGTTATTCAAGACATATGTCGCTCACAGAATTGCTTATATACACGAAAAAACAAAAGTTCACCAATGGAAGTACGTGAACACCAAAGATAATCCGGCAGATTTATTATCAAGGGGCATATGGTCGAAACAAACCAGCGAACTAGAAAAATGGTTTTATGGACCACAATTTTTACAATTGAAAGAAGAAGAATGGCCACAAAATCAATTTGAGGTTATGAGGTTAGAAGAAGAAGAGAGAAAAACGTCATTAATTGCAAAGGGTGAAGACAATGAAGTAGAAAACGATCATCCACTGTATAAAATCAATCATCGTAATTCATACAACGTTTTGCTTCGAACGATGGCCTATGTGTTAAGATTCATTGGAATAATGAAAAAGGAAAGAAGTGAAAATAGTTCGAAAGGCTGTTTAACAGTAACAGAGATGAATGATGCATTGTCATTAATTATTAAAGTGGTGCAGAAGAAACATTATTCGAATGAATTGAAGCAACTTCAACAAAGCAACAAAATTGCGAAAAATAGCAAAATAAGTTCATTAACACCGTTTTTAGATACACAAGGAATTATAAGAGTAGGAGGTAGATTAGATAATGCTTCAATATCGTACGATGCAAAGTATCCAATTGTATTACCAGGAGAAGAGTTTTTATCAAAATTAATAATCGAACATTTACACAAGAAACATTTTCATGCGGGACCACTAGCTTTATTCACTTTTTCTAGGCAGAAATTTTGGATAACACAAGGAAGAAATGTGTGCAGAGCAGTGACAAGAAATTGTATTAAATGTGCAAGATCAAATCCACAACTTTTACAGCAAATAATGGGCAATTTACCATCAGAAAGGGTTCTACCTTCAAGACCATTTAGCAATACCGGTGTTGATTTTTGCGGACCTATTTGGACACATTACTTAATAAGAGGGAAACGACCGCAAAAATCGTATATTGCAGTATTTTGCTGTTTTGCAACAAAAGCGATACATATGGAAGTAGTGTCTGACTTAACATCTGACGCATTTATTGGTGCATTAAAACGTTTCGTTGCAAGAAGAGGTTTATGTGAAAATATATTTTGCGACAACGCTACTAATTTTGTAGGAGCAAAAAATAAGTTAGACGAATTAAAAATATTACTTAGTAAACAAGAAGAACAAAATAAAATTATAAATAGTTGCGGCACTAACAATGTTCAATTTCATTTTGCACCTCCGAGATCCCCACATTTTGGAGGTTTGTGGGAAGCAGCTGTTAAATCTGCAAAAAAATTGTTATTTAAAACTTTAGCATCGGCTTCATTAACATTTGAGGAACTCAACACAATGGTAGCAGAAGCAGAAGCCGTACTGAATTCGAGGCCATTAACACCATTTTCTTGTGATCCAAACGATTTGACAGCGCTCACTCCAGGACATTTTCTAGTGGGGGATCCATTAATAGCATTACCACAGCCCAATATGCAAGACAACAAGATTACTACGTTATCAAGATGGAAACTTGTTTCAGCTTTACGCCAAGAGTTTTGGAAAAGATGGCATATCGAATATTTGTCGCAGTTACAGCAAAGATACAAATGGAAAGAGCCTTCAAAGAATGTATATCCAGGTATGATGGTAATTATCAAAGACGAGAATGCTCCTCCATTGAAATGGCCATTAGGTAGAGTAGAAGAAATTATCAAAGGTGAAGATGGGTTTGTACGAGTAGTAACAATTAGAACAGCAAGCGGTGTGTTTAAACGCGCTATACATAATATAGCACCTATTCCAATAGAAGATAAAGAACAAATAGAGAAGAAAGATGAAAATAAAAAGAAGAAAGAGAATGCTGAAATTATTGCTCCCAATAAAAGGCGAAGGATAGACAGTCCGTTCAGCGCAACAATGTTTTTATATCTAACAATTTTGTTTCTTCCGTTACTTGCCTTAGGAAAGTCGACGACACCCTTTAATGTAACAACACTTCAACCGAACGGAGCATACTTTGAAAAAGTAGGAAGTGGAAAATTAATTGCCACTCATTGGAATTTAGTGGTTTATCACAATATGTCCAACTATTGGTACTCTGAAGCAATGATTATGAAAGGCTTAACACAAATGAAAGATATAACTAATAAAATAAAAAATGCTGATATGGTTAAATTATTACTGGAAAAGTATGAGCATAAGATAGACAAAATTCAAGAAAGGAATCAACTTTTATTTAACAATATATCTCATTATGATCGCAAAAAACGAGGACTTATAAACGTCGTAGGCAACATAGCCAACAAATTATTTGGAGTGTTGGACGACGAATATGCTGAAAAAATTGAAAATGTTGTAAAAAACTTAGAATTTAATCAAAAGAAGGCACTTCACTTAATTCATAACCAAACATATATTATAGAAGCTACAACAAATTTATTGAAGAAAAATGAAGAGGAAAGAAACCAGCATTTGAAGATAATTCAAGATGAAATTGAAGAGATTCAAAGAACGTTAAAATTCTTGTTACCGCATGAACAAGAAGAGAAGGTTCAAAATTTCTTTTTAATGGTAGGGCAGTACTTAATGTTAATTATTGACGAATTTCAAGAAATACAGACAACAATGTTGCACATAATGAGAGATGCACAACATGGAAAATTCAATACAGTTATTCTAACACCAAATCAAATAGCCGAACATCTTGAGGAATTGCGTCAGATCATTCCAACAGAACAATTAAACATTCCATCATTAATACAAATATATGGAATGACAAGTATTAGCGCTAAATTTTCCAGAGAATCTATTATTTTTGTCATAAATATTCCCTTACTAAGAACAATGGAATTCGAAATTTATAATATTGTATCTTTCCCAGTAAAAATGAACAATTCATCAGTTGAAATAATTCCAAACACAAAATACATAATGGCCAATTTACATAGGGATACGATCTACCCATTATCTAAAGAAGAATTTTCGGATTGCGTATTTTATAAAACAAGTGGATATCTATGCAATCAACTGTATCCATTGTTAACCAAATCATCAACTCAACTGGAATGTGAGATTCAACTGTTAACTCAACAAACTATTTCAGATAAATGTACGCTTAAAATATCAAAATCTAGAAAAGCTTGGATACCACTATATCAGAAAAATGCATGGTTGTTTTCATTACACAAACAAAATAAAATAGATAATCTTGTTTGTCATGATCAAGCATACTCAATGAAATTACCAGAAGCCGGGTTACTAAAATTTTATGACGATTGTATACTCAAAGATGATGAATTTATAATTGAATCGTTTAAAAGGAGAAATTATCAAGTTAATACACCATTCGATGACGTCCAATCATTGCCAGAGTTTAATTTTACATTTTTTGAAGTTGAACATGTTAAACAGTTCAATGTTAAACATGAACCGTATATAGCTGCATATGGCAAGATTAAACAACAATTACAAAAATTAAAAGAACAAGATTATAGTTATGAAGATAACTCTCGTAATGATACACATCACTATATAACTAGTTATTTGGGTTTAACAATCGCCATTATCAGTTTTGTGCTCATCATTAGATTTTTAATAAAATTCAAAAATGCAACTATTAATCAACAAGCCACAATAGCTCCAGCTACTTCAAGACAGCAATATCATCTTGATGCACTAGACATCAACGCGGGGGAGAATGTTAATTAATGCAGCCAACTGTACTTTTTTATCATAAAAAAAAAAAAAAAAAAAAAAAATATAATATTTCTTAAAATAATCTAAAATTAGTATTGTTAATACAAAGTCTTTAAATGTGGTAAAAAGGATATATTGTGATTTAAAACTATACATTTTTTGTTGTAGCAGGTAGTAAAATGTTTTTAAATGATCTGAAAATAATCTAAAAATAATTTGAAGATGCACATGTTTTTTATTTTTATTGCTTAGCCTTATTTTTGAAGATAAGGATAATAAAATAGTAGGTAAACTTGAAATGGCATAAAAGATAAAGAATATTTTGAATATACATACAAAGTTAAAATACAATCAATTTAATATTTGTTATTTATCACATTATAAAAATTTCCAAAATAATAAAAATAAATTTAGTAAGAATTATGTATCTAATTACTATTAAGAAAAAGAGTGGGAGAAATATGTAATATAAATTTTTTGTATATAAACCATAGATTTAAGGAAATAAAGTGAGTTAAAAATTTAGAATACAGAAGACACACTTCTTTTAAATTTTGACAGAGAATTATTATTGTTATTAAACGCAGGAATCCTAGTTTAATACTATAATAATTACTTGTGACGAATTTCGAGTTAGAACACGCCAGCTATTTATTTTCGAGACAGAAAGTCATTATTTCATTGAACGTAGGAATCCTAGTTCTTTGTTGTAATAATTATATGTGACAAAATAAAATCAGCGAGTACAGGAGACAATAATTTTTAAGGAAAAAATTATAATACTTTACAGGAGGAAATAAAATTTTGAAAGTAACTTTTAATCACAATATTATTTTTATAGATTCCCTTAATTTCTTACCAATACCTTTGTCCAAATTTACTTCAGCTTTTGGTCTTGATAAAAATGAGGTTAAAGGTTATTATCCTTATTTATTTAACACGAAAGCAAACTATAATTATGTTGGAGAAATTCCAAGCACTGAAATGTTTGCTTTGAATAATTTTAACTCACATGAGCTAGAAAAATTTTATTTATGGTACAACAACTTGAAGAAATCAAATTATGTTTACAATAACAGAGAAGAGTTAATAAAATATTGCATCCAAGATGTAAATGTATTACGTCAGGGATGCTTAAAATTTATGAATGATTACCTTCAATTATTGAATATTAACCCTTTCTTTGAAACCTTTACTTTAGCACAAGCTTGTTTGACTGCATACCAAAAACATTTTCTAAAAGAAAACACCTTAGGTGTAACTCCCATTAACAATTATAGTAAAAAAAAAAATCAATCTTTAATTGGCCTAATGTGGCTTGAATTCAAAAATCAAGCTAGCTGTGGTAAAATTAAATATGAATATGATTTACCAGATTGCAACTTTACAGTAGACGGCTTTAATCCAAACACAAATACGGTTTATGAATTTTTAGGATGCTTTTACCATGGATGCGAAGACTGTTTCTTCGATAGAAATTTAGTTGTCCATGGGTATAAAATGCAGGCTAGGTTTGAAAATGCTATGTGCAAAATAGCAGTTTTAAAACAAAGTGGATATAATGTGTGCTGTGAATGGGAATGTAAATTTAAACAATTTTTAGAAATCAATCCAAAAATAAAAATTGATTTAAAAAATACTTCTTTGATTTTACTTAACTCAATTGATGCTCGAGGTGCTATTTTTGGAGGTCGCACCGAAGTATTTAAATTATACTATAAAATCCAAGCAAATGAAAAAATTTGCTACTATGACTTCACCTCCCTCTACCCATATGTAAACAAAAATTGTAAATATCCAATAGGACATCCTAAAATTTATAATTCTCAAGAATGTTTACAATTTGAAAATGATATCAGTAAAATAGACGGTTTAATTAAATGTGCGGTTCTACCACCGCAAAACTTATGGCTGCCAATCTTACCAATCCGCGCTAACAACAAAATGTTGATGGTTTTATGTCGCTCATGCGCGGAAATGGAAAATGTGTTGTATAAATGTACTCACAACGATAAAGAAAGAATGCTTTTTGGCACATGGACGGATATGGAATTAAAATTAAGTGTGAAATACGGGTACACAATAATAGAAATACATGAAATTTGGCATTATGATTGCGAAACTTATGATTCAATATCTAAAACAGGTGGACTTTTTACTGACTACATGAATTTTTTTATAAAATACAAGACTGAGGGTTCTGGTTATCCAACTGGTATACAAACTAAATCTGAACAAGACGCATACATAAAGGATTTTTTTGAAAATGAAGGTGTGATGTTAGATAAATCAAAAATTGCTCTCAATCCTTCACTGCGAAATCTGGCGAAACTAAAATTAAATTCATTTTGGGGAAAACTAATACAACGAAATGACCGTCATTCAACAACTGTTGTACAAACCATCACACAATTTCATAATTTAATACATTCAAGCGGTATATCAGTATCGGACATATTTACTGCCAGCGAGCACCAGGTGTGGATCAACTGGAAATACAATTATCCTGAATTGAATCCCGTTCTCAAAAATCAATGTTTAATAGTTGGAGCTTTTACGACAGCGCATGCTCGATGCTTATTGTATAATGAAATAACCAAAATTGGAAAAAATCTTTTGTATTGCGATACGGATTCTATGATTTTTGTTCAGCATACTGATAATGAGTATGACTTAAAGACAGGTTGTCAAATGTCTAAAAATACATTTTTGCGCGATTACTAACAATTTTTTAATTGTTACAGGTACTTTAATTGGAGATTTAACTAACGAATTTACATCATACGGAAAGAATGTTTACGGCACAGAATTTGTATCAACAGGACCCAAAAGTTATTCATATCGTTATTATAACCCGGATACTGACAAATACGGAGAAGTTGTTAAATGTAAAGGAATAACAAGTAATAAAAATGGAACATCACTAAATTTTGAGCACATGAAACAAATAGTTACCGATCCTTTTGGAAGCAATAATTTGTATTTCGTAACACCAAACAAAATTAAGCGTAAGAAACATTTTCACGTTACTTCAGAAGATGAAAAGAAAAAATTTGGCTTTACATTTACGAAACGTGCTTGCCGTGATAATTTTGAAACAATTCCTTATGGTTTCTTAAACAGTTAAAAAAAGGTAGGTACACATAAAAATTTTGTATATAAATTCGTGAGTTTAAAATAATAAAACTTCATTTTTATTTTTACATGTACCGAAGAAACATGGCACAAAATGTATTAATAGCAGATCTACAATTTATAGTCGGAAGTAATAATGAACTTTACCTAAAAGAAATGGCAACGATTGATACCAACTCAATTATCTCAAAATTATACCACTTTAAACCTCCGTATCGTCAGGAAAAACTAGATTCAGCAGCAAGGGGGCAAAACGCATACAACCTAAGACATGTCAACGGTTTGAATTGGATTGACGGTAATATTAATTACAGTGAAATTTCTACAATCATGGGAAGTTTTTCGTCTTACGATAAAGTTTATGTAAAAGGAGTTCAAAAGAAAACGTTTTTGGAAAAATATTTGCTACCCCAGGTTATTAATTTGGATGATGAAATACCACCTTTAGATAAATTAAAAAATTATGAATCATTCTGTGTAATTCATTTGAAATCTGACACTCATAAAAAACGTTGTGCTGTAAAAAATTGCGTAAATATCTTAATGTATTTAATAAAAACAAATGTAATTTGATTTAAAAAAATGTTTTTTTATTTTGGTATTATATTAATATTACATGTTATGGAATCATTACATAAATCCAAATTATATAAGTAACAAAATATTTGTTCTGCCATAAAGATTGGCACCTCATAGAATAGTCTGCTATAATTACATTGATAAGATGAAAACTGCATTGGTATGTAAAAATCTTCCTGTGATAGTTTAATAACTCCTTTTTCTTTACATTTTGTAAAGTATTTATGAATGTATTCTGCAATAGTATCACTAGCATTGTTATTGTATGACATTACAGCTTGTATGAAATCCAACATTTCGTTCAATTTCCAATACTCTTCTTGTCGAATATCAAAAGTAATTTTATCTTGTTGATTGAATTCCAAAATGTTGCAAAAAGGTTCACTTTGTTGCTGATTTTCGTTAGTGATCCGAGCAGATTCCAACATTTTGGCTTTTTTGTAAAATGAGTGCCAATCATCATAGAGGACATGGACAGATCTTTTGCCATTTCGATGAAATATTATTTTTGACTGGAAAGTGTCGCAGTCGAATCCAATAACTATCTTACATGTTTGTTTCGTGTTTAGAAAATATATGTAAGAAAGTAACAAATTTTCTTTTTCCGGTAATATTTTCTTTTCTTTTTTTCTTGACATTTTTGATGGAGATGTTTTTCTTTTTAACGGCATTGTAGAATCAGAAGCGCTAAAACTGAATAATTATTTCCAAGCACAGAGCTTTGTATTTATACTCTTGACGTAAAACTTTAGTGCTGTTGTGAAATCGGTTTCTGGCATATTTGTAAATAGTTCTTTGTTTGCCTTTGACGTCCGAAAATTTTTGAAAACAATTTCACAACCGTTTTGTCATTAAAGTTGAGATTGTTGCTATTGAATATATCTAAAAACGTTGACATGCTATGACCTTTACATCTGTACCACAAATATACGCAGCAATATTGTCCACAAACTTCTGAAAAGTCGCCTTGTAATCTTTTGTAATTCCAGACAGTATATGAATTCTTTGAAATTCTTCTTAGAAAATGTTGTAGTTCTTTATAGGAAGGTGCTTGACCATACGAATCAAAATACTCGACAAAACCATTTGTGGGTATAAAGATACATACCCAATGTTTACCTGGCTTAGTATGAACATCTGTATTTACTACTATAATTGCGGGTTTTTGAACATGTTTAGGAAGCTTATCAAGAGGAAAAACTCCTTTAAAAAACTTTTTTGTTTGCTGATTGCATGACAATACATTTTTAATTTGAAGAGAATCCATAAGAGTTATTTAGTTGTCTTCTCCAAAAGAAGTAAAATCATAAATTTTTGTGTTTCCTTTTAAATAGTGTTTTAGAAAATCCTTGTTAATACGGCCATTCGTTAAAATAATATCAAATTTTTCCATTAATGCGACAAGTTCCTTATCTGCTTGGTTATTATATATGTTTCCAAATTTATAGCCTTCAGTAGCACTTGGTTTAAGGGCTTTTGTGGGAAATTTGTATTGTATTTCTTTAGCGAATACTTTACAATTTTCTTTTATTCCTACTAGCGTAACATTTTTAACAAAGACAAAATCTTTATCATCGGAACAAAATGTTAAATCAATGAGTGCATAAGCTTGTTTAGACATGTTTGCTATGGAGAGTATAATACTTGATTGTTTCATAATAAGTAAATGTTGAGCTTTTTATAGATTTGCATACACGTTCCGATTTTTATCTATTTGTACGTTCGCATCAAATTCCCCATAAACTAGAGCTGTAAGTGTTGATGAAGTTGGTTTCGATAATCTTGCCTCAATTCGTACAGTTCCTTGATTAAGTAAACCTTGACATACTTCATTACCTGATGCATCTGGGGTTAAATCAAAAGCCAATAAAAAGAAACCATTTGTAAACATAGATTTCGTTATTTGATGACCTCTGTCGTTATGATAAATTCCTGTTCCAGAGAATAATGTATGGTAAGCTCTTGTGCTGCAGTTATTATCGTCAGAAAAACTTGTTTCTATTGCTGCATTTGGTACTTGAACACCATTAACATAAAGCATGAATTGTGAAATATCAAAATGCTTAAAATTGTAGGGATTTTTTGATCGTTTCCCGGAATACCCCGAATTTTCGGTCATGCAAAAGATAATTGTGTTTGGTAATTGACCAATGAAAACATTGTCTAGTGAAATCGATGAGCTGTTGCTTGGAATTGTGAAATTTTTGACTTCTACTCTTTTATAATGATATTTAGCATTTGCTTTTTCCAAAACTGCATTATGGGCTAGTAATACGCTAGGATTTATAGTTACATGTCTCATAAATAAATTGGCTTCTACAATTTTTAGTTGCGATTCATCCGAGTCGTCCGCAAATAAGAAAAAATCTGGTTTTTCTAATGTGAATAGAATTCGAATATCAACATTGTTTATTAGAAGCGTAGGTTGATTAAACATATCGACATGGAGTTTTCCCATGAGTTCAACAATATTACTGTTATGATATAGTTTTTGACGTTCCTTTGAACCATTATTGTCAGATCTAGCTATATTCGGTTTATCTAAAATCCATCCAGCGCATTCCAAATGAGTTGTTGCAGCATCAGTTCCATAATTTAACAATGATTCAATATAAGCTCTATAATGGTAATTTCCATCTGACGGAGTGATATTTTTACCATTGAGTTGTACATTGCACTGCTTAATTATAGAATGTAATAGATTATTCACTACACTGGGTTGTTGAAGGATTTTTCCATCTGCACCCTTATCATCATGCCACGGTGTTCCATCTTTTTTTAAAATTTGAACTTTCAGTTTTAGATATGTTGAAGACAAATCCCTGTATGTGTCACCATGACCTAATGAAACGAATTCTATTGTTGAGGGACTATCCAGAGAAGCAATAGGATTGTATGAAACCTCTTCAGATTTTAGAATGCTTGCTTGTATTGGTGGACTTGTAAATAAATCTAGTTCTGATTTCATACATTCGTTCATTTTATATTTTAATTAAATATATCTCGTTTTTCTCGTTTTTGAATTTTTTTCCTTTGTTTACTCTTAGCTTTGCGTTTCTTTTGATTTGAATGAGTTAATGTAGTTGAGTGAGTTCTTTTTATAGCTCTTCTTCTTCTTATACCGCTGCCATACATTTCATTTAGTTTGTTTACAGCTCGACGTCTTATATTTTTTAATGCTTCTTTCCCTCTATCTTGCAATACTTCTTTTGGATTTGCTCCGGAAATAATATCAGATAATGCATTAATGCCGGTGTCTAAAGATTCTTTTTTCACTAAATTCAAACCGGATGATATAACTGGTTTTAAATATTTAAACAATCCTCCAAAGAAACTTCCAAGTCCTCGTCCTCTTTGATATTGCACACTTGAGTGAACTAAAGGTCCAATGTCGTCAGTACCCCTACCACTTTGTACTAAATAATACTTGTAATATGAACGGTTCATCATATAAGAATAAATAACATGAGCTTGTTGACTTATTTATATCTTTTGAAGTGTAATACAATTTTGGTGGGCATGTTGCTTCTAGAAAAATTTAAATTATATCCGTATTTGTCACATAGCAAAATTGAAATGCTTTCAAAACTGTCTTTTTCAATATTACAATACTGAACTTGGTCAAATTGTGTTACGAAATCTGTAAATGGATTTGTTGTATTAATAGTTCTCATACATCTTGCCATTGTATCACCAATATATTGCGGTTCTATTATATCCGTATAAACAAACACCATATCAGTTTTAGTTTCTGGAGAGGTTACTAACATATTTGTTATATTTTGATATGCTTCAATAAATTTTGATTTATATTTTTTAAGTTCTTTTTGTACAGCAAGTACTTGTTGAAGACATGTTTTCAATAAAAATTTTACTGTATACCCAGTGCCAACAAGTATTCGTATTTCAGCCGAAGGCCTTTCAATGCATAATTTTATGTATTCTGTATGTGTAGTATCTATCTTAAATTTGTTATCCAAAACATAATTAGCATCATTTGAAATGAAATTATAGATTTCCCATATTAATTGTTGTTCCACTTCTTTTCTTGTGTATCCCGGATTTGGAGAAATATTTTGAAACAGTGTGGGTAATAAAAGCGTTTTCCAATCGCATCGCAATTCGTTTTCATTATAAGGAATATAGGTTTTTCCAATACCGATGGAGTTTTTTTCCGTTGTTCCAATAAATATCACAGCAGCCTTTGCGTAAACTTCTCCAAATATGTTTGGAATAAAATTGTTCATAAAAAGTTCACAAATTCCTACTTTCCACTTATTTTTCTCTAAGTTCAAATGTTTTGGTAATTTATTTGTAAATTTTGATAAAGTATTTTCGGGATAATATTTAATTGATGCGTCACTCAACAACGTTATATAAAAATCTTCCCCATTAGGTTCTATTTGAAGCGTGTCCATTGTTGCGTAGATACACTAGAGGCAGACTTTGCTTTTGTTCTTTTTCGAACAGGAAAATTTAGTTGTAATTGTTTATCACCTTCTCTTGTGGATGATCGAAGTACTCGTTTTAAAGGTTTTTTTGGACTATCAATAGGAACACTTATAATGTCGCCTGAATCTGTTTCAAACATTCGCACGTTTGCTACATTTATAGATTTCCTTGGTTTTAGTCGTGCTCCCTCTGAAGCTACTGATAGTGCTCTGTCTCGTAATAGCGATTCGTCTTTTATATCATCGTCAAAAACATCATCTTTTTCCTCATCTGAAGGTACTATACTCCAATATTCAATAGGATCATATTCGAAAAATTCCTCTTGAGGAGATAAATTAGCCTGTACATCAACATTTTTCTTTTCAACTAGATCTGTTTGAACACTTGTGCTTTTTCGCTCGGGCTTCGGACGTGTTTGTGTACTTTTAGATTCTAGCATGCTATATTGCTTGTTAATCGATTCAGCAGGTTTTCTTTGCATACCTTTTCGTTTTTTCATACTAAATTTCATCAAGTTTTGACGATATAAATACCATTTTTGATTATCATTTAATTTTTTGTTAAATAAAATTGCTTTTGTATTTCTATCAATATCCGAGAGCTCATTATCGTTTATGATATTTTCTTTTAGCTTATTGTATAAGTCTGGTTGAATAACAATCATGCGTTGTAATGTGTTGTTCATTTTGTATATTTCGAAACAAGTTTTCCCAGTAAGCCTGACAAAACTGTACCGATTAACATTGGTAAGAAACCCCCTTTTTGTATGATAAGTTTACGCTTAGCGTTTATAGATTTTTTTGGGCAAGCTAAATATCGAAGTTGATTTTTATATTTTCTTATTCGTGATAATTTATTTTTGGAAAGTTTAGTATTTCCATTAAGAATGTTCAATGAAATTTCACACAAAGTTTTAATCACCTCAGAGTCACAATTTCTTATTAAAATATTTCGAAGTTTTGTTTTAGACTTTTTTAGTGTATGCAGTATATGCTGGTTTGCTATCAAACGTTTCATATTTCTCACATAACGTTTTATTTTTTAACTGATCTAGTGTGCAAAAACACACACAACTTTTTGTTTTATTATCAAAAATATCAGTTCTGAATCGAAATAAATCGTTTATACCTTGCGTCAGGTCTAAGATAATATAGCTATGTGGCTCTGATGTTGTCTCATTATATACTCTTTGAAATTCTTTGATGTTTTCTGGTACTATTTGCCGTGCCAAAGGTAAAATTTGCGATTTATCTCGTGGATTTTTAAATAACACCAAGTATTTTGCATTTAACGATATATCTCTACAGAATTTTCCCTGATGAAAAACATTTTGCGATACCAGCATAATTGATAAGTTGCGATGATGAGATCCTTTAGTAAAAAGTTCACAAACTTTCATAGTGTAGGCATCAATCATTAAATCATCCAAAATAAGTAATGTTGGGATATTGTTATCGTTATTTAAATTTTCAGGAATTTCATTAAAATACTCAATTTGCGTGAAATTTAAGTTTTTTGGCAATGCGTTATTTTCTGGATTACACCACATAATATGTTCTATTTCAGGCTGAATTAAACTCTTCATTTGATTGATTAAATTGCAAATAAATGTTGTTTTTCCTGAGCCAGATGGCCCAGCAATTATCATTGTAAACGGATGATGGAACTGAATCATCATTTAAACATAAACTTTTTGCAACTCTTGATAATAAAATCTTCCGTTTATTTCTTTACCCTTCAAATCGTGCAATACAAATAATGGATAAGGCTCTCTATTTATAACTTTATCTACTATAAAAATTTCCTTTGTCCATTTTTCTGTATATCCGTGCTCAAAAGTTGCTTTTTTTCTACGTACGCGCACCAAATCTCCAACGAAAATATCAACGAATAGTTTAGGGTCTTTTTTAAAACGTTTTTTAAAATTGTTATAAATTTCTGTAGTGTGTTTTGGTTGAACTTCTGCAGGACGAAATTTTGTAGTACTGTGTACAGAAACATTGTAACTTTTAACAAGTTGTGGTAAAATATCAATGTATCTTTTACTTGAACTTTCCGTGAAGAACTTGAACATCTTTTCTTTTAGCGTTCGATTGAATCTTTCAATTACTGCAGCTTTATTTGTTGATGCAATTGTTGGAAATCTTTGATTAATATTATTATGTTTTAAAAAACTTTTAAAGTTTATATTTTTAAATTCTCTACCCTCATCTGATTGAACCGTTTCTGGTTTTCTTTGACTTCCTGATATAATTTTACTAAAAGCTTTTGTAACTTCAGTTCCTGTTTTCCGTTTTAAAGGCACTACCCAAGCAAACTTGGAAAACACATCAATTACTGTTAACAAAAACGTGTAACCATCATTATACTTTTTAAACATTTTTAAATCACATAAATCTATTTCCCACAACTGATCAATTTTTTGCACTAGGTAATGATTTCTAGGAAACTTTGTTTTTACTGGATAATGCAAGGTATATGCTGGCTGACTTCTTAACCAAGCTTGAATTTTTTTCTGAGATATTTTTTCATTTTTTAAAGCTTTGTGAAGTTTATTAATTGAACCATAAAGATTTTCTTTATTTTTATCATAATATGTATTATGTATTTTGGAATTAACATTACTCATTTTAAAAAATCAACTTTTAGGTTTCAATGCTTTATATAAAAAAGAACTTGTGTCATAAAATTAACTTTTTATATAGGTACGGTATTTTAGTTCAAACAATTTTCAAAGTTTTTGATTTTCATAATCTTGTATTAAATTTTAAAACAAACATAATGCATGCAGATATTATCATCTTTTTTTTATAAACGTTAAAGGCTAACGGTATCGACTACCTCTTACCGCCTGCAAAATAAAAAAAAATATCTCTTATATCTTAATGCAAGAATTACATTGAAAAGAAGTTTTTGCTTTAAATATTTTTATAATTTACGTTTTCTTAATATAGGTACACTTTCAGTTTAATTTTAAAAAATCATAACTAATCTAACTTACTTTTAAATACTACATTTTTTATTCAGGTTTTTTTCTGTTCATTTTGTGATTCTTTTTTTACTATTTGATTTTTGTTACAAAAGCTTTCTTGTTTCAGCTTGTTCATCAACAACAACGTGGTTTTGTGCATATTACATTGCGATGCATATTTTTGTTTTTTTAAAAATTATACATTATCAGCATCGAAACTTTGCTGACATTCCATTGCTATTCATATTGCTATTTTATTTGAATTTGTATTGATGTTTTTATTTTCACGATATCTCTCTTATTATGCTTTCTGATCGACATTTCAATGCATGCAAACTTGCATTGTAATTTATTTTGTTGTTTTTTTCGCAGTTTCTCTCTTTTTTTTAATTCTCACTAAATGCATTGCTGATAATTTTTATTTTTTATTTTATTGTTTTTGTTTTTAATAGCTCGAGCTTTTTTTTTTGTATATTGGATTGTTCGTAGAAGTGCTACCGGGAAAATAGCCTTTCATTCACTCACGTTATTTTTATATATGAAATCAATAGGAGAAGTACTATTATACTACTGTTATGTCGTGTGCGGGATTTAGTAATGACATTGTTTCATATTGTCATTATGGTAATATACAAGTACATAATATTCACTTTATGTAGGGTGTGTGTACTTATTGAATATTTTGTCTATCTAAATATTGGAGCAATTTAAAGTTTCTCACCATATTCCCATTTTTTGAAGAATTCCTGAATTCTATTTTAAACCAAAAATTTTTGCCGATAAACAATTTAAAAGGTGAAGACAAGATGATTTCGTTTTAAGTTTGATATATCAAACATCATCCCTATAATCTATTAACATAAATATTCTCATGTATGGCTGCTTATATTGTTTTTTTTTTTTTTTTCAAATAAAAATTTCTAAATGTAAACGTTGTTTCTAAACTATATGCTAATAAAATACTCTCACCTGTTGTATTCAAATAAATTTTATTTTCAATTGACCTTGGCAAATTACATTTCTAACTATATAAATATTTTCATTGATACCTTAAAATCTATATATGTATATACACACATACATATGTATATGTGTGTTTATGTATGCAGCATTTTTTATTTTCTTTACTCTCTTTCCATTCTATATATAATTCTTCCTTTCACCTTCTCTTTATCTTTAAAATACCGAAGAACATAAATTTCTAGATAAAAAGAAAAAAATAAATTAAACTTAAATATAAAGCGAATAAAAAAAATTTATTAAGAGAAAAAGATTTAAAAAAATTGTGAATCTTCTTGCAATTTTGAAGAGGACCAGAAGAACAGAAGAACAGAAGAAGATTAGTTTTTTTATATTATAAAATATAATAAAGTAAATTGCGTGAGTATAAAAGATAATATTGGCACAAGCTAACAAGTATTATAAAGTTACAGTGTTCGGATTGAAAAACTGTAGTATAAAAGATTTTTATTAAAAATTTCTAAATCTATATTAATATATATAGAGGCTTCTATATTCTACATCCAAACAATACATGTTAACAATAAGAACAAATATAAGAAAAAATCCTTCTATATCTTTTACAATTATGTACTGGGCAATGAAATCGGTATAAGAATAATATATTAAATGTTGTAACGTAACAGGTTGTTCCTGACTGAAATAATAGTGTAAAATATGTTGAGTTGCAAGAGAATATAATAATCATTAAAAAATATGCCGCGGTCCAGTAGGTTTTTTATATCCTTTTCATCTTTATATAATTTTTATATTTCAACCAAAAAATTTTATTTTTATTTGTTTTTTTCTTAACCGCGACTACTACGGTAAATCTTGATTGCACGAATCCAACTATTTTTGCTCTTATTGAGAATTTAGAGAATTTAATATAAAGTCGATTTAGGTTCACAAAAATAACATTTATTATATTATTTAAAAAATTGCATAGTTTTAGGATGTTCCAAATAAAAGCGTCCAGTAGAGTTGATAAACGTCGACTAACGGTGGAATTTATGACCTTTAATGTAGACCGGAGAGTAGAATGACGAAACGGGTTAAAAGATTACGGACGCCAGCACTTTTTCTTGGGAACCTATTTAAAGGCGCCATTATAATAAATCGCAATAAAATGTACTGGCGCACTTTAACTTATATAAATTTTTTTTCTAATTTTTTGATTTCATAAAAACGTATACACAATTTGCTAATAACATTTTAATATATGAGTTATATATTTGGCCAGAAACTCAATAATTACAATCTTACGATAACATTGCAGACAAGTCGGATCTACGCTGATCTGAAAATAGGCACACTATTAAGGAATTCTGATGAGCTCCGATTTTTTTTATTGTTGACTAAATATTCTTTAATATTCTATTTCTCTTAGCAAGAATAACTTTATTTCTGATAGTGGATTTCACATGTCTTGGATTTCTATTCCTGCGTAATTATTAAACTCCATTGAAAAACTCTAAAGAACCTTGCAAAAATTTATGAAAATCATTAATTTATTACTATGTAACTTGAATTTTATAATATTAAGGAGATTAATAGCATTAATAATGGTAAATTAATTTCTTTAAGTTGAATTCAAATTAGCGAATATAATTATAATGATTTTTTAATTATCTGAAATTAGTGAGACAGTTTTGAAGGATTAAATATGCTTTATTTGCAGCAGTTCCAATTAAAATCTGCAAAACTAGTACAACATATGAAAAACTCTTTTCTATTATACAAATTGGCTGTACAAAATAAAAATATTTTTCTATAAAATGTCAAAAATAAAATTTGTTTTTGATTGCCCTCAAGCATTCTAAACAAAAATAAAATTCAAAAAAAAAAAACACAACTATTCCATTTTTCGTTGTGTGTTTCTAAAAAAAAAAATCCTCAAAGATTGATGATGAAATATCACGCATTTTCACTCAATATTTTTTCGCTACTATTTTTTTAATATAATAAATTTTCAATTTTACGACATTCTTTCATGAAATTCTATTGAAAATTCTAATTAATAAGAATAATAAAAAAAATAAAATTGTTGAATATTACGAGCCGCGGCATTTGAATCAATCTAGAATCTCTAGTAGCTAATTAATTATCAATTAATTATTATATAATAGTTAAATATGATTGCAATCAACGAAACGATAATTTTGTTTTTATATCGTTTAAGAATATTTGAAAATAAATTGAAAAGGGTGTTAAAATATTGAGTGAAACTTGAAGAAAAACTCTAATAAACAAGATTGAAAACATTATGTAAAATGTAATTTATTAGAAATGTGTGATAACGAATATAAAAAATTTGTGATTTTGCGTAACATGTCCAAGTGAAAGTTGTACAAAAATGTAGAAGTCTAAAGTGGTAATAAATTTTAAGAAAATTTGAAAAAATGTTATTAGCATTTATTCGATTAGAAGTTATCCTTTGCCTTAAAGATTAGTGTAGTATATTTGCTTCTTTAAGTGAGTCTGGAATAAAACATTTATCTCGAATGATTTTCAGACAAAAGAAAAGCTGATCTTTTTTTGGAGAAACCAATCATAACATAATAGCTGATGATGATTGAAGCACCGCAATTGCCTCAACATTTCCTAGGTGTCAATTAAAAAATTGGAAATAAAAACGGTGTTACTTGGTAACTAAATGGAATAATATTGTGTAATTGATTGGATGATGGACAGTTGACCTGGTCAGGAATTTTTACAAAAAATCATTAAGTACTTCCACAAGCTCATAATTTTCATTAACTTGCCGGTTATGATACGAAAAAAGAGTAATGTCTTTAAGTTAAAGAATAGTTGATATGAGCTAAGTGCTTATTTAATAAATTGCAATCTTTAATTTTGGTTATGGGTCGACAAATAATATACAGAACTGAATCTATACAGTTACATAATCACATATAAAATATATTTTATTGTTCAGAATAAAATTCTGAATTGAATTTCAGCTATGCCACAATTAATATATCAATTATTAGTACTTTCATTTTACTGATAATTCAAAAACTAATTCGGCTAAGATTACAGAAATATTAAGACACTGTAGCCTTATTTAAATTCGAAATGGTCTACATACTGTGGTTCGATAAAAAATGAACGTAGTTTAATTCGGGTTATAGGGTTAAAATTAATAACAAATACTCGTAAGTTTAGTTAGTAACAGGTACATATACGAGTATCACACCATTATAATAAATTGTTATCCTATGTGCGAATAAAGATGCCATAACTGACTATGGGACAGACTATGACTTTAAGTTGCCGTATTACCATATTAATTTATGCAAAATTTCAGTACTATATGTTTTTAAAAATACTATGTGTGCCAAACTACTATTGAAGTTGTATGGCAGCTACCAGAAAGAGCCAAGTAATTTTAACGAATTTTATCAAGCACATTGGCCCTACTGATTCGCTTGTGTGAAATTTCAATACCATAGCTTTTATAGTTTCTGAGATATAGCCAAATAAATTTTGAAGTTGTATGGTAGCCACCCAAACCGGTACCCCGATCATGCCCAATTTACCACAATAAATCATTTGTGAAAGTTTGCTGAACTTAGCTCAATTAGTTTTTGAGTTATCGCTGGGACGGACGGTTGGACGGACAGACAAAGCTAAATTAACTCAGAATTTGACGCTGATCAAAAACATACACTTGAGTCTATATCTAAGACCGTTATTTCTTAGCGTTACAAACGGTAAGGCAAATTTAGTATACCCTTCGAACATACGTTCGTGCGGGTACGGGTATAATTAGTTGAGTTGTTATTATACTAAAGCTTACTTTATTATTACCTTAATTATTTTGTCCTATTCCAGAAAAAATTTCAATTGAAATAAGACCTACATAATGTATGTATATGTATTTCAATCGCCATTCCACTTCAATTAAAAAATGATTACTTGTGATGGTACATACATACGTAAATTTTGCTGGCAATTCTTGTCTTGCCCAAATTGAAGATTACTGTACTTATGATATAATTTGAGATTACGAAAATTAGGTAAATTCCATATTTTTTCCGTAAGATTTCTTTCTTTAATGTTCAAATTTAGTTATACGAAAATTTTCAATGTTTATCATGATTAACATAAAATGCTAAAGAATTTTAAAAAAATTTATAAAAAAAAATTCAAATTCAAAGATTTGAAAATTTAGGAAATTGAAGAAAATTTCTTTTCTCGCTTAAAATTTCAAGAAACAGCAAAAATTATTTGGAGAAGTAGGTACTTTCGTAAATGTTCCAGAATTGAAAATTCTAAATAGCTTTGAATTCCTTTAACTCAAAAATTTATTTTTATACATAATATGTATAACAGATTTATAGATCTCTATAGACGTATAACAGAATATAGAAATAGAAAAATTCCAAGTTCATGTCGAGTTTCACGTATTTTTCTTTTTGTACATACAAATTTTTTTTTTTGCATGGGTGAAGACAATTACGATGTGTTCTTGTATGTCTCCTATGATGCATGTTTATTTTGTATTTTGTGTATGTTTCATAACTTAACTTGTTCTTTTTCATGTTTCCATGTGCTATTTCAACTACATATGTATACTAATATCGTTATTATTGAATTGTATAATGTTCTTGATTCAAGGTTTGTTATCCAAGAAACTTATTTGAATAAATAAAAAATTTTGACTTGAAATCATTAACAAAACAAATTTTTCTTAAATATCAATACGTACATTGAATTACGAAGGCAAGATTTTGATAAAGCATACTAGATTTGTTTCCCAATTTTTACATTCCGTCAGCAATTTTCACAAAAAATCATTATGCACTTCCACAAGCTCATATGCTGTCCATAAAAATGTGTCATAAGTTATTAAACTTATCATAACCTAATTGCATTTTATTGAAGGATAGTTTTCAATATATAACACTCTATACTTGTATAATATTCCTTATTATATCGGCGTGTAATAAGTTGTTATCCAGTTTTCATTCGGTAGATTTCATATGAAAATTAATGTAAAAATCTTCAAAAATTACTTAAAAACAGTCTTCTTTCATACAAAAATCCTCTTAAGAACTTCAGAAGTGAATTTGAGTGAAGTCCACAACAATATTGCAACTTGAACGTTTGTATTAAAACCAAATGTTATCCCAAAGTTACAAGTCTTATAATATTTTAAAAATTTTTAGTATGTTTTATAATTTTAGCCCGAAGAAATCATCAGAATTTCATTTTGAATGTTGAGAATATTTGGTTTAGTTATAGAGTATACGTGTACATGGTGAAAAAGGAGAATAAGAAATTTATAACTTAATCATTTTTTAAAGATGAATTTGATATCTGATCAATTCACAGCATCACAATTATACGATTTCGGTGCATGTAACAATATACAAGTTTTATTATTCGGATTTAATTGAATTAAATTAGAAAAGGATAACTAGTATTAATGTGTTATATTAATTTTTACATAAATAATGTTATACCATAAGTTGTTAACAGGTGGTTAACGGTTTTTATTTTGTCTGATTTTAAAATTCTTTTCTCTAGTAAGTTTAATAAATTTTATTAAAAACAGAAGAAAAAAAATTAAAAAATAGCGGTAATTTAAATGATGGTAGTAGCTCTCTTTCTAATTTAAAAAAAGGGAATTTGAGCTTTGGTATGTAGGCACATGTTTTTTATAACAATTCTTGAACTTTTAAAAAAACGTCGTCTGTTTGTCTATTTGTCTGTTCTAAGAAAATGAAATAAGTCAAAGAAATAATAAAAATAGAGAAATCGCAAAAATTCAAATATTTCACAAGTCCAAGTCCAAACGAAATGCGATAATGTTTCATTTTTGTAGGGGGAGGAGTGTATTTGTAGACGTCCCGAATTCAGCCTTTAAATTAACCATTATCTTAAACTGGTTTTCGTAGCAAATTTCCTGTTACTCAGCTATTTAGATGCAATTTAAATTCTTGTGCAGTTCATCGGCTTTAAATTGTTTTATCTCCATCGAAAGCGTTTTATTTTACTAGAAGGAATTTTTTTAAAAGTTTTTCTTCTCCGGAAATATTATTCCACAAAATTTCCTAAAAGTGAATTTTTTATCTTGTTTATCTTCAAAACCCGAAGGTACGGCAAACTTCTGTAAGAACAAAAATGTAAAGGTAATCATTCTCTTACATAATAGTTTAGCTTTATGCCTGAATTAGCATTATGATATTAAGAGTTTTATTTCTCCTAAAGGTATGCAAAATTAGTAAAATTACATATAGGGTAACAAAGGAATAATAGGGCAACAAAACGTTCTCATTACTTATTTAGGCTTTATAAATAAAATATCTAAATTGAATTTAAAGGTAATTCGGCTACTTTACGAGCCATATGTGTTCAAACGACTACATTTTTGTATTTATATTCTTTATTAATATTTTAATTTTTCAAAAATTTCATTAACAATCAACCGGAATTATTTAAAGAAAGTAAAACGTGCCTCTACATAAAAATTTTTCCTGTTTAAATATTTTCATAAGTCGTCATAAATAAAATGAAATTTAATAATTATTCTATTTAAAAAAGAAAAAAATTTAGTAAATAACTAAATTAAATTTATGATGTAATTAATTAAAGTAAAAAGAAAAATATAAAATAAAATTCTTATTATTAAAACAAAAGTAGGTAATAAGATCACTTCAATAATCAAAACAAATCAAATGTCGATTAAAAATACAAAAATGTCATCGGACAAGTTGTCACGTCATTAACTGTAATGTCATTTGGCATTTTATTTAATTTTTATTATTTTTGATTTTTATTATTTTACTTTGATATTATGAACTTATTTTAATTTATTATTCCACCTTCATACGACATTTACAATTAAAAAAATTTTCAAATAGGAAATTTTCTTCTTTTCCATTTTAATGATTGTTATAATAACATTAAAATAAAAATGGTATAACAGTAGCAGTTCATTAAATCTAACACATGTTGCACGTACATTAAATACATACATATACCTACATGTTATTCAATTCAAGTTTTAGGACTGTACATTCATATTACAATAATTATAAATATCTAATTTAATTTGAGTGCCTACAAGAAATACCATTGTAAATTAAAATAAATATAGTTTACAAGATAAGAATTACATATTTAATATTGATGAGTGATAATAACCATAAAGTTAGTTTAGTATACTAAACAGTATTCTTTTATATGGGTTTTGTTTGATTGACAATATATAATGTCATACAAGTTGTAATTTTCATCAAACAAAATTTATTAACAATGTTTGATATCTAGACTCTCTAATTTTATACTAAAATTTTAAAACCGTTTCAATTAAAATATTTGAATCCTATGTTTAAAATATGTTTGATTTATGTGTTTATGTACACCTAGTAAAACTTAATGTAATTTAAATAATTTATTAAATTTTTTATTAAAAATCGTATAAACTTTCAAACTTGTTTCGTTCGAAATTCAAAGCTCTTTGAGGCCTATAATTCGCAATTAAAAATTACGAAATTGTAAAATATCAAGGTTAATTTAAATTTTTTGAAAGGGCTTAATACGAACTCAAGTTCATAATTCTTATTTACAATAAATTAGAAGGTTCATATATAATTTGGGTTAAAGGTTCATACAAACATTATATATGCAATTAATATAATTATGATTTGATTAATTCAATCATAACTAAAATGTTATTTCTTGTAGGTATTCATATAATATTAAAGGTAGACGTGTATTCATTTATATATGTCACATTAGTACGGGCACACAATTATACGTCATCTGTTTGTGTGCATATGCAAAACGATTCATTTTTATTGTCGTACATTTTGCAATGACAACAATGTTAACACAATAATATTGAACAAAATTCTTTTTAATGTACTTAAACTCTTTTTTTTTGTAATAATTAAAGTAGTCGTCACATCATTTAAATTAGATTTAAAGAATAGTAAGTAATAAATGAAAATGGAATGAAATTAAAAATGTGAAATGAAAAAATAAAAATTCATGCCCAACATTTTCATTTCATACAATGTCAAATTATAAAACTTGAATTGTATGTATTCCATTTGTCACTCATTTAATATTTTGTTATACTTTATTATATTATGGTTAAGTATTATAAAAAGTAAAATTATAACCTTAACATAAATTTCACGAAAAAGAAATTTTCAGAATTGTTTTTTTTTTTAACAGTTCACATATAATTTACAATTATATATGTATTTGTGTTTGTACATATTTATAGGCGTACCTATGTACATAATTTAATAATAAATGTAAATAGATGCAGAGCACTTAAACTACATTTTAAATTGTTGAAAAAAATATTCAAATTAAGATTTATCAAAATGATATCAAATTATAATTTGAGGAAAATTATTTTTTTTTCTAATTGAATTCCAAAGTAGATGTGTAGGGGCAGTGATTGAGAACGTTTAATTGAAATGTGACAATAATATTTAAAAATTTTTTAGTGCAGTATTTTGTATTGCAATTATATTAGTGCTTACACTTGTTGTTTTTTAATCAATGATTGAAAATTCAAAAATTTAAGATGACTTACATATTTGTTACCAAAGACTGGAGCTTGTGGTATGTTAAATAAAGATTGTTCATGTTTTTTTCCTTTATTACTCTTATTACGACCATAAGGCTTCCATCTTTCTCTATTTTGGGCAAACGCTTTAACATGGGCCCATGTTTTTCCCACTTGTCAATTTCTTTCCACACATTTCTCTTGAGAGTAATTCTTGGCCTTCCTACACTTCTTGATTCATACAAAGTAGTCATATACGTACTGACTATAGCAGTTGCAAACAGTAAGTTATTAAAATGAACTTTTATATGTATAGATTGTAGTTCAATGTCTTGCGATTTGACACTTTTTCAATGATTTTGAATCGAGAAGAGATTTGACACATAAGTTGACATCTTGACATAAAAAAATTGACATCTAGGAAGTTTGAGTTCAACATTATTCGTGTTATTCGTGACATTCAACATTCATTTTTGCTAACACTACTTTAAGTGTCATTGAAATGTTATAGAAACTTTAAATGTCAACCTTAAATGTCATTGATTATGTTAAATGTAGGTAAGTATATTGTTCGAATAAATTTTTTAATGTTAATGCCTTGTGTTGGTCATTCGATAAATTTAATAATCTTGTTCAAGATTAATTATTGATTTTTTGTATTTTTATTTAGTTTGTTTTATTTAGTTTTAGAACGCTGAATATATGAATTTGCGACTGGCTGCCGTAAATGTGGTAATATCCTCTGACAGTCCTAAATGTTATTGGTACCACAACATTATTATTCTATGTAGATGTCGTGCCAACTGTTATTGATTTCCATTTTTCTGTTTAATTTTTCAAGAGGATTTACCATCACTTTAATCTTTCATTTCCATTTAATCTAAATCATATTTAAGCTGAATGTATACAAATATTGAATGTCTAACATAAATTTTATATAATGTGCAGCTTGAAAATTTATTTTAAATACGTATGTATGTAGTATACAAAATTAACATTAGAAAAATTATAACGAATAAAATGGTTTTGTCCTACATTTTCATAAAAATATTCATTTACAAATGAAATTGATTAATAATGTCAATTTTTGTGCTTCTTATTGTAAACATAACAATATAATTTAATTTGCATTGTTAAATAAGTTTATACGTGCTATATATACCATTTTCATTTGAAATTAAATTCAATATTGCATTACATGCAAAAGCATAACTTGTGCACTATTCATGATTAATAACGGAAATATTACGTACAGTAGTAATAACAGTAGTAATGTTTAAAAGTGTGGTAACAAACGGTAAGGTTTGCTCTCTGAATAATATTAATAAAATCAAAATATATATATATATTTTTTTTTTCATAGAAATTTGAAAGAGTTCTTCAAAAAAATTTTTGCTTTATAAAATTGCACTTTTTTTTTATTTTTATAATAATAAACGCTAAGGTATGTATTTGTACTTTGTGTATTTGTATAAACTTACAATATCTTTATAGAATGACAATAACAAAACAATAATAATAATAATAAGTATGTGAAATATAAAATATAAAAGTCGTATACGAAGAATTTATAATGATAACAATAGAATAAAATATTATTCAGATGACCCACTGAACTAAAGAATATTACTTGAGAAGCAAGGTTATAACAATATATACAATACTCTAAAATAAAAGTAAAAGGTTTTATATAAAGCACAATTTGATCTTATTTGCTCATTATATAATCGTACGCTCAATGACGGCCTGGTGAGCACTGGGTAGTGGTAGCAAAACAGCTCATTTTCGCTAATTAGGGTGCGGTAGACCTGCTGCACCAGGCACGTCAGACAACCAACACATTTAGTAATTTGCTATTACTTACGAAATTATAAAAATACTACTAAATAAACTGCAGAGCATGTGCGCATACTGGAAATCATTTTCTAATATGCTCAAACGATGAAAACTTTTCTTCAACGATTCCGCGATTTACAATAACTATCAAGGCGAACGCTCATTCAGACATGTTATTAAAGTAACAGGTGGGCTGAAAAGTCCGTATCGTTTCAATGAGATGGCGCCACCAGAATAAAATTCATACCCTTCTTACGTAAAACCAACCTTCAAAAGATGCCTGTCAAAATTTGACAGCTGTCGGATCATTAGTTTGTAAGTTATCGTATCGAGAGTGACGCTACTTTTGTTATTTTTGAAAACCATGGAAAGTCAAGAGTTTCGTGTGTTAATGAAACATTGTTTTTTGATGAAAAAAAGTTTGATGTTAACGTAAATGAATTCCACTCAAAGTAATTTTGAGTTTGATTTGGTAAATTGATTCCAAATTTAATAAAGGCTGCCAAAATATTTTTTTTAAAGATTTTTAATTCCTGTATCTAATTCCTGTATCTGCATTAAATGTATTTGCAAAAGTCCATATAAAAACTGGCAGATGGACGATCGATTTTTTTAATTTATTAATATTTATTATTGCAACAAAAAACAACTAACTTCTATTAGTATACAACAGATGTCAAATAATGTGTGAATTAAAACATTTAGAAATAATTTTGACATAATTAGTTACCAAGAATTTGTCTGGCGCCCGAATATGTAGGTTAGAATAAATTTATATTATTAGGTATAGAATTCACAAAAAATAAGAATGAAATTGATAAATTTTCAATAGTAGGTATGGTTATTGTGGATTTATTTTTGTTTTACACGATTTATTGTGACAAATTATGGTTGTTTATTTATTAATTGGATTTGAAGGTTTTTTTATATCGAATCTATAATATTATGTGTGTGTGATACATATTCTTGTCGTTTATTTATTAAATACTTTATAGAATACGAAACGAACTATTTTTTTGAATAAATTAATTTTTGACATTAATAAAATTTTTTTTATTTATTAATTTTAAGATGTACTTCGTACGAGTCGGTTATGTAGGTGGTCTCTGTAATTTGATATTGGCATTGTGTTGACACAAAAAATTTGTAAAATATTTGTCATTTCACACATATATTGCAAATCTCATTAACGTTAACAAAAAAATTGCAGTCAAAGTTTGTAAGTGTAAAAAATTACAAACTGTTTGATAGCTTAATTGCATGCTTTGTGATCATTTGTGTGCGCGTCTGAATATAAATCTATGGAATACGAGAAAAGAATCAAACAATTTCAAAACTAAGGTTAGAGCCCTAACATGCTTAATTTTATAATTCCATGTGTCTTTTATTAACGGGTTTTATTTAGATCACTCTAGAAATCAGAATTTTTAAGTAAGCCATCTCTACTTGATTTTTGGAATTAATTAAGTTATTTATAGAAGTGTCATATACCATTAAATTTTTTTTTCGTTTGGCAATTTGAAGTGCGGTTTAAGACTTCTTTGACATTTTAATAAAATCCACTTTTAATATATTAATTTTGGTGGTCATTTAAGCGTATCACACATGTGAGTTAAATATTATTTTCTACTTTTCCTTATAATTTCAATTAATTTGTGAATTCTGTAACCCGTATTGAATGCAAACGTATTGTATTTCTTAGAAAACAAAAAATAAAAAAGGTAAAACTGTAGGAAAGTATAAGTTGCAAGAAAAACAATTTTCATTTTCTTGCGTGGGAAATTCATAGTATAAAATTGCGATTATAAAAAAAAATTTATACTGTATTGAATGCAAAATTTTATTTACATATTTTTTTAAATTTGTTTATGTTTGAATACATTGGTTAACTAGTTTGGAAGAAAAGTAAATATACAATGCTTATTATTTGTAATGGTATACCATACAATTTTGAAAACGAGTTTTAAACTACAATATATTATAAAGCGCAAATAATTTGCATATATACAAGTTAGCAAGGTGGACCAACAATATAATCCATATTGTTTGTAGATTTCTATGGAAAAAGTGTTGTTTTGTTTATTAATTTTTAAATTATTATAAGCAAATTTTGAATAGCAATGACAAATTGGGTTAATTTTCTATAAAAGAAATTTGTAACAATGATGAATAATAAATTTGGAAATTTGATTACGTTTCTAAGTGTTTTAAGAACTTGATAACGAGGACATAGTTTTTATTTTGTAGATTAAGTGATTTACTATTTTGATATCACTTAATTTTAATAAACCTTGTATGAGATTCCGATATGATAAGAGTTCAAATTTTTTCAAATGAAATTTTGAAATTTTCTTAGACATTGCCTTAGAAGTATAACGGCATGTTTAGGCGCCAGTTAATATAATATTCTTTTTAAACTAAAACAGATATTCGTAAAGATTTTGGCTAAAACTCTGAATAATTTACAATTAGTGAAAACTAGAAGGCAAAAGAAGCCATGCGCTTGGCATTGCAATTTTTATCAATTCTCTGAGAAAAATTGGTAAAATTAAAAAAAAAGTGGATTTAATTTGTTAAAATTTTAAATGCGTGCATTGTGTTTTGCAAAACAATTTTGTATTGTTTTTTCAATTTATAATCAAAATATATTGCAAATTTGTCACTGCTTTTGTAACAATAAGTGATATACAGATGAAGTGGAAATGTGTTAGTTATGTCGTGCTGCGAGTTTCTGTACAAGGTGCAGAATGAATTCAAAAGGATATTCCCACTATGAAAAACAATTTGACAGAAAGTTGTGATTTGTTTGTAATTAAAACAGTTAAGTTAAAATTTTTTTGTTATTTTTTTTTATTGCTAGGTTATGTGATGGCATCAAATTTCGGATGTGAGTCATACTTCTCTAAAGTAGGCGTAAGTAAATTATTTTTAGAGAGACGTCGATCTGTCTGTCTGTCTATTGATCTATCAGAGTAATCGTGTATTTCCATTTCGTTTTAACTAATTTTGATAAAATTTTGCATTTGACTATATTTTGGCTATACTCATATCTCAGAAGCTACACGTTTTTCGAAGTTTTGGAAACTGAACGTTTTTGCCGGCTGATTTTACATTTTTTCGCTTATAAAGAGAAATAATCAGAATATTTTCTTCAAATTTAATACATATTTTAATTCAAACTGTTAAAACAATTAACCTACAATTTTTTTGGGAGGAACATGACTCGCCAATCGAACTATGTGTTGATTTTACATTTTTTGCCGAATCTACGGAACAAATTGATAAAATTTATTGCAGTTTAAAATTTGTGTTTTGATTGTTACTGAAACTAACAAGCACACTTTTCAAGGAATTTTGATGAGATTGAGTGAAATTCTACCAAGAGCCAAATTTAAATTTTTCTAGGTATCTTAACTGAAAGCTTACTAACTTTCTTAAAATTGGAGAAAGAAATGTTTAACCGTTTGAGTGCCAAAAATTTGCATATCTTTACCTCAAAATGTCGTGTAAAAAATGATTTTTTTAAAAAAAATCATTTTCTAAAAACTTCTAAATTTTCATCTTTTGTTTTTTTGAAGAATTATAGTAGTTATTGAAATAAAGTAAACAATATAATGAATACAATATTTTATTTAGAAAAAAAAGAAAAAAAAACATGAAATAAAAAAAATTAACAATTGTGTTTTCCTGAACATTCGGTGTGCACCCCTTTCTTACACCGAATGCAGATCCGAATGCAGATGTTGATCGACGTAGTCCCGCACCATTCTTGTGACTACAGCCCACACAGCGACACATCATTGTCAGTATAATCATCACTCGAACTATCACAAGTTTCGGACGAGAAACTTCGCGAAGTATTTGACCGCGACGTTTTACGTATAAGAATCTTTGAATATCAATAAAATAAAATATTATTTGCAAAAAAATGTCTACTTCAAAGAATAACACGAATTAGGTTTACAGTGTGCAGAAAAAACACGGCCGGTAAATGCGCACTGTACGCGGGAGCGTGTGTGAGAAGTGACGCCAGCGCAATCGACGATTATCGACGATCGGCACTTTTCGGGAACATTCGATCTGACGAAAATCGACGATCGGCACTCTAACGGTTAAATGGCATTTTCATAATCTTCTGCAACACTTTCGCTAAACCAGTTCTTATTCCGTAATAAGATATGTGCTATAATAAGATATGTGGTACATGAGTCGATTATGTGCTGATCGCATCCGATTTTTTTATTCTTTGATAGCTTTTTAGTTTTTTTGTTATTTTGTTCATAAATAAGAATACTTATATTTCCCCTCCATATTTATGCAATTGCAAAATTTTCTTTCAATTGATCTTTGGGCATTTTATGTCAATTGCGCCTTTATTATCACTGTTCCCATAAGTACACTAAGTTAATTATATATACAGTACAATTTCTTTTTATCATTTGTACTATCTTCAAATGATTTAGTACAAAAAAAAATATATATATTTTTGATAATAAAATTTGTGCCTAATTTGAACAAAACAACTGAAAATCTTAAAAATCTTTTACTTTCGCATAAGGTCCCCAATAATAATAACAAAAGAGGGTATTTTCTTCTTATATACAGTAAATAAATAGCAAATAATGATATCTAAGTATTAACAATTTGTCATAAGAATATGAAGAATAAAAGAAGAAAAATATTAGGGTTAAAAGTCGTGTGATTCTCTTTTTTTTTAAATTATTTTTAAAAAGTCGTACGCCATAAACTGCTTTCACTTCTACAAGTAATAAAAAGAAAATTATTAATAAGATTTGACACTTCATTAAAGACATTTTAAATGGTACTTTTTTGTGTTTCTTTGTTTGCCTTATTCATTTTCAAGTTTTAAAAGATTTATGCGAACATTATTAGGCTTTTTTTTGTACAGGTTTTATTTTGTATTTTGTTTTTTTAATATCAATTATTGTAGATGGATTTTTTAGGTTTTGAACTTCTTTTACTTGAATACTTGAATACTAAAGGAAAAAAAACATTAAAAGATTATCTTAGGCATTTTTTAATTTTTGCAAAAAACACAGGCTTTTCTTTTAATATCAAAATTTTTAATGTACAAAGTTGACGCAATTTTGAAATTTTTCTCTTACAACTTAGACAAGAAAGTATTTTATTTTAGTTTAAATGCTGCTGCTGCAAATTAAAGAGGCATTAAGAACCTCACCCATTAAATTAATAGAGAGAAGTTATGTGTGCACACATGTGGGATGTTAAATGAAATGATAAGTTTAATAATGTTCATATAAATTATAATCTTCTGTTAGGTTTTTGTTGATTAATAAGATTTTAGAAAATTTATTCAATGATTAGAAATTTTTTGATCTTTAACAATATTTTAGTTTTTTTTTTTTTTCTGAAAAAAGAAATTATTTTTTTACGATAAAGAAGATTTTTCTTAAAAACACTTATTAATTATTAGCAGTTCATTGAATTTAAGGACATTGGGTCATTAACGAGTCTTTTTTACTTCCTAACCTAATTGGAGTTGACTATCTCCAAAAGTATTCATCCTGTGAGTAAATTCCAGTGAAATATTGAAAGTTATTTTTTTTTTGTCGTTAGTTTCCTTAATTTCGTTCTCGTTTAGGAGCGCAGGAAGGGTAAGGAGATTTTGATTCATTACAATTTTAAATCATATGTAAGAGCATGTGATTTTTGGGTGCCAAACAATTTAATCTCTTAGAATTTAATGAATCGTGTCTCTACTATGTGATATGTTTCGTAAATTAAGAAAAAAAACATGTATTGAGAAAAACTGACTATATATCGGTGACATAATAGGACTTTTAATCGAAAAAATTATTTTGGAAGGATAGGAGTAAAACCCTAATACTATAATGCGTTTCCCTGTTATAATCTGATCTCATAACTGATTTTGATATCTATTTTCAATCATTAATTAGTTTACTGTGAGATATTACGTCAGAAAGATTAATACGTTCCATTTTGACAATCATAAATGAAAACTTTGTTGGAAAATTGTGAAAACTTGGAAAAGGAGTTTTAATGCAGTCACCATACAACAGTAATCTGTCGAATTCATGTTACAATTGGAAATTTATACATTTGCGTAGATGCTGAAGTATTTCTTTTTAAGAACGTTTCATGGGTAAACTATAAGGGTCAAAGCAATTTTAAGCTTCTGATTTTTTGACGTATATGAATATGAAAATTCAAGTTACATTTAATATATCAACAATGTGCCGAAATGTAAAGTGAGATTTGAACTAAATACTTAAGTTAGATAACATTTCATAATATTTACAATTATTTCAAGTACCTTTACTGTAGACTAATGTGCATGTAGACTAATTTATGGATATACTTTAAGAAAATTCTGAAAAAAACAAAACTTTCTATAAAATCAAATGGAGTGTTATTGCATTTTCTTTATGACATTGAAATTTAATTCAATTCGATATTAAACAATTTTATACCAAATCTATATACCAACCATGCATATTATATAATAGTTCATTATAAATGTGTGTGTTCTGTTAACCTATAAGTAAAATACCCAAAATGTACATAACACTATCTATATATATATTATGATGTGTTCTGTTAAAAAAAAAAAATTAAATAATTCACGACACTACAACGGTAACTATTGTAATTTATCATCTAGAAAAGATCTTTCTTGTTGCCAGTTCATTTTCTCTGTTAGTGGTACCTCTGTTCTTTCTAAATTTTCATATTATATCACTTGTATATTAGATACTTTTGTATAAGAACATTAAAATTTTTTGGATATTTTCTATAGTTTTAAATAAACAAACAACATTTTTTTTCTTTCTACTTAATGCTGTTTACTATTTTTATTGCAAAAATTTTAAATCGTTAGAATAGTTTTGCTTGTTAACCAAACAATAGTTTAATATATTTGTGAGCTTTTGGCCCTTTTTCTGAGATTTTGATTTTTATTCAAATTTTCAATAAGATTTATATTAAAATAGCACCAAAAAAAAAAACAAAAAAATGAAAAGGGAAACAAGAGAACAAGGGACTTTAGAAGTTAAAATATTTTTTTATTTTGTTGTTTTTATTTTAAGAAATTTCACGATGATCAAGCTACTTAAAATCGATAAAAGTAGAATAATAGATGGAATGTTTAAATTTAATTGTAGTCAAAGAGATGCTTGTAATGCAGTGACCTCAAGATGGAATGTAATTTAAATGTACTAAGAGTTGGGATAAGGGGGAATTATGTATGAACACTATATTCATGCTACCAGTCCTATGCCAAAGAAATAAAAAAATTTTTGAAAGATAAGACCTGATGTGAGAGCTTAAATATTTTGTTTAAAATGTCCGGGTTAGATAATCTTTTGATTCATAAAAATGAGTGAAATAGCTGCGACATCACTCTTTTGTTTAACATAGTTAAATCTATTAATTCGAGAAAACTCTTCAATTAATTTATTACTTCGGAGACGGCTCTGGTTTAATCCATTCTCCTAAAAATGCGGTCGATAAACGAGTAATCTTATAACATTGGTATTGGATACCACCATTTAGAATAATATAATACGATAGTGTATAATTGTTTTCATTGTGTAAAAGTTATTAGAATAACCATCATCAATTGAAACTGCATATTTTGTTTGTAAAAACAAATCTTTTTTGAAAATTTTCTTATCATCCGCATTTGTTGTAGGTCAGAGTAGCAATAATGCCATTGTTTGCATAGGTAAAGACCACCAATCCTAAACAACCACTTGTGTAGTCTGATGCTTCATCAAAAAATCTAATAAAACTTATAAGCCCTCAGGGGTATAAGAGTTTATTCAATATAGAAAGATTTATTAAAAAAACTAGACAATTTGAATTTTAAAATCATTACCAGTCCCATGCCAAAGGGAGTAAAATGTCAAAGGGTTTCATTTCATATTTTCGACGAGGTAGGGAATGAATATTGCAAATAGTCGAAATGCTACGAAAGTAACTGCTAACATATTATGAAATAAATTTAAAAATCTTTAAATTGCATGAAAGTTGATAGGGACAGCCTGTATTTGGACAACCGAGTATACGTGGTATGTGTCGAACATTTTTCTGTGCAAATCAAGTAGTTTGCGGTAAATTAACTAAGAAAATGTGCATAAATAATTATACTAACTGAATATATCTCAGTTCAGTTTTTTAACAAATCTAGCTCTGTTTTAAGCATCCCACTTCCTGGTCAATAAAAGACTTGTGCTGTTCTTTTCTTGTAATATACAATCTTTCATTATATTACAATCAAACCACGAATTTCTATTTTACATAAATTTGAGAAAGTTGTTAAACGTTTGAAAATTTATTGTTTAATCGAAATGATAGCACGTAGGAATAATAAAAAAAAAAAAACAAAAAAAAAATTAAAAATTTCGTTGACAATTTAACGGCGGTATTAAGGCTTTATGGTCCAGATTAAGTTTTTGTTTAATTTTTCTTGAATAAATTGAATATTAAATAAAACATTATGTCCTCTTTTTAATCTTAACAAAAAAAAATAACAATTATGTCCTCTTTTTTGATTTGTGTAATATTTTCATGTGCTGCTTTTCATATGCTCCTTATTGAATCGCGAGACTAACCAGTTTAATTTGACATTCACGGATCTATAATTATTCTCCTCGTACGATCATATCCTCGTATATATGTATTTTAGTTAGATATTTATTATGAGAGTAAAAAAATTTCCAAATAACTCTTCTTATAAATTTTATCTGGAATTTAAGGAATTTATTAAATGTCATGAATGACACTACTTATTGAAATCAACGAGTTTCAATTCTGTAGGTAATAGTAATAATTTTTTAAATGTTCATACTAAGAAGATAATCGAGCTTCAGATAACTGTACAGTTCAAGATAACATTTGAAATTCTGTGGAACTCAATTAAAACTGCTTAAGTCAGAGTAAGTAGTTTTGTTTTCCCAATTTAACAGTGTTAAATTGAGTTCTAAAGCAATTTTTGACAAAAAATTGAAAGAGTCTAACAAAAAATCAAATTCGTAGAGATAGATTCAACATTTCTATTTAACAATTGAACTTTTCGTTTGGATGAAACAATTTTTTAAAAATTTTTTATATTTTTGAGGTTACCATAGTATGTATTTCGACAAAATTTGATCAAATTCTTTGTGGAAAATTTGATTCAATTTTTTGAGCGAAATATCCTAAATTTGGATACATTTGCATAGTCCGATTTGGATTAAATGTTTCATACCAGTCTCTTTATTGCTGTTCATTTTTTAATGGATAGCCCCAATTCTTCCAGTACACCTGTTTATTATGTCTCTTTTGGTCTACTCACATTTCTCTGCTTTTAGAGTCGCGTTCCAGGGTTTGACATCCTAATAAAGTTACTGGGCATCTTAAGATGTGACCAATTTCCAATTTATTCTTCTTATTTGAATTTTTATTGGTTGTTGTCTTGTCATTTCTCATAACTCCTGTTTTGAGAAATGACTCCGAAGAATTATGCTTCGGGGCCAGAATATTTTGCATATAATTTTGAAACATTTATTAACGGAGGCCTATATCTTTTGCATACTAGCTCTAAACACCCATCATGCCAAACTTTGGACCTTAAAATTTTGATTTCACGTGCTACGTGGGTTGACTTCCAGGTTGCCCACAATTTACTGAATGCGCATTTTGCCTTGCAAATCCAGTATTCTATGTATTTATTTTTTCGTACTCAGATATCTTATTTCAGATATCTTCTCAATGGCAGTACCCTGTACGTAGAAACATAACCTGAAGTAATTCTTTGCAGTATTTTAAGTGTTAGTAGTAAAGTGTTCTACTAAGTTAAATCAAATATTCACTAATTGTTATGCATACAATTTATCAATTTTCTTTGTGTTACGCATCCTGTGTGCAGTACGAAAACTAAATATGTACTCATCAACTTTACATGCAGTTTTTTTGTTATAAAGTGTTCGCAATAATTGTCACTTCTTTTGATTGTCAGAATTAATTAATTTATGTTGTAATTTTTTTCCTTTTTGAGCGTCTCTTATCGTACACATACTGTAAAACTAAAATTTCTAATATATTAGTTCAGAAACTAATAGTTTATTGCTTACATCTAATGTTACGTATACAATAAAAAATATTTTTCATTTTATTATAGGTGAAAATCAGAATATTTCAACTATAAATTAAATTTTTTTTAACTCGTAATCAATAAGAACATCTAACACCGTTGATATTTTTCTTTAATAAAAACCAAATGAAAACTGTGCGACTGTGATCATCTTTTGAAATTATAAAAGGGTAGTCTTAAGGGAATAATTTAACAAAAATTGAATTGAATTTTCTTTCATAAGTAATGATAATGAATAGCAGGGACATTATTTCAATTGTATTATATTTGATTTTTGACCATCATGCGCATTACATAAAAGGACTTATGTAAGAACAAAAAAAAAAATCGTCTTAAAAGATCAATAAAATGCAAGTTAACAATTTAACTTGCTTATTTTACAAGTAATAACTTTGTATGAAATTAAAGAATAAAAAAAAGAAAAGTTGATTTGTAAGAAAAATGAAAAAATGAAAAACACTAGTAATTCATAGTATAAAAAAAGAAAATGTTTTTCCGTTTTCTCAGCAGCATATTGCAACTACAAACGTGATTACCGTGAAACGGTTCATTTTTCACATATCCGAAGAAACATTTTAGTTCTAATAGTTTTTTGTTTTTTAATTTTTTTTTTTTTTTATTTGAGATATTAAGAAATTGAATTCTTGTTTGACATACATATATTTTGTTTATACGCCAGCCTAAGAGGAGCATTTTGAATTCTTTTACTTATTTAACCAAGGCTGTAAATAAGATCTTAGAAAACAATATGTTTTAACAGTAACAGTAACAGTGCTGTTAATAGTTCTTCTTACAATGAAATTCAGTTACTTATTTTACCATATTGTGAGACTGTAGGCTTAGTAAACCAAATGACACAAGAAACTGGCTCATGGTTATATACGATAATATGCACCAATCTTATTAGGATAAAAAATTATTTTTCCGGTACAAAAAAAATATTCGGCGTTATTTTGAGAGCCGAGTCACTAAAATAATAGTGATAAGAAGAAAATTGTTTTTAATCGGAAATGATTTGAGTAGGAAAATAAATTTGATTATGTGAGTTGGAGAAAGGGACAAAAAGTCATATATCCAGAGAAATTTTTATTTACGTACACTCAGAGTAAAAATTTCTAATTTAACGCAAGTGGGAATGAAGCTTATGTATTTGAAAATTTACTGGAACATATTGTAGATTTTCAACTTACATTTTTCTAATTACGGTTAAAACTTTAAAAAGAAGATGCTGAAAACAAATCAGTTTGAATTTCAATTAATTTGGGGCTCTAGTGGCAACTTCTCTATTTAATTGAAGCTACTAGTGGCAGCTTCTCTATTTACTCTAAACTAACTTTATTATTTTCCACCAGTCGTTATTTATTTGTGCATTAAATATTTTAACCCCGACTCGGTGGCGTTGGTTCAATTTTGAAACTAAAGTGAATTTGTCTTTTGATATTTTATTAAAAAACCGAATAGATTTAGAAATTTCTAGACCATCTTAAGATCCAAGTTTTTGTTAACTTCCGAATTGAAACTTTTTAAAATTCATAAAATTGCCGTTGAAAGCTATAATATGAAACAATTTCAATTGCACATATTTAATTGAAAAAAAATTGCAGCAATTTCAAAAAGAAATTAAAAAAAAATTTTAAATGCTTTGACAATAATATGTCAAAATAAATCAAAAATCTATACTTTCAATCGAGCCTGGTGATATCTTAAAGTTGAATTAAATCAATTACATTTTTGTTTTTTTTTTTTATGATTTTATAAAAATCTAATGTACGTCCATATCTGGTTTCTTACTGTTCGAATCGATGCTCTTTTTTTTTCTGCTTTTACCTGGCAATTTCCATTTGTTTTTCTTGATTTTGATTTTTTTTCCTTTATACATCTACAAAGATGAGTAGCTAAAATTGATATGGCGTTCCCTTTTTTGTTATTTTTTTCTTTTCTTTTTCCATCATTTTCTTTCAGAATTTAGTAACGCTTCAGCCTTAACCTGAAGGCGTGATTTCCTTAAAATTCCATAATACATTCATTCTGTTTTTTTTCTTCATTTCTTTTTCATTTTGTTGTTTTTTTAGAAAGTTATGTAACCCTTAAATGAAAATTGAATTGCAATACATAGCCTGAAAGAAAAATATTTCATACATTTTAATATTTCAAAAGATTACAAACTATATCGAGAACAGGTTGTAAAGGGAGGGAGGGAAGGGGGGGGGGGGAGGAAAGGAAAGATATAAAAGTAGAATATTGCAAAAGTATACGCTTTTACTTTGTTTTCAGTTTTGGTTTTTTGTGTGTGTTATCGTTTATTCATTGTCGTATATTTTAAGAGGAAAGTCATCTATACTTGATGATGACAATGATGATGAGAATTAAAACAGTGCTTATCTTAGTTTATACAGGTTTACTTTAATGTATATATATAAAATTTTAAAAGAACGCATATGGAGAATAAAAGAAAAAAAAATTCTAAATTTGCAGATCCTTATTTAAGGCTTTTTTTTCTCTTGTTTGTGATTTGAGCAACAGCCGCATTATAGTCATTCTTTTCTTATAAATATAAACAGAATCTACCGCAATCCTTATATTGAATATTGATGTAATATTTATTTTTATTATCGTTGGTATACATAATAGGGGTGTTCTGAATGATTTTTTTTTTCGGTTTTATAGTTTTGAAATCCTCAAGGTAAATGTCATTGAATGCAGAATAATTAAAAGCTATATATAGTATTAATCATAAATTTTTACAAGTTCGTATACATATATTTAACAGTATACATATATAAATCAGTGACTTCAGCGAAAGAACAGTAGGGATTATTGGAGATGTTATAAATACATAATGAAATTAAAAGTCAATTTACAGTCATCATGACATATCACAATATTACCCTGCCGCTAAATTGTGTTTTCAATAAAAAATATTGTTGCGATCTTCCTACGGCATCAGAACGAGACATTTGGACCTCCTGATACACTTATCCCGGCAGGAAAAGGAAGAGTCGTGGGTGACGTCAATCATGTCAGAGAGCCGTTGTCTTGGAAAGAGGTATAATTTTTGGATTGGAAAGTGCTCTGGGGCTGAATTGCAAATTGCTACACGGGTTATCTTTTCTTGGTTAAAAATTATTTACGAACGATGCACAGACGTAATCCACATTTCAAAGTTCTGGAATGTAGCTAAGGTTTTTTTTATATCAAACGCCGGGAGAAGCTGTCACAGCTGTCTAAAGAACTTTAGACCGATTAGTCTAACATCATTTCTATTAAAAGCTTTTGAAAATCTGTTAGAAGCATACATACGAGACAACATGAAACCCTGTTTTGTTGTCTTCAGTACAAAATGCGTACTGTAAGAGCAAGATGATGGAGATGGTCCTGGGTTCCTTTGTACGCTACATAGACGAATTTCTGAATAAAATGGGTTACATCATGACTGCCTTTCTGAATATTGGGGGATCCTTCAATAACGTTATTTTGTGAGCAATCGGTGTGAACTTTGTCAAAACGGGGCATTATCTTATTGTCGAAAATGTCAGGAGGATGGGCCGCCCTGCTGAAGACGATGGTCCATTTTCTTTGCTCATGTCAGACTTTGACAAGGAACATGCCTTGGCTCATTTTTCTTTTTATAGAATACAGACTTGGCGGACGTAAATACCAGGGATCTTACCTGTTTTCTGAAAAGGTCGGGCTGGTTCTTGTAGATCCATCGGTATCACAACGGGCCATCCTGGTCTATGTGTATTTTACGATATCCGTGTCAACCGCACCTAAATAATCTAATCATTTTCTGAATTTCAGTGTTCCAACATGATCACCCCTGCTGTACACATATTTATAGTAATTGAATAGGTTAATCATAATATTTAAAATAGTTATAAAAAAAAATATAAAAATCAATAAACAAAGAAATGTCATCGTATCACGAAACGTCCAGGGAAGGTGTTTTTTTCAACTTCAGTTAAATGTGACATCGAACACAATGTCGTAAAAATGAATTTTAATATTTTTTTTTTTTCAGAATATTTTTATTTTGCGTTTCAAACAGAGAAAAGGAGGGAGAGAGAAAGAGAAGAGAAAAAGGGACAAAGCGAGCGACACTGTCACATTATTCGTTAGCAGTGTATGTTTTAGTTGTTGTTATTATTATTAATATTGTTGTATGTGTACATAATATTTTTTTAGTGTTTTTAATACCTTGGTTTTTCTTGATGTTATTTTAATTTTAAACGTTATGTAATGTTCGCTGATTTTACAAATTCTTGGTTTTGTTTCCTAATATTAGATGATTTTAAATATTTATTTTTTTCATTTCTAATTTTTTTCATTCGTCTTCTTGTTTTAAATATAAAAAGGTGGAAAATTTTAAGAATGATTCTTGACTGTTTTGCAAGGACATTTAAGGCAAATATTATAATAAAAGAGAGAAAAAAAAAGTCAAAAATGTTTAAATGAATAATAAAAATTTAGAATTTTTAAAATGGAATTTGAAATGTCTCAATTGCGATGTCATCGTTAATACATTGAGCGGATCAATTGAGAATAAAAATGCATTTCCGAAGCGAAAAGAATTTCAATTTTCTTGATTTATTACAATGTGTACTGGTTTTGTATATTGTATATTAAATACATAAGACCATATACATACATACATATTTGAAAAGTGTTGAATAAATATTGTAATTTTCAAGCTAAAATAATAATAATAAAATGAATGAATGTAGAAATTTTTAAATATAAAAGTATTAAATACACTTAAACAAACAAATATAATACAAAACAAAAAAACAAAAACATGTTAATGACATTAGAATTTTAAATATTATTTAATTGATTTTAATCGTTTTTAAAAAAAACAGTTAGCTGTTATATTTTATTGATAAACGGCAATTTAGATTTGATTGAAATTATTGTACGTTTTCTTTTCTTTTTCTCTTTTAACAAATTTTTTTAAACAAATACCACCTTGGAGACTTTAATTTCTTAGGTAGTTGTTGATATCATAAGATGACGTTGTTGTCTCGGTCATATTATGCTGTTCTCATTCATATAAGATATAATCTTTGGCCTAAACAATAAGTTTATATTTAAAGATTTGTGATTTTAATGTAGAAATTTTGTGAACAGACATAAGGACAAAGGGACGAACAGTGTGAAATTCAAAAGCATATTTTTAAATTTCTTAATTTTTAAATTTAATAATTTTGTTTTTTTTTTTTGTAAAATCTAAGAATCCAGCAACCGTTCAGCCGTCTAACTTTCTATATTTAATCACACTATGACATTATCTAGCCCCTTCATACAACTTTGTACTTTTGTTATAATTGTTGTTTTAATTGAGTTTTGGAAAATTACTAAATTCCATGGCTATTTCGTTATTATAACGTTTCTATATTCTGCACCGTCGTACAATCACGTCAATACTTTTTTGTATTTACAGAATTCAAGATTATCATAGCTCCGCTCCAGGCCAAAATAAGTATTTTTTTTTTTTTAACCTACTTCGCTCCTAGCAGGAGTATAGGGCTGGTGTATGATTATTGTATGTAACCATGAACCAGTTTCTGACGTCATTGGGTAAAATAAATATTTCAAAAGAATTTTATTTTTGCCTTTTCAGACAATAAAGATCCATAACTTTAACAGTAAAATCCATTTATATAATATGCAAAATGTGAGATTGTTGTCTTAAGAGAGAGAAGAATTTTGAAAAATGACGTGAGTTTAGGTGGTCGAACAGACGAAAGAATAAACGAATAAGGTGAAATTAATAATAACGTTTTTTTTCAATTTTTTAGCAAATATGCTAAAAATGACATAAAAAAAATTAAAATCATTATTTTTTGCTATAATTCTGGAATGACCATAGAAAATTCAAAGTGTTTTCCTAATTGGAAGAATTAAATGTGTTGCTATACGAAAGAAAGAGTTTTCTCTTAATGTTTTGATTTACAATGAAATTAAAAGATTCGGGAAATGAAATTTGAAATTTGTTTTTTTTTTAATTTTTTTTTTTTTTTTGTAATTAAATTCCCTTTTAACGTATGAAAATTTTAATCTGCTTTTAGAGAGGAAGATAAAAATTAAATTACTAGTTGACATGCTAAATATCACTTTTTCTTAAAGAATAATTTACGATTCTAAATATTTATTATATAGATTTTTTTTTGTTGACTTAAAAAAATAAAGTAAATAAAATTTTAATAACTACTCGTATTATAGTAATAGGAAAATTAAGGTATAAAAATAAATATTTTTGAATATAAATTGTAATCGAAAGCTATTTAATTTTTACTTTTTATTTTATTTTAAATGACAATTTTTAATAATAAAAATGTTATTTTCTTAAACGGAAATCACAAGAGTTAGAAATATTGCATTCTTAAGAATTTTTTCTCATTTGTTATTTTTTTTACATTTTTAGAGATTACTCTTAACATTTATAGCGGTTATTTGTTTCTCTTTCAGAAAAATTAAATGCTTTAGAATGAAACTTTTAATTTTTAAAACTGGAAAAACAAAAATAAATTTCTAATATTTGCGTTTCTAATATAATTTTTAAAGAATTTAAGAAATTAAATTAATTTTGCAAATTCAAGATTAATTGATTAAATAAATTGAAAACATTCATTATTAACGTGTAACACCAAAACAATTAACACGTTCGATACCGGAGCTTGAGAAAAAAAGCTTGTACCACAGACCATAGAAATTTTTCTTATGAAATAACTTTAAATGGCATCGGAAAGAAATGTTATTATCTTCAGACCAAGAATCTGTTTTTGCCACAAAAATAATGCAATACCATAGCAAAAACTAATAAGGTAGTCACGTCACACATTTGCGACGCCGGGCTAAAAGTAAGAACAGATCCGTCGCATTTATGCGACGCTGGTAGCAAACGTGTTAAGAAAACAATAAACAAAAGACTTATGAATGGAACTGCTTCTGTATATTGGTTTTCTTGGGACGTCTCTATTAGAAAATCACGCTACTTGTTTTTGGTCGTCTATTTAGTAAAGATTTAAAGAATTATATTAGCCCATGAACAGAGAATATATATATATATATATTCTCTTGTCAATACGGTCGTGCAATTTTTTTTTTATCAAATAACGTCAAACGTATGTATTTCGCAGTGTTTGCATGCCGGTTTATGAGCTCATTTATTTGAAGGAAGCACGAGTTGCTTAATTTCTTTCAACTCATTTCGAATTATTTTACATGATTCGTTTAAATTTCGTCTTGATGGAATAAGCTGATTCTGACATAATCTACGGTAACAACAGTATAATGTTGCCATTGTGTCGAATTCTATACCAATACAACTAATGTAATATATATAAATTTGATTACTTCATCCATCTGTTCTGCAGTTGTATGAAGAAATTTCCATTAAGTTAATACACCAATAGCTTTAAGACCAATTCCAGACTACCATATATTTAAAAGTTCTAAAGAAAATGCAATGAAATAAAAACTTTCAGGAGATTTAGAATTTTTTTTATTGCTTTAATTTTCAAAATTGTTCATTTTGTTTTTTCGTTTCATAAATGCTAGTGAATTAGTTTAATTCTCCAATTTCTCACTATAGATTTTCAAATTTTTAAAATATTTAGTGTTTCCTCATAAATCACTCAACAAATTATGTAAAATATTCTCCTATGTTATTGTAATAGCCTTGTATGGGCAGTTTTGAAATACTACTTATTTAAATCAATCATAAATCCCATAAAATAATCTCAATTATAAATGTTTGCAACTATATACCATAATAGAAGCTATATGGCAAAAGTGGAGAGAAAAAAACAAATAATTGATTCTAATCTTATTGTATTAACTGTTATACACACACATATAACAATAGATAACAACCGATTAAATTAAAACCAGATTGCAATCCAAGTGACTGACAGGAGCAAATCACTTTTTAAAGAAAAATCATTTTTATTTTATATAAAAAAAAAATTAAAAAACCAAATATTGTTATACAAACTGTACCTGTTATACATACATATATAAACGCGAGAAAATGATATTGATGACAAGTATATAATAACACTATCAAAATGGATAAAAGCTATTTGAAACAAAAAATAAAAAATAAAAAAATAAAAGAGATTTTAAACGTTTTTGACATTAACTCTTCATTTCTGTATCTAAGGTATAAATTTGAAATCAAGATCATGTACATAAGAGTATATCGCTTCCATAATAAGGTGTAATTTTTTTTATTATAATATAAAATTTATGTGCACATTATTATAGGCTTATACAAATCTATAAATTATTATATAATATGATACGAATAACATGCGTGTATTCCACTTTATTCCAGTGTGTTTACAGTGTATATATATATATATATATATATATATATATATATATATATATATATATATATATATATATAGGGTAGTGATATATGTATTATTATTAAAAATTTTTCAATGTCGGTCGATGTGGTTTCATTTCAGTGATAATAAAGTAGTAGAAGAAGAAAAGAGCAGAAAAAAAAGTGTTCTACCGCGAAATTTATTTATATTATTTGAGCATATCTCATGTGAGAGCTGAGCTGATGTTAAAATGTTAAATTAATAAATAAATTTGATGGTGTTTATATTTTCCTTCATTGGAACTGTATATACTCGTATACATATATGAATTTCAATGTATCTAACTATTTTTTGCATTATCTCTGAAATAGTTATGTAATTTTAAGATGTAAACACTATAAATGAAAAATTTATTTTCATACTTCATGTTTCGCTGCATATTTACTTTTTAGTATAACAAGTTTTTATTCTATTATTTTTAAAAGCAAGTAGTTTCTTGTTACAATTTCTTTAATTTTCTAAAATATACTTACATAATGTTTTGTTTGATTTACAAGAATATTTTTTGTGTTTACTTAAGAATTATTTAAAGGTAGTACATAGTTTGGGAGAAATTTTATCAGGAAAATTATCAGGAAAATAACCAAGAAAAAGTGAAGAACATATCTAATTTCAAAGAAATTCAAACTCAATTTAAAGACTTTGTAGAATTAAACTAGGTGACGACTACTCCACACTTATGGGAATTAGGGCGGATGTGCCTTAAGGTAGTATTCTGGGTCATATATTATACGTACTTAATACGTACGGTTTGCCAGAATTGGTGAATATAACTATGGCTACATGACTATACAACAATATTGGCAGTAGGACCAAATGTTGAACAATTGGCAAAGAAGGAAGAAGCATATATTGATATAATTAAATGGACAAATAAATGGAAGATAAAGCTAAATGAAAGTAAATTTCTTCAAATGAATTCCGCAAACCTAAATTGTTAAAATATTGCAAATATAGCAAAAACTAAATTGTTAACGTATATACAATAAATTGTTGATATGTAACCAAACCATAAAGCTTATATGGACATATGATTGTGAGTGCCACCTATTGTATATGCGTGATAGTGATATTCATAGAAATTCGAGTGTCCCCAGAGTAAGTGATGAAATAAGGATCTTCCTCAGTAACTGATGCGATAATGAAATTACCATAAAACATGAGACACGTTCATTTCTTATCGGAAAAATTTTGCATGAAAAAAAAGCAACAATTTTGCTGCAAGTGTGGTAAGTACACAGCTGTAAGTGCGTACTTACCTTTACATTTTGCTTTAAGGAATTTTTATATTTATTATATATAAAGAAATAATAAGCGCAATGTTTTATATAGATTAATAATTAAATTTTTGATTACTACATAATGTGTGTGTGTATGTATGTGTGTGTATGTGTGTGTATAGAGCAGAATATGATTGGACTTGGTATATAGAAGATTGTTTAACTAAAATATTTTTGTTTATAATCTTCTCTATAATGATAATTATTTTAAAATTTTTCCCATAAGATTTTTATATATTGATTGCGGTATACATAAATGGATTTTGATGTTTAATTCAATTGATATATATGTATGTATATGTGTACGGTATAAATCATAAATATAATTCTAGATTATTAAATTATGATAGCTTATACCGTATATTTAATAGATGTGTGTATTTTGATAGAATACAGTGAAATGTAAATCAAATGAAATTCATAATGTCAACTGAGAGCTGGGAGGCACATACCATGTTATATAAATTAGTTTTAGAGTAAAGTTTTACGATCCTTATGCTGAATGAGAACACTGTGATTATAAACTTCCTTTCTTAAGAATTGTGTAATGTGATGACTTAATAAACATTTTTTGCTGACCAGTTTGCATTTGGAATCATTATATCTCGTATCTTGCTGCAGAACGTTTTGTTAAAAATTAGTATGTACTTAAAGGAGTCATCTGCGGTATGGACATATATATAAAATAATGTAAAATTCGTCGATTTAGACATGTCCGTCCGTCCGTCCGATCGCACGATAACTCAAAAACGAATAATGCAAACGACACCAAACTTTTACAAGTTCTTTCTTTTGTGCCAAAGACGAACCTTATTGTAATTGGAGTAATTTGGACAACGGGTTCGGGTAGATGCCATACAACTCAAAGAATTTATTTTAAGTATTTCAAAACTAATAAAGCTATAAATATAAAATTTTGTATACGTGTGTCCAATTATATTCTACACATGCTTTAAAATTTATAATGGGATAGCTGCACCGGTTCGGGTGGCTGCCATACAACTCCAACGGCAAATTTTTTATATTCGGCAAAATAATAAAGTTAGATTCATGAAACTTGGCAGTCATGTGTCCAATTATAGGTCAAATATATTTCTGAAGCTTTAGAGGAATTGCTTGACAGGTTCGGGTAGCTGCCATACAACTCAAAGAGTTTATTTTAATTATTTCAAAAACTAATAAAGGTACAAATATAAAATTTTGTATACATGTGTCCAATTATATTCTACACATGCTCTAAAAATTATAATGGGACAGCTGCACGGGTTCGAGTAGCTCCCATACAAGTCCAAAAGCTTATTCTAAATATTTGGAAAAATAACAAAGTCAGATTCACGAAACTTGGCAGTTGTTTGTCCAGTTCTAGGTCATACATATTCGTGAAGTTTCTATAGAATGGTTTCACAGGTTCGAGTAATTGCTATACAATAACGAAATGTGCAGGGTATAATTCAATCGGTTTATACCGACTGAAACGTTTTTACTTGTTTAGTTTTAAATTTAATTCTATCAAAAGTTCTTATGATTAACTTAAACGTCAATTCACCATATGTATAGAATCAGAATAATTAAAAATGTAACTTAGCTAAATTCTTTCACACAACTAATTACCAATAACCCTTGTGATTTTCGTAAAAATTTTGAAAATAATTTTTCAATTATAATCGCGACCTTCGTTGCCTATGAATTGAATAGTAATCGTCTGATATCCTGTGAAATATTTCAATTTTTTTTTATAAAAGTATCGATGAGTGTAATCGTTTAAAAATACTCAATGACATTATTGATATCTGAAAGTACCACAGCTTTCAGAAATATCAAAATACTTCAGCTCTTTTGAATCAATTATAACTCTTTGATTTCTTTATTTTTGTAGAAAACTTATAAAATTTAGAACAAACACAAAATTATCAAAAATTAAGATCTTTTAGCACTTAAAGTTAAAATGTTAAACTACAGTAAGATCTCACCAGCATTATTTATTAAATTTCTTCACAAATAAAATTATTACTGTTATGGGTGTATGTGAGAGGGTGTTGGATATGAAATCAAATACAAAAAAAAAAAATTCTAAATTTATCGTACATTTTATTTTCTAATTCAACAGAATAATATTTGTGCTTTAAAAGAGCACACGCGAATCCCATAAACCTGCGAATACCATTTATGTAATATGCGCGCAGATATACCTACCAGTATTTTATTAAAATTTGAAAAAAATTATTAAAGCGATTGCATTTGATCACTTTATTTAGAAAGAAAATTAGATGTAATAAAAAATAAAAATTTTCATATTTTCATTTGTATAACATTATCATAAATCTAGGATGATTTATTTTTATGTTTATGCAAAATTCTGGCGGTCATATTAGTAAACAAAATGCAAAATATTTGAAAATCAACTAAAACTGACCCCAATAAAAAATTTTTTTGTTTTCTTTCTTTTTAAATCAAAAAAACGCAAAGGCTAAAAATCAGATATGGAAAGGTTAGAGTTCACATACGCAAAATTGAAAAAAGAGAATCATATTGAATTTAACAGTATTGTATTAATATAAAAAATCTCTAGTCTTAAACGTGTGATGTGTCAATTTAAAAGAATATAAAATTTTGAATAGAGTCTATCATCCGAATTGTCAATTTGGATAATTTTAACCGGAATGAGAATTTAGATAATCTTATATCAATAACTACAATTGTAAACTGAGTACTTTCGATAATCACATTTATTTGGTTAAAAATTGAATTCCTTCCAAAAATAAATCAAATAATTTAGATAACACTTCCATCTCAAAATTAATTGCTCGATTTTACAATAATTACTCAAACCAATTGTACACATTAATTGCTTATATCAATTAATACCGCAACAGTAATTGCTCATACTACTTGTTCACATTAATTCGTTATAGTGATTGTTCATTCCTATTACTTACCCTTTTTATGCTTTTGCCAATTACCTTTGCCATTCGCTTTTGCCATTCGCTATTGTCAGTTACTAAAATAAATAATTCATGCCATAAGTACTAATTATTTTTGCTGACACAAATTGCTTGTGTTCGCTGGTTCCTTACGTAAATTGTTCGCACGAAAGACCCACAACAATTACTTTCTATATAATGCAGGTTGCTAATATCATTTGCTCAAACTAATTATTTGTAACAATTTCTCACATTAATTGTTTATGCTATGATTATAACTCTGCTTATTAATCATTAATATAGGAGTAAATTGCTCACAGCACATATCTAATTGATACGAGCAATTAGTACGAGGTATGTTTTAATTTTGGCTTTATTACTGAACGATTGTTCCTAGTGGTTGCTTTAAGAAAATAAAATTACTTATAAACTTACCACGGCTGCACTCAACTATTGTAAATTTTTTTAAAAGAAAATATTTTTTTCTGAGTACGTCCCTGTTTTGTGCATTTGAATTTTATTTGAAATAATACTGTAATCTTATTAATTTTTATTATGATGTCTGAATAAATTTCTATCAGATAAAATTTAAGATATTAAAAAATATAAAATATTCACAAGTTTTTTTTTCATATTTAAATTCTTAATTTGGAAATAATCTTAAGTTACTTTGTTTTATGATATTTTGCATTTTGCTTCAATTTGTTGTATTATATGTAAAAAAAAAATTCTGAATTAATTTATAGTTGAACTAACCTACATGAAAAATCTGGGGTCATTAGGTGGCCGATTAGTTGATATTTTTTAATCGAAAAATAAGAAAGAACCTTATTATTTGATTGCTAGAGGGACGTTCTTTTTGTATTTTACTTAAAAAAAATCACAAGTAAATCAGTGTGAAATTTTGAAATATAATGAAAAAATTTGAACTGTCAATATAATTTTAAAATATTTCGAATGGGCCCGACACGTATTGACGTATTTCTACTCCTACCTTTAATATGCAATAAATTTCGGTGTAGAAGTTCAAATTTTGAAAAGAGAAGCGTATAAATTGAAAGGGAAGCAAATAAATAATGTATGTCATTGCTTTTAGAATTCATTCTTAATTTCGGCCGATCTAGTTGAAAATAATATTAAGCTGCATAATCGGTAATGAAAATGTGTTTTAAAATATGTATAAAGTGATACGTAAAATAAATATGAACTATGTACGATTTTCTCTAATTGCGCTTTCATATTTTAAAAGTACATTTTACATGTAATAATTCAAAAGTACTACAAAAACAAGAGAACTGTAATTAACTTTTACTACCATGAAATATTTAGAAATTTGATTTTAATACTAAAATTTGTCTCGTCATTAACATTTACTAATAATTAGCAATTGAAATTTTATATTTTTTCTTAAATTTTGTTAAAAATTTACTTGCAATTTCTATATTCACTTTTATGTGTTTTTCACAGTTTTTCCTTAAAGGAAATTTGCAGTAGGAAACAAAAAATTTGTGTAAAATAACAAAAAACCAGTGTTGTCAGATGGAAGAAATTTTTTTTTTATGATTTCTATGTAATCACAGGAAAGAAGAGAGCGAATTTAAAATTATACAAAATCTTATAATGTACTGCTCATCCCCCAACTGTTCACAGAACTAAAAATGAGGAGCTTAGAAGTAGAGTGGCGTAAGCCACAATGTGGGTTATCCCACTTTGCTTTTGAAAAATCAGAAAATTTTTACAAAATCAGAAAATTTTTACAATAGCAAAAGTACTTTCATGAAAAATAAATAGGAAAAAAGCTATTTCGAAACTGGAAACTAATATTACTGATTTTAGAAGACGTACATAGCCGATTGCAGCAAAAAAAAATATTTATTTGTGGCTTATGCCACTCTGCTCTGAGGACCCTCAAATATCCTCGGTATTTTTGACATATTCAAAAAAATATCCAAAAAAAATTATACTTAAAAATTTTTTACAAGAAATTGCTAGGGTAACTCTTGAAGATGACATTCTACATACAGTATGTTTCTAGAATTCCACAAAAATTTAGCCGAAAATATTTCCAGTTAAATTAGTAATTAGATAAAATTAGTAATTGTAAGCCGAAATAATATCGTAAAAGTAGAATCTCAAAATCAAAACTTCTTAAAACAAATTTTTTTTTTTGTTAAGGTTTTCATTTCTTTTCTTGGAATTGTCCTGTGGTAGAATTCTTATTAAATAAAAAGTAGAGCTGGACAAAGAATGGAAAATTTTCAATTTTTTTGAGATTATCTTCCAAACGATTATGGCAACACTGCTATAAACAGTCGAAGTCATTTATAAATAAAAAGCAGTGTTTCAAATCAAATTACATACGCAAATCACAGAGATTTTTTTAAATAGAAGTTGTGTGCGGTAATAATATTGCAATTACATATAAAATCATTGTTGGAGGCATTTTAATTTTTGTGTTCTTTTAAAAAACAACAAACCTTTTACTTAGAAGGTGGTTTTTGAAGAAAATACCGTACCTTATTAATTCATTACGTCAATGACTTGAAATTTTTTTTATTTACGCAAAATAAATTCTATTACAATGTCATTTTATTGAATCTATACTAATTGCCATTGTAGATGTAGATGATACAGCAAAAGTTGTATACTAAAATTTCATTAAGATTTGTTGTGCCAACCGTAAGGTGTCATTTTTTAAGTATGTTTGTTCATTTGATAATATTAATAATGGCCACTGGTGTTAATTTAAACACTTGTACTAAATTTAATATTTACTTGAATTTATTTGTACAGTTATTGCAATGTAACATGCAAGGAATCGAAAAAAAAATTGGAGAAACTTAAAAAAAGGAACGATTTAGAATGAGTTGTATGAGTAGAATGTTTATGAAAACGTGAATTTTTTATTTAAAATTTGAAAAATTCAATAATTTTATACAAACCGTAAACAGCTCAACACTGTTTACGTAAAATGTAAAAAATTCAATATAATTATAAAAAATCTCATTACTTTTTACTGAAAACAAAAAATCCAATATTTTTGTATAAAGCGTAAACAACTCAACATTGTTTACATGAAATGTAAAAAACTCAATGTTATTATTAAACAACGTAAAAAACTCATTAACTTCTTATCGAAAACATAAAAAACTCAATGTTTGTATGAAAAAACGTAAACAACTCACAATAGTTTACGAAAAATGTAAAAAATTCAATATTTTTCATAAAAATACGTAAAAAACTCAATAATTTTTATTTAAAACATGAAAACTCACTATTTTTGTATAAAACGTAAACAACACAACATTTTTTACGTAAAACGTAAAAAACACAATACTTTATTAAAAAAACGTAAAAAACTCAATATTTTTTATTGAAAACGTAAAAAACCCAATATTTTTGTATAAAGCGTAAACAACTCAATATTGTTTATGTTAAATGTAAAAAACTCAATATTATTCTAAAAAAACGTAAAAAACTCAACACTTTTTTTATTTAAAACATGTAAAACTCAATATTTTTGTATAAAACACAAACAATTTAACATTGTTTGCAAAAAATGTGTAAAAGCTTAATATTTTCATTAAGAAAACGTAAGAAATGCAATACTTTTAAAATAACAGTTTAAAATATAAAAAGACTCATTTTTCATTTAAAATGTACTCAAGTTAGGAGAGCGCATGAAGTATAGCAAAAATTAGCAAAGCAATATGAGCAGTGTCCACCAGTTTCTTTACAATTTGAAATAAAATTGAATTTGTTGAATTCATAAATGAAAAGGAATTTAATTTCAATTTTATTGATTTTTAATTTTATTGAATCAATTCAAGAATCTGCTTAAATTCATTTTGTTAAGATTTGTTGTAGAACAGAGAAAAAAAATCATATCAATATTCTGTTTTTTTCTTCCCCTACAACTTACATACGTTACATACATGATAATCATATGAATAACATGCGCTTTATTTAACATTAAAGCGGCATCTTTTAATGAGCCCAGCTTCCTATATATAATTTAAAAATGACTGACATTTCTCATAATTTAAAATCCCTTCGGACCAATAAATATATGTGTGTCTTGTATAGTGTTTTGTATGTATGTATATGCAGTCGCTAGTCAGAAATTATACATTTTACATTTTTTTTGTGTTCTCTTCTCTTTTTCATTGTTTGTTATGTCATAACATCAATGTTGCATAATGTTTTTTAACAAAAATGGTTATTACATTGATGGGTATTTAAATTGATGTCTTGAATTGTAAAACGTTTTACAAAGATTTATTGGCAAGAAAAAAAAATTAAAAAAAGAAAATAAATTACACTAAATAAAACATAAATTTTTATGTTTAGAGGGCATTTTTACTTTTTATATCTACGTATAAAATAAAAATATACAAAAATGATAATTTTGTAGAACGAAGAATGTATTTAACTTGTTATTCCATTCGTAACATTATGGCTATAAGGAATTTTATTGTTAAAACAGTGGAAATAGGACGACTTCCTTTCAAAGTAATATGCATATCGTTCGATGTTCTGAAGGAATGAAAACTAATTTATAAATGATTCAGCTGATAAATTATAACTGCTGAATACTCAATCCTCTTTTCCGCATAAAAACATTAAGCCATGTTTCATAGTATCGGAATTAATATGCTTAACTACGTGAACTGATATCCTTATACCCGTTGGTCGGAACTCTATGATACTCCTCAATTAGGCATAAAGAATGTTTCTAGAGTCTAGACTTCAAAGTTGAAAAAATTTTGTTAAAATTTTAATTTTGCGATAAAATTTTTAAAAAAGATACGAGTATTAACGGAGGATGATACGGTTCTAGAAGGGGGATTTGAACAGCTTTAAAATGATGTCATTAATCTGACGTTAAGTGTCATATATCTGAATTATATGTTAGAAAAAATGTAAGGGCTAACTTTGAAATGTCTTATTCAACATTTTGTATTATAGAAGCAATACGAAGAAAGAAAGAGTTTGTCTATTTATTTTCCTTCATTTATAAATGTTCTACCAATCTAATTCGAGAAGACCATCTAGCCTCAGGTATGAAGCGCTAAATTTTGAATATGTTTTATATAGGTTTTGAGCCTTACTTAAGGTTTACTTTCATTTTTATAGTTTGACCATAGTTGAAGTGTTCAAACAATATAAACATTTTTCTAATTTAGCGGGAATTTATTGAAAATGGAGTAAATTGCCTTTAATTATCACCTACACAGAGGGTTTTGTATAAGGTGTCAGTAAAAAATTGTATGAGTGGGGGAGGACGGTGCAAGTATACTCGTTTCCTTTTTTTTCCAACAGGTTGTAGCTCGAAAACGAGTATATCTACATTCTTCCTATCACTCTGCCCTGAAATTATTTGCCAGCTTATGTGAAACGCCCTATATATAGAAAACTTAATATACCGCATCCTAAAGTTGTTTTCAGTCCAATATTATGGTTATTTTTTTCTTTTTGTTGGCCTTTGGTTTTTGTCTTCTCTAATTTTAAATCATAGTGATGAAATGATTGATTTGTTACATTTATTTGATGATTTTTTTTTTCCCGTATATAATTTATTCTTTTCGTCAGGTTATTGACAAACAAAAAATGAGAAAAAAAAATCAAATGAAATTAAATTCACTGTCTACACTCTTCAGTCAGATTAAGGATATTGTTTTGTTTCGTTTTTTTTTTTCGCTTTTTGTAGAAAAATAACAGTACTTATTACGTATATAGTATTTGTGATGAATTAAGAGGGTGGCATATTTAATAAGAATGCATAAGCTCTTTAAACTGTTCAAGAGGCGATTTTGTACTAAAAAATAAAAAAAAATTTTAATTTTTTTAATATTTTCGTGCAGATTTATTTTTGCAAAGCAAAAAAAAAAAATTTTTTTTTTGTTTTCCTTGTTTCTCTTTTGCCTTAAATTATTTTTTATTACAATCATTGAAATTATTGTAGAATTTTACAGAATGGAATTTATTGTACTTTGCATGTTTAGAGGTTGTTTAAATAAATATTACATACATACATACATACATACAAGAATGAAAGAAAAATTATGCTAATGATACAAATCTAATTTTATGTTTTAAAGGTTTATTTACTTAAGATTTTCTGTGAATGTCAGCTCTAATATTATATAAATGTGAAAGAAGAGATAAAATAAAAATCTCTATTGGATTTTCTAATAATTTTGTTCTTTGTACAGGAAATTTTTATTTGACTATATTAGGAATTTTTAGCTGAAATTGCAATTTTGTTGCATTTATTAAAAGATTATTTTTTTTTTAATGTTTATGAAGTTTATGATTTCTAAATAAAATTTTTTTTTACTTAGGAAATATTTCTCTAAGATTTCAAAAAGCAAAGAAATAATTTTGTAAATTATGCAATGAAGAAATTTATAACTTCTTTAGTTAATAAACTTAATAGTTGTGTAACAATTACGTTGTAAACATTTAATTTTACGTTTTTGTAGTTAAAATTTTCTGGGGTTTTCCGCATAAAAATTTTTTCCTTAAGCCTTCATGCTACAAATATTTTTTTACTTATGGATTTTGAATAAATTCTCATAAGAATGAACGAGGTTATTATTCCCAAAATACACAAGAATGATTTTGTAATAATCGAAAAATTCTCGATTATCTTTGGCATATGCAAAGTCCGTATCGATCGTAAACATCTGCAAAATGAACAAGATATTAGCAGCAATTCAACTATTATCGAGAGTTTTTATTTGAAGGATTGTAACAATGTATTAGTAAAAGTTCTAAAGAGCGTTCTCTTCCTGGTATACTCAAGATGTGGTCGAATCAAAGCAACAAGCATTTTTTTTATGACATTATTTTGTTTTTTCCTTACTTTATATACGAGCATTAGAACCACTTCTACTTGGCTTTAGAATCAATTTTACAGGTCATTGACCAGCCTATCGTAGGTTTTCTTCTTGCTAAATATTGAAGGTTACCCATACATAGGATGACTCAGTAAAGAGTAGAATATTATATACTGTTACTTTAAAGCTCTTTACCAACCCTTTTAGAAACATTTCATTTGAAACGTTTATCTCTTCCGGAAGGGAAGTTAAAAGCAAAAAGGCTTGGGCAAGTAAAAATTTCGTGAAAATTAGTTGAAATTTCTGTACCTCTGAAACTGTTGAGTTTTGACAATTAGTTCCAAACAAAAATTTTACCCATTTTTGATGCCCTAAACAATGATTATATAATATTGTACTTTTTACTTAATCACCCTATATATTATTTATTTTTGTTAATATGGGTAATTTCATATTAATATTTTATTTCATAATATTGTATAATTAAATTTATGTTATTAGGTATAATTTTTATATTGACCTAACCAAAATTTGTACCCGAGTTATTTATCAGATAGGGATCATTACACTTTTTGGTATTGCCCTTATCGAAATCCAAAACGGAATTAGTTTTACTGATAATGTCGTTGTAATGTGCCTTAAAAGTCAGCTTATCATCAAATATAAGAGCATATTTAAATATGCTATGAGTTTATAATTCAAGCAATCAATGATAAAAATTTTCTTATAAATGTTGTTAATGTTAAAATAATTTCTTTAGGACAATTATTACTGAAATCATAAAATATTTTTTCGAAAATAATTTATGTATGTATTTGCTTAGTTCCAATAAAAATGTTTTCTCGATTTTTTCCTCAAAGATTGTTCAGATAAGAAAGAAATTTAAGCATTATAGGTTAATGAATATTTCTGTAAGATTTTTAAAAATAATTGTTTTCCACCATTGTATTGAGATTTTATTTTATAAAATTATTTAATTTTACTTAGGGCGTATATAAAATTTGAATAATTGTTATGCGCCTGGATTCTATTTAAATAATTTTTTATTTGAATTTTTTTTTTTATGATTACAAATATTATATAATAATGAATTAATTTTTGCCCAGATGCGAACATTTTTTCACTAATATTATTGGGATTTTGTTCCACTGCACTTTGTTCAAAAAAATTTTCTTAATACGCAGATTAAAATTCACACAATTTTAAATGGAATAATGAATTGTAAATTAATTAAAATTCGGAAATTATATAAATTAAATACTGTAAATCGAGATTTGAATTCACGTTGACTAATAGCCATGTAGCTTACTTAACTAAATTTTAAAAACATTCATAATGGCGGATAATACTCGACGTGCATATAATATTCATTTCAGGAGAATGTAGAGATGAAATTAACAATTATGTCGGAAATTTACAGAACGCTGCTGTTCTTACATTATGATTATGTATGTCCTGAATGAAATTGTAAGGTCCTACAAGTCTTTTGCATTTTGACACATAAATTTTAGAGGTACGTGATATATAGAGTATATATTCCATTCCCTGAGATTCCGTTTATGTACTTGGCTTATATAATAGTTGCAATATTAAAAAATCTTTATTTACACCCTCATATGCATTCAGTTAAGTTTCATTCAAACAAATTTCTATATAAGAAACGAACAAGTCCTAATATTTATAAAGTTTTTGCTAATTATCATAGAAAGTACTGCAAAGAATATTTTTTTGATTAAGTACAACATTTTTATTATCTAATCAAATAAATTGAAATTTCAAATAATTAATTTACTTTGGGTTAATCAATCATGCTTTCCTACATATCATAAATTTTCAATTGCTAGCTTTCAGTTAAAAAAACTTATTATTTTTTCCACCAATTGAAAATTCTGGTAATTGGGAAGTCTTAACACTATGCGCGTATTTTTACATATTTATTAATATTTTTTAAAATTCTTACTTGATCTGTTCAGTATTACTTGTAAATTTTAGTTTCATTTTGTAAGAGGATGAATGTATGTGAAGTTTCGTATAAATTTATTGCTTCCTCAATAAATTTTCTGTACGGAGATCTATAATTCAAATTGAAATTCAAAATTAAGAAATTTATAGTGTTAGTAAGGAAACAAAATATTGACATTTTCAAGCGATAAATTTTTTATTTCTTCTAATGAAATTTTATTATCGGTTACGGAGGGGTCTCATAAAATTTAAATTATGCAATGTCAATCAAAAAAATTAATGATAACGCACACGTTATGCCATTTAAAAAATTTATCTTTTATTATGTAATTTTTCATGTTCTTCCACCTTTAATTAATATTTTCTGAATTTTAATCTGCCCCTTTAGAAAGGTATTGAATGAAACTGTTATAAATTCGTCACGACCGAATGGTCCTTTTATACAATGCAAACTTTTCATACATTTGTTCGCAAATTACATCAAGTTAACAAAGGAAATTTGTGTATTAAAATAGAGTTAGAAAATTTCAAAAAACTGCAGTTTTCAAAATTGACAAAACACTGCAGTTTTCATAAAAAGGTTGCCTCTTTTTCACAGAGTAGGTCTTAGTCGTTTCGTTTTCTACTGAGAAGAATTCGTCTAGTTCGTTTTGTATCTGTAAATTTTTTTAATGGTAGACGTATGAGAAATTATGAGCTACAATATTTAGTCAGAAAATTTACTAAGTTAAATGGTTGAACGCAGCCAAATAAATACCTTAACGAATTAGAGCAAATTATTGGAGGGTGATAAAAATGGGCAAATTATTGAAGTGTGATAAGATCGCATAGCTATTTTTTTTCAGTAATCACTCAATTCGGGTTTTCTGTCAGTTATTTAAGTCACATAGAATCGTCGCTCACGAGATTTTAGGTTCGATATGCAGATTTGCTGTTTTCACACGATTTACATTTTTGTCGTGCTATTACTGCCTGCTGTTATTCAAGTCACATAGAATCGTCGGTCACGACATCTCAAATCCGATCAGCAGAATTGCTGTTTTCAATGATTTGTGTTTTTGCCGCACTATTATTGCCTACAGACTATTTTTTGAATTTCTTTACTTGGTGCACTCCTAGGTCCTTGGTCCAGATGCAACCCTTGGTTACGACAAGGTTTTGAAAGTGCTACTACTTTTCTATATATTATAAATTTTACATCTCTTCCAGTTTCTTTTAATACAGTTTCAAGCACACGATTAAATCGCATGTAATTCTGTCGAAAATATTAATGGGCAATGTTGAAATTGCAGGAAGTTTTGTTGTATAATACTTAAAATATTAGGGAACCAATTTTAAAACTTTTAATACATTTACCAATCCTATACGCATTCATACCCATTCTACTCTTGGTTCTGAGTTTTTGCATGTAAAAGATCACACTTCTGCTATCTGTAAAATGTCAAATTTTCTCAATAGCACTAAGAAATAAATATCGTAAGAGTAATGAATGGCTTTTGAAATAATTAAAAACTAACTCGGACGGCACAGCGTATACCATTGAAAAATTTAAAACTTATAAGCTAAAAATAACTTTCAAAGGGCACCTACATTATTTTTATGTTGCAGAAATTACGTTATTAAAGCACATGAGTATAGAGGTGGATAAATTTCTTTTATTAATGCCAAATTTCATTGATGAACTTGAATTTTTTACACTGCCTAACATGAATAAAATGTTGAGAAAAAAATCAACCTAACAATAAAAAATTATTTAACATCAAAATAAAATCTTAAGAATAAAGAAGGAACCGTTGTTTTCTTTGTTACATTCTTTTTGTCTTTTTTTTCGCTGTGTTGAAATTTTCTATTTTATTTGCATATTCTTTCTTTTAGTTTTGAAATATTTAGTGCTAAATAGAACTGCTTAGATTGTTATACAATAAACTATCATTGAAGAGTCTTTTCATTTTTTGCATAGATGTAAAGTCTTTCCATAGACTCTTTAGGGTATTTCCTAAAAATTAATCTAATAAAAGTTGTAATTAAATCTAAATGCTGTCCGTTTGTTATAAAATTTTTGCCTTCCTTCAAAGAAAACTTGGACTCTACATGCAAAACTAAATTCAAATATTTATGCATGTGCTCTTTCACTGCATACCATAGTAAGTCCATAGAAATTCCTAAAATTTCTTGGTTTTTATTATCTACTGTAATCAAAATGTATATTCCTTCAGAAAAAGTCAGGGGAAAAGTCAATTTTCTTTTATATGTTGATTTTAAAAATTAATACCTAAAAATAGGCAATTTTTGTTAATTTAATAATATTTTTCTATTAATAATATTAAAATTTCATTAATTGTCTATAAAAGAATTTCCTTTAAAAGGAAATTCAGCCGATTCGAGCCTTATATCGAATCTTGGAATAAAAATCGAAAGGCTTGTGTGATTCAAAAGAATAATTCAATGAACAATTAATTTAAAAATAATTTCCCCGAAAAGTATGCAACAATAATATATTAATTAAGACGAAATTTTTTGCGAAATTTAACCTAAAATAATTATATTTTTTGCAGCTTAACACGTTGAATTCTTAAAAGGAAATTATGCTAATTGCCAACCATCCATGCCAACCATTCATTGCCAACCATTCATTTTGTTAAAAGTTTTCTATACTTAATTCATACACATACAAAATATCATGAATTTTGCATTGAGTATGAACATTCTATGTTCCGAAATTTGAGTTACTATCATAGAGGTTCATTAAAAAAAATTTTTTTTTATTGAATCAAAGTGTTGTAATATTTAGATTAAGAATATTTTAATGTGTTTAAAACGGTCATCTATATGATCACACTGATTCTATGCCCCAAAACATGATTTAAAAGGACTTAGAATACAGCATGTAAATATATAGGGTTACACATACATTTATATTATGTTTTGTTAGATATGGGGTCGAACTTCTATTTGTTAAACATATTTTTCGCGCAAACAAAAAAAAAATTTCCATAAATTGCATTATATAAATAACAATGTGATATGCTTATGATGATAATGATAATCACATACATTGATATCATCACAATCCATATATGTACATGTATATATATATATACATGTGTGGATGTTGAATAATGAAAAATAAAATAAAATTTTGAAAAATTACTTTATAACTTAAGTTTGCATCAACTTTATGTTAAAATCCACAAACCATAAAAATGTTCAACTAAAATACAATTACACTGAACGAATCAGAATAAAAATCCTCTTTTTTGTTATTATTTAACATACATGTATGTATGTATGTATATAATATTACTGTATAATAAAATTTAATATATTTGTTTGAAAATGTTCTATATTTTTTGTAAAAAAAGGTGTTTGCAGTATAACAGCGGCATAAAAGGTCAGATACCTTTATAAAATTATTTTATAATATTTTTTTATTCCGTAGGCTAGTTGCTCTCAAAAATCTATAAGGAATGGAATTATCAAAGAAGTTTTTTATAAAATTATTGCATACTATTAATAATTTGGAATCACTAATTCAGTTTTAGTATTTTAAAAGCAATCATATTTAAAAATACACAATGGCACGCAAAGGCAGTTTAAGTGAAGCAACAAGCAGTAAGTTTGGCGTAAGACAAGGATGTATGTTATCAATGTTGCTATTCATCATCGCCCTAGATGACTGTATGAGAAAAGTAAACAACATACACAAAGGCATTTCATAAGGATTGATAGCTAAGCTGCAGGATCTAGATTATGCAGATGACATAGCTCTCCTTACGAGCTATGCAAGACGTGATACACATACTGAAGTATTCGACACAGAATATAGGACTCAACATAAATAAGGAGAATATCAAACTAATGAAGATAAACACAACAAGCCAAAACCACATATACATAGATGACACGCCAATGGAGGATGTGGATAAATTTAATTACATTAAAGCCAGGATTATTAAGGCCAGAAACACATTTGCCCGGTTGCCGCCGGTATCAATCCACATTACCACGGGTACAAAACTTACGATCTACAACGTGTGCGTTAAATATGTTCTGGTATATGGAAACGAGACTTGGTTGACAACAAAAGCAACATCACAAAAAATACAGGTCTTCGGTCAAAAGACCTCAGAATACTAGAGGTGATACTCTTTTTGTGATCCTTTTTGCCGAATCCTTTTTTTTTTGGGATCCTTTTTGAGATATTGCCGAAATTTTTGTAACAATACCCCATATGATCATATTATCTGTCGGGTTTCAACATTAAAAATCGATTTTTTTCCAGAACTTTTTCTGAATCCATGTATTTTTCATAATTTTTATTTTGAGAAATCATCGCGGCAGATTTCTATATAGGAGTACAAATAAAGGACTCGGAAGCAAACACACATTCCTTCATTTTTATTATAAACATGTGTAAGACTCCACTCATATTTAATTTTAATACTCGTATGTTTAATATTTTTAATTAAATTCTTTAATGGTACCAGAAAACTATATACAATAACTACATTCAAATTATCCTTGAAATTTAGTAATTGAATAATCCAAATTCAATAAATATTTGAAGAAACTTTACTAATGTTTCATTGAGCCCTAAAGTATTTGCAAATATTTTTTTTATTTTTTTCCCAAAACCTAATGTAACCTTTATTTGTAATATAGTGATATAAAAAATAAAAGTAAAAATAAATTTCAGGTGTAACAATATAAAAAGTATTGTTGAAAAAAAAGATGTATAATAATTTTAAAATAAAATGTACTTCATAGTTTACAGGGGGATATCAAGTGGACGATGGAATAATTAATAGACTATTAAAAGGGAGAAGATTTTAACAAAGATGAATGTAGGGACATGTATAATATTTCACCCTGTTAGGTGATTTTATTTTATAAGGAGCAGCGGCAAAACTTTGAAAATCGTTTTGCCTAACCATACATTGACCGTTTTCATACTTTCAGTCAGAAAATTTAGAAAATTTGAAAATTGCGCTGGGTTTCCAATATATGTCTTGAATGATCTAAAAACATAAATTTTAGTTCAGCTCCATACTGGTTCCAAACTGTAATACAGGGTTATTACTTAACTATTTTCTATTGTTAAGGTATTTTTGCAGGCTACGGTCGTAAAAACGTCACTTTTGTAAGTAAACATGGCCCGAAGAAATTTTAAATATATATTGGAATGTAAAATTTAGGAAAATGTCTCTATACTATAGTGTGTGTCCCTTATATCTTAAAATTAATTTGGTAATTTATTATCTATTCTCTGAAATTTTAAAACCGTCCTAATGTGAAAATCTAAAAATTTAATCAATTTCAGAGACTGAATAATTTTCAGAATTTGGGTAATATTTGGTAATAATTGTACATGATGGTGAAATTTTTTTCATACTTATGTTCAATGTGTCTGAAGACTCCCTATTTTAGTTAGTATCTTTACAGTATATGTCCACCTGTAAATATTTATATATTAATCAGTATTATATATACACCTTGCTATGCGTACACAAAGTATATATTTATAATAATAGTAGCAAAAAAAAAAAAAATTTACATAAATTTTAATAAACACCATACATGTATCTTTTCTTATTATAAGTACATAATTGTATTATAAAAAAAAAAAAAATTAAAAAATAAAAACAGAAAAAAAAACTAAACGTAAACGATGTAATCTGCGGTTAGTAAATATTTTCGCAGGCCCCGTTAGATTCAATTACCATTCTCATTTATAACCAATTTTATTCTCTCATCTATGGGTAAAGTAGGATTAACTATTTTATTATTTAATATTATAATATATATATTTATTACAAATACACATACATATACAAATTATGTTATTCAAATATAATATACATATACACATCTACATATACGAATATATTATTTATTTTGAATGAAATATACAGTTAAAATAATATATTTTATAGTGAGTATTATTCAGTAGTTACCCTATAAGCATAATAGGTAATTTCTAAATGATTTTTTATTTTGTTATATTTTGCCGGTTTATAAAGATGTTACACAGCTGATAATATACATATAAACAATTTAAACGACTTTAGAGAAGAAAAAAATATAATAAAAGTATTTTAAACGAGATAAATATGTAGGTACATATAGACTCTTAAGTATGTATTAAATGAGTGTACTGTGTATTGTAAAGTGTTCGTACACAAAAAGTTAATAATGAAAAATTTTCTTTTTCAAATTCAAGAGTTTGAAAAAAATTGTTCTTTTTCAAAAAAAAAAAAAAACAAAAAACTTGGAAATTAATGTTATACTCATTTCTTATTTTTCTATTTTGATGATGTACCTTTTGAATATATGTACATATTTACATACATACAAGTTAAAAGTTGGCCTATTATGGTTAAATTAAGGTGTGAAGAAAGAATGAAAAACCTTTTTTTTTTAACGCCCACATTTGAAATGTACATTTGTTTTTGATTTTTTTTCTTGTGTTCTTACTGTTTTCATTATTACTGCTACACATATTTGACGCGAGAACAGAAAATTTACGCTATACAGTAATGGTGTGATATATTGTTAAACGGTTTTTATTCGTTTATAATGTTGTTTAGATAGAAATTTTAATAATGTAGAGATTAAAGGATGAATTTGTGAGTTAAAAAAAACGCAGGAGCGATACAATGGAATAGAACCCGATAATTTCGAAATTCATTTACTATCCCTTATTGCACATATCCGGAATTTTTTGTGATTTACATTTTAATTATAAAAAAAGCATATTTTTAGGAACTTTTGAAAAAAGAAATGTGCTTATTGGTTTCATTGCAGTTATTTGCTAAAGAGATTTTAATGAAAACGTCATTTCAGTAGAATTAAATATTCTTTCCCCTACTTTAAGTGATCGACAAATTATTCGAGAAAATCGGGAAAGTCTAATATTATCGAGAAGTCGTAGTGTGTTAATATAACCAGATACAATTATTTAAACAAAAAGAAGTTCATTGTCATGGTCAAGACTAGTGTAAAATTTTCTAAATTTATATATCGATAAATATTTTATTTTACTATAGGTTTTACTATAGAATGAAAGGCAGAATAAGCGTGACGGGACTGGATCATATATCGAAGTCAGATGTCTGGTGTCGCAGATTTAGATAGATTTCTCAAAGAAACCGATCGGCTTAAATAACGTAACTCTACGCTCAATGACGATCTGGTGGTCACAGGGTAGTTTTCATGAAACGGCACATTTGTGTTAATTAGGGCGGGGTGATTAAGGCTTGTATTAATTAGGGCTCTTTATTCAGCTTCTCTATTAATATTAGAGGAAATTTTAGAAATTAGAAAGTCTTGTTATCGTTAAAAATCGTATTGTTATTCTAGAAGCCCTAATAATTTTTATTTATTTTTACCGACCGCATTGTGTATACAATAATAGAGATTAAGTGAAGGCACCAAATTTTCCATGAAAATGTAGCGTAAACAAAATATTTTTAATAAGATGTCCGTCAGTTTGTGTACTTGAAAAATTATATTTAATTTTTACTTTGCGGAGTGTGCCATAGATTTGATCCACTTATGGGATACATCAGGTTTGTATTTTTTAACTAAAAAAATTTGCTAAAAAAAAACGCCCGATTTGCTTAATAAATTAATTGAAAAACTTTTCAGGAAAATTGGATCATTCTTCCTATTATCAACCAAATTTACATTTTTTTTGGTACACTAACTAAAAGATCACTTGCTATACCTTACATAGAATTTGAAATAATGTGGTCAATTCTAATAATTGCGAGTAACAGATTAAAAATGCGGTCGGTTATGTTTTGGCCACACCAGTTTCTTATTTAATTATTATAATTTAATTATTATTAAGGAAGTTTATCTCTATAAGAATTCAAAAAAAAAATATCCTATAGTTGTACGTTTTTTTTTTTTATTTTTAAATATTTATATTAGGTATACATTTTTATTTTCGTTTCTTAATGTTCCAAACTATATGTTAGTAATATTTGTTAAGTTTCGGTTTATGCGCGAAGCTACTTAAGAAAATTGTTATTCAAAACTATTAAAATCAACTGTTATACTGTAAAATATGATATTAATGAATAAAATGAGAGAAAATAAAACGTAAAGGAGTTGAATAGTGTGAATGAATGAATGAATGAATGGAAACTTATTTTGGATAGGCACTTTTTTTTTATTGTAAGCCTTAATATTTTTTCTATTTTTTTTTTTCTAGTTCTTTTCACCCTGCATAACTTTTATATAAAAATGTATAGCAAAGAAAGGCTTTTCTTATTAAATTTTCTTTGAAATTTGTTTTTTGTTTTTTCATTTCATTTTTATTTTCCTTGTCTTTCATATTATATTATGCTATATAAATTCAAATGTTATAACTTAAATCATGATTTTCCAAGCAATTTATTAGATTACGATTTATTTGAAATATATTGGTAGTTTTGTAATATAATAAATTCTGAATTGATGACCTTTTTCTTGACACCCTGTTTTTCTTTTTTTTTTTCTTTTCCTTTATTACAAATTCTCATTCAATTTATGTACATATAGTATATGTATATATATAAATAATATTGAAATAATAATTGTTCAATTTATGATAATGATAATAGTGGTGGTGATTTAAAAAGCGCTTCCGTAATGGCTAGTGTATACAAGTTGTTATTATTTTATTGTATGTTAGTAAAGAAAATAAATTTTTGAAAAAAATATTATGTATATAGATCTATAATGTATGTATATTGTATTAGAAATTTTGTTAAGAAAAATGTGCTTAAGTTATATTAGGTATGATTGTAAAATTACTAATTGCTGTCAGTGTTAACTGAAATTTTTCACACAAAAGGAAACAAATTTTTCAAGTAAATCCTTAAAATTTAAAAAATTTATGGCCCAGGAAATAATTTATGCAATTAAAAGAGAAAAGTAAATTTTAATTAAAAAGTAAGATTTATATTTTAAGATATTCATTTAAGTGAATTTTAAATGCGCCCGGAATGCTGTTTAATGTTTGATAATAAAATATGAATTTTATAAAAGAAATATTACTTATGGTTGTATTTTAAGGATCAAAAGAGATTTCAGAAGTAATATTTAAAAAATTTAGCAAAAATTAACAATATTTTAGGTCTAGAATAATAAAATATACTGTTTCAATTAGAAAATTCTATTGGTGGTGTGATTTAGTTTGATTTTAAATTGTTTTTAAGACTCGATTTTTACGTACAGAAGTTCATGTAATTCGGAAATGACATTTTAGAGGAGATTGTATTTAATGGTGTTTCTGTTTTCTATTTATTCTTTGATTTTTTTTTAGAATATAATGATCTGATTATACGGGAAATTTAATAAATTTTTGAAAATAATCTTCTACAAGTTATTGTAAGTGATCAGCGGAGCTATAAAACTATATGGAAGAAAATGCTTTTTGTGAACTTACCTTCCTAAATCTATGGTAATAAGTCATCATACATAACATAAGACAAAAAACTGGAGCAAAATCAATATGGATTTAAAATGTAAGAACAAGTAGAATATCCTTATAATGTATATCTGCAGTTTCCGCCTTTGTGTCGTAGGTATATTTGGTAAAATAAATTTATTTCGGGACTTTGAATGAATCACTAAAACTTTCCCTCCTCGTATTATCTCTATTAATATGGTATAACTAATTTTAGTTGCGTTTTTTAAACAGTTTTTATTATTATTATTAGAATTTAAGAGGAGGAAGAGTCTACTGCCTAATGAATTGAAGCATTCGATAAATAATACGGACTCCATAATATTATCTGTATACAATACATTTTTATAAGACCAAATTCTTCTAAAATTTCTATAAATAAATATGTATAGGTATTCGTTGAAGATCATGAAACAAGCAAATGCGTTAATTATTGTTCGATTTATATAAGTAGTTATTAATTGCTTTGTAATCTTGTATACAAAGTAAATGAAATGAATTTGAAAAAAAAAAGAGGCAAAATATTAATGAAATTTCAAAATCAGCTTGTCATTTTAGAATGAAAAAATTAATTAAGTGCTGAAATATAAATGAAACCGATTTAAAAGAATTAATTTGAAATTTCAAAAGAGTAAAAGAGGCAAATAAAAAATAATTAAATAAAATATTATAGTGAAACGATAGGATAATAGATTTATATTTATTATCCTTAATATTTATATATAAAATATATTAAGCAATTTAAATCTTGTATTTGCTCGTTATACATGTGGCATAAACATTGAAAATACCGCTTACATTCAATCATGCAGCTAGTCTGTATATACGAATAACTTTTCTGCAGAATTTACTTTAATACGATATTTTGCAAGGCATTATGAATTACATTATTATTTTAAAATATTTAGAAGTGTTTATAATTGACGGTGTAGAAACGGGAAATTTGTTGTAAATTATGCAATTATTTAAGAATAATTGGTTCCATAGGAACTATAATATAGAGAGAGAATATAGAGAGTGAATACAGAGAGAATATATGCGAGAAATGCAGCCACCAGCAGAGAAGAAACAGTATCTTTAGGACAAGAATACCAAACACGAATTCCTACTACAAGCTACAAGTCACCAATAGGCAAATTCCTACTACAAGTCACAACATTTGCGGGAATCCTGTAATATTCCAAGATGGGTATAGAAGTAGTTGTAGTATGTAGAGGGCGACCCAGCCACCCACGCAGAGCTCTTATATTAGGTCAACTAGAGGGCTCATTGGCAGCCCCAAAATTAATTCCCATATAATACAAACACTAAAAATCATTTACCAATTAACGTCTATAGCGAATCTCAAAATCCGCGATAAAGATCTCAGGGTATCATAAAAGGAGGCCAATAATGTGTGCTTCCTCTTTTATCCTGACGTCCTTGAGAGAACCGTCATTTTCTGTGGGAGTAATGCTACGTCAGCACCCTATAAGTATGCTGAGATCAGTCCTACCTTATCCCAACAACGCCTTCATCCCCTTCTTACCCCCAAAAGGCCACCTGATAAACTTCACGATGAATGATTTTACCTGAAGTAATGCGAAGAGTGGTCTCGATTCTGATTCACTTCGAAATGGTGTAGGGAAAATGGTGAACTTATTATATTTTATTACTTTTTAAACTGATTGAGCGAAAAAGTATAAATATAATTAGATTGTTTGTCTTTTGTATCCCAAAATTTGGAAGAGTAACTGCATATATTTTGTTTTTGTTCCTCTTTCAGTTTTAAATAACAATAAATATAAAATAACTTTTTGATGATATCGCAACTAAATATTTACATTTTTATTTCAATTGGAATTACGCCTCTTCAATGTACAATCTAAAAATTTTTTAATTATTCTTTCATGCAATAAATGACACGGAAGTTTATAAAAATACAATATAATAAAGTCAATATAATATAGCAATTATATAATAATGTTGGTACAATAGTTTGTTTTTTCTTACCTATATTTTATTATTCGCTATACACAATGTACCTGTAAGATATAGAAGTAAGAGCATTTGATATTAAAAATATCCTCTTAAATAAACATGCAATAAGCGATATTAAAATTTTTACATTTATAACGCATCATAAAAATGGCAAATCACAAATATAGCGCTTTAATGTTATATGACCTTGATGCCATGATGGGAATCTTTTATCTTCTCTTCTAGTTTTTATACCCGTACGAACGTATGTTCGAAGGGTATACTAAATTTGCCTTACCGTTTGTAACGCTAAGAAATAACGGTCTTAGATATAGACTCAAGTGTATGTTTTTGATCAGCGTCAAATTCTGAGTTGATTTAGCTTTGTCTGTCCGTCCGTCCGTCCGTCCGTCCGTCCGTCCGTCCGTCCGTCCGTCCGTCCCAACGATAACTCAAAAACTAATTGAGCTAAGTTCACCAAATTTTCACAAATGATTTATTGTAGTAAGTGCCAGAACCCTATTTAAATTGGACATGATCGGGGTACCGGTTCGGGTAGCTGCCATACAACTTCAAAATTTATTTGGCTATATCTCAGAAACTATAAAAGCTACGATATTGAAATTTCACACAAACGAATATATTAATAGGGCCAATGTGTCTGATAAAAGTCGTTGAAATTACTTGGCTCCTTCTGGTACCTGCCATACAACTTCAAAAGTTATTTGACTATATCTCAGAAACTATAAAAGCTATGGTATTGAAATTTCACACAAACGAATATATTAGTAGGGCCAATGTGTCTGATAAAAGTCGTTGAAATTACTTGGCTCCTTCTGGTACCTGCCATACAACTTCAAAAGTTATTTGACTATATCTCAGAAACTATAAAAGCTATGGTATTGAAATTTCACACAAGCGAAGATATTAGTAGGGCCAATATGTATGATAAAAGTCGTTGAAATTACTTGGCTCCTTCTGGTACCTGCCATACAACTGCAAAAGTTATTTGGCTATATCTCAGAAACTATAAAAGCTACGGTATTGAAATTTCACACAAACGAATACATTAGTAGGGCCAATGTGTCTCATAAAAGTCGTTGAAATTACTTGGCTCCTTCTGGTACCTGCCATACAACTTCAAAAGTTATTTGACTATATCTCAGAAACTATAAAAGCTATGGTATTGAAATTTCACACAAGCGAATATATTAGTAGGGCCATTATGTCTGATAAAAGTCGTTGAAATTTCTTGGCTCTTTCTGGTAGCTGCCATACAACTTCAACAGTATTTTGGCACAGACAGTATTTTGAAAAACACATTGTACTGAAATTTTGCATAAATTAATATACGGTAACTCCATAGTCAGTTATGGCATCTTTATTCGCACATAGGATAACAAATTCGTACGGGTATCACAGAGTTGACAAGGTCAACTCTATTTTTTTCTCGTTTTTTTTATTAAATTTTGTTGGAAAAAACGTTACATTAAACGAAAAAAAATAAAAAATTAAATAATAAATTCTTATAAAAACATTTGAAACAGAAGAAATTTTTAACCGCGAGTTTAGAACGACGAAACAAAAAATTTTATGCTTTTTTATAGTTTTGAAAGAAAATAACACACGCAGATGAATATTATGATGAAGAATATTAGTTACAATGTACCGCCATATGGTGACATCAGCAGGTTGCTTAATAAAATCTCAACATTTTTTAGTATTATGTGATCAAAAAGCGAAAGCTAATGAAAATTATTCAACAGGATATTGAAAAAATAAATAATTGTAAATATTCAAATGATGACATAATTCGGAAATGAAATTAATTCTATAGATCTGAAATTACGAACAGAGTATTGATCATAACTTTGATTTATATCAATCTGTAGTTGTTGGGTAGCGATTGCCGTGTACCCTTTAATAAGTCTGAAAATTAACATTCAAGATTTGAATGCAATTGAAATATTTCAAGGATTTCTGAACTAGGTTCGGTATTTCGGTGCTAATAGAATTTCAGGAGCAACAAAAATATTTTCATTAATATTCTTCTTGAAATTTAAAGTGGTTAAATTTTAAAGTTATATTAGTCGTATGGATATAATTCGGTAGTGTGGATATAATTCAGTCCCATGGATATATTTCAATTCTATAAATATAATTTAGTCCTATGAATATAATATTCGAAAATGCTGTTTTGGAACAAATAAAAGAGCTTATGTTAAGATATAAGGAAATAATTAGAGAATTTGATGTTATTCAAAGGCAGATTAAGCAACAGAATGCTAATAAGGATACTCTACAATATGCGCGAGAACGAGAAGAATTCGAAGATAGATATTTCACGGCTAAAAGTATTGCTTCTCATTATATCCTTTAAGTTTAAATAATGCTTATGTACTTGAATCGGAAAATTTTACATTTTGAAGTTCATATTGATAAAACAAGAACTTTAACTTAAAGGAAAATATTATCCGAATTCAGAAAAGTATTCGATCCACTTGGTCTAATCGGTTCTTGCACAATACTTGCAAAAATATTTATGCAAAAAATTTGAATTAGTTTCAAGTTTTTATCCTCGTGAAATTACAAATAACCAGTTTGATCAAATAAATTTCCAAGCACTTTCAAACAAATCTAGAATCTCGCTTAATCGTTTGCATAACACATCAACACTCGTACTCATCTCTTACCAAGTTTGACTTATTTAAAAAATATTCTTTTAAACAAAATTCAAAGAATATGTTCGTAAAGTTATCGTTTTATCAACAACACCAAAGAGAAGATTTAACAAAGAAAACTCAATAAAACGCCATTTTTACTGGTTCAAGAACTTTGGTTTAGCTTCGAAAGGCTAATTATATTTAGTCAAAAATTCACATTTTCGAAAAATATGGCTTATCTTTCAAGTGAAAAATTATTATCATAAAGCAAAATATTGATCCTTGATATTGACAACAAAGGTATTTTACATGTAGATAGTAGAATTTAACATGGATGCTTTAGCTTTCAAAGGAAACGCCGTATCAGTTTTGTTGAAACATCAATCTTTTTCCAAAACTCATCGTTGAAGACATTGATAGCAGATATTTTCTTTACATTAATATATTACATTAAATATTCTTTACACAAATTACTGCGGGTAATAGTTGTAAAACACTTTGTATGAAAATGTATTCGTTTGTGTGTTATACTCGTATGTACGAGTATTAGATATCGAATATGTCAACAGTTTTAGAAAAGGTGGAGTATGGAATAATTAACTTCATTACAACAAGGCATGAATGGTAATTTATGGAAGAAAACTTGCCTTTAACATAATAAGTTATTGGTCGAATCGTACAGTTACAAGCGGAGGAAGCGATTCTGCATTTAGAGTCGTATTAGTCAAAAGAAAGAATGGTGTCATTACTCGTCCTATTAAAATTAAGTTATGATCAAATATTCAAAGCATTTAGTTCTTATTTTTAAAAGAGTAACACCCTTTATTCAAACTTATTGAAATTTTATTTTCAATTTGCAACCACAATAGTTTTTATTTCACTTTCTATAATTGTTTTTTTTTTTTTACTCTATAGGTCTTAAAATCCTTAGTCAATGTCTTAATTATGAGAAATTACATTTTAATATTAAAACTACGACTAGATTAAGAATTTTTAATGATTGCAAATAGCTAGAGCTATACGATTATGAATTAATTTATTTGAGATTTTTATTAATGTAGAAATGAAAAGTAATTGTGGAATAAGAAACAGGAAAAACAGACTAAGATAAAATGAAATTTGTGAATATTAAAAGAACATTAAATTAAAATTATTATTAAATAATAGAAAAGAATTATTTGTAATTAAAAAAAAAAAACTTGGAAAAAAAAATTCAGCAAATCATGGCAAATTGCAAATTATAATTTCAGTTCTTAGAAAAGAAAGAAGCTTACGCTATTTTGTATGACATTGACAATTAAGTGAATTTGATGTTAATGGAGGATGGAAATTGGTTTACTAAAAATACTTATACTACGACTTGGTTTAAAGTGATAAATTACTATCTATTGTTTTTAATCTACTAATACACTTCAGAGTATCTTCATGACTTCATTCGTCTTTGATTGTAAACGATATGATCTACGCGCGATTTATGCATATAGGACTATATGACTATATGCATTGAGGAGATGGTTGGGGAGAAATGGAGCCGGAATAATCGGAGTGAGAGATCGAGGTCGTCTTGTTGGGGAGGTTCCGCTCCTATTGGTGCTTCGGGATGACATGGTAAAGAGGTACAGCCTCGAGAAATATTTTGCCTTGTTGCTGAGTAACAAAAGGGACTGGGAGCGCGACTTTCCAGGTCGCCCAGTGAGAACGCACGTTATCAGATGGTACGCAGATGGGTCAAAGACCAGTTTTGGGACAGGCGCGGTGGTATTTTGGCCAAGAACCAAATTCTCCGAACCTATGGGAACTTTTCCGAGTGTGCTTTGGGCTGAGTTGCACGCCATTGAAATGTTCGGCTGTATGGGGCTGTCTTGAAAAGCTCAATGAGTTGAGCAGATGGAACCGGGTCAAACTGTGTTAGGTGCGGGGCCATGTGGGCGTGGAAGGAAATGAGGCCGCTGTTGCGCTTGCAAGAAAGGGGGCAAACACACCTCTTCTTGGGACGGAGCCCTTCTGCGGAATCAGACCACACACTATTCGTTGGGAATTAAGGAAGGAATCAGAAAGAAGGCGGTCGAAGCGCTGGAGAAGTCTTCCGGGGCTGCGGCAAGCCAAGGAGCTCCTGGGAGATTATGACCAGAAGCGATTTAAGAAAATTATAAGGATGGGCAAGAACCAGGTCCTCACCGGCATTTTGTCACTGCAGGCTTAGGGGACACTTCAGCCGGCTGGGCCTGGAAAATGAGGATACTTGCAGATTCTGTGGGGAGTAGGGAGAGACCTCGGTGCACCTCCTGGGGGAGTGTGATGCTCTTGTTCATAGGGGAGATTTACCCTAACGGTGGCGGAGTTACGGTTTTCTGGTCCTAACAAGTTGCTTGAGTTCATCAGGAGGGTGGGTCTCGAGCGTTTGTTGTAGGGCATGCTCCGCACTCGGATGGGGGCGCACAATAGATCCTTATTCGTGGTGCACTGTTGCCTCGTTGTGGAAATCTAAAAATCTACAATATGGAGATATGGAGTGCTCTAACATATCATATCTAGCTATCTAATCATAGAAGAAAATGTTTGCCCTCTATTTCGATACGCAAACGACTCAAAGATGTAGTAATGTAGTGTTTTAAAAAAGTTTAATATATGTATATGATTCAAGGATGTAGTATGGGACAATTGTAAAAAATTATTATTAAAGCAAGTGATGTGCCTTAAAAATGCCAAAATTTATCGGCGTTCATATTCATATTTGTCGGCTAATGTATAAATGTAAGTAGTGTAATGTATTAAGTAAGTAATTAATTTTATTTGTGAATTAAGCAAAGTACATCCATTCTTTTAGAAGTACATATCATAAATGTAATCACAAACTCAGAAGGTTGGATTAGGTAAAGGCAAAAGTTTATAGGAATAAAAAATCACAGGAACATTTTGAAATCTTTCTGTCGCTATTAAAAACATTGTTGAATAATTACTCAATTTGACTTTTTATGGAATTTTTTTTTTATCCCATCCTCTATAATATTTTTCAAAATTTAGACTAGGATTTCTCATGTACATATACATATATAATATGTTGATATAGGAAACAAGAAAATTATTGCAACCGTATGTATCTTCGGCAAAGATAACAATCTAACCAACTATAAAAAAAAAACAAACCTTTTTTTTTCCTTTACTGAAATAAAATCATTAAAAAATGAAACTAAATTGATTTTATTTTACTTAAATATGCACCTATATTATATGTATATATATATATATGTATATAAGAATCTTATAATAAAATTTAAGTTATACTTTGAACTATGTTTCTAAAATGCTGTTACAATAATATATATATAAAGAGTGGTCCGGTTATGGTGTAACCGCGCTCGGGATGTGATTCCTTGTAGTTTTTGCGGAAAAAAGTCGTATGAGTAATACAAGTAAAGGTTTGAGTCTTGGCTTGTTCTTTAAAATACTCGTTTGTTTTTCAGGTATCGGAAAAATTATTTACATAAATTGCTATTGTGCCATGAAAGTTCTGGAAGATGATGTAGCTCGTTGCCAAAAAAAAAAAAATATGGCGAAAATTTTCGAGATAATTAACGTTTTCCCAAAAATTTTCAGATTTTAATTCAAAATTTTATGTTTGAACGATTATAACTCAAAAACGGGAAGTCTGACATTAACCATTAGCATACAAAATGTAGCATATAAAATTTCTAAACATTTTTTGGTTGCATCTTCAACAGCTTCGTAACTGGCACGAATATTCGAGGGACAGAATTTTTTCATTCCGATTTTTTTTAGCACTCCGAAACCCCTAGACGTCTGATCCCCGCCTCTCCAACCGTATAATTGTTTCCGAAAAATACTCTAAGAAATCATCCACCGGGAACCAGAATATATACGTTGACCACCCTGTAGCCATAATATATATTTAGATATTGTGTTTGTGCGTTGAAATTAAATAGGTGACCATAATCACTGCTATATTAAATCTAAAATAAAAAAGAATACTACTGAAGAAAAAAAAAAAAGTAAACACAATCTGGGAAGAAAAATTAAAAGGTGTACTGATAAAAAAATAAATCTATAAATTGAATTAAAGGAGTACGCAATTCATTTTGATGAATTTAATATGTGGCCTCCAGGAAACTAAAAATATTATAAATTTTTTTTTTTACTCTTCTTAGATTTTCATACTTACAATATTTATGATGAAGAGGAAAAAAAAATTGTATGTAGTACACCTGTACGCTGATGTTAATTGAACGTAAAGGAACAAATCAGTTTAAGATGGTCATATTTCCATGTGTATCTGTGTATGTATGTATGAGAAAAGAATTACCTTATAGTCAAGGATGCCGACTTTAATATTTTTAATTTTTATTATTGTACACAGACACATATTATATAATATTCAGTACACTATAATTGGTATACATATATATAAGTATATATGTTATACATATAGTTACTATTAATATTCTTGTCGTCACGTTTGGCAACAGAAAAACACCAAACCATGGCTTTATATGTTGTTGGTATTACTCTAATATTATTATTTTTTTCTTTATCTAATATATGAGAACAAAATTTATGTTTTTGCGATAAGGAAGATATTATGTAAGTATAATACAAAAATGCCATAATGGGTTTAAATTAAAAACTTTAAATTTATACTAAAGCTAACATAAGACACACAACACATATGCAACAGATAAAATGTACCATATTTAAAGTTTAAAAATTATAAAACTAAAAAAAAAATATTTTAAATTCAGGAAAATGAGTTTTAATTCGGACAATTCTGAAGAAATTTGACGAAAATTGGACAAAACGAAGTTAGAATAACAATTTCCAAAAGAAAATAGGCCGAAATGCTCCTTATAGTCAAATCTTGTATACATAGAGCTTTATCACGAGAGAACCAAACGTCAAAAGAACGAGTCAAAGCAGAAAAATTTTTCTCCAAGAACTGGTTTAAAACCAGTGACCAACCGCCTTCCAGGCAGACGCTCTAATATTCTTCAACAAAACATTTTGTTCATCTTGTGCCACTAATTTATTAATTAAAAATTCTTAAGTAAAAATTTAAAAAAAAAACAATTTATTATTACGAAGTATAGCGAAAAGCAGAAGACGGCACAAAGTTATTGTAATGAAGATTTGATTTAGATTCTTGTTTTATCAGTTTTTTGTAAATAAATTTTTTTTGGAATTTTCATATTTACTATATGAAGGTAGGCTCGTCACTTACCTACTAAAATTAATGATGCAAGAAACTGGTGTTCATGGTTATCTACAATATCGTGCACCAGCCCTATACTCCGCCCAGGATCGAAGTAGGATAAAAAAAAATATTTATTATAGAAGCAGGCCCCTTCGTGAATATAACGAAAATAAGTTAACTGGAATTTTAATAATTCTAAATATTTATCAGAAAGTGCATATTGCGGGTTGTCGTTGCTTATTTTATTACCAATACTTAAGATTAGATTTTATTTCCGAAATATGAAGAAAATATAAGGAAATATAAAAGAAATTTTATTTTAAATTACAAGCCAATAATTTAAATTTCATGTTCAGAATTGTATTTATAGGAAATGGTTTATAACTAATTCTATTAGTTAACTAATTTCTGTTATACGTAATATTAATTATCATTATATTAAAATTTGTGCCATATATTCTACGATTATTCCATTAAAAATGCATTTTTGTACAATTAATTTCTGCTATGTATTAAGAATTTTCTAAATCTGTTGAATAAAACTATCATTTAGCATAAATTTTCACATAAATGTACTTGTATAGTCTAGTGCATGTATATATGAGTTACTAAAGAAGTATAGTAATCCAATATTAATCAACAGATTCAAATTATTTACAATTATTATTATTGCATGTTTATAAAATCTTATGAATGAAATCCTTTTGAATATTAATTTTACATTTTTAACATAAACAACATTCTTCTTTGATTTAAATACCGAAAAATGTGAGGAAATTGCAAAAAGAAAAATTTTTTAATATAAAAACATTTTAACAGATGCAAATTGCATAATGAATACAAATAGAAGTAATTAGTAATAATGTTGCTTAACATATAATAATGTTATTTATATTTAAATAACCATACCTAATAACTAAATTAATTAAGAAAAATAACATTTTAAAATTAAGCGGAAAATGTTATGTAAAAATTTTAATTTATTTATAATTGATTTTAATCGGGAAAATAATTTACTAAACAAATTTAGAGTTAGATTTGATTTTCCTTTCTTTGTGTATATTGTACCTTAAAACTGTTATAGTAGCGCAATAGTATTATCAAAGTTATAACAGATAGCACATAGTATTACTGAATAATTGAATAGGAATTGTAAGTAGAGTGTTCATTGAATCGAATTTCTTTCTTGGTACTATCAATTTTAACGCTTGCGTTCCAATAAAAAAGTGCATTCAGAGCAGTTAAGGGTAACTTGCAAATGGAACCATGTTATCTATGAAAATTCAGTTGTATAGTAGTGGCCAAAGCTGGATTTACGCCGCACAAGGGATCTGATCTCTCTCAGAAGGGAGGATATCAGTGTTGTAGTAGGGGTACTGACGAGCCATTGTCTGATCGGCGAATATGCAAAGAGAATGGGCCACCCCGCAAACGATCTTTGTAGGAGTTACTGTGACGAGGGGGAGGAGGAAACGGTGACCCACCTTCTATGCTCATGTCCGGCAGAGATTCCTTGGGTCTTCTTCGGACACGCTACGGACTTGGCGGATGTAGATGTTAGGAAATTGAATCGATTTTTAAAGGGTTCGGGCTGGTTCAAATGGGGAGCGGGAGGGAAGAGACCCAGCGGTACGACAACAAGCCTAGTTGGCCTATGTGTACCCTTCGGGGAGCCGCGACAACCTAACTTAACCTAACCTTGTCCTTTGTTCTAAATTATATAAATTTTTTATTGCATTGTTTTACTTAAGTTTTGTAGTGAGCTTATTCCCCAGATCAATAATCAATATGTTATATTCGAATGAAACAAATTATAATAGATAGATCTTTTATCTTATATAGGATCAGTTTTGATAACCTTCTGAATACCCCTATTAACTTTATGCACTTTACAGCAATTTCATTACAAGTATGATTCCAATTTAGATCTTTGCCAGTTATAACTCCCAAATATTTGTAATGGTTTACCCTGTCAATTCTAATATTATTGAATCTTATATCTAGTTTTAAATTATATTGCGTAATTTTTTTTTTTTTCTTTTTTTTTTTTTTCCTTTGTTCACTCCTAGAAGGAGCATAGGGTTTCATAGCGTCATAGGGTTTTAACTAGGTAGGTGACTAGCCTGCCGTAGTTTTTATTTATATTAATTATTTGAGGTTATTAATATTTACTGTTTATTTTTCTTAGTTTTTTTTTTTTTTTTTTTTTTTTAATATCGAATATTACGAATATTTGAAAATTACTTGTATAATATTTTTATTAGTATTGTATATTAAGTTATAATAATATTGAATATAATTTTTATAGTGACCTGGCCGGGGTTTGAACCCGAGACCCTTCGGTTAAAGGACCGGTGCCATAACCACTGCACCAATGGTCAGATGTTGCGTAATAGTAGATATTTAATTTTTGAAACTTTAATAGTCAGCCACCCACATCTGCATCAATCTTATTTTGTATATTACTATTATTTATGTCCCTATAAACTATTGCTAAGTCATCAATATTTGTCGATTTATAATCATATTCGCTATTTCGTTTACACAAATTAAAAATAATGTTATATGGTTCTAGAAAGCTGCCGCTTTCCATGCCGTATTTAACCACCGGCTCGTAGTTTTTCTATTCCAGAGCATTCTATCCCTTCGATAAATATTGAACCATTTGTTCGATTTGCCAACTATTCCAATACTATTCAATAAAATTTTTTTTATTCACAGTGTCAAATGCTTTGGAAATTCTTTTCAGTATCAGCCGTCATGCCACATACAACACTGGATTGTTCAACTTTTGGAGTAATTTGGAAGCAAGATCATGTCTGAAAACATTAAAATTTTTAATATAAAATTATATTACTTCTTATTACGAATTATTAAAAAGTTTGTGTAATTGCAGTGCAAATACAATGAACTTTGAGTGATTGTAGGAATATCCAAAAATCCGTTATGAGGTTTTTAATAATATTGCCTTTAGAATCACATAAAAATTTTATAGTGTAAATAGGAAACTGAAAATTTTTCATTTTATATTATTAATAATATTATAAATATATAATTTTAATATTTTCACATGGATGTACAAAAAAAAAAACAAAAAAACTATACTTTTAATAACATTGAGAAATGCAACTGAATTAAAAAATAATGAATGATTCATGATTAAATTCAAATGCAATAATATTTCATCCTATATAACGTATACCTATTTAAAGTCACGCGAATTTGTATTATGTCCAAGCGTTAAGCATTTGAATTTTTCTGGAATTTTATTATATTGCATAATACTCGTAATTTAAGTGAATTTGTGATTAAAAACCGTTTTAACAATTTTATTGTGATATTTTTCCTTTTTTTTTTTGCTTTTTATGTGGTGCTAGTGATAACTTGCTGTTTAGTATCAAAATGGTGAAGAGATTCCACTATCATCACTTCGGAATCATCTGAAAAAAAAAGCTTCCTTTCATATAATATTAATTTCATAAAATATTAGAAAAGGTTGTAGGTTCTGAAATGCACAAAAAGAAAAAGAAAAAAAAAAATTAATAAATTGTTTTAAAGCTGTCATTAATGTTAAATTTGCAAATTCTTTCATCTTCTCTTCATTTCAGTGATAAATTTTGTTTGATTTTTTTATTCGTTTTTGTTGCTCTTCCGTTATTACATGGGTGGAAAGTTTTATGATTTTAGAATTGTTTGAAAGAATTGATGTTATTAATTTTAAATTTGTCAAAGAGTGCAAAGACTTTACTGAAAAATGTTCAAAAAGTATTAGAGGTAGTTAGATACTCAATTACATTAGCTACAAAATAAATATGCATTCATTCAGTTATGAAGCAACAAGAGTTTATCAATTTGTTTTATTTAAATCATACCTGTAAATTGTCAGAATAGCAATTTGCAGCTCGACAATATGTGAATATACGTGCCACATATTCATCCAGGCATATAAAGCCGCGAAACTTCTATAAGAGCCACAATGTCTTTCCGAAGCATTAAGCCCGTAGGCGTAGTATTGCTTTGCGTTCACATAATAAGTGCTCCACTGTTTCGTCCTCTTTCTAGCAAACCTCGCCCACGCCTTAATAGGCTCAAATTTGAACGACCATAAGTGTGGTTAGCTCACACCCCCTCAGTCCTAAGGGAGACATACATTTATTGGAGTGGGGGTAACCCGGGAAATTGTTCCAAATACCTCTAACTTACTTTTGATTTTCTTTTTTTATGATCGAATATAAAACCAATACAATTTGAGTTTAATAAGCAATAACACCAACAATATTATTGTTAAGAATGGTATTTCTAAACATTCTATACTAGATAACCTTTTTTCAATAAATAATACTTACAATATCTGCCACCATGGCATGAATAAATGAGTGACCTCACTTGGTTGAAGAACGTAGGAGATATATTTGCATAAAAATTTATAATACAAACATACCGCCAAAATTCTGATAATAATATCATATCTGTCGTAATGCAACAGACTGCTTTCTTTTTGAAAAACTCATGCCCGATGATTGCCGATGATGATGTTAAAAACATATTATGTTTTTACATATTTATATCTCAATACACTGCAAAAAAATTTCGTGCTAATTTATTATAGTACTTAAAGAAATTTTTTCAACTATACACTAAAGAAATAAATCGAGTAGTAAAAAAATTAATAATAGGCAAGTTTCATTTTTTAAAACAATGTTTGTCAATAAAAGTTGGTCTACGGAAGAGTAATACTGTTCTACGAACTTGTTAGATGACTTCAGCAGGGTGAATTTCATTTTATTGTTCCGTAATTTTACATTCATTCTTTTTTATATGGAAAATTATTAATTGTCAGTAACTCCTTCCAAATTCATCTTAGACTCATTCGCCAATCGAGTAAAATTTCTATATTCCTATTAAATCGCGTATAAAGACTTTCAATTTTTAACAGTGTACAATAATATTAAATATTTTAGCAATTTTTGTTTTCATGTTTTCTTTGTAAATTGTTCAAAAGTATAAAACTATACCCACAATGTAGCCCTTAGTTAAAATTGCACAAATCATGTAAAACAATTTTTTTATTGACTTTGGCGCTTAACATATTTTCCCTTATAACTAATAAAAAAAATTGTTTTAAATATTATTATAATAAAAATAAGAGATGTATATATACAGGGTGATTCTGAAAGGTATACAACAACATATGCCATTGGTCAGAGGAAGAAAATGGGTAAAACTTTTGCTCCGAACTGGATGCCAAATCTCAAGAATTTCCGAGTTTTAGAGATTTTAACAAATTTTCACGAAATTTTTACTTATCCAATTTTTTTTTGATCATATCTTCCGTTCTGAAAAAGATAGGAACTTCAATTAAACAGTTTCTGAAAGGCCTAGTAAAGGGCTTAAAAAAGACATTCTGCTTGATTCTGTATTTTATGTACCATCGGAATACCAATCATTCGAACTTTAGAAAAATCAAATTATTCACTTGTTTTATTTTTTCAGTTTTTTCTAACCAGATAATTACGTAAGAAATTTTTTGAAACTTTAAAATTTTTTTATAGAATTTTTCCCAGACCCAAAATTTGTTCAAATCCCTGGAACCCGGAAACCCTTGAGATTTGGCATCCAATCCTGAACAAAATTTTTACCTATTTTCGATCCTCCAGCCAATGGCACATGTTGTTGCATACCTTTCTGAATCACACTGTATGTGTGTACGTATACATATATTAAATTTTATTGCATATTCTTCTTTAATATTCTCAAATATAAAACTGCAATCTTACGAAATAGTATAATATAAATAATAATTTAAATATTAAAATATTTTATATTGTTTGCATGTAATTTGTTATTATAGACCTAGAGGGTTAAATTATGCTTAGAGTATACGATTAACATTAATGGAAAGAAATTAAAAATACATAGTAAGTATAGGTATATACTCGTATGTATGTAAATATGTAAATATAGAAAAACTACTAGAACGAAAATAATTTATTTCAATTTGAATATTCTCATTTTTGTCTTATGGTACAATATTATGGACAATAAATGAGGAAGTAAGTCCCATTTTACCATACTAGGAAGTGCAAATTTTAAGAATGAACAAAATAAATTTTTTTTTATTTTATTTTAAATATTTTTAGAATAATATTAACGTGCATGCTTCTATATATATATACTGTATATATATATATATATATGTATATTTATACAATTATTGGTTGCAACATAGAAAATCAGTTTCTCATCATATGATCTGCTTATAGGTACTTAAAAATGTCGTATATATGTACTTTTGGATTAAGGTTTAAAAGTATAGGTTGTGTGAGTCCTACAAAAATTTAGAAATAATTGCTAATTAATTGAAAAATTCTACAAAGTATCATTTTAAATGTTTCCTAACGGTGACATCGACACAATGTGTAAGAACCTCTATTTAAAATTTTTTAAATCATTCATGTTGTATTAATGATACAATGTGTTCTCCTAAAAACTCTGATCAGATTTAGCATAATGTCCCTTAAATAGTTGTTTAAACGTTTTCCATATTCACAGTACACAACACATATTATACAAAAGCTGCCCAAAAATTTTTGTTTAAATAGGCAAACTGACAATGCGAAAATGGATTGAAAACATATTATAGGCTACTCGTCCCCGCTGTGTAAGATACTCGTATTATGCAATTTTAACAACTGTATATATCGCCGTTATAGAACAAAACTAGTCCGAAGCCTGATCAATTTCATAAAATCTATAAATATTGTCGCAAAATAATTACGATCTCATACAGAAATGTTTTCGAATCAAATAATCGTGCCTGGAAATTAATGGGCAGTTGATCAATTGAATGAAACTTTTATTTAATCAAATTTATTTGTCAAGCTGACTTTAATCGATACTATCATCAATCGCTATATGAACATATGTGAAAGCTTGGTTTTGCTCAAGACGGCAAGAAAAACGCAGTATAATCAATTTTTGATATTAAGAAATTAAAAGAGAAACAACTATACAAGAGATGTTGGTTAGTAAGGGAGTACGATTGATGAACTCTCCAGCAGTGCGCGTCTTCAAAGGGTGCTTTCCAAAAAGTACACTAGCGGGTTGGGCCTAATGGAACATCCTGACGGCTCCATGACTGAGAACGGAAAGCAGACGTTGGAGCTTATGTCGTCAACGTACTTTCCTGACTCGGAGATTCTTCGGAATCACTCAAATGCGGTCATTGAACCGAGGGCATCCTGGCCCAGGAGGGATGACTGACAACGATCCCGTCTAGTTTTCACGATGGGCAGAATTAGATGGATTGTTTTCTCTTTCAGGCCCTTCGAATCTCCAGGTGATGATGGGATATATCCTGCATTTTTGCAGAGGGGTTTCCAACATATCGCCAGAGCACTATTAGAAATTTTTCGTGCCAGCTATGCGTGGGGTTACATCCCTCAGGCATGGAGGGTGGCTAAAGTGACGTATATTCCGAAAGTGGGTAAGCGACCAAGCAACCACCCAAGGTCTTTCCGTCCAATCAGCCTTACTTCTTTTCTATTGACAGCAATGGAAAAAGTGATTAATAGATTTATACGGGACGATGCACTGACCTGCATGAATCTCAGTACGCCTATCAGTCGGGAAGGTCTACTGTACTCGCTCTGCAGAGTCTGGTGGGGGTCCTTGAAAACTCACTGGAGGGGCGGGAGGTGGCAGTTGGCTGCTTCCTTGATATAGAGGGAGCTTTTGACAATACCCCATATCATGTCAACTGTGAGTCGTTGCACAAACGAGGGATTGATGCGACGACTAGCAGATGGGTTAATCGGATGCTACAAGATAGGATTATTAAGTCCACCATAACTGACGATATACTCTTCATCTCCGCTGCAAAAGGATGTCCGCAGGAAGGGTTCTTTCGCTCCTGTGGTCCATTGTAGTGGATGATCTAATCGCTGCTCTCAGGGGCTCCTAGGCGCGTGTCTGGGTATACGCCGACGATGTGGCCTTCGTCGTTCCGGGAAAATTTGAGAGCACTATTATTACGGCCCTTGCTAGACCCATCGTCACCTATGCGTCGATTGTATGGTGCCGTAAGGCTCAACAGGCGGGTGTGCGGGCCAAGCTGGAAAAGCTACAGAGGCTGGCCTGCCTGGGAGTGACCGGGGCAATGCGGACGGCTCCCACCGCTGCATTGGAAGTGATGATCGGATTGCCGCCACTGCACCTCCATATATTGAAGGACGCTCGGCTAGTGACTTACCGACTTCTCTCTGGCGAGGACGGGGCAGGGCTAAAGTTGGCCCACATAACTCACAGAGACTTCATTGAGAGCGATTCGATTCTAAGAATAACCATGTCGGATACCTGTCTGCCGCGGTACAACTTCGACCACAGGTACAGGGTTCTGTTTCCCGATCGATGGACGTGGGATCGGGTTGTTCCGGTACTTAGGTCGGGTTCGAGCGTGTGGTATGCGGACGGGTTCAAGCGTATACGGTGTCCGCCCGGACACGCGTGTATATGCAACCCTTGACCCGTATTGCACAGTGTTCCAGGCCGGAATACATGCAATAGAGATCTGTCTGAGAATAAATTTAGAAAGGGGGTATAGAAACCGCACCATCTATGTGTTCTCAGACAGCATGGCTGCACTGCTGGCGCTTCGTTCAGCTCAGGTTACATCCAAGCTGGTCTGGAGCTGCCTTGCTGCACTTATGGAATTGGCATCGGAGAACAGAGTGACGCTCATTTGGGTGCCGGGCCATAGTGGCCATGCGGACAACGAAGTTGCCGATGAGCTGGCCCGGAGGGGATCTGGTTCTGCCTTTCTGCGGTCTGCCTTCTTCCGCCGTGGGGGCCAGGCTTGCCTGCCTGCTCGCGGGGGAATGCGGCCGTCACTGGCGGGACACGAAAGGGTGCCGTCATGCGAAAGTGTTTCTTTCGGCGTGCTCCAGCGGATTCACCGCAGCGTTGCTGGAGATGAACAGGAGCCGGGTTCGCACTATTGCGAATTTCTTCACGGGGCACTGCCCAGTGAAGTACCATCTGCATAGGCTGGGGAAGTCGGGCTCCCCCCTGTGCAGATTTTGTGAGGGTGGCGATGAGACCGCCGTGCACATTCTCTGCAACTGTCCGGCACTGGCTGTTCGGCGCCGCAATTGTCTTGGGCATGGGTCCCTAAGTGTTCGGGAACTGTTGTCCAACTCCCTTAGGGATATCTTCGGCTTTGTGATTGGGACGGGGATATTATAGATGGGAGGGTGGGGTGGCTACAATAAGTCAAAAATGGCTGCGGTGGCTTGGGGGGTTGCTCCCGTCCCACTCGGTTCCCTTAGAATCTACGAAATCTACGGGGGGAGTACGAAGTTTGGACTGTTCCTCAATCCATCATTTCGCACTTGTCGGGACGATGTACAAAAGAAGGTTTCTTTTATATTTCTGCCATTGAACGAGTCTGAACGGAGTTAGAGTGCTTACATAGAGTGAAGTGGACGACATGCGATCTTCTGTATTATTTAAAGTTGGTGTCAGAGATTTAATTAATCGAATTACTAGTACCAGAGATTTAATTAACGTGAACTAGTTATAGTAATTATTTTCATATTTTTTGGTAAATAATTTTAAATAACTTTACTTTATTCAAAGAAATTTAAGCTATTTTATTTCATTTTTCAATAAAATTTGGAAAATTTTAAGTATTTTTATTTATTTTTCAGATGTATTTTTATATAAAATACATCTAGTATTACAATTGTTATACGAATTTTTAGTATTTTTAGTATTTTCACCCGAATATTAAGTACATATGGACAAGTATATTTTCAAAATTACCCCATCTAAAGTTCAGTTTAATTAAGGAAGAAATATTCATGTATTACTCGTACCATGTTATATGGATGTTATAATGTATGTTGTGTGCTGCACTGTTGTAACAGTTGCTATTTTATGTGAAAATACTACAGATGTTACCATTTTATTGTCAGGAGTTTAAAAAGTATATGTTAACTTTAAAAAATATAAGGAAGTTGTAAAAATATTTACACTATATACTTCTGAAGTATTTTCTTACGTGATAAAAAGTTCCTATATAGAACTAAGCCTAGATTAAAAAACGGATAATTAATGAGGAAACCAAAGTGTTTATTGCTAATATTATAAAACAATTTTACGAAAATTTCTATTTCATTTTTATTATATAATGGATATGATAACATATACATACATAAATACGAAATCCTATAATATTTTGTGTTCAAAGACCCTGAGATTTCCCTTAAATTTTACAATCATTTACACTTTTTTTTTTGTTATTTCCATGAAATCTGTTTAATAAGAAGCTTATTTTACAATGTTAATTAATCTTTCACAAGATTTCCTAAAATAAAATATTTATTACAAACAATATACTTAAGAATAGTGCAAAGTAATATATACAACTAAAATATTAACTACCTGTATGTATGCATGTATAATTTGCTGCCATTTCTATGCTGGAGGCTATTCATAATACTTATGTACATATATAAATTAATTTTAGTAGCTAAATACAAATCTAATTTAGAATTTGTACAAATAAATCATTCATTCATGGTGCATATCCCATAGTTAAAATCTCCGTTTGTTAAAATTATTTTGCATGTATTTCACATACATATATACATTATGTAGATTCACCTACAAGTTTGTAATGATAAGAAATCGTACCCACAAAAAGTGTAGGTATTTTACAACGTATAGGAACTTTAGAATATTTTGTAATTTTTATTCTATAAATTTTATGGGTATTTTCCGAATCGAAGATTATTCCATGTACTTTGGTATATGTATATGACTTTCCTTATATAATATATTATTTAAATTAAATAAACAATAAATATGGGCCTAAGTAAGGAAAAAATAAGCAGAAAACATAAAATGAATTTGTAATTATTTTATAGAAGTTGCGCAATTGTTCATAATAAAAATAAAAATTATTTTATTTTTTCTTTACTCGTGTAATTTATTTAATTTTTTTTTTATAAAAAAAAAAAAATACCTAGAAACTGCAAAAATTTTTAATATTCAACCATGTATGTATACAAGTAGATGTGATTTTCTGCTACATAACCTCTATTTTGTTGTTTATATTGTGATACAGAGTCAAGTTAATAAAGTGTTGTACGCATAAAACCTCTATAAATAAGTGTAAAAACTTAATCTTCATTAACGTTAAGATTTTAATGAATGGACGCAATGAGAAAAAAAAATTTTGCTTCAGTAGGTATGTGTTAACGTATGTATGTATGTGAGCGGTTTTGAAAAGCAAATGAATTTTTCATGAAAGCGTGAATTCTAGTGTCATTTTCTTTGATATCTTTTTACAAAATTCCTCAGTTATCTAAATGATAATAATGTATATATACAAAATTGTTTATATGTAATGTGTTTGTATATGACCCAAAGTTTTTAAATGAGAAAATTTTAATGTTCGGGCAATCGAATGAATTTAATTGTGTACTGATTTCTGTAATTCAAAATTTAATTTGTTAAATTGCGATTTTGTGAGATTTTTAAGTCATTTCTCACCAATAAAACAAAAACTGACAAAAACCTAAAATATTAACAGTTAACTTAGTTTACTAGAACCTAATTGTTTTACCTGTTCATAGATATTGAAATTTCTTGCAAAATTATCTTACCTACAGAACATTACCAGACTATAAGTGCGAATGAGGTAGAAATGGGAACGGACGATTGTGCTGTTGAGAAGCTATTGACCGATAATCAGCACGCAAAACCTTAATGAAACGGGTATTAACCTTACCCGTTGACTAATACAATAACTAAAATAAAAGACTCTGATTATCGAAAAATGGGGACAAGAGAGAGACATAAATTTGAAAAGCACGATTTCGTCACGAATTTTGAGCATACTGTCAACAAGAATATAATATTGACAATAAACTCAAATAAAGAGGGTCGACTGCGCTAAATATTCTTAGGTATGAGTTCGACTAAGGGATGTCCACCGGAAGGTGTATTATCGCTTTTCATATGCGAAGTCTGTTTGTTGGTGTATATTATACGTGCTCAATGATCAAGTTATTGACGCCCACACATATGTTGGGCCAAATATTAGCACATACTTTGAAATATAGAGCAAAAGTGATTGAAATTGGCATTGGGGAACTCACATAAAATCCGAATTTAAAATTCCTCCTAAATATAAGCAATACACCATAATATTAAAATGGTTTCATTTTCATTATTGGGCCCCAAAAAAATTACATGAAAACCTAGTATTATTATTACTACTATGTATAATAGTTTTCAATATTAAATGCATTCTAAAAGAAAATGTGCTACTTTATAAACCATGTGTTTGAACCACTGAATTTTTTTGAATATTAATGTTATACAAAGTCTAAAATTATAATTTCATATTTTACATAATTTTTAACCTTGTATATACATTTATTTTAATCAGCATTATTATCTATTTTAAGGTTAACTAACTATCATTAAATATTTAAAATAAAAACTTTTATATAATAATTTTAACGCACTTTTCATCTCTCTGTAAAAGATTTTGAATACATATATAGGGTTTTGAATTAGTTGACTTCCCAAAAGTGGACGTATTTAATATTTTTCTTTGAAGTTTTTTTTTTCTATATGGTGTGTATAGTTCAAATGCCCCATCAGTGGATTACCCTAAAGGTAAATAATATGCAACAATATTATACATATAAAATATTTTCTTGCAATAATTGTTTTTCTTGTTCTTCTTTTTCGCATATAAAGCAGACCAAAAGAGCAAGAAGCAATTCAAAAGCTGGAAAATAAAAAAAAAAAAATTAAAATGATCAAAAGAAAAATCATGGTGTAAATAATGGTTAAATAGATGAAATTACACAGTTAAGTTTCCATGTACGTATATTATTCACGGTGATGAGATAACGTACCCACTCTCCGATGCATCTTTTGAATGTTAATTGGATTATGCGGTGTATGCTTACTGTTGTTTAATAAACTGCTTAAAAGCAGTTCTCATTCTATTTTGTAACTTTTATTTTTTTTTTTTTTCATTTTTTCTTTTTATATTTTTTGTTGTACATGGAAAATTTTTAGCGCGCGTTTAATAACCAACAAAATGTGTGCAATTTTTTTTTTTATTTTTGCATAAATAAAATTGGATGGTTAAGTGTATAGAATGTATGTATATGTGTGTTTGTGTGTATATGTAAATTTTGATAGAGTTGAGCTTAAAAATAAAATTCAAAATCCAGGAAGAAGGAAAAGTTTTTTAATTTTTTTTTGTTGTTTTATTAGAATTTTCTTATTTTTTGATTTTTCTTATATTGTTCTCTAAGATTTCTTTTGCTTTTATTACCTTTATGTTACGGGTATTATACTTGTACCGCTTTGTTTTTCAATTCAGAAGAAAAAAAAAAGCAAATTGAAAATATGAGCACGTATTTTTTTTTTTAATGATTTTTATTTGGTTTTTTTTTTATTTGATTTTATTAAAAGAAAATTAAATTTTAATTAAGAATTTTTGAAAAATTATAAAATTTGTTTGTTTGGTTTAATTCTATAAATATTTGATAATTAGACGCAAGTTACCAAGTCGGTATTTTCTAAACTCTAACATAGATTTTTTAACTTTTTCAATTGACTAAACACATAGGACATTTCAGAAAATGTGTAAGGCAATATTTGATTAAAATGAAATTTATTTCAATTGAAATTTTTTTGTTTAATTGATTTTTATTAAAAATGCATTTTCGAATCCGAAATTCATTTGGTTATAGTTGATTATTTTACAATTCATATGAATGGATTTTTCAAAACTCAAATGATGACAGTGTTTTAAACATTTTATATCCGTTGTCATATTTTTTATATCCTACAACATTTTTATGAATACTACTAGTAAGAACTATTCCAAAAATAGTAAGAAATTTTTAAAAACGAGTTATAAAATTTAGTTGGCGTAGAGCCTCTAGGAAATTTTCGACAAATTTTGTTTTTTAAAATGAAATTCTAATGAGTGGCATCAGCATGAAATAGTTCACAAAATTTGAGTACATACATGTTTATATATACCGGGTCGCCCGAAAATAGCATTCAAGCTCTGTAATTTCAAAGTGTTAAACTTAGTTGGGTTGAATTTGAACTTGATTCCGTTGAATTTCAAGAAAAAAATTGGTTGTGTGTGAAGGTGTTGACACGAATATGACAGCTTCTGGGTAACTTTGAAGCGTTAAAGAAAATCCATAATAGATTCGACGAAATTAAAAGTACAAAAATGTATTGTTTCCATCATATATTTTAGTTAATAGTTCTCTATATATGATTGTTATATCACCGGTTGATGTCAAAGTTATCGTTTTTGAGAATAAGCTGTTCAAATATGATTTTGATCTAGAAAATTGCACATTTTTTAAAAAAACTTTAATTATGTAAAAAAACTTCGCTAATTTGTTCTTTATTTTGTGATAGGCTACATTAACCTTTTCAGTTTTAGTTTCGATTATCAATAGGCAATACCTTGTAGATTTGAAGATGTGTATAACCGTACTAGAATCGCAACCTATGAGTCTACTGTGTCCCCTTCCTGAAAGCGAGATATGCTCCACAGATGAACTCTTCTCATACAAGCGAAAGCATCACACTTTCCCAGAAGGTATACTGAGGTCTCCTCATCCTCTAAAACAAAATCTATAAACAATTTTCTATTTCAAGGCTCGACTTACTAAGGTACCCTCAAAGTCTGCAGTGATCTGTCAAGAACCCGGTGAGAATTCAAACTTGACTCTTCCTAACCCTATAATGTCCTTAAATTGGTTCTGGTCATAGTCTCTCAAAACCTTGTTGTCGTGCCATCGACCCGAACATTTCTACACCGCTCTGCGACCGTCTCTGATTGTAATTATTATATAATGAATTTTTTCTGATTTTCGACCATGATTTCAATGTATTTTATTCTCCAATAATATTTTTATTAATAATTCCCGCTCGTATATTTTTATAATTGGGAAGTTCTTTATTTTCATTGTACTAAAGTCATAAAATTTTTATATACATTTTTTTAAATATAATTACAATGCATAACAGAATGTGTTTAACAAGAATAATGGCTAATAAGTAACTATAATAATAATTTTTATGCTTATTCTTGTATGTTTAAGCATGTGTAATAATATAATATTAAATACCAATTAAATTTTTAGGCCTATTAGAACAAAGAAAATAAAAGTTAATATTATAATATTAAATAATTTTTATTGTTAGTATGAATATGGTTAAGTGAAAAAAATTAACATGTTAACGGGCTTGTAATACTCGTAACTGTATTCTTTATTATAATATCGTAATTTAATAATAAACGCGGCTTTCGACACGTAAACATTTTTTCATGAATAACATGAACACTTTTTTAAGAAAATTATTTAAATTAATTGAAATGAAATATGAAGGTGGGTTCTTAAGAGGGAATCTGGTCATATACAGAGTAAGTTAGAATTGGGAAATGATTTATTTTATTGGTACGGTTTAGAAACATTTCTGATTAGAGCAATGTATTTTTAATTTATAACATTATAGTGTTATCCACATAAGTTTAAAAGTAATTCGGTCATATTCAGAAATTATTGATGGAGACTACATTATTGAAATTTTATATATGGGCCATAATAAAAAACAGGGCCAAAGTGTTAATTGTACTCTTAGTAGTTATTTTAGCGTACATAATATCAGGGTTTTATTACAACTAATTAACAATATTGGTAATACAGAAACAAGTTTTGGTAAACAAAAGTTTGGTAATATGAATGACGATCATAGTCATAACAATTATCAATATATTATTAACAAGGTCGCCACTATATCTCCCGAATTGAATAAATTCAAGTGAAAATAAGCAGGCAATTCTTGTCATATTGGAAATTGAGCAAATTTAGAAATTGTAACTTAATCCCTTTTAATGATTCTTGTTGCATTTCTAATTTCCAAGACGTTGATTTCTAATAAACCAACCACCAAATTTAAATAACCCAACTTTGGTCTGAATCCCTACCATTTTTCATATAATGTCTCAAAGTACTTAAAAATATAAAATATATTATTGCTAATGCACCAAGACAGGTGCTCATTGTAATTGGAAGTAATTTTAGAAAAATTAATATTGTGATTACAACTGGTGAATTTCAGAAACAGAATGAGAAATGCAAATTTTTCTAAAATTGTTTTGAGAGATTTTGTTTTTGTTTTTTTTTTTATTAACTGAGGTGAAATTATTGCCGTAATCTCTGTTTTTGCTGGAAAATTTTTCATTTTCTAAAAATGTTTCATTTTCTAAAATACTAAATAAACGAAATGACGATAAGATTTTTTAATTTCTCTTTTAATGAGAAATCAATAAAGAGAAATTAATTCTCTTAAAAATTTTCTTCTCTTTGAAATTTTTTTAAGAGAATTTCAATTCTTTTTTTTTTTTTTTTTGAGTATTATTTCAATTCCTTATTTGCTGCAATTCGTTCTCTCTTGTAAATAGTGTGGTAAATTTTAAATAAAATTTTCAACTTTCGTTATTTTTTATTTTATTCAAGTTTGATTTTCAATTCATAAATGATTTGACTGTCATTTATGAAAGAACTGGTGATGGAGATGAAAAAATTTAGTAAAATTTTAAATAAAAATATTTTTTAAGAAATCAAGTTTCTCTCTGTAGTCTTTCGTTTTTTTTTTTTGTTTTGTTTGTTTGTTTCAATTGATTAAGAAATTATAATTTTGGCATTATTTATCTTGAATAAATTCTGCTTAATTGAGAAACGATGTGACATATTTTAATAATAAAAGAAATTTTTACTGAAGAAACAAAAAAGAAAATTTTTAATAAAAACGACTTTTTAGTGGAAGTTATTTGCAATTCTGCAACTTTTATACTTTCTATTAAGTTTAATGTCACAATAAAAATATTTACATTTTGATATTTATTATGAATCAGAAAGCTTCAGTCAGGTCACGAAAATAAATATATATGTATATGTATGTATGTGCATACATTTTTAGTAATTTAATTATATGCTTGTTATTTTAATCATTTTGAAAATTTGAAAAGAAAGAAAAGTTTATTAACTTTATTTCATATTCTAAAGACATATTTGCATGACGAAGAATGTGGAACGCATTTAAATATCGTGCATTGATGCTTTTAATTCAACCATAGTTGTGATTCAAACAACATTAGGAATTGTTATCAGTTATTTTCCAAGAAAAATATAAAATAAAAAATCTTCAACTCCCGATTTTTACAAATAATTAATTTCAGTTCCTTCATTGTATAATGTCGACATGTATGCAAATAATAAATGATTTGCTACATTATTAAAGGAAAACAAAATTGTATGTGGAAAAATTTTACGTTTGCTACCCGGAATTCTACATAAATTTCATTATAAAAAGGCAGTGATAAGATTTCTTGGTTATTGAAGATAAGATTTTGATATTTCGGAAAAGCTAATAAATTTAAATTTATCTTTAATCGATTTTAATTAAAATTCTTTTATTTTCAAGTAGCATACGTCAGTTTTGGATTTCATTTGTGAAATGAAGACATTAATCTTGACGAGCAAATGGTGCAAAACTAATTCTAAATACATCTATCTAACTCAATATTTCTAGGTGAATTTTGAAAACATACAAAAAAAGAAAACTGAGAACATTTAAAAATATTAAAAAAAAAATGTTTTAGTCGGAATACTTCGGACTCAACAATAAATCTAAAAGAATAAACCAAAAGTTTTCCATAATTTTTAGCCTTGTGTCCTGGGTATTAAGCAAAACTATTCCCAATTTATTTTCTTTAGTAGTGCACATTCAATTTTTGAATAAAATAAATTAAAATTTAAATCGAATGGAAATCAATTACAATTTGGTGTAAAGCAGGAATTTTATTCAAAAATTGAAAACAAACAAAATATTTAAATTTTACATTTAATCAATTATTTTCTGATATAAAGAGCAATTATTAATTATTATTCTCACATATAGCATTATTGAAAAGGGAACCTTTTATAATTCGGACGTGTTTAAAAATGCAACAAATAAAAGCTTTTTCCAAAATTAATCAAAAAATTCGTTCACTACGTACTCGTACTACTGACAAAATATACAATTTGTAGTTGGTATTTCATTTATTGCCTTAATAAAATCTAAAAGAATATGCCAAAAGTTTTCCATAATCGTGTTAAATCGCAATTTATAAAGCTATTTAGGAAATTTTCTCATAAATTTTCTGATAAATTTTTAATATGGTTCCTCTGTAAATGTGTGTAAAGGGAATTTTTTTTTACCTCATTATTCCGCACTTATAGGAAAACTTTACGTGACATGCATTCGTTTCCCATGTTAAAAAATGGGAACGTATAAGATGAATTTGGTGATTCTTATGATGACATTGTTTTTTTTTCCTGCATCAATTCTAATTTTGTTTTTTTGACTATTGACAGCAACTTTAAAATTTAGAATTCAAAAATGTAATTTTTGCACGATCACCTTGTCCAAAGTGTGTTTTTTGATTGACTCCCTACCTTGTCAAAAACATAATTTTCGAACGATCCGATTTTTCTGTTTTTTTTTTATAAATTCCGACTTTTATAAATTTTATAAATTTCAATGTAATAGAGTTATGGGTCATTATGGTTGCTAATAAAGACCGATTCTGACTTTCCGGACTACACCCATTGTGCTACAGCTTCATAGTTTGATAACCATTCCAATAAGTTTGTAACTTAAACAGAAATAGATACAGATCACAGATATAAGGAAGTGAATTAAAGAATAGGATTTTTAATAGTTTTGAAAGCCAGAACTAAAGAACAATTTAAATAATCTTAAAAATCTGTGTAATATCAAAGCTATATTGAATACCCAGGATTTCAAAGCATTACACATAAAAAAAAATGCATTCTTTCCAGAGCTTCTTCTTGTTTTTACAAAAACAAAAAAATATTTACACCGATATAAATATTAATTTTTTTCTTTTATTCAAAAACAATAACTCAAAAACCTATACGGTAGCAGTTTCTTTTAATTTATACAAATTTTCCATTTAAAGTATTTAATAGATTGTTTCAATTGTTATTCAGATGACACATGACATGCGTATAATACCTAAAAAAACTAAAAACATAATCAATAATGGTATGAGAAAAAATAATTAATGAATGAAAGTACAAAGCGCGGGAATCTATGAACAAAACTGAAAAAAAAAATTTCAATATTCGGTAACAGGCGTGTTAATCTTGTACAAATATACTTATGTGTGACAGCTATATTGTATTACATGTGTGTGTTTTGTATGTTAATATGTATGTTATTTAATAAGTGATTTACGAATGTAATTGAAATAGGTAAAATGATCGATCGATTTTGTATTTTAATTATTTTTCAAGTATAATAAATAATTGAATATGAAATATTTGATTGACATTTTTCGAACAACTCCAATAATATGTTGTACCTATATTTATAGTGTTAGTAAATAAATTCATTTAACGTTATGTAAAAGCAATAATTGAATAGAATTTATATTCTATGGTACGCTATGGAATGTGAACGTATAATGAATAATATTGACTGGAAACTAAAAGAATTTTTATTAGACAAAAAATATTTTAAAAATTTAACCCGAATAAGATCAAAAAGCGCAAATTTTTAGTGAAGTAAGTAAATTGTTATAGAATTAAACGATCGCAAAGGCAATGAGCTACAAAAATTCGAAAATAAACTAGTAAATTAAGAGATTTGAATTTTTTGAAACTCGTTTTTGAATTTTAGATATTTATAGCAGCTCGGGCTACGTGTTGATTATATGTGCCCTGGAAAAATATTTTCAGATATAAATTATTTAGCCTACAATGCCATCTACATGGTTAATAAGTATATTGAGTTGTCGATTTTCAAATTACTTTTTCCTATACATATTTTACCTCATACTATTCCGGCATGTACTACTTTTTTTACTCTTTTACTTTATATTATGAAAAAGAGTTGAAAATTATCTTCAACTGGAATGCAAGAAAAACTCTCAGCAGTAGTGTTGTTATAATTCTTATTATAGAGTAGTATTAGTGTGGTTAGTGCATTTACACTTTCAAACTAGGCAGGAAATCAATAATAGGCCTTTAAAAGTCTTCACAAATAATTTAAACTAAAAATTCTAAAATAATAAGAATTTATTCTTATATTTTGGCTTTTGTTTTAGATATGTGAAAATTTTTCTAATATTTTGCAATACTTAAGGGCATGTTAATTTAGATTTATATTCTTTAATCAAATCTGTCCAAACGGTAGCTAAAAAATTAATTTTCTTATTACAACTATGATTCTTTTAGAATAACAAAGTAAGATCGATTTGGTTTTATGTACGCAAAATTATTCTTTTCACAGAAATAAAATATTTTAATTGATTTAAACTTGAAAATTTACAGTTCGGTAAAGATTGATAATAAAATTGTAAAGAGTTTTTCATAAATTATTGAATTTTAATAAATTACAGTTAGTCTTGACCTTTTTATACATTGTAATTTTGGACATATTTGTGTACATGTAAGATTTGCTATATAGGTAGTACGTATGTGAAGATTCCTTTTAAACTTCTATGTAAAAATATTAAAGTTATTGAACTTTGGAATAATGTACACAATTATTTAAAAGCAAAATTCATATTATTCTTCGCATATAATATGTAAGAAAAAAAAATATTTTCAAATAAAATCTAAGTATAGTGAAAACAGCCATCGGATTAGTCATTTTCAAATCTTTTTAATAAAAATAGTAATGGGGAAATTCTCGTTAGTCATCTTTCACTGACGTACTTTAGGAATTTTTCAAAATTTCAAATTAGAAAGTATAGGGAAATTATTTAAATATTAATGTTCAACAAATAAACAAACCGCAAACTATTTTCTGATTTTGTTAGTTGAAATTCTGCAAGGTATATAGTCTATAATATCTTAATTTAATTACCAAAAACACATTAGGTTTTAATATTTAATTTTACATTTAGATTTTTTTCACTATTTATTTTGGACCCGCATAATTTTTGAATATTATACTGCATTACTTATTGACTTACACTGAAAATTTACATTATTAATAGAAAACTTTGAACATTGAGAACAAATTAAAAATGTAGGAAATAGAATGAAAATTTAGAATAACATTTGATAACATATACTGCTAAGACACGTCACGTCAATTACGAGTATGAATATATTTAATATCTTCCTTTTATCTTTTGAATTCCTAAAATATGCTTGTACACAATAATTCTATATTCTCAAAAATTTTATTTGACATTTCGTTATACTTAACTTTAACTCTTGTATCAAACTATTGTAAACACATTAATTTAAATAATGTATCAAACTTTGGTAAACATGTCTTAATTAAGTCGATAAAATCGACATAGTTGAATCGATTAATTTTGTAAGCAAATTGTGTATTTAAAAATTTTGTATTATGTAATTGAGTTCAGTTCAATTAGATAAATTAGGCGCAGAGGATGTAATTGTAGATTAAATAAAAAAAAAATATTTGCAAAAACGACGGCATATTGTTCTTTTTTTTTGGTATTTATTCGAAAATTGCAGTTTCATCTGCTTTTTAGTACCTTTTATTGAAAGAAATTCGGCAAAAAAGCTTTTTCGAACATATACGTTCTTACTTTCTATATGGAATTTCTATGGAAATTTACAAAGTAAAAAAAAAGCAAGTAATTTGACTTTGATTAAATTAAGAGAAAAAAACACACAATTTTCTTTTTGGAATCACTTACAAATTAATGACTCTTCTTTAATCAACTGCAACCTTAATTAATAATTAAGAGAAAAAAATTAATTTTTGAAAGTTAAGCTACACAAGCTCAAAAATTGATTTTTCTTTAAAGTGATTTTCTCCTATGCAATCAAAGAATTTATTAGAAATTTATAAATTATGCTGAAGTAAAAATTAAGGAAAAAATAAATAAATAATTAAAGATTTTTAATTAAAACATGAAAAAAGTGAAAAAAATTTACTACGTCCGTGATTAAAATAAGTGTAGACAGTTTTTAAATAGAAAATTTCTTTTGGGAACAATTCTTAGATAGGTACTTTAGATCACGTAACTAACTGCATATACATATATATATACATATAATTATCAGGTCACTAATCTCGCAGAGTAACTCAAAAATAATAAGTGAAAAAAATGATTTACAATTTTTACTAAGCTGATTCTAGAAATTGTTTTGAATACTTTGCGTTTATCTTAAATTTGACCTCATTGAACCTTTCCCGTTTTCCAAATAAAGAGGTTTCTTATAATAATCTAGACCGTTGTTGAAAATGTACTAAATTAAATGAGAACACTCAAAAATAGGACGAAAATTTTTCAGTCGGAATTTTTCGGAATATAAAATATTAAATTTTTTTTACAAATCAATAACATTTTTATATTTATTAACATTAATGAATATTCTATTTAATGGTTCGTATTTCCTACAATTCGTCGATGAAAGCCCTTATTAAATATTATATTTTCTGACGCAAAGCAAGTACTGAAATTTAACCTAGAATCCTTAATTCGTGCAGCATCAATTTGCCAATTTTCTACTTGAATAATGAACAAAATATCTGCAACAAGCCTTCTAGATTCTAGAATGTTTAAGTTCAATAGTTTAAGTCGGTTCTCATAAGGTGGCAGATTTAAAGGATTACGACAGTTCAGACCACGTAATACAAATCTAATAAGTTTTTTTTGAACCGCCTCAAACCTTTTTTGTATGTACAAAATAATATGCTGCTAAATCTAGCTTGCATATTTTAAGTTTGAAAGAACCAATGTTACATACAAAGATCTCAGAGTATACGGATAATCGAATTCTTAATACCACCTTTTCACAACAGCGAACTTGAGTTGCCCTTATTGATTATTGAATTCAAATGAGCCATAAAAATCAATTTTCCGTCAAAGACAACGCCGAGGTCCCTTAAAATATCAACTCATTAAGTTCATTGTTAATAAAATAATCCGAAATATAAGTTATTGATGTGCGATTGTAACTATAACAACTGCACTTTTATTAAGATTGAGATGTAAATTGTTATGATTACACCAGGTCGAAAAGAAAGGAATAACTATTTCTTAGTTTTAATAAAAGAAATGTTATAGAATTGTTGATATGCTCCCAAATTACTTCCCTTCATCGACATGAACAGTAATAATGATTATTAAAAAAAATTGTAATGTTAATTATTATACGCGGACTTAGTTAATTATCGGATAATAATTAAATTTCAAGCAATCTGTTACTTGTTTCTTCCTTATATGTACATATAATATTTTAGTGTTTAATAATAATTTTAACCGCAAATCTATAAAATTACTCAATATTTTAAATAAAAATATTATCCATCAATAATTGCAAAAGAAATTATTTTCAACGCCATTTTATAATATTTTACATTTGTATGATTGTGAATGGCTAAAATATTTTGTATTTGTAAAAAGGCACTCTTGTATATTAGATATGTAGTTAAAAATATTATTTATATTTTATGATCTGTTAAATTTTTTATCATTATATAAAATAAATGAATATTACCTTTTTATGAAAACTCTTATTGTATAGATAGATACACATAGATGCTACTTTTAAAATGAATATCTATAAATCAGTAGATTTTATTCAGTATACATACCTTCATATAGGTGGTATAAATGTGCATATATTCTTCTAATTTGAGTATTTTACACCATTTTTATGTTGAAAGGTATTATAATGAAAGCCTAAGTCATTCATCATTTTAGCTATAATAACAACGATCTACAAAGAAATAGAAATTATCTATTTTCATTCATTCATCAGCACGATACATATAAGAGTTAACTAAATATTTAGTATATAAAGTTCCTTTAACTGTAAGTGAATGGATATATGAATATGATCGGTCGTCAGCTCAGGAAATAAATAAATATCTATTAATTTAAACGTTGATTTATTTTCAAAACAAAGGAAAAAAAATTGTTATATTGTAATTGACGCTTTTTATTTTTTTTATATTTAAGGCCATAATTTATTTCTCTAATTTTGTAGCGGTTTCTGTACAGTTTAGGATCCTTATTTATGGTTAATTGCATGGCAATGATAATCAAATGTAGAGTCGTTTTGTGTAAGTTACATTCAGTGCTTCTTATTGTAAAATTTTACGGTAATAGTTTTGAAAGGTTCCAAAAAATTATGGATTCGAATCTAACAAAATAATTAAGACAGTTTTCGCTTTAAAAATAATTAATAAACCAAATTAATTAGTGTAGGGATTAAGATCAAACCAAAAAATCTCTTATATACTACTGCATTTGGAAATTTGCGAGGTTTGTAGCAGTTATCGAACTAGTAATATCATTGGAGACAGGATTGCCCCGCTATAAACAATGACTTTCATTTTAAAGTAAAGATTACGTTGTTCTCGGCAAAATTCTTTCACAAACTAAGAAAAGATAAAGAATGACGCGGTTTTCGCTTTAACAAAAATTGATAAACCAAATATTTGCAAACGAACCATAAAAGATCCTATATGAATACTGCTGAATCAGGAAATTTGTGGCGTTTATAGCAGTTTTTGAACTAATGTCATTAATACGGAACCCGTGTTGTGTATGATTTGTTAATTTTATATTGCCTCACCATAACCAATGATTTTGAGGTATACATATTTGGTTTCAACAGCCAACAAATCATGCAAATGTAGGCCCCACATTTGCATGATATAATAGCTTGTTTCTAAAAGATATTTAAAAATATTTTAAATTTTTTCTCAATTCCTGCTGGAATAATCTACTGCCGCCCCTGGTATTTTAAAAGAAATTTTTTCTTAATGGAATTAATAGTGAGTGTTATATGCACATTATTTTATTTGTTATACGTATATATACTACTATTTGCATGTTATATTTTTAAATAAATCAGTAATTTGTTTTTTTTATTTAAAAAAGAATCACTAATGAATTATTATGCGAGTAACATCGATGAGTTATTTTATAAAATATGCAAATTTCAGGTGTTAGAATATTTTATTAGTATAGTATTACAGTTTACAAATACATATACCCATAGTTAATAATTATAATAATATAAGTAAATTAATATAACTTGCAAAATTTATAATAATCATAAATTTTATAGAAAATTTTATTATATTAGTTAAAAAAAAATTACATGTTATTTAGTTACAAAAATTTTTTTTCTAGAAATGCTCTAATACCTTATACTAACAGAGTGAACGCAGTAGTGTGAATTGGTGCTATAATTAATAATATTAGCTTATGATATAGATTAAGATATATTGTATAGATTTGTGGTGTTATAATTTTTATTGCATTGAAATAGATATTTGAAATAAGTAATAAAAATTATGGTAGCAATCTTGGACTTGATTAAATAAAAATTTTATAGTTATTTTTTATTAAATATTTTGTTTAATATTTAATTTTATTGTTTTTAATTTCCAGGAAAGTGGTAAAATTTCATTAAAGAGAGCAAATTTAAAAAATCATTGGAAAAATTTTTTTTAAGTTTAGCTTTTTACAGAAGGAGTGTGAATAAAAAATGGAAGCTTCATAAATTTTTTAAATAAAAGACGTACACAGTGACTTAAAGGTTTAACTCCGCGTTACATTTATTGTACAAATGAGTCGAGTCTATCTTATAATTGCTATATTTTTGGTAAAATATACAGAATGTGTCGAAATTTCTGAAAAGCTCTATACGAAATTTTTAAATTTAATTTCAGATGTTATCGGTTCAATATATGAAGGAATGATATAAAAAGGTGCTCACTTTTGTGGTAATCATGTGCCGTACCAGAAGGGCTAAATCGTAAAATTTATAATTATTGTTTGTTAATCAGTTTCGAACTAAAAAAAGTTCTTAAATCTACGACGTAAAACTAATCAGAGATGCATACCCTCGAGGACAAAAATTTTTTAGAAAAACTCCAATTCGGCTTGTCTCTAAAAAAAAAATTTTTTATAAAGAAAAGGAAATATTTGTCCATCGCGACAGCTGGAGGAAGTATTTGTAAATTTTTCATACGGAAATTCGGAATTTTTCATATATTTGCAACCGGATAATCCTGGAAAATGTGAAATTTCTGTTACAAATGTCATACATATTTTACTCAATACATATTTATTATTATATATCGCTGACTTAAACTGGTTTTGCACGACGCGTCACTGGTTTTGCATCATAATTCTATTTTAGATAAAATAATGAAAAGGACTGATTCTAAAATAGAAATGGAATTATTCAAGTTGTACATCCAGGCAAATTATCTGAGCTGGAAAAAAATTCCTGTCCCTTGCATTTTCAGCTTTCCAAATTTTTCTTGTAAAATTTATTTTTTAAATTTTCAAATATATTTTCCTTTAGGAATGAGAAATTTTAAAAAATTACATCCCTGCTTATATAAGAAAATATTACGCAACTGAAATTATTTTTAATCATCTCAAATTATCAATCAAACACGAACAGCCGAGCAAATTACTGTATATAGCTGTTGTATAAGAAGTAAAGTGATGGTAATTTAAAAATTTTATAATTTTAATTTTGAAAATTAATTTTCTATTTAATTATTAAAAAATCATAGTTGTATTACAACAATAATTAATTGTTATTGCAATATATAAAATTATTTTTTTCTTCAATCTATTAAAAACTAATATTAAGTTTAATGAACTTGGTATAGATTGCCGTTATTTTAATAAAGAGGTGAAATTTTTATGATTAAAACATTATAAAATTAATAATAATGAATTACAATTTTTGTATGTCTATATACCTATGTAATAAAAAAAAGATTCGCTTATTAATTATTATTTACAATATATAAGTATAATATGTTGAATGTATCGTACGTAATAAAATTTCTATGAAAATAGTAGCATATAACAGTTAATTTTTAATAAGCAAATAAGAAATATATGGGCTAAATCTTAACACGCTTAATATTAATTGTATAGTAATCATGCTTAAAAACATTTATACTATAATCTGCAACATAGAATATAAATTGACCCTTTCATTTAATTAAATAAAATATTAAAAACTCCATTGCATATATTCAAAAAATAATTATCTAGGCTCGTAATTTCGAATACAAAATATCATAATTTACTATTTAAATATTATAGGAATCGCACCCCTGCAATAAAATTGTACTAATACAAAATATTTCATTTCACAGATTCTATTAAAAAATTTTTAAATAGTTTTCTATTAGGACTGTGAATGTAGGCATAATTTTTTGCCATTGCATCATGCTAACTGAATTTTGGTGGACAATTTTTAAAAAGTTTTTGCCATTAAAATGAGATATGTATTTAGGAAATGATGCAAAAACCGATAATTACAATACAAGGACATATAGATTTTATATACAGTAATATATAGGGTGTTACAAAGAAATCATTACCCTGTATTTAAAGACAATTTCTGTTTGAGTAACTATTTTGTCTTTATGACGAACAAAAATTACTTAATTTTGTGGGTTCGTTATGCTTAGATTTCCACTATACTTGAAATATGTATAAATAAGCCTGAATAAAATGAAAAGTTTTAGATTTACCATAGATTCAGTTTTATAGCGCCAAGTTTTCAATATATGATGCTGACAAAATTAAATAGTAAAAATTGTAAAATTTAAACTGAACTGATGGGAATCAAAAAAATAAATCTATCAATAAGTAGTTTGTAGGGCAGCTACCCGAACCACTATTTCAATCACATTCAATTTACATAGGGTACCCGCATTTACTGTTATGAATAATCTGTGAAAATTTGGTCAGTTTAGTTTTTGAGTTATATAATTGGGACGGACGGACATGCGAACACGCATAGATAAGTCGACTCAGAATTCGACGCTGATCAAAAATTTACATTTTACCTATATTTCAGACCATTATTTCTTAGCCTTACAAACGGTAAGGCAGTTTAAAATATTTTTCGGACATATACATTTGAACGGGTATAAAATGTTAAGGTTTGTCACATTTTAAGCCAAGCTAGAACTTTTGATTTTAATTAGTGTACTATATAGTAAGTACAATACTAGTTTGTACATTATGTATACTTGTACCTCATATATTTTCAATGGTCAACGATCAATTTTTTAGTTCGTTGTTCATAAATACTAAATATATTTACATTCTTATGTTCAGGTACACAGTGTGTAACGGGTGTTAAGGCACTATGAAATTTTTTTTTTTTTTCTTTTTGATGGTTAATTTCAAATCGCCTTTTTCATTAGAACGTTGCCATTACACACGCTTATACGTGCTTATAAATTAGTAATTAAATACCGTATACTCGTACATACATGATTGTGTATATCAGCTCGAATATAATCCTGTTAAAATATTTATTTTTTCCAATAATTTTTAATAACCATAACAATAAAGTTTTACATCTTTTGATGGATTCAAAAAAAATTAAATTAATCTTAGATTAGATTCATGATGGTTTTAAATAACAAAAAAACAAAAATAATTCTTTAATCTTATTACAAGTTAAGCAGAAACGTTTAATAAATTTGTTCAGAACCTTTAAATTAGAAATCATTAAAATCATTTTCCAGAAAAATTTTTATGGTATTTGCAAAATTAGAAATTAATTTTTTAATTTTTATCGCAACTTTTTTATGAAAGAAGTAAAAATACAAAACCGTACATCCTTTTTAGTAAATTTTCAGGGAATACACAACTCGAGCCTTTTCTATGTGTCTTCTCGTACATAAAGGTTATTGTTAATAATATTTTATAAGTTTTTAAGGTAAAGAAATATGAAATTTTAAGTATAATATGAAAAATATTAGAAATATCTGATTTTTTATTAAACCATTCTTTCCGAGTGTCCCACTATTTGGATGAAGTTTTAAATTGAATTAAAAAGCAGTTTTGTTTTGTATTGCTTTTGTAATACTTTGTTGCTTTTCATTTCTTTTGCAATTTTAATTGATTCAAATTTAAAAAACTGTTCCAATGCTATGTGCCCTATGTGGGAAAGAATGGGTTAATTTACATATTCCAGTGAATGTAGAAATTTTGCTGAATGTAGAATAAGCTGGTCCAATTAATCAATATTTGTTTAAGCAATATAATTATCTTTACTAAATTTTGAAATTGGCATTACAGTGTTTATTTTAAGTTGTACGTCAGATTGCATCAGGAAAGAGGGAAAACCTATCTTTGCAAGTATTGTAAAAAAATTTTGATTTTTTCTGTAATGTGAAATTTTTAATGGTTCTGGCAAATAATGCGTAAATTCATAAAAATTAATAATCCAGTACTGAAATTTTCGGTATGTATAAAATTTACCAATTTATTGTTGATAAGTTAATCATCTGCCTTAAATGATGAGCTGCACTAATTAAGGTCATTTCAAAATTCAATCAGTTGAAAGTTTTTAACATTATTCCAAATTTATAATTTGAAAATTAAGATTTCTAAAACAAAAAAATAAGTAATTTTAGTTTCCCTTTTTATTCTATATAGCTAGCTAGAAGCAATACTAATTAAGCAAGTATGTATATTAATTAGGAGAATATTAATTGCGCATACCTACTATATCCATAATAAATATTTTTTCCTTAAGAAAATGAAAATTGATTGAATTTGACCTACCTATAGAAAATTGTAAAAATGCTAATAACAAAACAAATTAAAAAAAGATGGAGTAATTAGACTTGATCGAACAGCATATAGGATTTTAAACTATTTGATGGAATTTGAGTATGTGATACTCAAATTTTGCTTAAGTTAATTGCCACACCATACATATGACGTAGTTTTTAATTCCAAAAGTAGAATCGGTGTCAAGCTCATTACTAAAAATTAGTTCTATTTTCCTTATTTTTTTCCATTGAATCTTAAATCTCAAATTATTTAATTTAAATTTTTAATTTTAACATTTTTTCATTAGTTAAATTTTCTCATCCAATAAAAATATTTTGAAGAACAGGGAACACAGTACGACATTTACAAAATTTCTATAACGACAAACAATTTATTCTACATTAATGAAGGATTGGATAACTTATGAATTAGATAGTTTACTCCATATATACTCATAATAGCAATCCATAACCCTTGTGGGAGCTGAGTGTTTGTTAAACGTGATTTAGAATTATAACGATTCCGGAACGTATTCCTATTTGTATTTTGGTACATGCAGATGTTCTTTAGTGGCGTATTCACAATTGATGTGTAAAGAGTTTATACAATCCGCAATTTGCAATACCATCATAATAAAATTAAAAGTTCGAAATAAAATACAGTTTATCAGAAGGATAATAAATTAAATGGCAATTAATTAACCAGCTATTAAAATTTTTATTACGTTTTGTTATTTTTCGTAAACGAGAGTTAAAAGTAAGACAATTTAATGATTAATTTTCACTTTTTCCATTGTATTAAATTGAAATTATAAGGTCACATAGTTTTAAAATACACCATGAAAAAAATAAAATTAAAAACTTTTTTTGACGTTAATTTGTCAAAAGTATTGCAAAAAAGTAAAAAAAAAAAAAAAATTATTGAAAATGAAATTTTACTCTAGTTAAAATGAAAATATATTTAAAGTATATGGTCCAGTCCACAAACATGTAATTTCCATGAGGAAAATTTGCGTTAATTTACAGTTTGCAAAAATAGTTTTATTTTCTCGATAAAGATCTAGAGATCTTTTTTCACTAACAATGTTAATGATCTAACAACAGGTATCAACATAAATACGAGTACAAATAATAATTTTATAACCTTCGGAGACTATGAAAAATTCATTACAATTAAATTAAACTATTTTGATATTATGAACAAGATTATATGCGAAATATTAAAATTTCCTGTAATAAATTTGAAGGTGAAACATTGTTCTCGTTATGCCAAAATTGTAATTGTTGCGCTTAATGGTGAAGAAAATATATAAAAAATAGTAAATTATTATCATCAGAATTATAACACTAATTTATAAATAGAAAAATATATACCTATTTTATTTTTATTTTTATTGATATTATATACTTGGATTAAGTTAACAAATTGGTTCGCAAAATTGAATTGCCGAAAAAACAAATGATAATATTTCTATAAAATTTTTAAAACAGAACAGTCTCTGATGTGGAAGAGGAGACGCATCCTGGGTGTTTTCTTATATGATGGCTTAGAGAACCTGTCCAAGCCAAAGAGGCCAAATAACCAAGGAGCTTAATTATTTACGATATATGGTTTTTGGGATTTTATCACATGGGAGTTGTGTGGTGTTAATCTGAGGGGTTCCAATGGGCCTTCTTGTTGGCTTAGTGTATGGGCTTCGCGTAGTTTTCAGGCGGGGCTCCTCTCTCTGACTACTACTACTGCAAGTGATGGGAGCATAGTCCAGTAATAGTAAGTGTAAGTCAGATGCATGAAAATGAGAAATTGAAAAAAATGAGGAAAGCGTAAAGAGAACCCCTCTTCGTATTTCGTACACCTAATGTATTATTCCTTAACTATTTCCTTTATTCTATTATTTTACACCTCTAAAATATTCCTTAACTATTTCCTTTATTATTAATTTTGAATTCAAGTACAATTAAATTTTTTTAATAAACAGTAAAATATAATTTTTTGTAAACATATTGTCAATAGGCACAACAATTCATGATACGCCGCCATTGATACCCCTTCTACACAGAGAGAGGCTTTAGAATCCAGTAAAAATTTTTAGAATAAGATCATGTTTTTGTTTTAAAAATAAAATTTAATTTTCACTTTCCCCGGTTACTCTCAAATAATTAAATTCCTTGGAATTCATTAGTGTAGCAACATCTTTTGCCTATTTCATTTACTCATATTTCGCCCTATCAAAATTCACTGCGGAAAATTATTTGTTTCCTTAGTGCCATAAATTGATAACCGGTGGCGTTAGCATTTTCCGAATATAACATTTAAAGCTTAAAGCTGATATTCTTTTAAAAATAACCAAGTATTATAAGATTATATTATAAAAAATCATTGTCGGGCCATTTCAACAAACAAAGTATATTCTATATAGCAATTTGGAAAATTTTTCTTATAAAAAGCTACAACTATAAATTATGATCTACTTTAGTAAATTACCTATTTCAATCTTTAAAAAATCTACAGAAGAAAGTTTAATAATAATATATTATCTCTTTTAGTATATTGCATTGTACACCAAATGCATTATATAAAATGAATGAACACATACAATTAGATTTATATTTTATATAATATACAAATTGTATTTAAAGTAAAATTGAATTTTTATTAATTATAATTGAAGGAAAGAAATATATGTTTGTATGTATGTATGTATGTATGTACGAGTATAAGGAAAAAAAAATATCTGTGCGTTAAAAATTTGAATTAATTTTTAAAATCATGAATTTTAAGAGATTGATGTTAAATTTAAATTAAGATTAATTGAATATAAAATAAAATATTTGTAGATTATACAGAATGAACCTGTAACGTGGTATAATCTCTAGGGGTCCGAAAGTTGAGATAATTTTGTCTGAAAAATGTATGCAAAAATTGTTGTTAGGGAGGGAGCCGCAAATATTTATTTGCGGTACAAATCAGGAACGATTTTCTCCACAAAATTATCACACCTATCATCAACAGGAGTGTTGGGATCGGGCGTCAGGAATGCAGCAGACGAGGCTCTTTATTCCTGGTCAGTCTCCTAGAAGGGCAATTAATTAATAATGTCAGGTTTATGGTTAGCTTCCCTACTAAGCACCGCAGACTGGTCCATCACTTGCACAAATTGGAACAATCTGGGGAATGTTTGCCATGATGAAGATGAGACGGCGGAGCATATTCTCTGTTTTCGTGAGGCGATTGGTTTACTTGAGGAGACACGTGATGGCACCTCCGAACTTGTGGAAGTGACTAGTCTGAGTTTGATTAGTCCTTGCTAATCTAAGAATGTAATCTAATTTAATCTACCCCCGAGAGATTTTACTACGTTACAAGTGTACACCTTGTATATAGTGAATAAATTTTTTTTTTCAGTTTAATATTTTCAAAAAAAAACACGTATAATAATTGGAAGGCAAGATTTTTTTTTTAACACTTATGTATACGTACTCTTGTTATTGTAATGGAATTGCCAGTATATAATAAAATAGAATTTTCAAATTAAAATGAATTTCTGGGTTAAAATAATTTATTTTAGTAATTATTTATATATATATGTGCTAGAAGCTACTGAATTAGTCTTAATTTCTTCTATAACTATTTATGTATCATGTTATTAATGAGATGCAATTTCTGTATATATGAAAACAAATATTTCTCAATGATTTCCTAGTATAATTTTTAAAGCATCCTTACATACTGAAAAATTACATTTTCTATTAATAGTAAAATTTTAGTCTTGTAGTTAAACTTAATTTTTAGAGTTAAATTAATAACAAATATTGTGAATTTAAATTAAAGACTCATTGTGTAATCAAGAGAAGTGAGGCAGTGTGCGTATAGGTTAGTAGTCGAAATTGTTAATTGAAATAATGAAATTTTTGTAAATAGAAATTAAAATTTTATTTATAAATTCATTTGGACTATACAAGTTGAAGATATCATTGGAAATATCTGCTAATTATCACTTTAGAAAAAAATGGTTTTTTTTTGGAATTTTCCAAAAACTATTAAAAATTATTGATTGAGAAAAACTCCAAGTATGTATTTATATTTAAAGTGACAGCTAGTAATTTATGTAATTTCTAACACTTTTGGAAAATTATTGATTACTATTTAAGTAAAATTTTATTGTAAATTCATACTTGTTTGTTTCAACAGGAGTTACAAGTCCGATAAGATTTAATTATGAATAATTTTTGGATTTTGGTAATAAATTGTAGTTGGTAATAAATTTTGGTAATAAATTTCGCATTGAATAACGAGAATTTGAGAAAATGGCAGGTATCATAAACATTGTCTATTATTTTTACCGGCATTCTCACGTCTCTTGAAATAATCGTGCTCCTCCTGCCTTTGTATCAGCGATGTTAATTCAAGCTTATGGTTACAGTTTTCTAGTTTGTCAAATTTTTTTTTATTTTTATGTATATACATATAAACAAGTTTCGTTAGCCTTAATCTAACTACGTAACCAATTTGCTTTTTTGATATTTTCGTGCTAAAAGGCGGAGGGTGAATGCAACGGGTGGGTGAATAGAAGGTTTTGAAAGCTATGCAGTCTTCAACTGATTCTTGAAATCACAAATTTTGCATGTTTTGTGGACTCAGCGAAGTGACTATAATTAGATTATTTTTACTATTGCTTCTTAGTAGATGATCGTGAAATCAAAATCCAAATCCTAATTACAGGATTTAAAAGATTTATTAATTGATATCAAGTGCTTTTATTGGGCAGCTGGCTTTTAATATTTTCATTTTTAAATTACAAAAGGATTATAATTATTTCCTGAATATTGTGAAATTTTAATTTTTTACTTGTTATATAAGACAATAATATTTTATTATAAAGGTCTTGGTTCTCATAAACAACGTGTTATTTCTAACAGCAAAAATTATATTAAAACTAATCTAAATTATATAACAACTATTCATTATAAAATATTTCATATTATTAATTGAAAATTCCGTTGAAAAAAATGATGAATTTTCTTTATCTTTTCAATTACAATAATAATGCCTCTGTATTTTCTTAAAAATTCTAATAGATCCATAACGTTTAAATTGTATTTAACATTTTCATTTAATTCTCACGATTCTCTCTCTCTATATGTAATCTATAGTATGTATATAAGGATTAAAATTGAAAAAAAAAAAAATCATAAAATTCTTAAATAATATTTATTCATAGAATTTAATACTATAATAAGAAATAAGATCATTATGGCATCAAGATAACTAACTGTACACATACATATACACACATACTCGTATATTTAATTTTATAATAGAAAAAAATATATATGGCTTTTGGATATTTGTACTTTGAGATGGATTGAAGCGATCCCATTTATATCTCATATAATTATTTTTCTAAAAACTAGTAATCTTTGAATTTAAAAATAAATTTTTATGATTATATTTTCTTAAAAATAGATATTAATTTAATTTTATAGCTATCACCCGGTGGGTATTTTTATTTGATCCTTAATTTTGATGGCAACTATATTATATTATTTTCAATTATATACCACATAAGTGCAGAGAACATTTAAATATGTATCAAGTTTTCTAGCATATAGGGATTATTTTCTTCTTTTGTTTTTTAAATCTATATTTTGCTATATTAAACTTTATTTTACTCCCAACATCATTTTACTTACTATTTGTATAAAACAAAATTGAGTAACTTTCCAAAATGAGAAAAAATTCCTTCTGTTTTAATTTTCGTGCAATTTTATTTTTTTTTGTTTTTTTTCGAAATTTTCATTTCATTTTCATTGGAAATAAGAATACTCGTATTAATTTTACCTTGAATTTGCCACCCCTTACAGTATGCTATTTTAACTTAAATACTATGCTGATTAGCGTACGAACTTTAAGATTTTAGTAAGTTTGTTTTACTGGTTTGATCAAAATAATATAAAAAAATTACAAATTGATATCTCATATATTTCATTATTTTTATGAATTATTACTAATAGGAATAGTTTATTTTGTTTTCACAATTAGAAGGCTGTGAAACCCATACACTTCATAACGGCAGGCTTGTTTAAGTGGGATATAGGTGGGCTACAAGAAGCCATGACTTGTTGCGGTGACTGAAGGGGAGGAAATCCTTCGGTAATGAAGAAAAGAAAAAGGAATAGTTTAATATATACGCATTTATATATGTAGGAAAAATTATTGGTATCACTTTGTGACGATTCGAACATTTTCTTGCTATTTATGCAAAATTCCCATGTAATTTAGGTTAGGTTGCACGGCCACCCGAAGGGTACACCTAGGCCACCAAGGCCCGCTGTGCTGTCGCCGAATCCTCCGCTCAAAAAAAGTGGGACCCAAGAGACCTCCGCCTGGAGTTCGCCAACGCCGGACGCGGCGGCCCATCCTTGCAGGATGCGTTTGCGGGGCGGCCCATCATCCTGGCATGATCGCCAATCAGACAATCAGACAGTGTCCAGTTAAAACCTCTACCACTGCGCCAAATCCTCCCGTCGGAGAGATATCAGATCCCTTGTGCGACGCAAGTCTAGCTTTGGCCACAACTTCCTTGCTGCGTTTCATGTAGTTCCTTTCACCTATTTCCCATGTAATCTAAATGAAAATTCTATTAAATTAGAAAGTTGGAATTTTTCGGTACCTAACGAATGTTGGGGAAATTATTGCTACCCCATCATAAAAACACTTTCTTGTAATATGCAAAATTCCCATGGAATCCAAATGAAAATCATATTAAATTATGAGATAAGTTAGATTTTTAATTTCTATATACGAGTATTATATAATATTTTGGCATATTTTTACGGGTGCATTTTTGTTTTTGTTAAGTACTTACGTACGAGTATAAATTTTTTTTCTTTTAAAAGATCATTGAGTGTTCAATTAAAATTTCATTAGAACGTGAAAGTGTTTTTGAATACACGATTTATTTTTTTTTTTGAATTTTTATGTTTTTCTTATTTCATATGCAAATCTCGTCCTCCCAAGAACTGAAATCAAGAAAAAAACAAAATAATAAAATTTAAAATAATAAAGAAAACAAACACCTTATCAACTAAATATAAAAAATTATAACAACAAAAACAATTTTCATTACCTGGCCAATATGAATAGGAAAAAGATAGGTTGATAGTTAAGACAAGTTTAATAAATGAAAACAACATGCAACGTACGGTATCAAAATGAAACTGCAGAAATAACAGCAATAAGGAAAAGAAAGCTGAAGAACACAAAAAAAAAAAAAAATTAATGAAAAACTCTTTAGAACGATATGTGAGTTTGATGAACGCTTTCAATTCAGTTCCTTGAATAGTTTTCATTTTTTTTTCTTGTTTTTGTTGTTCTTATAAGAGATGCTATAGTTAAACTCCAGGAAAGAACCAAAGATTTATTTCAATTCTTTTTTATAATCTTCATTTTTTTTTGTGTGTTTTTATTGTGTACCATAATGAAAATGAAAAGAAGATTCACAATTTTTTTTTTCTGCAAAATCATTTATCACCTCCTTGTAAGTTGTGTTTTAAAGTAAATTTAAAATATTGTATACATTATGTATATATATATATATATATATATATATATATATATATATAGATAATTGAAAGTATGAAGTTAGCCAGTTTGTATTTTAAACTTAACATATTGGTAGGTACACAAATGTTTATGCGCAGCCGGATAAATCTTTGATTTTTGCATAATTGTCTTTAGTAAAGAAAAATGTTATAAGAGAAGGAAAATAAATTTCTTGAATTAAAAATGATTTCATGGAAACTATAGGACTTTTAAAATTTAACAATATGTTTGCAAACAAAATGGTCCGAAACACGATCCAGAAGATTTTGTTTGATAAATATTTATATAACAGCTTCTATATTGTTGAAGCTAGAGCAATGTATTGTTCCCTGCTGTTGTTGCAACTGTTTTGCTCAGTTAACATACGTTTACACATAACGGTAATGTTTGATGAAAGTTCTTCACATACAACGGTAAATGGATCAAACTTATCTTTTTCGAGTAATAGCCGCCTTTTCCAAAAGCTTCGTTAATTTCTCTTTGTTTTTCTCGATGTCAACTAAGGAATCAACCAAAACGCCTGGAGTAGCCTTCTTTTGATTTGCTGTCCATTGAAAAACAAGTTAGTTTCAAACTAATAGCTTGCAGTCAAATAGTTTCATAGGAAAAACTGATATTAAAGCTAATACGGGTATGGTGCAGGTGCATCTATCGGCAGAGTTAATCCGGTTGCTTGTCTTATGAACCTCCAACTCAAAATTTTGTCAATTTATGCTGTTACTTCCTATCGAAATTTCATTTCTTACCACCTTTTTCCAAGTTATTTCTAAATATAATTCCTATAAAGGCTGCCTCATTCCTTTTGAGTGCCTATAGGACATTACAATCAATGGGTGGGATGGAGTGTAAAATTTTCAATAAGTTAAAAGAATGTTAATTAGCGATTATAAACGTTAAACTGAAATAGTGCTATGTAAATTTTTTCTAATAATATCTAAAATTTTGAAATTGAATTGAAAAAATTCATTGTATTTTATAAAAATTTAATAGTGTTGATGATTTCAATAATGTTTGCGATGGTGATCTCGATAAGTATACTATGTATATTTGCTTTGTATGAATATAACATTTTGTTTTTTTTTCTGTTGAATATGCAAACCTACACATACACACACATCATGAGTACATAAATATATTTTAAAATGAAAAGATTTGAGAATTGAAAGAGAAATTTCAAAGAGTTTATTTTAACCAACACTGTACAAAATTGAATTTATGCAAATAAACAGGAAAATTCTTGATAAACATTCAATACATACATATATCTACATACCGGGAATCTAACATGAAAATAATGTATGAAATAATGTAGGTATCTTACGTTATATAGGATAACTATAAAGAATAATAGTGGAAGTTGTAGTTAAAATTACAGCCGTAACGTAATACGAAATAGTAAAGAAAAACGAAAGAAAAGAAAATCTTTTTTCCTATCATTTCATTATAAAAGTGAAGTTAAATAGTTATAGGTCAAAAATCGTTAGGGCTAATTTCTATATATTATACCTTACCCAGAAGTTTCTTCTATATACGCCTATATAACATCTATGTGCGGAGTGTATAATTTAAGGAAGTTTCTTCTGTCTTTACAACTATTGTGAGCTCCCTTAATTAAAAATAGCATTTATGTAATTTTAAATATTGTTGAATAAAGTTTAACGAGGAAAGGATTTATTTAAGGTGCATATACATACACAGGTTGTTTATATGCATGTAGATTAGAATTTTTACAATTATATGCCAAGAAGAGTAAGAAAATAAATTGATTTCATGTTTTGGGAAAGTTATAAAAACGACATTGCAAATAACTACTATTCATTAATATTATAACGTACATTATGCACGTTACGTCTTTTATTTTAACTTTATTTTTCTTTAAAAATTCATTTTGGTATAAGGCGATTAGATGATATATCACAATAAAATTTGCACGTCAGTTTGACCTTTGAGAAGAAAACAGACATGTTTATTTTTTAGTTGCCTATTTTGTCTTGTGATTTTGAGTTATTTGAAATTGTATTGCTTATTTGACCTTTCTTTTACGAGTATAATATGGTTAAATAAAAATATTAAAGAAATTTTTTACCATTCTCAACTGTGTACAAAGAATGACAAAACTCACTTATGCCTTATATATAACAGCAGTCAGTTTCGAAACCAAAACTTATTGTAGAAAACGTTCTATTTAGGATAAGTTTTTTATTTATTAACAAAAAATTTTAGAATCACAAATATGCGCATATTTTCTTAAATTTTGAATTTTTAATTCCTAAAGGTATGCAATCACTTTACAAGAAAAATAACATTTCCATTAAGAGCGTGCTAATAATGTATGAAACAAATTTTGACATATTAATATGCATTAAAATTATGCTTGTGGTTTCCCGGAAGCAATAAGACTTTTTGTTATTCATCTGAGGTGCATAGTTATTTTTTATTTTCTAAAAGTAAAAAGAGAAATTGGTAAATTGTGCTGCTTTTGTGTGTTTTTAAGTTGAATGTGACTTCTTCAAAAAACTTATGTATGGCGTCTAAGTTTCGACAGTAATTGCAGTAATTTTCTATAAAAGCACCAATTCGTAGATTGAAGCAGAATGATTTCTTTCAGCACCGTGAAACATTGGTAAAAAAAATTTCGATTTATAAATCAAAGTAGCGTACCACGACTACTGATCTATTAGGTTATACTGATTTATTGGTAGCGCGCCTTCGGTACACACCACTTTTATGTACTCGAGCAACATTTGAAACATTGTTAACCGTTCCTCTTTTCCAGTGGGTGTGTAATTCCTGAAAGTCTACCTTCTTCCATAGAAAAGGTTAGATACTCTTGTTAAAGCTTTAAAGCCGTATTTAATTTTTCTTAGTATATAAAGTATGGGGCAGGGCAATAGGTTCTTTTTTCAATAAACCTTACATTCTGGGGTTCTAATTTAATTTTTCTTTATAACCAAATTTGATTTGCTTAGTTAGCATTTTGTTACTTGTTCTTTTTTTAAATAATACACTTGTCAATTTTCTTTCTATTCCGCACAACTCCAAGGTATTTGACCAAAAACTCTGTTAATTTATTATAAATTCAATATATTCTTATTTTAAAAGAAACAATAGTTTTGCACTATTGTTTTACAGAAAGAAAATCAAGTGAAATGTTTATGAAATGGAACTGCCTTCCTTGATAGATACCATGGAACGCAGAATACGTATAATATAAAATTAGACAAGAATAATAATAAATTTTAGCAAATCGTTTGGAGAAAAATCACAAAAATTCAAATGCTTTCCGAGGACTTGCAATAGAATTTTTTTTGCAGACAGTACCTTACTTATAAATATTTGCAAAAAATAGGGAATGAATTACAGCGTTTTTAAAAAAAAGTGAGATTAAAATTTACACAATTACGATCGTTAACCATTTTAGAATGTTTTATAAAATGTGTCTATGTGTGTATATAGAAAATCTGTTTTTTTTGGCTATACGTCATGTAAAACCTTTTGATAAATCTTTTTAATAAAATTTACAATTTTAAATATGACAAGATGATTTAGTACTTATAGTTTGAAAAGAAAATAACATGAGAAAATTCAGACAAGAATGTTAAAATGGAAATTACTGACAAAATAAAACTGAAATTAAAACTAAAATAATAATAATGATTTCAGGGAAAGTATTTTGTATGAAAATGCCTACTGAATGCTCTTAAGTCTTAATTGTATGCTGAATTTAAAATTCAATTATTTCTTATAAGAATTCGGAAATTTCGAGTGATTAACTCAAAGAACAACATCACTAAGAAATGGTTGTGTATAACAATAGCAAAAAAAAATTTTCAAATTTATCACAAAGTAGCCTTCCTTGAAAGTGAAATTACAGAAATTAATTTATTTTTTTTAAGCAAAATAAATTAAATAAATTTTTGTTTTATGAGTCATAATTATCTGGTTCTTCTTAAATTTAACCATTTAAAGCGAGAAAAGAAGTATTAAATAGAGAGTAATTAAAATTTTCGCTTTCAAATTATTATGAAATTTTTGATTCGAAGGAAAAAGACTCGACATTGTAATAGATAAAGTAATATTTTTAGTAGAAGTTATTTACTGCTCTTAATTCGTCGAATTATAACCAATATTTATTTCGTACAATCTGTCATAAATTTTGATTCATTTAACTTATTTTTTCTGAGAAACTACAAAAACTAACATGCCAAACAATATTGCCAGCTTTTTAGGTGAATATACAAATATTTGAAATACAATTCACCTAAAATTTAGGTGAACATATTGGATTAATATGTTTAGGATTGTGTTCGATAACCGCCTGTCTTGATTTATAACAATTAGAACGGTTTGTAATATTATATTGATGGCCGAAGATTATTCAGCGAATTTTCATGATTTCTTTCGATTCGGGAAATTTCGGTTAAGCATCGGTTTTTAAATTTCTAAGTGTTTTATAAAAATAATGGCTGTATTTATTTCGAACACTCTTTATTGTTCAGGTACAAATTGTGTTTATGTGTGGGGATAGGAAAAAAACAGATAGGGCATAATCGAATTTATTTTTATTGAGTGAAAACAGCACATTCTTTACGTACTTATATTTCGTTTTTACAGTGTGTGTATAGCTTCCACACTTATAATTCGTGAAAGGTTTTCTTCTTCCTACTTCTATATAATAATTATGTACATATTCCCAACATTAACTAAATTTTTAAGATTATTAATTGATTTTAATATATCATGAGATTTAAATAAGCAAAAATCAGAAAGAGAAAATCTGCAGTTGTGTTAAAAATAAAAACATTATTGTTTCCTTTTTATGATTCTCACATTTAAATTGCTATTGCAGAAAAATTTGACATTAAATTAAGTTGAAGCAATAAATTACTGACATTTACAAAATTTTTATAACGAATTTGAAGAGAAAAAGTGTGTTTTTAAAATTCTACACATGATCAAATGAAGTGTACACTTATATTTAAGAACCTTTTCTAACAAAAATATTGTACAAATAATTTAAAAAAAAAAATAAAGGAAACTGTTATTACTTAACATTTTACAATGTATTCCATTTGAAAATGACATTTTAAACATAATTGGTGAAAATTAATGGTTTATAATTTGAATTGTGCATAAGAGGAAAACATATAAGAGTATTTGTTTCTAAAATTGAATGTAGGTGGCAGCAATTTAGAAGGTTGTAATAAAAATTGCAAAAAAAATAAAATTAAAATAGAGAAAAAAAATTTGTTTTGTCAGTGTTTTTGTTTCTATTTTTTTTTTATTTTTTACAGTAATTTAAATTTGTTTTATGTGATCATTGATGTGGACATCACCTTAAAACACGCAGTAAATAATATTGTGAATGTATTGTGAATATATTGTGAATATATTTTAATTTTAAAATTTTCTTTTGATTTTATACTGTTAGAATGGTAAGTGCTTAAGGCAAGAAAATATCTTAAGGATTTCTACAAAATAATAAAAGGTTTATAGTATTTAAACTGTTAGAAACTCATTATGAACATAATTTTCACTTAATGTTCTAGAGATAGCAAATTTTTTTAAAAAAGTAGCATATATTTTAATAGAATTTGTACCTATGGCTATGCCTTAGATGCGAATATGTTGGTGGGATATAAGAGCGGAAGTGTTGATATAAGTACTTAATATTTTTCTATCAGAACAAATTGTTTATACATATAAGGTACCAACATTGCTGCCAACGAATTTAATTCCAGCAAACTTGTATTGTAATAAAAAAATATAGGCTACAATAAGTAGCAAATGGCTGTAGTAGCAAGTTGTAGTAGTGCAATAAGTAGCAAAAGTGGGGACCACCACTCGATTCCCTTAGAAATCTACAATATAACAACATTATATTGGAATTGAATTATTGAAAACCTGAGCATAATATTTCTACCGTTCAAGTCTCATGTGAGAATTAGAGTTCAAACATTTGGCACAGACGCATATTTTTAACCGCACGCGGATTGGTATTGAAAATGAGTAAGACTAAACAACCTGTATTGGTAAGGGTTTTGTAAGGTTTGGTGCTGATAAAGGCTTTATAACATTTTTGAAAATCGGTTTTCCAAAGTGCTACCTATTTCTGAAATATCTTTTGTTTGAAAGTTCCAGCCCTTCATAAAATACTTTTAAACGGTTACCACAATTGCAAAAACTGATAACAAGTGCTTAAATTTTTCTAAATACTGATAGGACTAACCATATTATCGGTTATTTAACTGTTTTCGATTTAAGAATGACACAATGAGTTTTAGTATATAGTTATGGTTTATGGGTCTTAAAAATATTTCTATTCTTCTTCTATGACGTTAACTATTACTCATATATTGCCTGAAGTGAATTACAGTAACTGTAATAATAATCTGAATTATAACACTTAGCTGGTATAACACTTTCCAGTTGGAACTTTTGTATATAGCAATTATATTCTGATTTTAGTTTTAATGGAATGCACCAATGTTTGATTCTCTCAATATAAACTTATACAATGCAACCAAATAAAAGAATGAAAATTCATTTTTCTCCTTTGCGGTTTTTACATAAATTTTGAATTTAAATAGATTTTCATACTTCATGCCTGCATGCTATTTCGTTTTTTTTTTTAATTTATACAAAAACCTGCAATAAAACCATACTAATTTTTTCATTACTCAAAATTACTTTCACTTGATTGAGATTAAATTTGCAACGCTATCCTTCCTCCTTACATGTACAAATTATGTATCCCGCAAAAATTTATTTCTGGTTCTAACCAATATTTATAAAAATTAAAGAAATACTATAATAATGATAATAAACTATTTTTAATTTTTAGGTACAGATAACACTATAAATGTCCTACTGTAAGCTACTCAATATAATAGCGAATCAAATATTTGGCTAAAACTCTTAAGAATTTAAGTAGTGTGTGACGATTGATGCGCCTATTTGTTCATCATAAACGAACAGGATCCTAAAAACTCCATTTTTCTGAAAAGACAAACAGCGTTCCATATTTCGAACATCTCTTACATCCTTGCTGAAGTACGGAAATTTTTAACGCAGAAGGGTTTCTCCTTTGGTTCTTGACAGTCAGAATTATCTTATTGTATCGCCTTTTCTCATAAACTAAGGGATAATATTTGAAATCAAAAAATTTTTGTATGAGCAGAAGGAGATATCTAAAATTGGGTTACTTTTCAAAGTCTGAGTGATGGGCAACTACTTACTGTTAAAATTGAGTTTGAAAACTTAATCCCATCATGTTCAAATGATTTTCTATTTCTAATTTAAAAAACAGAAGCCATATTTGGAATTTACAAAACGAAATAAAAAATTTATAACACCTTTTAATTTCTAATATCATAAATTTGTTATACAAATTACTTATCGCTTCAGCTTTCATTTATTTTAATTTATTTAATCGATTTATACAAATAACAATTTTTAAAATTTTCTAAAGAAATAAAAATCATCTCATTTTTTTTAAGAATAAAATAAATATGAAGGAAAAACACAACAAGAAACGTTCTCAATTCTATTTATAATTCTTTGAACGTTTTTCAATGAATAAAATATAAAATAAAGCCCCCATACCGCAAAATATATAAAGTCACGCAAATTAAATAAATATCGCCGGTCTATCATAAAATTTATTGCAACTCCAAAATGAAGGCGTTTATCCAATTTATGTTGTTTTGTTTTTAATTTTTTTTTTTTTTTTGGTTTATACACCATATCCATTATATAATGCAAAAAAGAAACGGAACAAAAAGCGAAAAATTTCTTTTGAAAGATTAAATTGTGGACAGATATTTAGATGACCACCAAGGTTAGTTTTATCCTTCCTATTAGTGTATACATAATATTCGCAGTGTAATCATCTTCAATGAGTTTATCATCTATGAAACTAGCTTAAGATTAGAAAAAAAATTATTGTATAGGCATATACACACAAACATTAATTATATTGTATATCTGAACTTATTCAACCTTGCCAAATTCTTTTATAAATTACGATGACTTTAATAACTTCCATATTTTGCGTTTTTATTATACAAAGAAGCTAAAATTTGAAATTTAAAATTCTCAAAAGGTTTAGAAGATTTAGAAGTTTATAAATTTTTTTTTGTTTTAATTTTATTGGTTAAGCATCTTGGAATTTATGTTGTAAGTAAAATGTGTGTTTTAACATGTTGCTATTTTTAACAGTTTGCAAGATCATAAATCTATAAATAAATTTACTATAGGGATTAAGATTAATTGAAAGTTGAGTTTGTTTGAAAGTTTTCTTTAGAGAAATTTAATAGAAGATTTTTTGATGTTTTAAGCTTAATTATGTGGGCAAATTTAAAATACCTAGGCAATCCCGAATGAATTTCACTGAAATAAAACTTCTTTAAGCACTTAAAAGATAAATATTTTGAGTCCTTTCTCGAAAACTCGTGTCACCGTACAAAAGTTGTTGAGCTGTCGAAAAAATTTTTTTAGTTTTAAAAAATTACGAGATTTAATTGAAGAACAAAATTTTTTTTGGTTAATACTCTAACTAAATTTAGCGTGACTGTTGTTTCTTCACCTTATTTCTAAAATTAATAATATTTCATCAGAGTAATATTCTACCCTCCTTTATTCGTCGGGTGACAAGAAGACGAATGAGTATTATCTATTGATATTATGTCATTTTTACATAACATATTTGTGTAAGTGAAATAAAGAGACGAAAATTTGAGTAAATAAATATCGGGAGTCCTCAAGTACAGATATTCCTTGCTTAACGACGTTTTTGTGACTGAAAATTTGCTACGTAAATCGAAATGACGTTTTATCTATGAAATAAGAAACAACAATAATGTAGAATTTTGAATTTTACCTAGGTACTTAAAAAAAAATCGATTTTCAGGATCAGAAAAAAAATTTAATTGTCAAAATGAAAAGAAATTTGTTCTTGGCAGAAAAAAAAAATTTGAAACGAGGGAAAGGACGTTATGTAAATTAGTGGTATTAAAAATTAAAAGAGCGTAAATCGAAATGTCGTTTATTGAGGGGGCGTAAGTCAAAGAATACCTGCTCCTTTTAATTCCTTAAATTCTGCTTCTGTTAATTTTATTGTAAATTAAATTTTGTTAAACGACGAAGCATAAAAAAGTATGCACATTACGCTACAATTTTACGAATATGACGAACCAGCTTACAAAATTTATAATATAATTTCTATTGTTCTAGACATTACACCTGCACTTTTGTAATTATTTAAGTGTTTGTGAGCATGAACAAAATATTATGGCAAAATTAATAAAATATTTAATCAGATTATGTAAAATTTAATCTTACAGATTATTTCTTATTATTCTTCGATTTTTTTTGTTTGGTGTTAAATATTTGGCTAAGAACCTCTTTATAAATTCCTCAATTTGAGAAAGTTATTGCAAAAAAAACAATGTGAAAATATTTATAAGGTATACTATATGAGAAAATTATTAATGTTATAATTGTGTAGTTGATAACATTGTGAGGAAATTATACTTGAAAACTATACTTAAGCAAAGAACATCTATTCAAATAGACACGTCAAGTGTTTCTTTTATTGTCAGTTTTTTGGTAATTTTAAAAATTTATTCAAAATTAATTAAATATAAGACATATTCTCATATTTTAGAAAATTTACTTGACTCAATCTTCGGAACTTGCTTACCAAATTGAAAACACTACTATCGGAGCTAGAACAACAAATGCTGAACTACATTAAACAGTTAACAATAAAATAGGGAGTTTCTAAAGGAAATTCAAAAATATTTTACTAATCAAGGGACATATTAGGCTATAGACTCATTTTGGTCGAAAAAAAATTTTAAAATTCATTAATTTCATTATTCTAAAACCATCACATTTTGATTCTGTTTGGATAACTTTCGATATTTTATACTTTAAAAAGCGTAATATGAAAAGTAATGTGTGGTTAATCTATGAAAAACTAATAAAATTCAAAAACAAAAAAAATTGCTTAAGGAATTTTAAATTTCATTAGAACACAGTTATGTACTTACCGTTCTGTATTTTGGTATCTCTAAGATCAAAACATACATAGGTGCATTGCAGAAAAATCATTAAACAGAGAAAAACAAAAACAGAATAAATCATATTAAATTTACTGATTGCAAGTAACTTGAACTTTATATGTGGGATGATTACACAATATGTTAGTATATAAGTTAAGGCTTATATACTTATGTATATATAATATAAGTGTATTACACTTAAATGAGACTATTTTGTTGTTGTTTTTTTAAAAATCATGATAGCATTTTTTTTTTCATATACTAAAATTGTTTGTACATTTGACTCCGACAATATTGAAAAATCGATTATTTTCACTAAAATCGATATTTTAATGCGTTTACAAGAATCTATATGTAACGTAAATAAATTTATATTATGTACATACATATATATTAATATAGGTTCATTTTTCTAATAATCAATATTTATTTTTAGGTTAAATTGCACTCTATGGCTAAATTCTCTATTTCGTGCTGACGAATCATTTTAAAATTGAATGTAATAAAGAAATTGACATTTTGTTCGCAATGTTGTCAGTAGTTGTAAATGGTGGTAGTACAATAAAATGATACTCAAGAATGATTATGAAAATTGTCAGCGCTATTGATCAGATTGCAATTTATGCGAAGCTGGACCCGGAACAATATTATTAATTTATGAATCGTAAATAAAGTAGTATCTGTTCTTTCGTGTTAATTTACAAATTTTACGATATCTTAGAGTTCATTTTAAAATTTCAAAGATAAACATTGTATTTAAAAAAAAAATTATGTAATAATGATCAATATTTAATATAGAACCTTATTTAATGTAGCAATATTATATAGCGATGTACAGTTCAATAATCATAACATGCACACGCGCATGTGCATTCTAGAAAATAACTTCTATATAAATATTATTATGTAAGACTTTTTCAAAACAAAGAAAAGAATTTCGTTAGGTCTTTGTTTTCTTTTAATTTAATTTCGAAATTGAACGAATCTTGCATTGTTGAATTTTTAAATTAAAAATATTTTGTTTTGAATGTTAAAATGTCCCATGAGCCCAATGTACGATTCGTATTTCGATATCGAAATTTTGATGCAATAAAATTAAATTTTCATTAAATTTGAGCGTCGTATTATTTGTAACATGTAGATTTCTTCATAAATTCTAAAAATTTTCCTATGACTTTAAAGAAAATTATAAATCTAAATCTATTTCTATTCTTTAACGATTTCAGTACTTCATTCTATTGAAAAGAATACCATTAGAATACCATTTGTGTTTGAACAATAGAACATTAAACACCTATTAGTGCGATCAACTTCATATTTATTAATTTTGTGTTCAAAATGTCACTTTCATATTATTTTTATTTTATTTCAATCTACTGGGAAATAACCCTTACAGATTTTGGAATAAAAAATACAAAATCAGCTTAAAATTAAGTAAAGAAAAAATTAAACAAATAAAACAATATATAATATATAATAAAATTAAAGCTTAAGTACTATTGAAAAATTTGGTGACATCTCCTCTAACTTTATCTCTATTAGAATCAAAATCAATTTCAGAGGAACAAATGTTAAATAAACGTTGAGAAGCAACTATAGGCTCGCAAAAACCATAATTAGTTCTATGCGAATCAAGATATAGAAAACGACGATTTCTGACAGCAGGTGCTGGGGCGTAAATATTATATAAATTCAAAATTTCTGGGCAATTTATTCTCGCAGATAAAACATCATAAGAAAACATTACAGAAGCAACATTACGTCTACATTCAAGAGTTTGAATATCAATGAGTTTACATTTGGCAATGTATCCAGTGGTATTCAACTCCCAATTAAATTTACGCAAGCAAAACCGAACCATATTCTTCTGGACAGATTCAATACGCTTTATATGATTTTCATACGATGGCATCCAAATAAGAGCAGCATATTCGAGGTGAAGACGGACCAACGAGACAAATAAGCTTTTAAATATATAGTGATCAGGAAAATGTACAGACTGCCTCTTGATAAAGCCCAGCGTAGAAAACGCTTTTGAAATTACATGGTCGATATGAGGATTAAAAGTAAGCCTGTTATCAAGAATTATCCCCAAATCCTTTATGTCATCGACACTATCTAATATAAAATTATTCAACCTATAGCTAAAATTAATAAAATTATTTATTCTATAAAATCTTATGACCTTACATTTTTCTACATTTAACATGAAACCATTCGAAGAACACCAGTTATAAAATTTATGAATATTTAACTGGAGTCGATGACAATCCTCCACTGATCTAATAATAGAAAACAATTTTGTATCATCAGCGAATGATAAAATAGAACAGTCAATATGACAAGCACAATCATTTGTGAATAAAAGAAAGAGCAAAGGACCCAAATGCGTTCCTTGAGGAAAGCCAGAGGTAGCTAGAAATGAATAAGATTCACAATTGGAGATTTTAACAGAAAATTTGCGCTCTAATAAATAAGAAAGTATCCACTTCAAAGTTGTACCATGAAAACCTAGTGCTTGCAGCTTAGAAAGAAGTTTAAAATGATCTACTTTATCAAAAGCCTTAGACATATCAGTGAAAATAGCGTCCACCTGGAAAGCATGTTCCACTGCATTGTAGACTGAGTTCAAAAAAATTGATAAATTAGAACTGGTTGATCTACCTTTGACAAAACCATGTTGATTTGGTGAAATAATTTCCCTAATTAGCACCACCTATAGTACCACCTATAGTACCACCTATTTCCTATAGTACCACCTAATAAAGAATATTCATTAGGTGGTACTATAGTTAGGTGATCTTAAGCATTTTAGGTGATTGGGTGATCTTAAAACCAAATTTAGTTTCCGATTTCAAAATGTTTTGCTAGAAATAACAATATAATTCATGATTAGCTCTTTCAATTTTTAATGCATGCACTTACTCCTTTTTTATATATTCTTTCTTTTCCATTATAGGCATTTAACTTGCGTTAGCACAATTTCGAAATTATGGAGCTTCACATAGATATGAGTTAGTCATGGATAGGTCAACTAAATTCTAAACAAAATCTAGGATTTTCAATCAATCCTAGTTTTCAACGAGTAAAATCAGCTTTTTGTTAAATCAGTCAATTGTTACCGATTCAAAATGAACTTTTACATTCTAAACATTTTGAAGTCGACAATTTGCATTTAATCTAATTAATATTTACCTGTTTTATAGTGTTAAGATACAAATACTGTTTTTCTCCTTGGTTTCTTTTAAAGCTAACAACAAATACTGTTGTTCTCCTTGGTTTCTTTTAAAGCTAACATTCATGAGAATTTTAAGAAATTCAGATATTTACATTTTACGCACTTCTTCTTAATTTCCAGATTGCACTTTTTTAATCTGATTAATTCATTTAATTACATTAAATCATTGGTTAAGTAATGAATAAATCACAGAAAACATTTTCTTATGAATAAAATATTAGCACTAAAAAAAATCTTCACGCCTCACTTCTAATCAATTCAAATCAATAATGTTCAGAATTTAACGAGAAGAATGCAACTAAAATGCATAAATAATTTTAAAATTGAATTTTAAATTGAATTTGTCTTGTCATTATCATCTCGCTAAGATTTAATTTGTCTTCTTTTGACAAATATAAATGACAAAAAAATAAATATTGTGTAAAATTCTTGAAATGTTTTTAAAAGAAAAATGTTTTCTTCATGTGAAAATTATAATGATTAAAAATAATCATAGTAATAAAATTTAATTCAAGTAAAATATGTGCATGTATTCATGTATCTATATTTATATTAAAATTTCTATAATATACATACACATGCATGCATATGATGATAAGTGTACCTATAACCCAATATGATGTGAATAGATGTGCTTTTCAATATGAAATATATACAAAGGTATTAAAATGAAGAAATTATAAACATACACCGATACTGCATGCTTAGACTCCGCTCACATAATATTATGAAAAGGAAATAATTGTAAATTTTGTCGTGAGCTTTGTATCATTTCTGTAAGAACATAAGAAAAATCTATGATTCTGATTAAGACATTTACGTTAGAAATTCTTCTAGAATAGTAAAAATAAATAAATCCAAAAAAAAAAAAAAAAGAAAAGGTAACGTGCACAATATTCGGTTCCTTTAGAATTGAGAATTGAATTTTAATATAAGAAAATGTTTTTAAACCGTGAAACACAATAACAGAACGTAAACTAAACGTAAACGTGTATCAATTTTATTTAACGTAATGAATATTCAAACATTGAGAATATTTCAATTTTTGTATGTGAAGCTGCCGTAAATAAGTATGGGGAAATATTTTTGTTGGATTTGCTCTTAAAATTTAAGAATAGGTATGTTATTTCCGGTAGCAAATAGGTTTTTGTTAAGGATTCCGAATAATTACATCCTTTGTTAATTGGATGACGTTATATCGCGGCTGAAGCTATCTATATTATGTCGTCCTAGATGCAGTAGCCCTAAAAATTCATGCTTTATATGAATCTAAACAACTTTTTCGAGGTATATTCCGAAAGAATATGTGCCCTAAAGGGTACTCCTAACAAAACAGTCACTTTTCTGATTTCTTTATCGAATTAATACTATGTATAAACCTTTTGAGAGAGCAATAAATTTTACCTGCTTGCTTTACAAGGGGGTGCAAAGGAGTGCAAAAGCGCGCAAAGAAGTGCAAAGGGGTGCAAAGGAGTGCAAAAAGGTTAATAGCTTAACTTTTTTAAGATCTGGATGTCTTTTCCATAGTTTCAGTTTTTCTTTTCAGTTCCGGAGTCTTATATTTCATCTTAAAATCCTGAGGTTTTTTGTACGTCAATTCATATGTAAGAAGCAATACTATTAATTAACATCGTATTTAAAATAGGAGAGCCGTTGAGAAACTAATCATATTCGTTGGCACAAGGAGTGTTTTTCACCAACATTAACTTAACGCTTGCGTTAAAATGTTTGGTGCACGTTACGTTTATATGAAAGTATCGTTGTTTTTTTAGCATGTTTTCTAGTTATTTTTCGAACATATTTTTTTTTTCTTATTTTTTTGTTTTTCCAAATATACTCTCACTTTAGTTGCAGAACCAAAAATTAAAACAGAAAATTTTATTTTTCCTAAAGGGATTTTCTTTTTTTGCATGTTTTTTCTTGTTATTTTTTTTTCTTGGTTGTACATTTCGAAAATATATGGGTATGATGTATTGCTATTGCAATATGTGCACGTTCAGTCTAATTTACAATGACAATTCAACAACATCTTGATTTAGAAAACCAAAAAAAAAAATTTTGTTTTTGTTTTGAAAAAGAATTAAACATAAGTTTTAAATAAATTGAGGTTTTATAAAGTAGAACATTTCCTAATCATAACTTGTCTAATTTCAGATAAAATCCTGTAAATTAAAATTAAGGAATTATGTGATTAGAAAATAGAAGAAATAAAATATGAAAATATTTTTGATTGTTGAAACTTTAAAATTGTTTGAAGTTATTCATATATTGGAACTTGTTGAATATTGCATATTTTACGGCTGCATAATTTAAAAGCAAAAAAAGAATTTTGTAATTGGAAAAAATCATGTTTTACAGCACTAAATCTAAGTTAATTCACAATTTTGCGCTGATTAATGTTCAAATTCACGTATATAGAGACCTGAAAAAAAAAACTGGAAAGACAAGCTTGCAAAACAAAGAATATTTAGTAGATTCATGAAAATGAAGTGAAGGACTCTTTAAATACTTAATCCAACAAATATTATTTCAAAATTTGATCTTAAATTACTTAAATTCAGAGAATGCTAAAAACAAAATTCTTAAACAAGTGATCCGAATTTGGGCTGTCTTGATTTTTATGTTAGAAATTTTAGTTTTTTATAAATTTTATTAAAATGAATAACCTAATTTTACATTTGATGCACCTATTTATTTACTGAACAATCTTGAATGATTTTCTCAACTCTTGAATCTTAAATTTTCTCAGCTCATGTGTAAACTTTTCATTTACAAGGAATGTGTCTTTAACAAAAGGATAAGGAGTTGCAAACTTTAATAAACAATTTGATTAACGTTAGAATTTCGCTTTCATTTTGGTATTGTTGAACATAGTTGTTGCCTTGTGAGTCTAAGAAGGTTTTTCCTTTCAATTCGCAGATTATACGACATTATATTTTATGCATAAATTTATACGTAGTGTCTTCATTTGACCGGTGCTAGAAAAGTAAAAATTTTAAATGTTTTTTTGTTTTTTTTTATAATACGTTTTTGTTTATTATGATGTTCATATGGGACTCATATAGTTTGTATATTGTATAAGACTATTTCATTTTAGTTTCATGTTTTGGTCATCCCACTTGTCCCATAGATCGTAGAAAAAATTCCCTAAAATAACAAAACAATATCAAAAACAATTGAAAATTTTTAATTCTTATATACATTCAACAAAGTAACCGTTTTGTGTATTTTTTTTTCCAACCATCTCTTATACATACATACGTACATACATAGCAATATATTAAGACAACTTTAAATAACGATTATATCAGAGTATATCAGATGTCGTTGTTGACTTTTAACAATCACGACAACTTAATTCAGTAACCGCAAGGGTCATACATACATCAGATTTTTTTTTTTTGTTTTTCCTATTTTCCCATCGTTCATTAGTTGTGCTTTTTATTATATTGCATTTTGGTCCTAGGTGAAATCACAAGTTGCATAGGTTAAATGTATATATATTTGTATAAGTAGGTGCTATACAAATGAACCGTTCTCTTATATATCTACATATATACATAGAATACATTATATGCATACTATGTGTATACAGCCAAAAAGTATATAAGAAACAAAAATACAGACGATAAAATCATTTTTTAAGCGAATGCGATACTTTTACTAATTAATTTAGGTTTTCCTTTAAAAAGTAAAATTTCCTGAAAGCGAAAAAAAAAAAAAAAACAAAATAAGAATGAAAAAAAAAAGTACAACCACATAAGTGGAAAATTAAAAAGAAATTTTTCTTAGAGCTTCGCAGTTACTTTTGTAATTTTCCAAAGAAAATATTTTTGTAAATTTGCACAAATAGTATAACCAGTATAAGCATTTTGTTTTGTTGACTTTGCCGCTATGATCATATTGTATTCAATACTGATTGCAATTGACAATTTGTATGTAGTGTGCATAAAATACACTTAAAATTTGGAAATAAATTATAATTGTGTGAAAGTTATTTTTTCGCCTAAAATTTCTAACTAAAATAATAATTGTTATTGAAATCAAAAGTTTTAATGTACAATTGATTAACATTTTTCTTTTGGAATGTGAAAAGTGTTATTTATTTTAGCAGGTGATATAAAATGAGAGAGAAATTTAAGAAATCCCACACAAAATTGACAAGAAATTGAGAAATATTATTATGATTGAATATAAAATTTTCATTATGTCATAGAACAGTTGGAACAAAATGTAAGAGTGCTGACAGAGTGTTAGTTGCGTTATAAGTCTTTGATAGTCTGGCCATAATTCCTTGCATTTCTAATATTACGATTTATTGTTAAAATTATTGAAATATGATATTATCTATAAGAAATCCACAAACATTAATTTGCTTTGTTTGAGTTCCAAATTCACTAAGATTAATTTTTTTGAATTGATGCTAATAATCCGAAGATTAGTTTGATTTACAGAAAAAAAAAACGATTCAAAAGTTCAAACGAACTTTTCTCATTGATTATTATCAAGAGTTTTTCAATGCCTAGCACGTAGATGTCAGCCCACCTAAATAACTTACATCTATAATTCAAAAACAGGATCAACACGTAAACTCGGAGTTCAACTGGATCAAGTAGGCATCAGTTTGAGCGAGTTAATCCTGTTACACTTTCACAAACATTTTCTTCCAATCTATACAAACCATTGTATTTAAATTTAAATGAAACAATAAAAGAATGTTCAATGTTCATATTGTTCAATTCAAAAAATAAGCAAATATATATAATCTGTTTTCAAATATTTTTCAAATTAAATTGCTTATACGAAATCTAGAAGAGCATTTTTAAAACTCTTTTAAGTTTGTTCTAATACCAATAACCAAGCCCAAATTATTTTCCGAAGTATTCCGAATTATTTTCCGAATTTAAAATTTTGAGTTCATTTTTTTCAAATGCATTTATCTAGTCCATAATGAATTTACCAAACGATTTTTTTTAAATTTGAGTGTTAAATATTTAATCAGCAGGGTTAAAAGTATTACTCAATTTCCCTCGCACAAATAATTTCCAACATCATTTGCGATTTTCATTCAACTTTGGAGATTATTTTGAATTTACCCTATGAACTGTTCTTTTATTGTTCTTTAAAGACTATAATAATTTAATAATAGAAAAATTTAATAAAATATCCAATTGCAATAATTTAATCACGGGCAATTATAATTGTTGCATCGCATACATTGCATGCATGTATTTACAGTACAGAATAAAATCGATTTCCGATTTATTAATAATTTGCAACAAATCGAAGCAATTCCAATTTATTTAAACTTTCAAATCACTATATAAATAAAAAATCTAATCAAAATCTAATCGAAATACGATAAAATATAATATTGAACAAATATAAATACTTTAAATTTATAATAAGGGTGCTGTTACATTCATTGTTATTAATAATTAAAGAAAAATTCCAAAATCATAAAGTACAAAATTATTTTTTTACTTTACACACAATGATTCTTGTTATTATTGTATTTTCTAGTTACATAACAATAAAAGTACATATAACATATGAATATGATTATGAAAAAAAAAACCCCGAAAACATAAAAATTACAAATCACATCGTTATAATAATCAGATAAATAAACAACAGTGCCAACTGCTGAATACGAACTAGCTATAACTATAAAAAAAAATTTTTTTTTTACTAATGGTACATACGAAACATTAAAAATTCCTTAAGAAAACAACACATTTTTCTAAACCTTCACAATATAAAGTTCTGGACAACAACATGAATAGAACAAGCGAACTCTCATTGTAAAAAGGAATTTAGCTTATTAAAATAACACCACCTTCCTTGAAACCTGTGTATCATATCAAAAGACAAAAAAAAATTTAAAAAATTTTTTTCTTTTTAAATTTTGAAATTTATTTCTACAATAAAAATTCACGAAATAATTTTAATATAAAAAATATCTAAATGGAAAATGCGTAATTTTCCCGATTCACATTTAGATTCACTTTGAAATTTTTAACTCGATATCGTAGATACGAGTATATGTTATTTATTGTAGATACCTTGAGTTTTTTTGAAATCTTATATACCGCATTTAATTCTATAATTGTTGTTGATTTCTTACATGATTTACCCAGTAGACACTCAGACTAGCTGATGTAGTGCAATTAAGTAGCATATAAAATTGCTGTTCTAGAACCATCAATTACTCGCAAAGGAATGACTTCAAATCTTTCAATTCATCTCTTGATTGGCATCTCTCTTTAAATTCATGAACCATAGGCCGGGCTCGGATTTGTTCAATGCCCTACGCAGCTTCCAAAAAGGGCGCCTCCGTTTTGAAAAAAAAAAAAAATTTGGAAAAGATTTTTATTTTTTAAAATTTAATCTTTTTTAAGTTGTGTATGTTCCTGTATTACGCCGTTTATTACAGATGCTCAAATGCATACATATACCTATATTGTAGATCCGGAGCTAATGACCACTACCTGACCTGTACTAGAACTGAACACTCAGGAATAGTGATTCTGAGTCTCCTGCTGGCTTCTTCTCCGCAACGTTCTTCTATCATAACATTATAATAAATTCAATATTAATATTTCTAAAATAATAAATATTATTAATTCAAATTAATTTTTAAGATTTGGGTAAATTCGTAATTGATTTTTTCTGCTCTTCCATGCTACTGTTTTTGTTAGAAAATCACTAAAACTCACAATATATTTCAAACTTAAGGAAATTTAATCTAAAATTTAATTTTGCTTCCCCACTTATAGAGTAATGAATTGCGGGAAAGAAAAAAATATAACATGTATCCACATAAATATATAAATATATACCGACTTGTATATTTGATAATGTAAATATAACAAAAACAAAAAAACAACTGCTTTAGGAAAAAATTTAACAAAATACCAAAATGATCATTACGATTCTGATAAATATTTTCATAATCTATTTTTCAATAATGAAGGAAAAATAACATAAAAACGTACATTAAAATATACGAAAATACTACGGTACCACCACTTAATCTATAATCGCGAATCTTAACGAAAAAAAAAAAAAAGCAAACAACAAAATCAAAATATTGAATTCCACATTCAAATAAGGAAACGATTATAACGGAATGTCCTATTGATTTAGAAATTCTAGAATAATTCACATACACACGAACACACACATATTCAAACATATATTTATGCGAATACAAAAAATGCATTTTATTTTTTTTTTTTTGTTGTACAATTTGTGTATTGCATTGAATCAGAGCAAAATTGCATTCTTAAAATGCATTCTATATAAAAATATAAAAATGAAAACAAAAGAAGAAAAAAAAAAATTACATAAAAAAATCGGACAGAATTCAAATCACAATAAAATATTGCGAATATAAATTTTTATTATTATTCAAGGCGATGCGTTCGTTTAAGATGGTGTAAAGATCGACAGGTGCGATTTTCTTTTATTATTTATTTTATTAATTTCAATTATGTTTGCTTAAATTCTATTAACAATTTAGTGTAATACATATATTAAGATTATTTAATAATTATCAAAATTTTAAATTTTCAAAATTAAGGCAACTATTGTTATACAAATATTATAACGCAAGAATTATTTTTATATACTGCGCATAGAAATTTAAATGACAAAAGAAATTTAAATGTTAAAGATTTATCAATAATTTAATTTTTTAATATTCAATTATTGCCTTATATAATATCAATATATTGAGTTAAATTAAAATGTAATATCTTTTTAATTTGAATTTGTTCATTTAATACAATATGTTTATAATTTTTAATAATATTTAATAAGAGTAACAGGTTCCTGTATACATTTATTATATTACTACATCTTCTTCTTCTTCTTTGGCTCTACAGCTCGTGGCCTTCTTCCTTGTCTCCATATTGCTCGATCCTTAGCCTCTGTTTTCCAGTTTCTGATTTGTGGTTTGGCGGCGTCGTTTTGTACATTGTAGATTGTAAATTCCAAGGGAACCGAGTGGGACAGGAGTAACCCCCCAAGCCACCGCAGTCATTTTTGACTTATTGTAGCCCCCCCCACTCTCCCGTCTATAATATCCCCGTCCCAATCACAAAGCCAGAGATAACCCTAAGGGAATTGGACAACAGTTCCCGAACACTTAGGGACCCATGTCCAAGACAATTGCCGGACAGTCGCAGAGAATGTGCACGGCGGTCTCGTCCACCCCCACAAAATCTGCACAGGGGGGAGCCCGACTTCCCCAGGCTATGCAGGTGGTACTTCACTGGGCAGTGCCCCGTGAAGAAATTCGCAATAGCGCGAACCCGGCTCCTGCTCATCCCCAGCAACTCCGCGGCGAATCCGCCGGGGCACGCCGAAAGAAACACTTTCGCATGACGGCACCCTTTCGTGTCCCGCCAGTGACGGCCGCATTCCGCCGCGAGCAGGCAGGCAAGCCTGGCCCCCACGGCGGAAGAAGGCAGACCGCAGAAAGGCAGCGGCTGCACAAAGGCAGCCCCAGATCCCTTCCGCGCCAGCTCATCGGCAACTTCGTTGCCCGCATGGCCACTATGGCCCGGCACCCAAATGAGCGTCACTCTGTTCTCCGATGCCAATTCCACAAGTGCAGCAAGGCAGCTCCAGACCAGCTTGGATGTAACCTGAGCTGAACGGAGCGCCAGCAGTGCAGCCCTGTTGTCTGGGAACACATAGATGATGCGGTTTCTATACCCCCTTTCCAAATTGATTCTCAGACAGATCTCTATTGCATGTATTTCGGCCTGGAACACTGTGCAATACGGGTCAAGGGTTGCATATACACGCGTGTCCGGGCGGACCCCGTATACGCCCGAACCCACACCCGACTCCGTTTTGGACCCGTCCGCATACCACACGCTCGAACCCGACCTAAGTATCGTACCACCCCGATCCCACGTCCATCGATCGGGAAACAGAACCCTGTACCTGTGGTCGAAGTTAAACCGCGGCAGACAGGTATCCTCGCCAGAGAGAAGTCGGTAAGTCACTAGCCGAGCTTCCTTCAATATATGGAGGTGCAGTGGCGGCAATCCGATCATCACCTCCAATGCAGCGGTGGGAGCCGTCCGCGTCGCCCCGGTCACTCCCAGGCAGGCCAGCCTCTGTAGCTTTTCCAGCTTGGCCCGCTTAGCCTTACGGCACCATACAATCGACGCATAGGTGACGATGGGCCCAGCAAGGGCCGTATATAGCCACAGTGCTATTCTGGGACTAATTCCCCAGGTCCCCCCGATGAAGCTCCTACACGTTCTCAAGGCCGCCGTAGCTCTCCCGATAACTTTATCTATATGGGTATTCCAAGAGAGACGATCATCCAGGGTTACCCCAAATACTTCACCTCCCTAGAGTAACTAATACGTTCACCAAACAGAATTGGGCTCGTTAATCTATCCCTGCTTCTGTGTCTGGTGAAGGCGACTAAAGTGATCTTGCTCGGATTTATATTTAACTCAACGCCTTTGCACCACCTTTCCACAACACGTAAATTTTGCTGTAGAAGATCAGAAATAGTGCTCTCAAATTTTCCCCGCACGACGAAGGCCACATCGTCGGCGTATCCCCAGACACGCACCCCGGAGCCCCTGAGAGCAGCGATTAGATCATCCACTACAATGGACCACAGGAGGGGCGAAAGAACCCCGCCCTGCGGACATCCTTTTGCAGCGGAGATGAAGAGTATATCGTCAGCTATGGTGGACTTATTTAATAATCCTATCCTGTAGCATCCGATTAACCCATCTGCTAGTCGTCGCATCGATCCCTCGTTTGTGCAACGACTTACAGATGACATGATATGGGGTGTTGTCAAAAGCTCCCTCTATATCAAGGAAGCAGCCAACTGCCACCTCCCGCACTTCCAGTGAGTTTTTGAGGACCCCTACCAGACTCTGCAGAGCGAGTACAGTAGACCTTCCCGACTGATAGGCGTACTGAGATTCATGCAAGGGATTGCTTCCCAGTGCATCGTCCCGTATAAATCTATCAATCACTTTTTCCATTGCTTTCAATAGAAAAGAAGTAAGGCTGATTGGACGGAAAGACCTTGGGTGGTTGCTTGGTCGCTTACCCACCTTCGGAATATACGTCACCTTAGGCACCCTCCATGCCTGAGGGATGTAACCCCACGCATAGCTGGCACGAAATATTTCCAACAGTGCTCTGGCGATATGTTGGAAACCCCTCTGCAAAAATGCAGGATATACTAGTATCCCGTCATCACCTGGAGATTTGAAGGGCCTGAAAGAGAAAACAGCCCATCTAATCCTGCCCATCGTGAAGACTAGACGGGATCGTTGCCAGTCATCCTTCCTGGGCCAGGATGCCCTCGGCTCGATGACCGCATTTGAGTGATTCCGAAGAATCTCCGAGTCAGGAAAGTGCGTTGACGCCATAAGCTCCAACGTCTGCTTTCCGTTCTCAGTCATGGACGTCCATCAGGACGTTCCATTAGGCCCAACACGCCTGCATACTTTTTGGAAAGCACCCTGTGAAGACGCGCACTGCTGGAGAGTTCATCATTGCCCTTGCAGAACGCCCTCCACGAGATTCTCTTCGCTTTCCTAATTTCTTTATTGTATTTTGTGAGTGAGTCCTTATACTCTTCCCACGGACCGGACGCCTTGGCCTTATTGAACAGCTTTCTGGTCTTTAGTCTAAGCCTTGAAAGCTCTTCATTCCACCACGGGCACTTCCTATTGCTCCGCCTCGGCTTTTGCCGTCCCAGGTGCAAAGCTAGCCCCTCCAACAGCAAATACCGAAGCAGTTCCGGGCTTCCCATTGGGCTTGAGCCCTTTTGGTTCCCCCGGGACGCTTGTATTTGGCGTGCTGGTCGATGGTCCTTCCGTTTCCCTTGCCGCCATTTTCGGAGCGACTTCAGACTTTCCAATGAGTTTTGGCTCTTTTGGTTGGCCTGAAGTGCTCGTCGTTGTCGCGGTGGGCATTGGTTTTTTATTTTGTCCTGCCCTGCCGCCAGCACCTTGAGAGGATTTTCTTCCTTTAACCCGAACGGTAACACGGAAGAAATTCATGAAAAGTCGGAACTCCGCATTCCGTAGATCTTCTAATCCGGAATCATCCACGGAAAAGGTGATGGAGCAGCCCCCGTCCTTTTCCTTATCCATCCTCAGCACCCTCCAGGAACTTATCTTGAGGCCGGGATTTTGCTTCCCTATCCTACTTAGAAATTTGTCCCTGGAGAGACTGACGGTTGTCTCGTCCTTTGGTACGTAGGTGACGCAGACATGCTGTTTGGGCATGTCGTCGCCATCCAGTACCACGACGTCGCAACCGTCCCAAGGCTTTATCTTCCTGCAGACACTGGTTATCCACTCCCTGGTGTTTTGATTGTTGCATGTTACGGATATCCATCCGTCCCTTTGCAACGCTGCAGTAAATTGTGGATGAGAGTCCACAACTTTATCCATTTCATCCATGATGGCTACTTTGATTTTCCCCATCTGAACTTCGGATAGCCTTTCCTCTGGATGCAGTCTATGAGTGATGGCTACCTTGACCTGTGCTACTGCATCCCGATAAGAAGTCATTTTCGGGTTTTGTTGAGGAATGTTCCCAGGGACCTTTTCCTCAACATTGCCCTTCATCGACCTCTTCTTTGGGGGCCCTGCATCAGGGGTGTTGCTTTCCGACCTTTCCCTCTTTTGGGGATGGTCGGCCTTCAGCTTTTCCAGCCTTTCCTTCTCATGTCTGCGAGCTTCCTCTGGAGACATGCCATCCCTGATATAAGCCGCGATACGCCACTTGGATGCAACAGAAAAATATTGTTTTGTTCAATAGTGATATTCAAAGCTATCTGAGCGTTCCCCAAGTAAATGAGGAGATAAGGAACTGTGCAATATGGGTGTAAATATTACGTATGTTGCAGTATCTGACATTTGGGGTAGTTTTGTGTGCTATTTGAGAAACAGATGAATTATTTAATAATATAATATTAGTTGAATTTGAATATCTCGGTTAATGTAATAACCCTGTATAAGATATCTAAGTAACAAAACTTAAATATTATGGATTACCGCGTTACTATTGTAACAAACGATTTAGACAAAATTCTGTTGGAAGTAGTGTAAATTTTCATGTTATTTGTCATAGAAAATAATACCGAAATTTTAATTAATTGCTTATTATAGATCAACTCTTTTTGTATAACAATGAGATATTACTCGATCGTGAATTTCTTCATTTTATAAAATCTTGTTTTCAATTTATTAACAATAATAAATAAAAATTTGTGTAAGTTTCAATGAAAAGCAACAAAAGATGACATCTATTATTGAATATTAGAATTAGAATAATTTTATTGTTATTAATAATTCTTAAATATCAAGTCAATGTTCATGAATTTACCTTTTTTTTTTATATCTAATTTCAGTATTAAGATTAAATCTCCGTTCATCACTAAAAATCTCATATTTATGTCCTTTTTGTAAAAACTTATTTTTCTTTTATAAAATAACTACTTACTTTAATTTTATTTTTTTATTATATTAAAACAGAATCAGTGTACGAGTACCTATATATAATAGACATTAGCCAAAAAAAACCAAATGAAAACTATGAGCACAGACAAAAGTTTAAATGATATTTTGAACTTTGATGACCTTTCTTATGTTCTTTTACTATCAAAACACTACCATCTGTCAGGATACTAAATAACAAATTAAAGAAAGAAAAAAAAAATAATGTAGAATCTTAGAATCATTTGATACTGTTGTGTATAGTGCAATATCATTTTTCAATTTGCACCTACCACCATTATAAGAGTTTCGCTTACCAACCAACCAACCACCATGTAAGTAAGTAAGTAAAATGAGTATAGCTTCTTTATTTGTTTATGTTGGAAGTATATTATGAATTTCTAATTTGGTTTATAAGATTAAACTTAGACGGAATGGGCAATTACTGAAACTCCTTTGTTGAAAAGGAGAAGATTTTGAAGAAAATTCTTGACTCTAAAGCATAGTTTTGCTTAAACATATGCGATTTCACTAAAATATCAACAAAAATTTTGAATATAATGACCTTCATTCCCAGATACTGGAAGGGTAGGCAAGAAACAACAAAAAATTCCAATATTTCTCAAAATTTTGTAAACTGAGAGAACACCTACGAAATATTGAGATGTCAACCTTTGAAAAGAGAAAATAAACGAACGCTCTATTGGTACAAGCTCTATTAGCTTTAATGTACAATATAAGACCTTTCCTGAACTTTTTCTGAAACTCAATTGGATTGAGAACCTGTGATGGGTCCTAAGATTGGTGAGTGGATTGTGCGGTGCAATGGAAAATTTCTTCCACTCAATGTGGAACGAAATAGATTATATAGAATTTTCGGTTTTTTTTTGGTCAAATTTACAATTCACAATTTTTAAATAAAATGAAATTTGGATTACATATTCTGAGTTTCAATTGACACAAACGATTTGTGTCTATAAAACTTTTGAAACTGTTACGATAAATATCACTATTTCACTTAGTTTGATACTCAGAATGAGTCCAATTAGTACTGGGTAGTTATGAATTTGAAGAAAATTTTTTGTTTTTTGATTCAATTTCAGTAATATTCAAATTTTTTCAAAATACTCGTATATCCTAAAGTTTTTATCCAAAAATCATAACTTTTATTGTACTTGTTTGCAAAAAAATTAAATCAAGAATTAGAATAGAATAAAACAAAGAAAATAAAATAAGAATAAACAAAGTGAAGAACAAGAAAAGAAACAACACATTCACAATAAATTGATAACTGTTTTTGATTTTTAATATGAAAATTGCACAATCCCAGAAATTTAACTGAGAACATCTGAAATGAAAAATTTAAAGTGCTAGAATTATTTTTGTAAGAAAACAAACATAAAAAATATTTAACTTGTACAAAAAGAATTGTACTTGTTAACTAACGGCTTAGTCAGACATGCAACTTTAGTTTTGTTCAACTAAACTAATTATATTCTAAGGCACGGTTTCGATATCTAACATTGTTCGAGAATTCTGTTAGGTTTGAACTCTAATTTTCCATCATACTAAATTCACGTATCATACCAATATAAATTTTAAACCAAATCAAACAAAAACTTCGAACAATGTTTGATTATGTTCGTCTCGCAAAAAGTTTTAAATATTATATTTGTATTTGAGATAAACTGAATTAAATTTTAATTGTATGTTAGAGTGACGGAAAAACTTTGCCGAATTTCTGTTCAATATCAAATTTATAAACAAATACAACAAATGTTATAGAAGTTCTTACAACATTTGTAACTTGTTTGAGTGCTTCTCTTATACAAATATGGGTTTGATTATCCTCATGAATGTGGAAACAAATATTTAATAACTTAAAAGTTACATTAGATTTACTGTGCAACTGTTAAAGTGTTGTAATGAACAGCATTGAAATATTTAGCCGAAAAAGTTTTTAAGATTTTTCTTGTTCATTTAATATGTAAAAGTATATAAAACAATAAAGTAAAAGCGCACAACAATGGGTGTTCCAACAACTTCCGGATTTATTTCTATGTTTTTGAGATATTTTTTTTTTATTTTGCCTTGGTTTATTCATTGTTGATTTTGTGATCTTGAAAACTGCTTTATGGTGTTTTTTTTTGGTTTTTGTTTTCGAGATTTTAGGACTGTTTTTGATAAATGCCTTTAATACCGATATTTTTCTTTTGTTATTTCTTTTATTAATCGCGTATATGTTATTGTTAAAAATATTCTAATGCCATTTGCAAGGGGGAACAATAAAGACTTTGGGTGCAAGTCAATTTATCACTGTACAAATTTTGTTGCTGGCAAATTTTTGTTTCTTTTTTTCTTTTGCTTCTTTTCTCACTTTTTATTTTGTTTAGTTTTCAGCAAAAAGCGGCATTTTCAAAAAAGTATTCAACAATTTTGCCACCGTTCTACCAGTTCTTTTTTTTTTTTATTTTTTTTTTTTATTATGTGTAAAATTGTTATATAAAAATTTGCTGTGTACACCTTTATTGTTTGTGTAAGAATAGATTATTTGTAGCCTTAAATTTAAAGATTTAAAGTGGGGGCTTTATTGCAAATGTTTTCATTTGTATATGCTTACAATATAATAAAAATTTTCTTGCTTCTGGTATTTAAAGACTGGACTTTTCGTGAGATTTTCGTTGTTGTTTTTATTTTAACACTTTGCTCCTTTAAAAATTAATGTAAAAAATTTTATTAAAATCGATAAAATAAAAATTTAGAATAAATTTTAATAGGATACCATTACCAAAAATGGTTCACTTGAATAAAATAAATGAATTCCGTTTATTTCTGTAGGTTCACAATAAAAGTAGAAATAATACAAAAAAACTAAGCGGTTGATACTGATTAAAATGTAGAATTAAGACTAGAAATTTTTTTGCAACTTAAATCAGTAAACCAACTTCTTCCTGAACAAAAACTTTGCAATGCAACATTTGTGCCGAGATAGTCAACTAGCCTTGTTGATGTACATCTGTTTTTTTTTTTGGTAAAAATTTAATATACGGAAAACGGCATCTGTTGTGGAAAAATTGTTATGCTGAAGAGCATATTCCCCTTTAAAGTGACAACATCGCACATAATTCGCCCTCTACCAATTCTTTTATTTATTCTATTACTCTACCAATTCTACTCAAACCAAAAATTTTCTTTGCCATATGTTCAATCCCAATAAAAGTTTTGACGTTTGATCGAACTATGGCTGGAAACGTACTCGTTTTAACATAACAATAAAACAAACAGTGCTAGCTCCCCTACATGGAATCATTTTCTTGTTTTTTATGCTCTATAAATTACTTATACATAACACTTTCTATTAAATAAAAATTTTCTTTATTCACGAGTATATTCTTGGCTTAACTAGCATTCAATGCAACTGTATACCCTATCCTACTGTAAGCGTTATATATTTTTATAAACTATATCAGATGCACAGTATTAGAAAGGTTTAGATTACAGTTTTAACATACTTCGATTAAAAAAAAAAAGTGTTGAAGATTGTTGTTACAGCAATCAAAACAATGAAAGTTAACTTTATTGTACTTTTTATAAAAGTGCGAAATATCTAGGTAATTTAATATAATAAAATTAATATTTGCGAATTATTCTTGTCAAAAAGATAAGAAAAATTCTAATTTTTTTTTTCTGTATTGTTATCATGAACATAATTTTAACACGAAAAACATGATGATAATTTGCACGTTCCCTTGTTCCGACAATAAAAACATTTTTCTTTCGAAAAAAAAAATGCAACTTTTGGTATTCTTTTAGGGCATAATTTTTCTTTTTCCGTTCCTCATTATTATTATTAGGTATGAGTAATATTCTTGGTGTTTGTTGAATACTCATAGGAGCAAAACTAAATTCATTCTGTATTAAATTTAATAATAAATTCGAATAATAAAATTTTTTTTGAATTATTACGTAATTTTTTATTAGAAATTATTTTAATGTAGAAAAATGTTTCACAAATTTTTATTAATTTTCATAGTTTATTTAGAATTTATTATTTTATTGTTAAAAATTATTCAAATATTTTTTTATTATAATAAATTTAAATTAACATCGATCGTAGGTTTAATATGAATGAAAGAAAACCTAACTATATTATTGATTAGTCTATATAAAATTCAATGAGAATCATTTTTAAATGTATGCCTCAAATAGAAAATGCTACGGTAATCACTTTTGTTGACGATACTGCAATATAGGTAGTAGGAGCGAACATTGACGATTCCACAAAAAAATTACTGGAGACAAGTAACAAAATAAGCCAGTGGACTAAGGATTAGAAAATGAAGTTGAATTAAGCAAAATCGGTTTACCTAAACTTCAGTAATCGGAAAATACTGAATCCACCACAAATTAACTTAAATGGAACAAACGTAGCGATCCATAACTCTGCAAAATACCTAGGAATGACTTTAGATGTCAAGCTAAGGTGGAAAGAACATATAAAGAAGAAACACATTGAATTAGAAAATAAATATAGAGAAAATAAGATATTAATTTATAAGCAAATCATTAAACCAATGTCGCTATATGGCATTCAACTGTGGGGTTGTGCCAGGAAGACTCACATTAAGAAAATTCAAACCTTCCAAAATAAGAATCTATGTCGTAAATGTGCCATAATAAATACGTAACGGACCTAGGGATTCCTTTGGTTGTAGATGATATTAGGAGTTGTGCTACAAAGCATAGGGCTCGTCTAGAATAGCATGTAAATATGGAAGCAACTCGGCTGCTAGACGTTAGACAGAAAGGCTTAAACGAACAAGAGATTTCGATTTAACACGAAATACCAATTTTCTTATGGAAGGTATTTAATTCCTGTACGGAAAAGCCAAGTTAGCGCAGTGGTAATAGTTGGTGTGTAGGACCAGTTTTATCCCTTCAGAGTTTAGGTGATTTTTCAGGTTAGGAGTCACGTTCTTCGGCTTTCGATATTTTTTTACTTAATAGAAAAACAAAACAAAAAAAAAAAAATTTTAAGATGAAGAAGGAAAAGTAAAGAGTTTCCTAAAATTGACGCAAGATTTGACTTTTGGGCCATTTGTGCTGTAAAGCGTTGCAAACCAAATAATTCAGGTTATTAAAAATGGAGCGCTACACAAAAGAACAACGCATTTTTATTGTTGAGCAATATTTTGAAAATAATGAAAGTTTTTCGAACGAAATCATCTTCAGCTATAAGGATTTTTACCAGCTGATGCTAATTGAAAAATTCCGTTTGTTAATATCTTGTTAAAATCAAAATTTTTTTACTATGCTATATAAAAAACGGTTTACATTTGAAAAGTTCATGTTCTAAACTTATACAAGTGTTTAATGAATATATACAAGTGTTTAAAAAACTAACCAACATTGTTCTGCTTTAAGGGAATAATTTGAAATTAGCTAGCAGATCTTTGTGATGAACTTTGGAATTCAAGGAAATTTAATAGATTAACTAAACCACAAAGCGACCTTGGTATATCTGATTCACGTGAGAAAACGAAATTACAATTGTTGTTATTTTGCGAGCGCTTGATTTGTCCGCCATAGGCTCATGGTTCTTGAAAGAAGCTTATGTGAAAATCTTTTTCTGACAAATTGATGCTGCTTTAGAGTGATGGAGTTTCACCTGGATTCAATTTGACTTGTTTTAATTTGATTTGAATTGGGTTGAGTGACACCAGATACCACTGAGACGCTAGAGTTCGCGATATTAGGCTAGTCACTGGAAGCCTCCTGCTGCTTTGTTCGGTGCATTCAAGTTACCTGCCAAAAGACACATTTAACTTCAGTCATGCTTTCTTTTTTCTTTCTTAGTGAACTTAAAATTCTTGCCCAATACCGAATTTCGAAACCGATAACTTAAATTCTAAAAATTTGGTAAAATTACGTTTATCAAATTTCAGCAAATGGATTACATAGTATTTAATATTGGAATTCTGCATAATTTGGTTGTGACCAAATGGTATGAGCTGTTTTTCAACTTTTTGAGTTATTATTTTAGATTAAATTTATATGATCATATCAAAATCACCAAATGAGCTCCTAATGTGATCAAATATTTTATTTTAACAAAATAATTTGACAAATAACTGACAAATGAGTTAAACGTGACGTGATTTTTGTACTCTATAATGTTAAAATTTTGTTAGAATTAAGGTATTACATACATACTTTATTTGTACATGATTTAAGAGAATGCCATTTGTCTAAATATTTTATTAAACTAAAATACTCGTAAAATAGAAAATTACTTTATTTATTAATAACAACACTTTAAAAGTGTAATGGTGTGCGGCATGCTTCACTCAATATATTTTTTTTAGAATGAATACTTCTGATGTAGCTACGTTCCATTTAAAATAATTTATTTAATTCAATGAAAAGCTGAAAAGCGTTAAAAGCAATTATTATCACATAATTGAAAGTATAATTATCGATCCATTAATAAAGCATGTAATTTTATGGAAAATGATGAACGAACAAAAAAAAATTAGAAAAAATAGCGATTACCACAGAGAAATTTAAGAAGGACATATAGAAAAAATACATGGGCAGATAGAAGGCATTGTCTAGCACTATAAGGCATGATAAAATTCTACAACAGAATCCTTCACACGTTCAAATTGCATTTTTATTTTTGTTTCCATTGTTGGAATGATGAATTCGACATTTATCTACTTTTTTTTCTTATTTCTTTGTTTTTTTTTCAGTTCTTTGAACTTTTAACTTATTTTTTTACCCAGTTGTTTCAGAATAAAATATAAAAAAAAATTAAGAGTTTTAAAACAAAAAGCAGAAAAATTACGCGCCATTTTAATAATCACGTATATAAAATCCTTTTATCTGTCTGATGATGACTGTAAGAAGTGAAAACTTCTTTTGACTAAAGAAAAGCCAATTTTTCAATCAATCAAAGTATTTGAGTGGATCTTTAAAAATTTATTACAATATAATTGCGACACAAAATTTTTTTATTTTATTGAATTTTTCTCATATATTATTGGTCATTTTGTAAATTGCGAATGTAAGAAAACTTTTTAAATTGTCTTGTCAATTTAAAGATTTTATTCTCTCAAATATTTGAAAAAATCTGAATAATGGCTTAAATCTATTCGATCGAAGACAGTCTACTAGCAAATTAAACGGCAAATATTTTATTTCTAATGTTTAATAGTGGACAAAATGATTTTAACCAACTAGATCATTCCCCTGTGGTGTTCCGACTCCTAACAACAATTTAAACCTTGAATCATACGAAATATTTTATAGTTCTAGTAGGTCTTTTACAAACGTACCCCCAAAACTGTTTTCCATATTATGCAGGAATACTCGCAGAGAAAATGGTTTATGTCACATGGTGGTGATAACCAAGAAGAAGTCAAGTTATTCTACTTCTCTCCTGATTGTCTTTCCGAACAATTGCATGCTATTTGAAAGAACTTGTTTTTTTCATGTCTATAAAATGTCAACGCCTGCTTGCCAATTTCTTGTTGTCAACGATATTACATAGTATATTCTTTCCATATTCTAAAATACTCCTGCAAATGTTTCTGAACAATTGGAATTATAATAGAAGTCGTCCTGCTAATTCATTCTGCGTTGGCACTATATCCAAAATTTCAAACTCGTTGGCACATATTTTGCTTGCAGTTTGCGTAAGTGTGCAAGAATTATAGTAATAAGCAAATAACTCTGGCGAATTATATTCTTACTAATTTGTAGGTAAGTAAATAGCTATTTTATAATTTAATTGCTGTATTGAGAGCACATTATAATAATTTTATAATGTGCTCTCAATGCACACAATTTGCAACAATTTTTAATTTTATTACAATTTTGCTTTTAAATAAAATCATTTTTCGTTTTCCTTACTTTATGATATCCCATTGTGAATTATTTATAAGCGTGAAAATGAAAAGAAAGAACATTGTCAGTATACTTCTATGTCAATAGTCATACCAAAACGTTAACTAGTTGAATTGTAACGCACTCGCACTATTCGAGAAAACTTACCGCGAAAACTAATTAGTTATTATATTTTACATTTCAAATTTACAGATTCAAATTTTGAAGAACACTTGACGAAGAATTGAGATTAACCAAATTCTAAACGTATAGTATGGGTTTTCGCACAAAACATATGAATGAGATCAATAGTGAGTTTGATACTAAAGAAAGTTGGTTAGAATTCTAAACACGTTCAAAAATGTTATCTCTTAATTATAAAAAGGTTTTGAGCGTATTCATTTGTTCGGCACTAAAGTAACTCCCACGCGCCCATTCAACTTCAATCTCTTTCCGTTAACCGTTGACGTTTGACTTGATAATTAATAATAATTGTATTTTTAATAAAACTTCAATACTAGTTACGAGTAAAAGGTACATAAAAATATTCACTTTCACATTTAATATACATATACGTGTACATAGGTATGTTTGTTCATAGTTATTACAGTTCAGTCGTTGATCTTTCATCAACTACTCTATATTTTTGCACCGCCTTATTCTGAACGCAATTTTATTAATTTTATTGAGCTATAAATAGTGAAATCTGCTTGACATTTTGACGTATTTTATCTTAAATAATCAAACAGGATTTTTTTCTTTATGGTTCATTTTTATTCTTTTCATAATGTTTATCATTTTAAGAAAATGAAAAAAGTAAATCGAAACAAAAGGTGAAAATTGCAATCAAATAAAATGCTACATAAAACAAACCTTTTTTCTTATACACCTAGATAGAAAAAATAGAATACCAAAAATATAATAAGGATTTACTTAAACGATTTGAACTCTTTTTAAAATTCCGTAAATTGAATTTGTGTTAACCAGGAATGCAACTAAATTCAATTGTTCAAAACCAAAGCATGATACCCCAAGTTAGCAAGAATATATTGTATGCGTTGGTTATTATGTAGTTCAAGTCGATAGTCAACTAAAATATGGTGAAACGTTGAACATTTGAACGTTTTTATATTATGCGATCTCAATGTACACGTAACATATGAGATGACAAATATTTTAAATATTTTTTTTTAACTTTTTGTATTTTTTTCAATTTTACATTTTGTAATTAATGGTTTCACAGGGAAAAAATAGTATAAACGAATTATACGGTGTAAGTTAAAGTCAAGGACTCCATTTAATAAATTATTAAACTAAGAAAATTTCGATTATTTTTTCAATGATTCTCAATGTGCAACATATTTGACTTTGTCATTTTTAGGATAATGGCGAAATATGAGCCTTCACTGAACAGCGACTCGGAGTGTTTGGTGAGAAAGCAGAAATCAAACGGAAATACCGCATCATAGTTGAAATATCAAATCTGATATTTTAAAGATCTATACCTCGTACTATATCGCATTCAATCGATATTAAAATATAACCTCATATAGATCGCAACTTCCATAGTTTTATCAGAACATCTTGTGACTTTATATAAACCAGAGACCCAAAGCTGAAATTCGTCTGTATAGTTAAGGACTTTCGATTACGAATAAAAATTGTAGAACTAGAAGTGTGATACGAAAGAATGATTATGTGTCCTTGCACTGAGACTCATCAAACAATGATTTTTTGTACTTCCACTGAGATTCATCAAACATGTTTTGTTCCAGGTTTCTTACCGTTTCAGCGGAGGGGAAAAAAAAAACAAATAAAAACACAATGGCTCTTACCCCATAGAATCAACTTCAAATTATTTGAATTTAAATGTTAGAAACGACTGTTAGTTTGTTTTGTAGTTGATAGCATTGTAATCCATCATTTGGAAGTATGTGTGCTTTGAAAAAATTAAGTGCACAATACATTGTTTCAATAATAATCTTGATACAACAATAAATATTGAGAGCGGTTTTCTTACATTTAAAACAATTATACAATAGAAAAGGTCGTATGTATTGCAGGAAGAAATTTTGTACTGACAAATAATGACTTGGCAAAATAGAGATCTTGTATTAGAAACGACGGCTAGAAGAAGTGATTTTGTGAAATCTTTAAGAACTGTTTTTAATCATAAATATTATTATGATTATTTTGGCAAAATTTGTTAAAAAGCATTTAATATTAGATATTTTAAAAACTATTTTAAACGACCTTTGCATTTACCGTCTGTTCATTTAGACAGTTTTTTTTTCTTATAACATAACACTTTGCAAGTCAAGTTATTAAGACCCATAGGATTTTTGAGATTTTTAACACTAAGTGCATTATATTCAAACTTCTTATCTAATACGAAATTGTAGATTCCAAGACTTGTGTTCAGGTTAACATAGCCCCGATATTGATTTGACGGACTGTGACTTCATCGAAAATAAATGGAAATTAGAAGCGCAATATATTGACTTTTATAGTGCTTTCTGCTTTTCTATTTTCCTACTGATTCAAAATCAAATGTCTTTTGAAAAAGCTGTTGTGCTTTAAAATTTAATGAAATTATTGTCCTTCGGTGTCGAACTTTTGCAGATCTTTATGAATTCGTTGTCAAGCGCAATATATTGACTTTTATAGTGCTTTCTGCTTTTCTATTTTCCTACTGATTCAAAATCAAATGTCTTTTGAAAAAGCTGTTGTGCTTTAAAATTTAATGAAATTATTGTCCTTCGGTGTCGAACTTTTGCAGATCTTTATGAATTCGTTGTCAATCGTGGATGTTGCGCTAACTACAATATTTTAAACGAAATCGCATTTTTTCCTAACCAACTTTTTTAAGTTAGAAGTTGTCCTAGTGCTGCCACTCTGTTGACGTTTTAAATTAATAGACGAAATTTTAAATGAAATTTGTATCCTGTACTTAAAACCTTTATTTAAAACCATTATGGCGAGTTTTATGAGTTGAACGATTTTGTTTGTCCTGTTCGTTTTTTTTTTTAATTTAAATTATTCTTGTTGAAATTTACTTAAGAGGTTTATTAAAACTGATACGTCCTTCATCTATCATGAATTGATTATGAAGTTATGTGATTAGTGTTCTAGTAAATGCTATTTTTGAAGTGCTAAATATAATGAAAAAAGTGCATTTTTTTATATTCTGTTTTTCTTCTTTTAATCCCAGTAGGATCAAAAATTATCTTGTGACAGCAATACTATAAATTTGCAATAAACAGTTTTATTCTTATTCTCGTGTATGAAGGTAGTTGTGTTTACTACAAGGTAGTTGTGACGTGTACTTAAGTGTTGCGAAATGATTTTGATTTTGAACTAAGTTCGTCTTTTCGTTCGTCATCAACATAATTTTCGGTGTGTGGGTCTGATGAGAAAACGTGTTTCTTATTTTTACTACAACCATTATTTAGTCTCTCATTCGAAGTGTTGATTTCTCGGAAAATAAGTATATCTGGCTAGTGACATAGTATCAAATTCACCTTTTCAACTAAAGTTATAAGCAAAAAAAATTGGGAATATCAGTGTATAAGTAGTTTTGTGTCTGTATAACTTAACCGTAATACCAACTTAAAAAAATTTGAATCTTTTTTATAGACACTTCAAAACTCAAAAATATTCAATTTAGTATTTTACTGCGATATTGCTGTATTTCTTATCATTAAATATTGTACGCACATAGCGTTTGTTATTAATAAAAATTTCCGCTTAATGGCGTTTAAAAAGAACTTGAAAGTTTTGATTTTGACAATTGAAAGATTTCATTTTTTGAAGGTGTTATTGAAAATATGACACATTTGACGCAATAATACGAGATCAAAATTTCTTATATCATATTGAATTTAGATATCATAATTTTCTTTTTAAATTAATTATATTATGGACAGATTTTCTCTTAATATAAATCCGTAATAATTTTGGTTTGATAACTGGGGTTGGCTATCATTGTCCTGCCTCTCCAGCAATTCCTATCCAGGGGTATCAAATTTTCTAGGTTTTCACTCTTGATGCCTTTATTTATGGTGCTAAGCCATGTGACGGTTGGTCTTCCTCTGCTTCTTGTTGGTTCGTCGATGTTTAGTGCAGCTTTTACGATATGGTCTTCGTTTCTTCTCATTATATGACTGGACGACTTCTATCTGCTTTCTTTAAATTTTTCAGCGATTGGAGCAACTTTGAGCTGCCCTTTAATGTATGTGGTCTTTATTTTATCTTTGAGAGTTACACCAGCGGATCATCACAGCATCTTCATCTAGGCAATCTGCAATATTTATGTACGTGCTTGGTGTACGTCGCCAATGATTTAGAAGCATGTATCATAACAATAGAGATTCCCCTTGGATTTTAATCACAAATAAACTCAAGCATCTATTCATAAACTTTACTCAATTAGATGTAATGTGAAAACCATTATAATTCTATTATGATAGTAACATTACCTTTTACAGTTGAAAATTTGTATACTGAAATAATTGTAAAATATTTGATGTTGCAAATTTATTCAACTAATATTCATTAAGATTGTTTTCATACTGGCTTTGCTGTGAAAATGGTCATGACGTTGATGATTATTAGTTATTTTTATGCAAATACAGAGTTTTATCAGCAAGGTAATTAGAATAAGAGCGAGTATAGATGGCTCCAAGTGTTTTTACAGATTGCTACTCTAGGGCAATAAAACTGAAAGCGCAGTATTCTAAAGACTTCAAAAACGCTAGTCTTTATGTTGCGCGTTGAAATTACAATTATTTTTCTTATTTAAACTAAAAATTATTAAACGGAAATTCAAGCACTTGCTAAACACTACACTGCAAACACATGCAACTAATTATTTTGTTTTTGTTTTATAATATTTTGAATTATTTATTTTCTCACGGAATCAACTTACAAGCGGTAGATAATTAGATTATTAAATATGTATGTACATGTATGTTTAATGAAGAAATGAAAATTGAAATTAAATTATTATTTACTAATAAGAAAACATCATATATTTCAAAAAATTGAAATTGAAATATCTTGAAACTGGAATAAGCAAAGCAAATTACTTAATTTAATTTTAAACTAATAAACTTGGCTAATTTGCAATATGTTTGATTAATTAATTTTAAAATAAATAAACTGTGTATTGTGTGATATTGTTCTTTCTCAACTAAAATAAACTGTTCGCTAACGTTTTATTATATGTTAATTACAGTTTTAAAGCAGAGAATTGGTAACTGACAAGATAAATCTTAAAGGCTTGTATGCTGTACTCGTACACATTTATTAAACATAATTCATTTGAATGATTTTAAAAGCTCTGATATTTATGTGTTTATATTGTTATTTTTATCTTATGTGATTGTTATAAGAGTTTCTTGTTGCAGACAAGCAAAATATAATAAGAAAAAATAAAGTTTACTATGTGTCAACTCTTTGGTATATGGTTGAGCGCTGGATTTTTATGACATTTACTAAAAGAAGTTTTAGAATTCAATGATATTTTTACCAAAAGGCGAACCATCACACTCCGATTAAATCTCTTTATTTTAATACTTTTGGCCCTAGTACTGTAATATTTTTGACACTGTAATTTCAGTATGTTTAACTTATTTTCGAAGATGCACAAACCATAAAAATTTTGGTCATAAACTTGCCCGGTCTAATTAAACATATGAAAAATGCCTCGCAATCGCTTTCTTAATCTTTTTACATGGACTAATGTAAAATTTGTTTTGACTTTTTAAGATATTTCCTTAGTCAGCCATTAAGAGAACTGTGAGGAATTTTTATTTGCTTGTTTCACATTTCAACACATCATTTCTTTCTTTGTTATTAGCTGTTCTGTGGGATCAGTTGCTCTGCTCCACAGTTCCTGATCCTACGGAAATCAGAAAGATTATGTTGGCTAGTATTTTCGCAAACACGTTGGCAGCTCCATTATCTTCTACACCTTATTATCTGTTTGTGAGTAGGAATTACACGTAAATTTCATATTAAACGTAACTCCTGAAAAAAAGTCAATGCTCTGAAATATAGACTCAAGTGTATGTTTTTAATCAGCGTCGAATTCTGAGTTGATTTAGGTTTGTCTGTCCGTCCGTCCCAGCAATAACTCAAAAACTAATTAAATTTCACCAAATTTTCACAAATGATTTATTGTAGAAGTAGCCAGAGCAATATTTAAATTGGACATGATCGGGGTATTGGTTCGGGTACCTGCCCTACAACTTCAAAAGTTATTTAGCTATATCTCAGAAACTATAAAAGCTGTACTATTGATATTTCACACAAGCGAATATATTAGTAGGGCCGATGTGTTTGATAAAATTCGTTAAAATTGCTTGGCTATTCTTGGTAGCTGCCATAAAACTTCAATAGCAGTTTGGCACACACAGTAAAATACGGTAACTTAAACACCGTACTGAAATTTTGCATAAATTAATACGGTAATACGGCAACTTAAAGTCATAGTCTGTCCCATAGTCAGTTATGGCAAATTTATTCACACATAGGATAGCAAATGCGTATATGGGTATCACAGAGTTGACAAGATCAACTCTATTTTTTCTCGTTTATAACTGCTGTTTATTAACATGAAATATTTTTGCATTACAAATAAAATGATTTCTGTTTTTTTATGAGTCTTATTTCAACCAATTCATTTTATTCATTAAAATGTAAAAATGCTATCTAAATTTAATTAAATTACAATTATTAAAAAAAAAATAAGGATTTAAATTTAATTTTGTTACTCAAATAAAAATTTTATGCAATTATTATTTTTCCTCAAAAAAACAAAAAAAATTCGTGGGATGAAAAAGATAAAGTACTTTGATTTTATTTTAAATTATAATTTCTTTTAAAATGCTTAAAATTCGAGTATTAATTTAAAACATAATTTCTTTACTGACTTCCTCTATTACCTTTTATTATAAATAAATATAATTTTAATGTAGATAAATAACATCTATAAACAAACATACATACTTGTACTCACAAATGAACTCATATTCTCAATACTCCTGCGCATTAAGCAATAACAAAAAAAAAAAAAACAAAAATATTAAAAAAAGTCTTGCCAATAATTGACTTAACTAAAAAGTCATATAACTAAAATTACTTATTAGTTTTACTTCTCCAACAAAATTGTACGGGTGCTCTTCTATGTACGTTTGTATGTGTATATAGATTTAGTTAAACATTTTAAATTTTTATGATGCAATAATTCTATTTTAAATGCTATACATACCTTTACATAATAGTATAATAAATTTTACTGCGGTCCAAAGTAAAATATTCTATACCATCTAACCGATGTTGACTTTCGATAAATATGCCAATTTTATCGGAACTTTTAATTAAAATCAATTTATTAAAGTTTTGGAATATAAAAATTAGAAAAAACAGCAAAAAAAAAATTAAAAATTTTTATAAACTTCTGTGTTATAGTTATTTTTTTTTTGTAAACGAAGGTAATGGTAATAACTTTCATCTAGGAAATTTATTTTACAATTGGAAAAAAAAAGAGAATAATATCTTTGCTACCTTAATGCACCTGTACAAGAAGAACAACAAAAAGAAAAGCGAAATTTACTATTTTAGTTTTTTTATGAGTTTTTTTAAAATTGTCGTACGATTTCAGAAACTTAAAAGGCATCAAAAAATTCCAACAACGGATGAAATCACAAAAGTTTATAAAAATACAGTCATAGTAAAACTATTTGATTTTCTCGGGAATAAATATATATTTATCAGAGGGTAAAAAAATGAAGTCAAATGAGTCAATTCGTGGGTTTTTCTTTCATAAAATGGCATTGAATAATACAGTAAATTCGTAAAAAAAAACCTATTATCGATATCTATAGCAATTAGACAAAAATGTTTGAAAATCACAATCATAATAGTTTCGAGTAATTCAGTATGGCCGTTGCAGGATAGAACAAAAAACTGTTTCGTGAAAAGTGATATAGTTACAAAAGTCTTTTATCAGTTTTTATTAAAATTTTAAAGAAATCGTATAGTGTGAACATGTATACAATATTCTAGGTCAATGAGAAATTCAGTGTTAACTTAGATATGTCCGTCTGTTTGAGCAGAATAGAATTTTATAATCAAATTGTAATTGTATAGGGTATAAATAAATCGGTTATTAACTAATTCAATCAATTAAATGTAGTGCTTTTATTCGTTCTCATTTCAATTTGTCAATATTAGAATTGATTCAATGGAACTAAATTTGAATATGGAAAATTTAAATATTTTAATACTTCGGTTTTGTCTTAAATCATCTTAAGCTTTTTTGCTTTATTGTCAATGGGGCTTTCATTGCTGATTAACGGATCAGCAAATCAAAAGAAAAAAAAACCCGTTTATGTTTATGTGATCCATACTATATTTAAGTGATTTTAACACTAAACTTAAATGACCGGGAAATGTAGTTTTTTTACTAATATACCGGTGTAATACAGTATCAAAGGTATTGTGTGTAAAGAAATAACAGTCTCACAACTTATTATTCGATTTTAGTTTTTTACCAACAATTTAGAAATCGACAATTTTTTAAATGAAGCAACTTATATATGTATATGTGCATTTCTTTTATAATGCTTGGAATCAATTCTATATAGTAAGTAAATTAAATACGCTTATTATATATCATACATGTATGTAATGAATTCAAACAAGTTTATATTATAGACTTAGGACTCAGACAGATTAACAATTTTTAGTTTTGCAATTTGATTGTAAAATCATTACACAACTATACTTAATTCAATTCGAGTGCGTTAACTAAAAATTCCAATCAGTTTGTAAGAAATTACAAACTGTTTGATTGCTTAATTGCATGCAACCATACAGTCATGTGCGTGCTTGAATACAAAATAAGCAATCAAACAGTTGCAAAACTAAAAATTGCATGTTTATCTGGACCCTTATCTGGAATTACCTTATAAAACTCAATTAATTTCTTCGATTTTTCGAATGTTTTTGAACAGATTTTTACTGCTTTGGTTTCTCCAACACATTGTATAAGTTTGATTGAATTGTATGTATACCATATCTGTTCAATAATATGGCAGTGTATTATTAAAATTTTTGATTTATTTGTAAAAAATCTATTAAAAGAGATTTGTAAGACCGTTTATTTATGTAAAAAAAAAAACACCACGAAAATTATTAAGTAATCAATGTAATGGAGTGCAAAATGTATATTTTATGGTGTCATTTTAGAAGGTATACGTAAGTCGCATGTATAACCTTTAAGGAAATAGTTGTAAACTATTCAAAGGCTAGTTAATATCTATAAAAACAATTATTTATAATAAAATATCAATTCAAATTTATAATAGAAATTATAAAGAAAATATAAAAAAAAAAAAATTTTAATTGCATAGTCACACATAATAATAAAGAAGTCAAAATTTAAAACAGAGAATTATTTTAATTGCGAAATTATTTCGGTAAATGGAAGCCACGGAAAGAATTTTTTTCTTTAAGATTTTATTTTAACGTGTTGGTGTTTTTTGATTTTCTGCTGTTTTTTTCTATTTTTTATTTTGTTAAGGCGGATATGCGATGCACACCGTGTCTTTCTATTTAGAGAAGATGGCGCAGATCAAGTCAGAATTGTTTTTAATTTAAAATCATTTATCAATTCTTACCAATCTATTAACAAATTTAATTTGGTATTTTTTTTTAATATTTAAGAAAATATTTGAATTACACGATGATTATCAAAAAATACCGCGAATCAAAAGCGTATTTAAAACGTGATTTGCTTATTATTTTAATGGTTTCAAATTTAAATTGAAATTGAAATTAAATGAATGCTATATTAAAAAATTATGAATAATAAGGTGGAATACTTAACTAGAAAAAAAATGTCGTATGAAAAATTTTAATTGATTGTGTGGGTTTTAAAGTTTAATAAAAGAAAAGTTATGGATAATATTAGGATTTTAATTACGATTTTTGTTGCTTAATAATTGAGAAAAGTCTTTAATTTATGGTTTTCTTACAGGACAACTGAAAGTTAATAGGAGTAAATTTCGAAATTGTGCCTCCGCACATTTAGTGTAATATAGGGCTTCTGTTTAGCAAGACAATTTTGATAGCTGTGTGAAGCAGTAATGCAGTTAATGTTACTTTTAAAAAATGCCTTAGCCCAGTTATTGGTCATAATACTCAAATCTGTTAAAATTTTCAGTTAAGAAAAGCAAAATGAATATAAGGCTCGAAATTATTCAAATTTTACTTATTTTAATACAGAACAGTTTCTAATTATGTATGTATGTACTTTTCATTTTAAAAATTTTTCAAATTTTATTCTTATAGAAACTCAGAAAAAAAAATATCAAAATCTATTTTATATACAAACTTTGTTTATCCAATTAAACCAATTAACCCTGTTTGTCATCCTGATTTCACTTAAACAAAAATATCAAAAATAAAAGTACCGAAATGTCTGGCTTACGTGAGAAAATTTTAATGATGGCAGAAATATTTAAATAACTTTTGATTTTGAGTAAAGAACCAAGAAAGTTAAAATGAAATTAACAATAAATAAAATAGCTCTTTTTTATTTTCGATTTCTTCTTTTTGAGATTTTCTTAAAGCAGTAAATTTTTTAAATATTTTAATTACATTTTAAATTCAGCTTTATGGTGATGCCAGCTAAAATGAAAAAGTTATAAATTTTCATTAATTCGCGTGTATGTTTTATTTTGCATTTTAAAATATTCTAATAAAAAAGCAGAAGAGTTATTCGGAACGATATGAAAAATCGGGAAACATGAGTTAAGTTTCAAATATCAAGACCTTTTAATGGTGTTATAAGTGTGCCGCCAAACACACGGATGTGGTATCTAAATCTAATCTTAGATATTAAGTTCCAGCAGGAATTTTAAAATATACTTTGAAGAACGCGATATTTAGCCGGCATAACAATGGGGCTAATGAGTTGCATCAATAATTCTTTCCAAAAAAAATAAATAAATAATGCTACTTGTAGTACCTACTTATTAAATTTATTTATATCAAAACTTACTTAACAAACGTCAGTTTTTAGGATTTTTTACGTTTGTTGTAACATAGTTTGACAGATGAAATGTACTTTATAATTTGAAATAGCTCACTATAATTTGGCGACATTTTACTTCAAATGTAAAATGCAAAACATTCTTATTAGCATGATATGGTACGAGTAACATTATAAACGTCATTGATAGTTATTAAATTATAGGTAAAAATTATCATTATTGTTAAATAAAAATGTTTTTATATGTTATAAAAACCTTACCACACTAGGGACTCACTGGCAAATTAATATAAATTGGAGTCAGATACCAAGTACATATTTCCCAATATAGGAATACCGTAAGTAATTACACCGAAAAATCCTGTTTAACAGTCTTATAACCTTTAATATCAACCAACTTAACGATCTCCAATAATGTGAATATTTTACTTCCGAAAAGGTGCCTGTAAACTCTCAGCAATAACCCTGTATATGATCCACTTTTTAAAAATGTTTTTTTCATATATGTTTGGAGTTTGAAACGGCACGTTTAGAAATTTTAACAAAAATACTCTGTGAATGAATATTTTTCGTAGATTTCTCTCTTTTCTGTTGCGCCTTCTAAATTAGTTTCCAAATATAAGAAATTTCAATTTATTCTACTGTAAAACGTCGAAATAATTAATTAGAGGCGAAGAATCACTGTCAAAAATAGGTATATGGATTATCAACACAACTTCCAGCGTTTCAGAAACTGTTTTGCGACTAGATATGGTAATATTTTCTAATGTTCCTACTTTTAATTTGCTAGTACATTTATATATATGTACATATTATATAACATTAACTGTTGATTAATACAAGTTTGTAATGGTGTTTGAATAATGTAGAATAATATAAGAGTGCTATGAAGCAGAAAACTTGAATGAATTTATTTAAGTGAATGGTAATGCCTATGACGATTATACAATGAAATGCAGAATGCGCCAGCTAATATCAAAATTGTATGATCCCGTACCTCAACGAAGGTAAATTATTTGCATGCACATACATTTTTATGTAATGGCAATGGATATGAAACTTATATTAAATGCTTTGAATTTGGATGAGTATAACAAAAAAAAAAGAATAAGAAAAAAAACACAACAGCCGCAAAATAAATGTACAATTGATGGTCACTCAGTAGTCAACACACAAGCACTTTGATAGTATGACACTGTGTATTCAAAGGCAGTAACTTGCATTTAATAGAAAGAAATACGCGTTTTTTATTTTATGAGCGTTTTGCTATGTACCATGAATTGATTTGCTAAAAGGCGAAAAAGCAAAATATTTGTACGATATTTAATTCATTCATATTGGTAAAAGTCAGCTGCTTTCATACAAAATAATAATAAGAAAGAAAGAACGAAGAATAAATGGTATAGACGAGAATAGAATTAGACAGGCGCATACTAAACATCATAAAATAATTTTGAAAACTAAACATTAATGTGTTGATAATCAATATCATCTCATATTACATAAACATATTTACATATTGTACAAAAATATGCATATAATACTCGTACATATGCGATATATGATGACTTTGATGTTTAACCAGAATGTTAACCACCTGGTTTTCTATGATCATATCTTGTGCAAAAGTGTTAGAACGATGAATTGAGACCACCAGGACTGTATGAAATTTAAACAAATAAAAGAAAATTTCTTCGTATATAAATAAATTTTCTTCTAATGTGTTCAAAAGGCAATATGAAAATTAGCGTGTAATGCAAGTGAAGTGGTAAGAAGGAAGAAAACAAGAGAAATAATAAACTAAATGACAATACTTGTAAAAATATTGGTGTTTTAATAATTGATGCCGTTAATAATCCTCTTATTTAATAACTTAACATGTGCTCTCTGTTGGATATGATAGAATTTATTGAAAAATAAATGAAGTTTTTATTATAAGCATTATGAAATTATTAGATTCATTTATAATGGCAACAGTTTCGGGATTTTATACTGTGTTATTAAAAGCTAGAACTTAGCAACTTAAAGTAAGTAGATTTATTTTGTCATTAAAAATTTATTAAATAAATATATAATAATATAATTGTAATATAAAAATAGAAATACTATAAAGTTTTAAAATGGAAAACAGGGAAAGACCAATACGTTGTATCTTTCATTCAATACGAGGTGTGTAGCAAAGACGACCATTCTCGACACAGACTATTCTAAACGTTCAATTTTCGGCTGCACGGACAATGCTTGCTTAAAATTTGAAGTGCACGAGCACGTTATGAGCAAACGATCACAAATAAATCACGAACACGAATAGCATAATATGCTACAAAAGCATCACTCTTTGCTTTACTAACAAAAACATACGTGTGATAATGTTTATAATCAAACTATAATCCTTAAATCTTTAAAGACAACATCCTCAACACATTTTTAAAATAATTATTGACATGTACAAAAAAAATGGAAAGTAACCAAAATCGTATATTACCTGAGTCAGCAACTGAATTAATGGAAAGCAATTTCTGAAAAGGATTCAATTTTTGTTTGAAAATTATTAGAAGGATTCTGTAGCTTAAGGACATCACATATGAACTTTGATTGTTGAAGTAATGGATTCATTTCATATAATTTAACAAATCCATTCTCAAAATGACAAAAAGATGATATAGGTCCTAGGGGTATCTATTATACTTTCCTTGGACTAAGTACAGACATGGCAATCATAGTATCCCCAACTCAATTTTTCCATAAATTTTTGGAGCTAGCTCCTCTCAGCTCACAAAGTCACCTAAACACTATCTGCTTTTGTGAATCAAAAACAAGATATATCGATATCGAATTGAGAGATGTGCTGCCTTCCGGGTACTTCCTTTTTACCTGTTCATTCCTATTATTACTCTGTAACGCTTCTGATTATAGTTGCCTAAAAACACCTTGGATTGTCGGAACCTTGGATTTCTATCTTTCAATTTCTTTCCTGAGCTCTTTCTGTTACCCTCTCTTCGATAACCCGTCGGCCCGTTCGTTATCCTTTCCTAATAGAAAATCTTTATATTATCCATTTTTACCGTAATCCTCTTAGTCTTTTATTTTTCCCTTTTTTGGTGTTGTTATATTTATTAATTTTTATTTAATTGTCTTCATAAACACTTTCCGATGTGTCCAGTGACGGCCGAAAAATCCTCATCTTTTCCCCTTTATGGGGACCACATCTTTTGTTTCAAACATATTTTAAGATATTTGATAAAATTAGATAGAACCAATAAATCATATTTTTAACAAAAATTTTTCCCCTTCTTAATTTATTATTTTTGAATTGGAATTTTTTTCTTCCCATATATTTTAAATGCTTTCAATGGTATGGAACTGGAAGTTTTAATTTTACAAAACTCTCTGCGCCCCATACTTTTACAAATTCCTTCATATTTAAAGGTTATCAATGTTGTACCGAAAACAAAATTTTTTTTTTGCATGTTTCACAGTCAACTTATTTAAAAATTTAAGTTTAAATTACGTGGAAAATTTGCAATTTTCAAAATTTTTAAAATCTATTAAAACATCTCTAAAATATTCTTTTATGTGTTGAACTTTACTTCGAATAAAATTTAAAAAAAATGTTAAACAAAAAAACTTCCGTATTAGTCCAATATAAGTTTTCATATTTTTTATGGAATTCTAACATATAAAATTTGCACGTCTTTGGCTCGTGCAATCAAAATTATATGAATTGTACCTGCTAAATAAGATATTAAAGCAAAAAAAAAAAATGGAGAATAAAAAATTGTGAAAATGTATCTCCATATATACAAATATGAATTATTTGTTCTTAGTATGTTTTGAGTAGAATTTGAAAAAAATGTGTTTATGAGTTTGACTTTGTCTTGTCGCTTGTGTATTAGTTCATAAAACTTTCCAATATTTTACAATATAAAGATGCAAGTTTACATACAATTGCGAAATAAATCTTTTAAAAACAAATTTCCACCCACATCCTTCTCTCTCCATCTGAAAATCACATTTTTTGGCAATTAATGGCGTCAAATCGGCAAACAATTTTTAAATTTACGAAGCAAATAATTGTTTGCATTCTGTTCCAATTAATGTTTTTTGCGGTCTTCTCTGTTAAGGCTACAATAAGGCTAAGATTTTCCGAGTTCCTGTAAAAGAAAATAACTTATAAGTTTGGCCTTAACTGGCTTAATTTATGTTCTCTTTCGGAAGATATGAGACATAGAATAGCATTAAGAAGATAGTGTAAGTTGTAGATTGTAGTTACTGTAATTGGAGATATTGGTACAGGAAGATCTCATTTGTCTCTACCGCAGCCAGTTATGGGTACTTTTAGTACCACTATATCCCACTTATACTGTTCAGGTCCCAAGTAAGTGCCCTGAGACATATACCTCAGGGAGTTACACGTGAATTTCCCAAAACTGGGAAATGCTTACGGAAACCATTCGAATCTTCTTACGGTCAGAATAGAACAGTCACATAGAATATATATGGCCGTCTTCTTATACTATCCTGGCAGAATCTACATAAAAGAGAATTCGATTTGCCCAGTTAGTAGTGTGAATAACAAACTGCTTCAAACAACTGAAACGTGCTACTTTACAAAATATTGGTTTAATTCGAATTTTTTATGCTTTTTTTATTGCTTGTGGTATAATTTATCATGATCAGGAAAAATTTTTTTTTTTGTCGAAAAAAAAACATTCATTTTTCTATTGCAAATAGCTACTAATATTCTATATAAAATTTATGCGTTACACGTCATTGTATAAATAATAAAATCTTAATTTGGTATTATAACATAAATTTTTTAACTATAATATTTAGCATACAAAGAATGCGCATATAATAAAAATTTACATGCATTTACTTAAGCACACATACACATACATATACATATATGAGATTTCTTCATATGGACATTTGACCGTTAGTTTATCCAGGTGATGAAATTTTAATTTTGAATTTTTTTCTTTTTTAAATATAGGTAATATGCAGCAGTTTTTACTTTAGTATGCAAAAAAAAAAATGATATTATCGCATATATGTAGAAATATTAAAAATTAGAAAAAAAAAAAAATTATCCATATATAAATGAACGAAAGACTCCCCTTAGCAAGAAGCGGACTTAATCTATAAATTGTGTATTGTTACAAAAATTTTACGTAGAACTATAAATAAAATTGTATGATAGCTAACACAGTAAAAAGAAAAATTAAAAAAAAAATAATAATATTTAATAAAGAATCATTGAAATGCCAATGCGATCCATAAGTAATAAGTTGTTTTTGTATATTCAACAATAAAAAAAATATTGACTTAGTGATCTTGAGTTTGATTTACCTTGACATTAACTTACATAATTTCATAAGGTTTTTTTTTTTCATAATATTATAAGAATATTTGCTAGAGAGCTTTTCAGGAATGGCATATAGGAAAGTAGACTATTAGAGACTAGAGAACCAGGATCTTATGTCCGTGTATGCATATACACCATATACACCATATTTCCATTGTTTTTATAATTTTTTTGAAATTCGTAAGTAAATAAAATTTATATACAAGTAATAAAATACAAAATCGTCTAATTAATGGTTTAAGAACTTATTTTTTAATCTTACCAGCTTTCGAAAGAAATACGTTAATATTCTTAAGACATTGTAATCACTCTGTCCAACAAGAGTAATTCAATTCAAAGAGCGTCCCAGATAGTGGCAGAAAAATTCAGAGAAATAATGTGACAGGAAAATTGAAAGAAATATGTCAGGTGATCATTTATCACCCGGCTTATTTAATAATTTTTTACGGTAAAAAGATTTCTAAAGACGAAGAAGGAGGGCGGTACCTGCTTTTTTCCTCCGAGAGTGAGGGGACGTGACTCCTACCCTAAAAAATCACCTAAACTCGGAACAGATAAAACTGGTCCTACCACCAACTATTAGCTCTTCGTTAACTTGGTTTTTCCGTACAGAAATTAAATACCTTCCATAAGGAAATTGGTATTTTGTGTTAAATCGAAAAGTCTTGTTCGTTTAAGTCAACGCCATTGTCTAGCAGCCGAGCTGCTTCTATATTTAAATGGTGTTCTAGACGAGCCTTATGCTTTGTAGCACAATTCCTAATTTCATCGATCACCAAAGAATTCCTAAGTCCCTGTGGATGTCACTGTTATATACCATGGCGCACTTACCACACCCTGTAGAACTTTATTCTGTAAGGTTTGGATTTTGTTAATGTGAGTCTTCTCAGCACAACCCCACAGTTGAATTCCATATAGCCATAGAAAAGGTAAGCAGCTAATAGAAAAAAATTTATTTTAATTAATGCCATCATGCACATATATCTATAAGCCATTAAGCCACCATAAAAAATGTCGAATGCCCTATTATTTGCAGAGTTATAGTAAATTTTTTTCAACCAAATAATTTCCAACATCCCTTTGCTTTTTTCATAAAAACTTGGAAATGTTGTTTTATTTGCTCTATGAGCTTGGTACCCTGGTGGATTATAAATTATTTAAAAAATTTAAGGCAGTTCTATTCCTAAAATTTAAGGCAGATCGAAAAACAAATTATTGATGACGTCTAATAAAAAAAATTTCAAACTATGATCCAAAATGCAAACTGCGAGCAATAAATTATTTTTGCAAAGCAACAAGACAATTGTATGTATTGCTTGTAAGTGCTTTATTTTTAGAAACTGTACAATTACTCAAAATGGATATCACGGATAATTTTCTTTATCCTAATGTAGGCATGAATTGAGTGTAAAAAAGTATTTTAATTCTATATTGTTATTAAATTTTATACATAAATATTTTTTTATGTTTAAATTAAATTTACATATTTATTGGTCAATCATGCTAATTTCATTACGATATTATACAGAAAAGTAAAAACGAAAAAATTTTGAGTTGAAATAATATTAGAATATTAATTTATTATATCTGACCATTTATTGCTCTGTCCTAGGTAGGGCATTTTTTTAAATCAGTTGTTTTATGACCCTTAGACCAGGACTTAAAAAATAGTTGTATGATAAACGAAAGTACTTATTTTACAATTAAGAAGTTTAACAGAGAAAATGAACAACTGCCTCCTACTCGTATAAAATATTACAGGATAGCTAAGAAAATTAGAAATTTTTTTAAAAATTTAACATTGAATTCAGGAAGCGCCATTATGCTATTTAATATGAAAATGGCAAGTAAATAACACAAATACAATGGAACATGTAAAAGGATTGCCATAATGTATGCAATATTGAAAGGGTGTTAGGAAATTTAATGACAAACAAGTAAAATTTTGATAATTCATATCAAGAAAGAATTTTACGTCTTCTATAGTTTACGTTTGTATAAAGTTCCAATATTCTATCAACACATTTATAATTTTAAAAATCCAATATTGTTCTACAGTTAAAAATTTATAATCAAAAAATGTAAAATGGACAAACTAAAAAATGAGATTAAAGTGAGATTCACTGCTTTATCATTCATTTTTTTTTCGTTGTTTTAAAGACGGGATATTGAATTCATAATGATTGGGATCTTTCTTTCTTCGGGTTTTTGTTTTTGAGAAGAAAATACATAGTTGCTTAAATTTCTTTCACTATAATTTCTCATCAAAAAATAATCATTTCGAATCTCTCTTGTTAACATTTTTTCCTACATAAAGAAAACACATACTTTTACATATTTTGTGTGTTCATATATAGGATATTGTATAATGATGACTCAAATCAACTGTATTTTAAGATATACTGTACACAATTTTTGAATAAAATTTTGAAGATTATCTCTTCTATCTAATATGTGTTATTTTTATTTATCTTGTTTAGCGATATCTTCAACAAGAAGAAAAATCTGATGTGGTCAGCACATAACCAAACCCAATGTGTATTGTGTAGTTTAGTGAAAGTGTTACAGAAGATTATGAAAATCCATTTTAAACACTTTTTTACAATTTTAAGGACACAAATAAGATTTTAGTTACCATACTTAGAAAAATGTGAATTCGGCTTTCAGGAGGGTTTCATTTTGTCCCATCTGAATTCCCTGAAAAGTTTACCTGTTAGTTTTGGTAAGAAGCTTTTTGGTTTGATCCATTGTTCTAACACCCCGAATCTAAATATTAAGTATCAAAGAAATTGGTTGATAATTTTTCCTTATAAAAACAAATAATGTAAAATCGGCCCACAAAGGAATCAAGTTCCCGGGGTCTGATATATACCAAAAGTTGATCAGCCAAAATAAAGTCATATATAAAATTTCATGAAATTCGGCTTAGTCCAACTTGAGATACACGCGTAAAAACCGACAGATCAACAGACCAAAATCTCTCTAAAAATAATTTATTTACGCTTCCCTACAATGGAGAAGCCGAAAACTCGACATCCGAAATTTGTTGCCATCACATCACTTTCCTTATCATATGCAATGTGCCTGGTAAAATAGTGAAAAAAGTAGGAACAAAAGCTTTCTTCAATGGCAATGGCTTTGTTTTTCTCTATGTTGTTGTTTAGTTTTTAGAAAGAGTTTTGTAAATGATTTTTTTTCCTATGTTGCACTCGAATATGTAATTGTAGTGTGTAAAACCTGTTAATCGAGATTTTCGATTTTCTATTTTAGATATTTTTTGGGAATCTCTCTTTAAATTTTTTTCTGTTTTTTTTTTTTCTAAAAATAATGATAACAATTTTTTTTTAATTTTGCTTTTTTTTTTTCAAATAATTTATTGCTATAAAAACATAAGCATAAATAGTAAAAGTACTTTTTGTTTCATGTAAGTACATTTTGTTAATATATGAGTGTGTTGTAAAGGAGAAACATTACAATATTATAGACTTACACAAATATTATTGATTTTCTAGTAAATTATGTTAACAGATGTTAAGATAAGCTGTGAAATCATTACAAACTAAAATTCTGTAATCAACGGATGTTTTGGTAAATTTCGAATTATTTATTAAATGTTTTGGCTTTTTCTTTTAATTCTCTCTTTTTTTTTTTGTTCTCATTTATGTATGTTTTCTCAATTGTTTTTGTTTTTATTTGTAGCAACTAGCAGCTCTGAATCTGTTAATGATGTCATGTTTATTCTATGTAATTTTTTTCTCTTGGTATTTTAATATTATTGCATTATATTTAAAATTGTGGTGTAATTTTGGGAGAGAAAATAAATTTCTCGAAAAAAAAATAACGAATTTAAAAATTTTTTAATGCTTTTTTATTTGATTTTATTCAATTTTAATCAATGAACTTAAGAAATTTTATCTATTTATTAAATCAATAAATTAAATAGGCCTTCATTAAACTGAAAGATTTGATGAGCTCAACACAACCGGAGAGCAAAGTAGATTTTCGAGTTCAGATAAATTGTTGCAGAAGATTATAAAAATGCCCTTTAAACATATTTATCAAATTTTAAGGACGTTAGTATGATTTTAGTTAAAATACCTAGAAAAACGTTATTTTGGCTCTTATTAGAGGTATTCTTTACTCAAAAAGTTTGTGAATTATTTTCGGCATACCGAATTTTTAATAAAATCCATATATTAAATTTAAGAAATTCTGTGAATTCAGTTTCTAAGATATTATGGTAAAACATATAAAATTGGTCCCAAGTGCAAAATCAGTTCCCAAGTCTTGTTATTCCGAAAAAATTTTCACACCCTGAACACATATATTGAATTCCAAGGCGAAAATGTAAATTTGGCCTACAGTAAAAATTCAGTTTCTGACATCTGATTGCTTTAAAGTAAACTTGGCTATTAGTTTTTGTGAAAAACGATTCTGCGAGTAGTCCATAAAAATAGTTTATTTACGCTTCCTTATACCTTCCTCCTTTTCTTATATAGAAAAAGGTATTTCAACCATAACCTCTCTTATGTTTTGCCGGACTTTTCAAGTTACTCGAATTCATCAGTGAGGTTTCAAAGAGGTTGTTTCAAACGGTTATTAAGGGGGCACAATAGATCCTTATGTTCATCGTGGTGCAATCTGTAAATTAACCTCCCATATCGTATGCAATGCGCTCAGTGAAAGTTCATTACGATTAAGTAATTTGGTTTTTGAAAGCTAAAAACTTCAATGATAATTTTCACATAAATTTATTCGTCAATTCCATTTATTCATTAATTGTATATTTGTAATCAAACCAACAAATATTTAAAAATACTTAATATATCAAAATTAAATATGAAAATAGCAATATCAACATTGTTAAAAGTTCAACAATAGGTCGACGATGTGTATAAGTGGAAACAACATGAAAATTGAGTGCCCTTGAAGGTGTAATAGAATAATCATGCCTATTTTAAATATGACTTTGACATTTTAAGTACCTATTTGATTCTTTAAAAAAAAAGTTCTTTGCAAAATTGTCAATTTAACCATAATAACAGCTTAAAAAAGCAGGCTAAATATCTAACGGATTCTTTTAACAATATTGTCTTATTAAAAATTGAAGTTTTTGTTTACTACATTGTTCGTACATTGATTTGTAATTGTACAACAAGAAAAAAAAACGTCCTAATTGTGGTTTCTCTCAGTGAAAAGTGTAACATTAAAAATTTCATATAGTTTTGTATACATATTTTTTTTTTTGTTCTGGTAAGCTAGAAAAACAAATATCTCACACAATTTCCGCATAAATTATGATTTTGTGACTGTCATCTTGTAAATGCCCCACAGACATGATTTTCTACGTCGTATGTATGACAAGTATTTATTTTTGCTTTAATTGTTTTTTTTTTATGGTTAAGTTTTGGCAAACAACAACAGGCTCACTTAAATTTGTAAGTGGGTGAAATAAAACGAAAACGTAACTAAAAATCGTAGCTTATACACAAAAAAAGAACCAATTTTTTTTTGTTATACACACTTTATTGTATACATTCACAGGTATATACTACAATAAATCATACTGTATTGCTCGCATGTATGTATAGATTATGTCTGCATTTTTTCGGTTCTCAATATTCTTCATTCAATAAAAATATTGTAAGTGCTTTCTATTTGTCACCTTTCTACAAAATTTAAAAAAACAATTAAAAAAAAACAAGAAACACTATGTTCTTTTGTTTTGATTGTGCAAATAAATAGAATTCAAACGAAACTCATGATCATGCTAAATAACAAAACAAAAAAATTGCGAATTCGTAAGATTTGCGGGAATTTTCTAGAATGAGGATCTGGGTAAAATAATGATTATACTGCACTTTGAAATCTATTTAAATATTGTGTTAATGGTGATTGGAGACTAAAAATCAATCAAACCATCTATAATGAGAGCTGTTGTTGCTATCTATTAATTAATATAACATTGACAACTTCGGCAGGGTATTTCTCTCTTATATTGTTCGTGATAGTGTTTTTTTTTTTCTACTAGGTGAAAAAATCTCGAAAGACGAAGAAGGACGGCTCTATCTGCCTTTTTCCTCCGACAGTGAGGGAGCGTGACTCCTACCCTAAAAAATCACCTAAATTCTTAACGGATAAAACTGGTCCTACAGAGTACAGACCAACTATTATCTCCGCGCTAACTTGGTTTTTCCGTACAGGGATTAAATATCTTCCACAAGGAAATTGGTATTTCGTGTTAAATCGAATGGTCTTATTCGTTTAAGTCTTTCTGTCATAACGCCATTGTCTAGCAGCCGAGCTGCTTCCATATTTACATGCTGTTCTAGACGAGCCCTATGCTTTGTAGCACAACTCGTAATTTCATCCACAACCAAAGGAATTCCTAAGTCCCTGTGGATATCACTGTTACGTATATATCATGGCGCATTTACCATGCCCCGTAGAACTTTATTCTGGAAGGTTTGAATTTTGTTAATGTGAGTCTTCTTGGCACAACCCCACAGCTGAATGCCATATCGCCATATTGGTTTAATGATTTGGTTATAAATTAAGATTTTATTATCAATTGCCAAATTGGACTTACGACCTAGGAGCCAATAATTTTCTCTATATTTATTTTCTAATTCTATGTTTCTTCTTTATATGCTCTTTCCGCCTTAGCTTGACATCTAAAGTCATTCCTAGGTATTTTGCTGAGTTATAGATCGCTACGTTCGTTCCATTTACGTTAATTTGTGGTGGATTCACTATTTTCCGATTGGTGAAGTTTATGTGAACCGATTTTGCTTCATTCAACTTCACCCTCCAATCTCTAGTCCACTGGCTTAATTTGTTAATTGCCTCCTGTAATTTTGTTGTCGAATCGTCAATGTTCGCTCCTACTGCCAATATTGCAGTATCGTCAGCAAAAGTGGCTATCGTAGGATTTTCTATTTGTGGCAAATCACTCGTGTAAAGCAGATACAACGTTGGGCCCAATATACTGCCTTATACACCAATATACTTGAGGCACACCTGCCTTTATTTCTCTTAGCGTGGAGTATTCAGCATCTTGTTTAATTCTAAATAATCTATCAGCTAAGTAAGATTTCAAAATTTCTACAAATGACGATGGTAACATTTGCCCTAACTTAAGTATAAGGCCCCTATGCCACACCTTGTCGAATGCCTGTGCTACGTCTAGAAACATGGAAGAGCAGATTTCCTTATTTTCCAAGCTTTATTTTCCAAGTGATAGTGTTAATTGTAAAAATTATACATTATCTATATGGCCCAGATTCTTTTGCATTGTCAATATAATGTCACCAAATTACGTGAAATTTATTAAATACAATACTATATAGATTTACACAAAAATGAGAACTCCATAGTCACAGCATTTGAAAGTAATGGTCAAAATATTTGTGAGTTTAACGAATCTTGGTGGTTGCTTGTTTCGTTTTTTTTCTTATAAAAAATAGTTTTTGGTTAAAAAATTGTCATTAAATTATTTGAATAACAAAAATCAGCATACTCGTATTCATTGTTTGAACGTAAATAGCATGTAAATGGATGAACAAGGCTGTTTGTACTTTTACTTTAATTTTGACATTTCGTTTTCGTTTGTCTGTCTCTCAAAAGATGGCTTATGTTTCTTTTCAGGGCCATTTACTTGACTATTTATATCGAATTTCAAATATCTTTCTTAGTTTCATAAGAACGTATGCGTATAAATACATAGTTATTCTGATTCGGTATTTTCCTTAATGAAGCCCAATTCAAAGTTGCATTATGAAGCCAAAGAAAAAGTTGCATTATGTTCTAATAGAGTTTTTGCTTCTGTTTCATGTACTGTTGAGTAGACGAATAATAGATAACTCCTTACTGTTCCACTTCTAGCTTTCTTAACATTATTGAAGAAATTAATTTCTCCGCATGTGCAGTTTCGATAAGAGAACCATCGATAAATTACAATGTTTGTGGGTACTAATTATTACAACATTTGGGATATTAAATATTTCAGGTTAATTTTACTCTAATATTCAATACCCTTTCATTATTTTCGCTAGAATCGGATATTAAGCTACAAAAATATTGTTCATTCTTTAAAGGAAATGTGCTTTTTTCTGCAATGTTTTTCTTTATAGTTCTAATAAATATTTCGAAATTTCGCTATTCATTAAGTTAAGGTCCACAATTCGTTTATCGCATTAGCATAATTTTAATCAATGTTTTATTTTCTATTATTCTTAAAATTTCTGTACAAAATTGTAGGTTTTGTGTCAATTTTTGTAATTTTTTTGTTTTAGTAACAAAGCACCTACAATTCATTTTTTTTCTGCGTGATTTTAGGAAAACCGAAAAAAAAAATATTTTTTTTTTGTGCTAAAAAAATTTGCCTAATTTTTTTTTTTGTATTTAAAAAGTTGATTTTTAGATTTTGGTTTTTTTTTGTTTAGTTTTTGCAAAAATTCCCGAATGGCCTATTGAAATAGTTAACATTAACTTGAAAAAAATGTCGTCCTAAATAACTATGTGATACAAATTTATTCACGCAACTACACTGTCATTTAGTATAGCAAATGAGAACTATAAGATTTGAAATGTATGCCTAGTACACGCGTTACATGTGTACATTTCAGATTTCATATATTATGTAGTTATACACAAAATATGCATTATTTGTGTAGTTTTGATACACCTATATAAATATACTTACTTACGTACACATTTTTGAAATTATATGCATTGTTTTGTCATTTATAAAAATGTTGATGCCTATCTAAATATTATAGAAATTTTTTCACTAAATGCCCCATAGGTTAAATATCGCAAATAAATAAAATTATGTACATAAATTAAAATTTTCGAGAGAAATTCTAGAAGTCAATTATATTGGTAAAACAAGTACATATATTTCAAAGGTTTATATACAAGAGTATTATAATTATATATAGGTGTACTTCCATTTATGTGGGATAATCTGACTTCTCATATATGCAAAATAATTTCTACTCTATAAATATTTTTTTTTTTTTATTAAATTAATGTCAACTTATTTTGGTATGGACAATTCAATTATAAGAATTACTAAAGATGAAGTTAAATTGAATATTTCTTGTTATACTTGTAGCTTGTAGCTACAATATATGTACATATGTATGAAAATATATAATAGATATAATCTTAGGAATTTCTCAAAAGATTCCTTATTTTGAATTATGAACTGTATATCATATGTGAATGTGACATACATACACACAAAATTTTCTTTAAAGATTAAAATAATGATTTTTAAAGTAGCACATTTGATAAAAATAATTTTCTCTTTAAATTATTCTCTAATTATGTCTCCTTGTTACATATTTACCCCCAGGGAGGATTATAAAAGTAAAAGAGGTGCAACATAATAGTTGATTTAGTTACTTCACTTGCTATATAAATTATATTTAAAATTGTTGATTAAGCGTTAAGTATTTTTGCCAAAACTGCAATCGATACCGAAGACTCGATGTAAATAAAGAGAATAGTTCTTGTGTTCCTAAAGAAAATAATCTAAAGGCTTCAAATAACATGATCTTATGATCGTGATCTATAATGATTGTTCCATTTTGTCTGCACATTTGTTACAGTATAGAGGAATGAAGCCCCATTTATATTTCTTTGTTTTTAGAATTTTAAAAATTATTTATGATTTTGCTCAATTTTAGGCTTCAACTCATCTACAGAAAAATAAAATAACGCTGTTATTGGGGTTTGCAATTTTAGTTTTAAATATAAAACGGTGCAGAAATCTTACATATAAGCTGAATGCACAAGTGAGTCAAAGGTCGAGTGGTAGGACAGAGTGAAACTAATAAAATTTTTTCAATCCCCTTTTTTTTAAAAAAGGGAAAAGCTCGATGTATAGAAATCGACAAATATAATGGTTTTGTTAACCTATCTAACTACTGCCATGAATTTTTGCAAAACGGAAGCTCTTAATAATATTTTTAGTAAGAAATATTAACAGTTTTGATGCAGTAACACAAATATATGCAGAATTTTTTTAGTTTAGTTATAATTGCTGCAATTATTTAATCGTTGTAATGCCTAACATACCAAAAGCATGTACGTAGTTTTTAATTTGTTACTATAGAAAAAAATTTATTGATGTTATAAACTTTATTTTCACTCGCTATCATTTTGAATTTTATATTTTAACAAAATTTTATAAATATAGATTTTTTTGTATATAGGTGTACGTGGGTTAAAAATTAGCATTTCTAGCCTATATTTTATAATTTTATTTTTTTAGAATTTTATTATCGAAAAGGTGAAAAAACAAATATTTTTCAAAAAATATTATGGAAATTTTTGAATTGGTGAATACTCGTAAATCACCGACAAAATTCTTAATTTATTCAAAACGGTAGCATAAAAGAGAAAAATGAAAAAAAAAACTTTTTTTTTTGTCATCTTAATTGAAAACTTTGGCATATTTAAAAGTTTCTGTAGCGATTTTAATATAAAACTGAGAAGGGCTTTCTCCAAAAATAAACAATAAAAAAATTAGTTAGCAAAATATTTTATATGATTGAATTTTTTCTTTATCTATTTTAATAATAATAAGCTAGACTATGACAAGAGTCTAGAGTATAAATCAATAGAGTCTTGCAGATTAAATTTTTCGGCATTCTAGCCGAGCTTTTTTTTTACAATAATTTTTTATAGTCAACATTGTAATCAAGTATAAAAGTGATGCCATAAATTATTATTAGAGCAAGTGAGATTTTAGTATGATTTTTTTAATTCTATAACAACTGCTGTTAAAATACTTAAAAATTAGTGCGAAAAATAGTCCGCAAACATATTACAATAGTTTTCGTTTAACTTTAAAATCAATTCAGTGTTGCCTTAGAAAAAAATTTTGTTTACCTACGCATACACATTTTAATCTTCCATTTGAAATATTTTTTTTCCGAGTTGGAAAATTTTGAATTAGGCAATAATATTGTGAACTCAAAAATTTATCCATTATATTTTATTTTATTCAAAATTACAAATAAGTTAATAAAACATAATAAAACTAAAAGTTGATAAATATTAATCAGTATGACCGTGAATAAATTATAGTTCAGGAGGACTTATCTTTAAAGTTATGAATAACTTAACTTCTGTGTCAATAAAAATCCTTTTCATATTATTCTATTTTATTTTAAATTATTATAAAAAATGGAATCATAAAATTCATTTTCCGTATATAGATCATTAATATTTTTCTTAACTAATAATTTTTTGAGTAGGCATTTGAAATAATTTTGTTATATAGTATCGGGTACTTACATTAAAACACTAGACCTAAACCGGTTAAATATTTTAACTTTTTATACATAAATACGTATGTAGCATCTCTTAAATCACTGCCCCATAATGGTAAAATTTGGATTCTAAAAAAATTTGATCATTTAGTCATTGTCGTTTATTCTAAAAGATCTGAAAAATTTATGCTAAAAAGTGAAATTAATATTAAATGTAAACAATACTTACAATATTTGGACTTATCTGGAGTATCGAATCACTGAATAATAGTGATATTTGTTTTAGAAAATTCAATTTCATTATTGTAAACACAAACCAATTCCAAAAAAATGATTCGTGTCTATAATAAAGCTTTTGAAACCCCTATAATAAATATCACAATCACTAAGTGACGCTGCAATAGGGTGCGCTGCAATAGGATACAAATTGACATATTATAGAAAGTGGTACAATAATCATTCACAATTGACATATTATATCATAGAAGTGTAAGATCTTTTTCGTAGGCCCAAATAAATATCATTGTTCCATTCTGAATTTTTTTACGATAAATATCACAGTCCCATATATATGAATTTCTTAAATTAAAATTTCGGGTTAATTAAAAAATGGTTTTATTGCAAAACTCAAATAGATATGGTAGGTAACCTTTTTCGCTTTCAACTTCTTATAAAAAGCATTACTTTCTGTATTAAAACATAAGTTTTGACTTTTGTCAGTTTTCCTTTTGATTTCCTCTTTATTTATTATACTTTATTGTCCAAGCTTTCTTCTTTCTTGCACATTCCAGTTTAATATCCGCCTAAAACCGGTTTCGGGTAACTGCCAAATTGTATGATCATTCCAATCTGCCCAGCATCGGTCTCGGGTAACCGCCAAATTATATGATCATTCCGATCCGCCCAGCATCGGTCTCGGGTAACCGCCAAATTATATGATCATTTCAATCCGCCAGGCATCGGTCTCGGGTAACAGTCAAATTATATGATCATTACAATCGCATTTATTCGTATTAATTCTAAAATATGTCAAAATACCTAATATTGGCAAGATATTCCATGAAAATAGTGGGAAGAAAATAATATTTTTTGTAATGTGGCGCCATAAAATATTTTTATAAACATTGTTAACAATTCTATCGCTATAAAATACTGATCTAAATACATATGTAACTATTCACAATAAATATTTAATATTTTTTCCAAAATTGTTTTTAAATTAATGTTCAATTTCATTTCTTCTCTGTTTTTTGTCGCATTTTGACATTATTTGCATTACATTTATTTTGTTTTGTTAGGTTAATTTTTGTTTTTTTTTTTTTGTTATCTCTATCTCTATTCCATCTGATCTATATAATATGTATCTCATTCTTTCAATTGCTATTTATTATGCTTTCGTTTTTATTGTGTTTAAAGTTTTTTTTTTTTTGTAAATTTTTATTTGTAATACTGTGGAAAGTAATGTAGGTCACTAGAATAAAACTAGTCTAAATATAAAGATTCGCAATTTTCTGTTTGCGTTGTCTTTTAAGTTAAAAATATAAATTGAAAAAAAAACACATAAAATTATTACCAAAAATGTAGTACTAAAAGATTGTAAGCAAATATTGAAAGAAATTTTGAGGAAAAAAAATTAAATATAGATTTTTCGTATTTTAAAATAAAAAATAAGGTTTTCTATTATCATAATGGTAAATATTATGTTTAAAGTCATTTTTGTTTTTACATAAATAGGAGAATAGGAAGTGAAATCTAATTGTGCGCATAATAGACGTGAAAAACAAAGTTTTCCCGTATAGCAAACAACGACAATAACGTAAATTTAGAAGAAAAATTAGAAATAGAATTAAAATAGAAAATCAGAAGAAAAACAGGTAGCAACATTTTGTAACCTTTTTGATATTGTAACAAATTTTCACAATTTTCATAATTTTTCTTATAATATAAAATTATTTCGATTTTAATTTTTTTATTTGTTATCCTTTTGAATTTAATGGAGGTCAAAAAAAGGTTATAGTACTTAAAGAAATTTTGGAAAATTAGTTTTCGTTTTGCATAAGAATAGAACCTTTTTGTCAATTTTTAGGTTATTTATATATATGTATGTATATATTAGGAATAAGAAAATCAAAAAATTATTGGGAATAAATTGTGTATTTTTTGTAATTCGTTTCAATATAAAATGTAGATCAAAAATGAGGATAAACATTTTAGTAAACAAAAAAAGAAATCGTGAAGTTCAATTAAATTTTGTATTTCATATAGAATTTTTTTTTGTCTTTATCATAAAATTTAATTTTATTAAAATTGAATTTTCAGAACCTCTACAAAGTGTCTGTATAGTACTACAAAGTATTAATACAGAGTGTCTCAAATCATATTTTTATCGTACTACCAACCATTAATTTTTTATTACTTACTTACACCCAAATGATGTAACAAATTTTAATCATAAACAAATTTATTGTGGTTTTTTTGAAATTCTGAAGTCGTTCCAAGACACCAAAGATAGGGAGACTAAAAGGAGGGACAAAGTCTTGTGGGCAGGAGCTAAAACGTGCATGATGGCAGAATCACGATACATGGCAAATTACAAGTTACTAGCATAGAATTTAATGTTTTGATAATTAATCCGTTTCTTGCAATTTTACACACAATGCAAGCCCATAATTACAATTTTCGCTTAAAATTAAAATTAATTTGTTTTGCTTTTCAGAAAAAAAAACGGTTTTTTTCTGAATGTTATACACTAAAACCTTACATAGACCAAAACTTTTATGGTTATTTTAAAATAATAAAATATTTCTTGGGGCTTTCTTCCAAACTTTTATATTAATAATATGATCTAACTTTTATAATTATGACTATTGAATAGAACGGTCATTCATCATGTAAATTAAATAAAATCAAATGCATATAAAATAATGCTATTAAATAATAATATGGTGCAATAAAAAGAATTGAAAACCCTTTTTTTTTATAACGTTACTTAAAATTAAGTAATTGTTATTAAGAGTTTTAACACTCGTACAGAAAGACAAAGCCATTTTATGCAATAAAGTTTCAAAGTAATTATGTATGTAAGTATATTTCTTAAAATTTTTTGTACCGCATAATATTAGAATTTTTATACCTAGCATAAAATGAATAAATTTATTGTGACGCCAAATCTTTTAATTAAAAATTGTTTTTTCTTTTTTTTTGTTTTTGCCGATAATTATTTGTCGTGACCATTTCAAAAGAATATTAAATACTATTTTTGATTTTATTTTAGAAAAATTGAAGATGATTAAGTTGAAATTTAACATGTCTCACCATTTTGCTTTGAAATCCTGAGACTAAACATACATAGATCAATAGTTTCTTTTAAATTTACACGTAAAATTTATAGCAAAAAGTTCTTACTCCAAGGGAAATACAGAACTAATCGACAGAAAATGAGAAATTTAATTTTACTTGAAAACTTGATGACTTGTACAATCTCGAAAACATTACAATTCATATTATGTAACTGTAAACAATAATTATAAAAAAAAAATAATTAAATGCAAATTTTGAATTCTAGCGTAGAAAATATTTGAGGCTATAAAAATTTTAAATATAGATCTAATGATTTAATAATATTTTTTTGAAGAAGAAGATACCTAAAAACTAGTCCTGCTAATACATAGTATATTTGACCTAAACAAAATTAAAAAAACTAGGAAAAGTGCTTGAAATAAACCTTAATTTTAATTTTATTTTGTTCACGACTAATTTTATAGTCATTAGTACATTAAAGTAACATCTTTGAATTTTAAAACCTTTTTTACGGTTATTTGTGGCTTTAAAGTCAATAATCATAAAAAAAAGGCAATAATAAAAAAAAATTTTTTAATTTTATTACATTTATAAAAGAAAAAAAGAAATGTGATTTTTTTTAATTGATGAGAAGTTATCAGAATCTTAAAGTGTCACACTTTTGATATGTTTGCTAATTTAATTAACAAAAATTTTGTCATAATACGACACTTACTTTTATGATAATTGCGGTTTAAAAACTCTTTAGCTATTATTTTTGTAAAATTAAACATTAAAAATAGTAATAAAAACTTTTTCTAATTGAATTGTATCTTATTACATATATAATATAACAGTATAACAGTATACATGACATTAAGCACTTCTGAGACAAAAGTGTAGTAACTTAAAAAGTGTGATTTCTCATTTTTTAAGCAAATCGAAAATCTTTTAATTTTTTTTGATGATGACATTTAATATACAAAAGATTAAAGGGGGAAACTTGAAGTAGCAATGCAGGAATAAGGTTCGCTTCATCTTTTTTATTTTCATATACTTATCTGTTGATCTTATTTTCTGAATCGCAGTAATACAATAACAACTAAACTGCTAGAAAATTATGGGTTGAACCTTTAGACGCAGCTATTTATGACTTTACGTAGCGTAATGTAATGTTGCGTGACGTGATGTGACCTAGCGTAATGTGACTTGGCCAATGGGCGAACAGAATTACATGCAATGCTGCATTTGAGATGTAATAGGGGTCATAACGGGACATTGTCTTATTGCCGAATATGTCAGGGACAGGTAGAGATGTTTTGCGTCATTTTTCTTTTTGTGGAATACATAGACCTGGTGAACGTAAATGCCAGCCGATTTTTAGCCGATTTTTGAAAAGTTTGGGTTGGTTATTGCGCTATCTATGTGTTACCCAAATGTGAAAGGACCCAATTTGTCAAGTTTCAGGGTGTTAAGTCGAAACCTATCCATATCTACTCTAGAGTTCCCCAAGGAAATCATTAAGGCCCTATTCTTTTCACTATCTTCATTTTTGACCTCTCTTAGTGTTTGGCGGGTGTTCCGCATCTGACTTATGCTGATGATCTGAAAATGTATCATATTGTAAAGGAAATTTCTGACACTAATTATCTCCAATTAAAGTTAGAACATCTAAATTCTTGGTGCGAGACTAATAAATTAGATCTTAACGTTAAAAAATGTTATGTTATTAGTTTTTTACGTAAGCGTTCAAACCTCTTTCAAGAATATTCACTTCAAAACTCCACTTTAGAACACGTTGACCATACTACTGATCTAGGTATTATTATGGACAGTAAACTCAATTTGAATTTTCATTATGATTCTATTGTTTCTTAATATGCTAGGTTTCATTAAGAGGAGAGCCAGAGAATTTAACAATCCTGAAGTAACTAAATCGCTCTATTGCTCCCTTGTTCGTTCTGTTCTTGAATATGGCAGTATTATTTGGGATCCGGCATTTTCTGTACACAGAAATAAAATTGAGTCGGTTCAAAAACAATTTTTATTATTTGCTTTGAGAAGCCAATATAACCCCAATGACTTCCACAATATTCCTTCATATAAAATTAAACTTCAATCCCTGAATATGTTGAGTCTGGAGTCACGCCGGTCTTTGTTGTCTTCTTGTTTTACCTATGATGTCCTAACAGGAAAAATAGACGTGGACTTCATTAGAGACAAAATTATTATCAACAACGACGTCAGACCTATCAGACATACTAAATTCTTAAAAGAATATCCGCATAGGACTGAATATGCTAAAAATGAACCAATAAATAGATGTTGTACTGTATTCAATCGTTTTAGTCATCTTTTTTCGCCAGCAGTTTCAAAATACACCTTCAAAAAAAAAATTCATAATTGTACTACTAACCTAGTACAATATCAAATGATAATTATACTTATGCTAGCCGCGTAAAACAAAGCTACTCTAACCTAGATTAAAAAAAAAAAATATAATTTCAATTAATTCATACATATTACTCCAAAATTTACAAGATTACATAAAGTACCTACATTACTGTTTCAATTATACACCAGTCTATATAAAAAAATTGTTGAGGGGAACCTAGTTATATATATACATATAGAGCAATTTAGAGTGTTATATACATACTCTAGAAAATTACATAACCGATCATTAACCTATATAACACATTAGAAAATTTTTAAGAAAAGCCTACTATATAATTTGTTAGGTACCCGTTTCACACGTCTGCATATAGAATTTAAAGATTATCTTTTACTATGAATAAATTAAATCCACGAAAAAAAAATCTCATATATTAATAATGAAAGCTCAAATATTATATACAAAATATTTTTAAATTTTATAAATCATAAAATTCAAAAAACAAAGAAAATCTGTCAAAACTTATTCACCATCAATATAAATAATTTTAAATTTCAAATTACATGAAATTAAATATTTTATATAATTTATTATTTTGTATATTAAAAATTGCATAAATTTATTATAATATTTTCATTTAATCAAAAATAAAATCTAATAAAGAAATTAAATAACTCATATAATAAATTCTCTATTGGATTTCACTGTGAAAAAAAAAACTCTAGTGCTAGTCAGTTTATATTAATATTTACTAAGGTATAGGTTTGTTTGTACGTATGTCTTAATAAATAATAATATCATATATGTATTTATTTTCTTCATGTTACGAAAATAACAAATCATAGTTAAAAGGAAAATAAAATTTATTAAAGTAATCAGTAAATCAACGACTTATCATCACTTATTTAACATTATTACGTATAAATAATTTTTTGTACCTTAACAACAGCGACTTGAATAGAAAAATCATATTTTTCATATTTTCATGTGCCCATATGTACAACTGAATTATATATATACAAATACATGTATACCTATATGCTTCCAAATGATCATCATGTGCATTTGCTACATCATAAAATTTCATTTCATCATCACAATCCTGTAAAAATATTTTTATTTATTTAAATTTAACATATAATAAATTATTATGTGTATGTATACCTACATATATACGTAAAATGTTGTATTGTATATAATAATATTAATATAAATGATATTGTTATATTGTGTGCTCATCATAATGATGTCCCAAAGAGAGAGACCTATGTGAAAGCAAAATAATGTATTTAAATCTGCCACCATCTTATATTGGCGTATCTAAACCTATTATATTATAAAATTTGCATAAAATTATTGTATATGACCATAACTCACACGTATAGTTTTTTCAAATAAAAATTTATCAAGAAGCCAGTTAACAACCTGCTGTTGTTAAATTCTATTTTATTTCTTTTTTGTCTCATTTTATATTTTTCAAAAAGAGAATAGTATGGCAAAATGTATATTTATAAGCTAAGCACTGACTTTGACTTTTCAGATAGTTTTTAATCTATATAATCTTGTTACTTTTATTTTTGAATTATGACTTAAGTAGACTATAATTGGATATCTTTGCTTATTTTTTTTTTGTATATGATAAATTACTTAAACAACGTAACTTTAAATTTAACAAGAGAGTGAGAGACAGAGAAAGAGCAAGAATAACAGAATATGTATATAAAATAGTATAAATGGCCCTTAAAACTGCAACTTAATATAATATTATAGCGTATTAATATTCATATATATGGATGTGTATACATAATTTTGTATATTAAAATAAACTGACAGGTATAGTTGACATATTATTATGTATGTGTATGTATAACTTTAACAAATGACTCATTATAATAAATGGTTGTCAGCTATTAAGTAACCATATATGAAATAATATTAAAAATTAGCATAAATAAATAGTTTCTGGAAATGAATTCTTAAATGAAGATACATATCTTAAGCATTGCCGGCAGACAGTTATTCAAAACAGTTAAAAAAAAAAAAGAAAAAATACTAAATAATATGCGAACGCGAGTACCAAAATCAAAAAGAGTCTTTCAATATGTATTGAGTAACAAGAAACAGGTGTTTAAATTTTATAATTAGTAGACAATCTTGTATTAACATTTGTTTTATAACCTACCAGTGACAGTTACATCTAAATCATCTAAGGCATCAATTATTATAATCTGCAAAATCATACCGAATACGTCAACGATCACAACTTGAAGTCAAACATAACTAAGTCAGCATGAGATCTATGAGCCGGTGGCAAGATTTTAAATTAAAATATATCTTAGAGGTATGCCACAGCGCCAGTTTTCTACCGTGATATTAGGCATCATAATTACCGTTATTCAATTATGTTGGCTTGTTGTTTTATCCGTTGCGGATATGATTACTTTGATCTTTAACTTTAAATGTTCAACTCTGTAGTACGTTGGTTTACATAATAAAAGAAAATGCCGACTTATTTGAGGAAGACTCTTAACACTAATTTCAGCTTGATTTTTTATATTCCTAATAAAGGACCCTTTATAATTTATTACGTACATACATACATAAAATATTATTCATATATATTTACAACTTATTAAATCTATATTTCAATTTGAGTTGAAATGAATCATAAATGACACAGCGGTAGTATTTCTACTGTCGCGTTCTAATTTGACAAATTTATAAAAACAAAACTTAAGTCAAATAGTTGCGCTAAAAATTAAAGAAATTTTTTTTCTCATTTTTTATTGTTCCTATGTTAATAAAACTAAATAAATAATTCTGATCTGATTAGATAAAAGTTTATGATTCCATATTGTCTATATATGCATGAACACATTTTTGAATACATTTAATATCATGACATGACAAGTAAGCTAATTAGTAGTGATTGGAATTTTAGAACATAATCTTGTAATAATATTGTATTTGGTAATACCATAATTATTATAAACAATATTTAGTATTATCTAGAATTTGTAAATAAAATTTCTCTGCTTATTACGACTTTTTGGCTAAAATTTTAGATGAAATATGACATTAAAATGCATAGTGACAGTTTTATTATTAAAATTTTTCTATTTGGAGTGAAAATTTTTAGTTTTACTATTATAATTTTTGGCACATTATAAATTACCAATAAATATTGAGAAGTGTAAATAAGACAATAAATTTAGTATTCCATTTATAATACAATAACACTACAAAATGGAATATAATATGTAAACTATTGCTCATATGAACATTATTGCTAATATCAACATGTTTTTGAAATTGATTAATTCCTAAATATTTTGAAAGCGAATTGAAAAACAATGACGAATCTTAGTTTAGACTGAGAAAAACACACTGATTTAATTATAGATTAAGCCATTTTTGAAGGAACGAAATAGTTACACAAATTTAAAAATTGCCCAATATTCGAGTATTTACAGTAGTTGAAGAAAATATTTTAGAATAGTCGGTAATTGCATACAAAATACTACTGCCAAACGATTGTGCTTGAACAACTGCCCTCTCATAGAAAATTTTGATAGTATTTATAGTAGAAAGCCAGCGATCATTTAATTTTGGCAGAAATACGTAAAACTTTATGTTTTAAAAAGTTGGAAGGCCTCCGTAACAAATTTTTCATTAAAAGAAATTAGTAAAAAGTTGGTGTAATGACCAGCATACTGTAAACAACTAGAACTATACAGCTAACTAGAACCACTATTTTTTTCCATACCTCCTGATTTTAGGTATTCCAAAAATTATCTCTCCGAGAAATAATTTGTTTAATACTGTTATTTTGTTTACCCATCATTTTTTTTTTAAAAATCAAAATAAAAATTGATCTATTAAGTATTTTTTTGAAATTTTGAAGTTTACTTAAAAAAAAGTTTTTTTTGTTTAATTTTTATTTATTTGGATTTTATTTAAAACAAAACAAAAAATTGTGTCACACGCCCTCTCAATAATATTTTGTTGGGTCAGGTATATTACGGTAATTTAATGGAATTTTGTACACATATTTGAACGTACACATGTGATTGTGTCAAATATTTTCAGCTACATTTTTTATAGAAGTTTTTTATGTATTTTTTTTTTTTTATTTTAAATAAAATTAGAAATTCTTGATTGATTTAAATTTGCATAATATTAAAAAATTTAAATTTTAAAATTCTGATTTGTTTAAGAAATTTTATTACAGTTTTAAATTGAATTTTAATAAAAAATGGAAGAGAAATAACGAAGCTGAATTGAAAAATTGGTGATTGAAATTTATTTTTTATAAATTATTCAAAAAGTTTTTTTGTATTAATAGTTTAATACTAGCGGGTTTTATGATATTTTTGGTGTTTTATGAGCCAAAATTTTAAACGTTTATGGTAATTTTAATGAGTCTTAAATATCTTCATAAACCTTTCAATTTAATATTAGAGTAAATTTTTTCGAAAACCGTTTTGTTTGTGCTATTAAATTTCAAATTTTATGACGTTTTTTTTTTGTTACATAGAATTGAGAATATTTTGTATAGCTTTTGGAAACATATTACAGATTATTTAAGAGTTATTTGAAATCACTTCGACTTGTTTTTGCAAAAAAAAAAAATTTTTTTTGGGAGAATTCGGGGCATGGCTATTTATGATATTATATACTAACTCTACGCTCCTCTTGGGAATTTTAGAGAGGTCGAGATAGGCAAAACTTTTCTACTACGGAAATTAGTTTCTATAGTAAAAATCTGTCTGGGTATGAAATTTCGACTTTTTATCTTTAAGAGTGCAGAAGTCTTGTAAACAAAGACACGGACAGACGGTCGGAGGGTGAAACTAATAATTACTTTTTTCAAAATTTTTTGGAAAAATGCGAAAAAAACTAAATGTATGATGTTTAATAATAATTACGACATGGAAATTTGAATTGACAATCTAAAAATTGAAATAGATAAAGAAATAAAATATACTTAATTGCAATTTGTAGATGATAAGCTAGATTTTAAAAGCCGTAATAAATTTGTAATAGTTTTTCTCGAAAATTCGTTTAAAAATATCTACATATGAGTTGTGCAGTAAAAATAATATAACATTATGATAAAACCAAATTTTAAGTATTGTTCGTTTATGTGGTTCCTGTCTACACGTGAATTGTGAGAAAAACTTCAGAAACTTTAAAATAAATCAATGAGAATAATTACCTAGTGTTAATTCTTATATATCGATAAGTTTATATAACAGAATGTCTGCACTGACTGTCAATATATCAACGTATTCTAGTCAACATGTTGGTGATCGTATTTAAACTAAAACATAAAATGTATCCTGAGATTTTTTATATAGCAAATTGGTGTTCATCAATGCAACTTGCGGAGTATAGTCAAATTTGGGGTTTGATTTTTTTAAAAATGCAAAAAAATTAACATTACAATAATTAATTAAATAATTAGTATCAAAAATAAAAGTCAGCTGAACGTGTTAGTATGTAAATTTGTGAAAATATGTAAAAAAATTTCAATTATTAGCAAATTTTTCAATATAAGCGAGCAATTCTATAATATATTCTGCTCTTGAGAGTGGTGCTTATTACAAAGCAATTGAAAAAAAATGTAGGTATTATTAAAAATTTCCCTCCGTGTACAAAATAAGCACCATAAAGTGCCAAATATTCGCATAAATAATTTTAGTTGAAAAACTCAACATGAATTTAAAATTTAATTTTGTGATTATATGTGAGGTTTGATGATTTTTTCATACTAATTTTCTTTAATTCTTATTACCCATAAAAATAAAGTAGAAGGTGCATTAATTAATTAAAAACCAAATTCTTTTATTATTTTAAATCTTAAAACATTTTGTACCTATGCACTCCTGCACAATTTCTATAAATCATTTGATTTTGTGTTGGTTTTATATGTAATTCGTGATGTAATTTTTACGATGGACATAAAGTTTTTTTTTTGTAAGTTGGGCGGAAGTTATTATCTTGTTAGAAAATTAAAATTGGTTTAACTGTAATTATATTATTATTTTATAGCATTTATTATTTTATAGAAAAATGTTACTTTAAGAAATAAGGAAATTATACATTTTTTTTTTATTACAATTAATTAAAGAAAACAAAAAGGGAAGAGAAGCTGTTTTAAAACCCCATTAGAGTTGCTATATGAAAATTTACATTAAACGAATTACTAACGAGAATCATCGCGATTTTATTAATATGTACAGGTAAACTGAATTTATACCGTTACAAAATACTAAAGTATAATAGAACATTAGTCAATTAAAAAAAAAGAACCTTGTCATTACACACAACATTCATGTATTTTAGCATATAAAAATTTTATGAACATTTTTTTCTATTTCAATAAAATAAATTAATTTGAATGAAAACTTCTGAAATTTATAACAGAACTATGGGAAATAAAAATTTAATAAAATTAAATTTCACTAATTTTTATTAAATTATGTTGATAATTTTACAAATTGCCTCAATTTAAATATATTTAAGGAAATTCAATTATTTCAAACATAATTTATTTTATGAATTAAGCAATTTCTAGTATCCTTACTGTATTAATTGTATTATTTAAATAATATCAGGTAAAGTGTATGTGATTGTAGATACACACATCTTATTATAGTGAAAACCGTAATTGAATTACGGGAAAATAATTCCATATGAAAATATAATTTTGTGGCAACATTAAAGCTACATTAGTGATTGAAATTTTAAAATTGTTTTTAAAATATTTCTTCATTAATAATATACATACAGTGTGCTTGGGACTGGATGGTATTCCTGAAGCAGGATGATAGAATCACTTCAGACGAACAAAAACCACCTAGTAACATTTTATTTTTTGGACCCTTCGTCTTGAGTTAAGAGGCCTCAAAAAGTCTTTACAACCACTGCCATACCGTTAGAAGGAGAATTTAATTTGGTTTGATATGAAGTTGGCTTTACCTGTCGTATTTCCTGAGTTATAAATAAAAATGTAAAAATTTGACTGTTCTTGGATATTCCAGCTTGCTACGGGAATACCACTAAGTCCCGGACATCCATATATCATATAGAAAATAAATTACTATATCCGCCAAATTTTTTCCCACAGAAATAAAAATTGAAGATTGGTTACTTACGTTAATCACTGAACTAATTCCAGTACTAATTACCGTACTAGCAGCTTATATTAAAAGTCATTTAAAATTTCTATTTGAACACACTAAACCGTTATTTTTTTTCCATTACACATTAATAAAAAAGCTATACGAAGTTTAATTGACATGCAAAAATATGTAGAACTGATAGGTCTAGCACATCATGTAAGTAAACTTTCATTTTATGACTTCCCGCATTGGATTTGGATTCGTAGTGGTTAATTGTACGTAATTATAAGTATCTAGTGGTAATGATAGAAAAAAATATGCAGAAGAGTTCCACATAAACTAAAAAAAATCTGTACTTTAGTATTTTTCACTCCATAATAACACATGTCATTCAAATTTGAGGTAACACATTTAATAAAAATATCATGCCAATTCAAACAGTTTAAAATAAAGCAACGAAAAAGTAGTAGAAATGCAGTAAAAATACGTATCGTATGATCAAGTGTTAGATTTAGCAATTAAAATGCAATATATTATTATAAAGCGTATTCAGTAACTCCTAACTCCTATAAGTAATTCGAATTGTAATCGAATGACTTACTCTATTTTTAAAAATTAAGAGTAAAATGTACAATACAAATCAATTTTGTATTTAGTCTGACTTCCAAATCTAACGATATTGCGTTAGATGTATTTTTATTGCTGTTTACTCGTAGAATACGTAATAATTTATTACAAAGAGTACGCTTTACACTCTTTTAAATTAACTAAAACAATTTAAATAAAGTAATGCTCTTTCAGCGATAAGTGGACAACACATTTCAGAGGCGTGATCTCAGCTTTAATCGTTTCACTCTTCTTTTATTATACACTTGTTACAAGTACTTGAAAAAAGTGTTTCCGAAATTGAAATTCTATATAAATTAATTAAAAATTTAAATGCTATAATAGATGAAAAAATTTGGTATCATTTTGCCCAAAAACATTGGGATGATTCAATATTTACAATTGCAAATTTTTGGTTTATCAGTGAAAAATTTCAATGTTGAGAACGTTAACCTGCAAAATACGAAAATTTTTTCGTTCAAAATTAAAATTTCTTGCTTAATTTAAATACTATTGAATAGTAGATAATCGCAATATAATAAATTTTAGTGGAATATTTTAAAATGAAAGTTTGTTTTTTATATGTGCGCGATAAATTTTACATGGTGTTCTGAAAATCAATATGTAATTAAAATTTAATTAAGGTAAAATATTTATTTTTTTTTTTGTATTTTGAAATACAAAAGCATTGAAATATTTTCTTTTCACTTCTGGCTGAATATTCACAATTAACATTAAAAGAACAATAAATACAAATAAATTTTTGTAAAAGAATTAAAAATTTAAAGCGTTATTAAGATCAAAAAAGTGCCACAAAAAAAAAGTTTTGTGTTTTTGGAATTTTAAAAAAATTTTTTGAAAAAAGAAACTTTAATCTCTTTGAAATTATTATTGTGAATAGTTCTTTAGTCTTTTTTTGAGAAAAAGAGAAATATTTTTTTAACTATTAATTAAGATAAAATTTAGACAAAGTTGAGTTTTTGTGAATGAACAACACAACATTTCTTTTGTCAAATAAGAGTAGAAACACTTTCACTTGACTGTTATTTAAAGTAAAAGTGTTTTTTGTTTTTCTTCTATATTTCCTATTTCGAAGAAAGTGTTTTTTGTTTTGCCCAAAAAAAAAAAAAAAGGAATTTTTGCAAAAATTTCATTGAAAGCGCATAATTTTAAAAACAAATTTGCTTTTCAAGTACACGTGTAAATCATAAATTTTATTTTCAAATTTCCAAATATTTTATGATTTCTGTGTGAACCAAGAAGAATCAATTGTTTATTTTAGCTTAAAAAAATATGAGACAAAGGTAAAAGTAATAATTTTCAAAATAAATTTTCTTTTTCATAAGGAGCATCCTTTATTCATTTATACATGTGCATAAAATCGAATTTGAAAGAAGAATTTCATAAACACCTGCGATATATTTAACAAAGCATTATTTTGATTATACAGGGTTATTGGTCTCTAATTGCGCTGCTATATTCCATTAAATATAATAGACCGTCGCGAGTGTATATAAAAATTTTTTTTAATCATGTGATTTCAAAATATGAAAATATTGTAGAAAATGTTGGTGTTCATAAGAAAACTTTTGTTTTTGAGCATTCCAAATCATTTGTCTATCCGAACTGATATTAGAATTGGATGTACTTAAAATTTGAAATATAGTAAAAAAAATTTGATGTAATCAGCATATAACTTACCGCTGATGCGTCTTCGACACTAATAAGCTTTTAATTAACATACCTAGTAAAATGTGAATTAGGCTCACAGTAGAGTTTCATTTTGTGCTGTCCGAATTGTACGAAAAAATCGTCAGCAACTTCTGGTAACAACCACCAAATATCAAATTTCAAGAGATTCCATTAGTCCGTTCCGTAGATATGGTAAAAATTTTAATATAGGCCCCCAGATTGGTTTCCGAGCCTTGATCTTTCCAAAAATAGATTCATACTTTTAACACCCCGAATTTAAATATTAAATTGCAAGAAAATTCGTTGATTATTTCTCTTTATATAAGCAAAAATGTAAAATTGGCACGCAAAAAGGTCTAGTTCTTGAGGTCTGATAAAAGTAAATCAATCCGAGCCATAGCCAGAATAAACTCAAACATAAAATTCCATCAAAGTCGATTCAGCCGAACTTGAGATACACGAGTTCACGCACAGATCGACAGACCGACATCTCTCTGAAAATAGTTTATTTATTCTTCCCTATTATGGAGAAGTGCGTTTCCATCGAAAACTCGACATCCAAAATTTGCTGCCATCACATAACCTATCTTATTGTATACACAATGCGGTTGGTAAAAATAATCGAATTTGCAATTTAGCATGTGTAACTCAAAAACTATATTGAGTTGTAAAAATTTGTCCTCATGCAAAAGTTTTACTTACTCATGAAGGTCTACACATAATGGTGTATAACAGTGCATTTAGAAATCTGGTACCCTGTATTTATATTATGTACGTAGATATCGTGCTGTCTAAAAAGATATTTCATTAGCAATTTAAAGCAATTTTGAATATGATTTTTTTTTAACTTTTTGTTCTTTATCCGGTTTATAGTATGTATATCATCACAAGCGAGCTGCATAAATTGTGCATAATGTTAAATACTATTAATGTCATAGGGTTTATACTTTATAATAATTGGCCTTCTTCTATCGTTTTTCACATAATTAAAGTGTGGTATTGATTTCTACAGAGATAAACTCTTTTATGTGCAGTTTCAGTTGATATGCATATGCAATAAGTGTAAAGTTTATGTAAAAACACAATAGTTTAAAATTATCTTATTATATATTTGGGGACTTCATGTAATTTGTATTATGGTGTTAGACTTTAGATAGTTTTAGATATCAAACTGTCCTTAATCTGTGTGTAATCTAAATCAATTTAAACAAATAACAAACATATACAGTTTAAATATGTGAAAAAGTTTTAGAAATTATTAAACTGCGTTCTTTTTTTTCAAACCTTTCCTTTATTTTACAACCTCGTCACCTAAACCGTTTCTTATTACATATAATCTTCCAAAAGACACTTAGAGGACTACCGACTTTAATGTTCAAAAAGGAGAGCCCTTAACGCAAAACGCTCGACGAAAATTTCATACCAATTCGTTCAATCAAATTCCATTTTACTTTATTGCAACTTAACTCATTAGGTTTTCAATGCCAGTTCCACACCATATCAGAAGACATTGAAACTTAGTTCAGTGCTCTGATGGCCGACTATTTTTTCCTCTCCCCTCTGTTTGTGTGAGTCATAATAATGGTAAATCAGACAGTAACAGAAGTCCTCTTGATACTTCGTTAGATCCGTTTGTTTTTGGTAGTCAACAAATTAATGAAAAATATTCTAAGAGATGGACTAATGGTGTTGTTCCTATTTCTAAGGACCTCGTGTTGTTCCTACTCCTTAGTATTCAAAAATTTTTTATAGATTATTTTTTTTATAGCAATTAGATGGCGTTCCATATTTTTTATCACACAATATCGACGAATGATTTCACATAAACTTTCAACAAAATTTAAATTAAATCAAAATAATAACCTGAATGTATCTGTTCCCCACATAAATATGTCATCAATCGACGTATAACATACATGCATACAAATATTCTTTATAACCTACTCATATTATTTTGAAAGTATGCACAAGTACCAATAGAAATGGCTTTACACAATATTATCAAAAATGACAAACAATTAAATTATCAAATTTTTATTTGACACAATTTAAAATATAAGATTAAAGTGCTGCGAATAAATTCTGTTGCGTTACTAAACCATTATGTTTTCTTTGATGATTTCGTATATTACGGTACGTACCTACGTCGTTTAATTCTTGCGTACACAAAATATACAATGTAATGTCTTTTAAAATTTTCTTTCGCGCTATAATCACATATTATTCAAGATAAATCAAGTCCGTTATTTTGACAAAAAAGTTAAAATTTTTTTTTTTTTTAAGATTCTATTAAAAATGTTTAAATCTTAAAAATTAAATCTTATCTGAAAACCAATTAAAAATAAAGAAATGCCACAATACACAAAAAGAAAACCTAACATAACCTAAATATTACAACTTTTATTGATTTACTGTTTGAAAAAAAAAAACAAAATCTACACACACACAATGCGTATTTCATTAATGGAAGGGTTTTTTTTTTGTTTACAAACCACACGAACATGAACAATGTCAATGACAATGAAAAACAAAAATACAAAAAAAAAAAATCAACTTAAAAACGCACAAATAATTAAAAGGTTCAACAAAATAACAAAAACCTAAGAGAAAATCTCATTCACTTTTGAAGATTACATCAAAATGCAACTTGATGACTTTTCAAAGAATTTTCTGACTTTTTATTTATGACACAATAATTGTTTGTCAAAAAAAAAAAAAACAAATAATTTAATAAAAATGAAGAAAAAACGTGACAGTTACAAGCTGTCCAACTTTCTTAAGAATGCGTTTTGAAAAATACAAAAAAAATATCTAGCGATTAAGAGTATAGAATCGATTAAAATGAATCCATTCATTTATAATCTTTAAAATCGTATCAAATGACTTAATTTTTTTATTTTTTGTGTTATTGTACTCATCATGCTATGAAAAACACGGAACAAACAAACTTTTATAGTGATAAAGTGATTTTATTTTTTCAAGTTTTTTTTTGTTTTTATATGTGCTTTCATATGAAGGTAAAGAATGCATAGACATATTACATGTGAGTGTGGACTCTGGCATGTGTATACAATTTGTTTATTATAAATTTGTCGTTTTTTGCTTTTTAAAATAAATTTTATTGTACCTACTCCAATTTTTTTTTTTTTTTTTGAATGAATTTAGGCGAATTATGTCAATTACATTTTTATTTAATTGCAGTAAAGGGTTAATTGAATTGTTTTTGTTAATATTTTGTTTTCATCTATGGTATTTTTTTCATACTCCGTGAAAGTGTTGTACATTTTATTTCAATTTTATATGTCATTTTTGTAAGTGATAATTTAAGTAATAATAATTATGTCGACTTTGACGTTATGTGCTATGCAAAACTATTTAATGTTATGCGACAGAAAAAAAATTGACACATACTTGACACAAAACTGCACAAATTAAAATTCAAGGAAATTGTTTTTACTTATGAAAGTTATTTGAGATATAATATTGAAAATCAAACTACATACACTTCTATATACGATGAATGTTATATATTTGAATGATAAATTACATTAATGATACCGGATCAAATGATAGTGACATGGCCTTATGATAATATAGAAAAGAAAGTTGATCAAATTGAAGTTTTTAGTATTTTTGTACATGTAAGACAAGTAACAAAATATTTAACTACAATAATATTTTCTTTATCTTAAATCAGATGAAAATGCCGGTTTAAAATATATGGCTGTAAATTTTCTCTCGATACTTTTCCACTTCCACTGTATACATGTACACCTGCCCAACGTTGGTAATAGAGGTAATTCACGATTTGTCGCTGGTGCATTTGGTTAGGTCTGCAGACGGTGAGACTGTCATTGGGCTCTAGGCAAAATAATGAACGCTCGTGTGGAATGCATAATAGATATTTAAGGTTTCAATGTATCATCACCTCAATTTGCAATCTATAATCTACAAGTGGGAAATCATCGGAACGAGTTTAGTTTATTGGAAAGCGTTCTCAGTTTTTCGTCTGTTATGACGAGATGAGTGAGTAATTTCGATTGAAACAGTTTATTAAAAAACTTCTAAATAAATTGATATTTAAAATTTTTAAATTTTAGCATTGATTTTTTGTAATTTAGGTCGCATACTTTCACTTTTATATTTATTTTTAATATAGCCTTAATATTGTAATATAATTTTTTATTTATTTCAATAACATTAATAAATATTGCGCTCTCAATTATTATATTTAACATAATTATTAACATAACATGCTTAACTCGAAGAAACGATTATGTCCACAAGGTCGCATAAATTACTTACTCCGTTTGTGCCACCAAAAAGTAATGGACTCTAATATTAACAATAATAACATGTCATCTAGGTATTATATATTTTCGACTGCGTCAAATTCTGAAGCGATTTAGTAATGTCCGTATGGCTTTCTGTCGGTTCGCTCAAGTAATAACTGATCTATGCCATACATTAGAATCCTTTTTTTAGTTTCCGTAATCTATATTGAGTCTATAATACTCTGGTTGACATGACCAACTCAGCTTGTTCTCGCTTTGAATTAGGATTTTAATTTTGCTAACAAGTGAAACAAAACATTACAAGAAAGAACGAATAGAAGGAGTGAATTTAAATATTACTTTTGGCACCATTTGATGAATTTTTAGAGAAATTCATTAAAGCATTTGAATTTTTATTGAACGCTTTTAAATAAACTTTATATATTTTTTTATTATTTAAGAGATTAACATAAAATTAAAAAATATAAAGTTGAAGGGAAAAAGATCGTTAACCCATTTAATTTAATTAAAAAATTTTATATTGAAAACATTATAAACGTCGGAGTTGTAAAAATCCCTATGGATAACTTAATTACCTTTTTCATAAAATTTTTTTATTGAAAAACAAGAAAGAAAAGCAAATTAAATTTACTGTATAAAAATTGCAAATATGAAATTAGGAGGAATAACAAGAAGGAGGACATACGATAGGAGGAGGTTGTGTGATGGCACCAAATTTTGGTTGTGGAGTTTTATGTGGAAACACATTTCTCTATATAGTAGGGAAGCATAAACAAAGTATTTTTAGAGAGATGTCGGTATGTTGGTCTGTCGATCTGTCTGTCTGTGTGCGCACCCATGTATCTCAAATTCCGCTAAATCGATTTTTATGGAAATTTTGTATGTAAGTTTATTTCAGCTATGTCGAGGATTGATCATAATATAAAGAGAAATAATCCACTGATTTCCTTGAAATTTAATATTTGAATTCAGGGTGTGAGAAAAATTAAAATATTTCGGAAAGATAAGGACTCACAAACCGAACTAAGTGACGATTTTCTAACTGGGATGGCGCAAAACGAAACTCTACTAAGAGCTAAGCTTGCATTTTTCAAAGTATGTTAACTAAAAGCATACTAGTATCCTTAAAATTGAAAAGAATTGTTTAAAACACATTTTAACAATCTCTTGTAACATTTTCAGTAAACTAGACAATAGCCTTTGCGGTCGGCCATATGTTGACCACATCACATTTTTTTCTCGTAATGTTCGCACCGTAAAATTTTGTGATCTATGAAGATTACAAATTGAACAACAATTCCATTTGAAATCTAACAATAAGGATTAAAATGATATTAACACACTTTTTGAGCCCCCCAAGCATAATTTTTATTTTCTCATTATTTTCTTATGTTGGATTCATAAAATTAATTATTTATGTAACTTGATGTAAATATTTATGTAGAAACATGTGAAAAAAACTTAATTTTTGAGCAGGATATTATTTCAAGTGTTTTGGAATTAAATTAAACAGAATTTGCACAATTTGTGGCGTTAACAATATTGAAAGAGCTTGAAAAAACTAAGATTTAACACCGATTCTTTCAGTAGCAGGAATAAATTGGTTTTTAGAATAAATTGGCAGAACTTTTGCAACTTTGAGTTTTTGATTTTATTTTTAGATTTTCACAATTCCACTGTGTTTTTGTGTTTGTTCAAGAGTATATTAACTTTGGTAAGGAGTTTGTAACCACTTGAATGAGTCGTCTCCGGTATGACCATGTATATATATTCTTTTTCAACGTAAAATTCTGCGATTAAGATAAGTCCGCGCCTTTTTCAATTATAGTCCGATCGCACGATAATTGAAAAACGAATAAAGCAAACACGATCAAACTTTTACAAAGTGTTCCTTTTCTGCCAAGAAAGAACTCTATTGTAATTGAACGTCTGTTCCTATTATAATGACATTGTATAACAATTGTCAAATTAATTCTCTTTCTCACATATGTGACATTTTTAGTTGAGCGAGTATCTGTCAATTTTCTGGGATTATTGCAATTTTATAAATTAATTCTCATTCTGCAAAAAACGTTCCTATTCTGCTAAATAAATCAAGAATAGCAATTTTAAATAATTTATTTGTATTTTAAAAAATTTCAACTTATTTGAATGCTAAAATCCTCTCATTTTAACCCTAGTTGTGAATTCTAAACTAATATTTAATTCTGATTTTGATTTCAAAAAATTTAAAGAAATCAATCTAATCACCCACTATTGTTTGTAAATTTTTAGTATCATATTCATGAATTTTGTAAAATAATATAAAAAATTTTATTAGTTATTCGATTTTTATTATATTATAAATTAAAATTTAATAAACAATTCATTTGAGTGAAAACCAATTTGAGAGCGTGTTGTTAACCTCATTTTTTTATTCGAAGGAAATAATATTTTTGACCCAATGTTAGTAACAAATCCTAATTTTATGAATGAAAATTGTAATAATTCTAAAGCAAAAATTCGATTTTTTTAAGAATAGTTCTTATAGCGACGTTTACATATTATTCATCCGTTACCATTATGAGTATAACAGTTTAATTAAAAAGAAAACACAAAATATTCTTTAAAACTTTAAACCGCGAATCTCAAATAATAAAGGTAACCATACTGTATATTGATTATTATTTTTATTTTTTAAAATAAATTTCTTACGGAAACCATAAAATTTGATTAATATGCCACGTTTTAATTTATTTAAAAAGAAAATATTCTTATTTCAGAATTTCAAAAAATTCGCTTCTGATTTAATATTTATAAACCTTTCACTCAAAGAAATTCCTAAAGAAATAAAATAACAAACAAAAAATTCCTTTTTATGTGAAAATTAGATGTGCAAAATATGACACAAGATCGATTTATTCAATCGCAGAAAAATATATATGAATACGAATTTTGCAGTTATAATAACCAAAATCTATACAAGTTTAGGTGATAACTGTAAGTGTAAGACCTCTTTTTAAATATTGTCGATATCTCATCTTTTCATTTAGTTGTTCTTTAATTTTTTCTTTTTTGTTTTTTGGTATATAGCCACAGGCCAGCTTACAGGAAAAATGAAAAATTAGGTGACTGGATCGTGATTGAAATCTCATTTTAAAATTTTATTTACAAAAGGACGTATATAAGTGTGTATATAGGAATTAATATAATATTGACAACTATAGGAATGCTATTGTTTTCATAGGAAAATGTTACGACACTTAAAACTGTAAATATTTTCAAGTACACATGAGTAAATATGAGAATTTCTTTATATTTTTATTATTAATTAAATATAATTTAGTATAATGAAATTTACAGTTCTAAGATGTAGCAAATTTTGTAGAATCTAATGATATTAAAGGAACTGAGGAGAAGCAATCATAAATGCAGATGGGCAACAAAATCGACACCCTAATTTGGCATTCGAATTGAACCAAATCAAAGTAAGGAGAGTTACTTATTGAAATTTTGTTGTGCTGTCATCATTTTGATGCTTTTACCATACTGTCAACTAAGCAGTGTGGTAAAAGTGAGTAAAATTGCACTAACACGAAGCAAATTATAGCGGTATCTATACAACATGTATTAACTGCAACTGTAATAACTGGAACAATCAAAACATTGTAAACATAATTTTAGAGAGGGTATGGATAACTGGAATCCAATAGCGAAATAAAGTGACAGTGTTACACAGCAAGAAGAAACTAAAATATTTGGACGGTTCAGCGGGAGACACAAATAATATAAATACTCCGTAGAGTCAAAGAAGAAGAAAAAGTTTATAAAATTGCATAGTCAAACACAGAGTGGTAATGCATTGAGTATTAGAAATAACTGCGGTCTTGGATTGCAGGGTGCGTTGTAATAACTTATGTAAGTACGAGTTCAGTACGCCTAATAAAAGTAATTCTTTTCATAAAAACAATTTCTTAAGAACATTTCTTGAACACTTCACCATCATAAAATTTATTATACCTAACATCGTTCAAAATAAACTAAATTAAAAAATAAAAAGGAAAAATTAATGACCCCAATCATTATCATCGTTATCATCATAAGTACATATACATACATTTAATATTAAAACGGAACCCTGCAGAGTACAAATTCATGAATGATATTTTAGTATTTTACATTTTATTCGCACACACACGTACATACAAGTACATGTTTAATACAATTTGTATTTGTTCACTTACTCACATAATATGCTCAGCTGATGTAAAAATTGTGGTTGCTTCATTATTGTAACTGGGATATATGAAATTGCGCGATGTATTACCACCGCGAAAATTATTTTTTTTTCTCTGTTTTCTGTAAATTTTCCTGTTTTTTTTCATTTTAATGAATATGATTGCAATCTATAGTCACGTGTTTACATATGTTTTACGAATATAAGTTATGATGATTGAACGTTTCTTATATTCGAATTAAATAATGAATTTAAAGGTTAGGCCAAAAAAATTTTTTTTTATATATGGGTCTATAGGGCTTAAAAATGAAATATGAGCTAAATAATGGCAAAATAATAATCACAAAAAAAAATAAAAGTAGGAATCAATAATTTAATTTTTCATTTATTTTATATATACGGTATACAGCTAGGTGATGGCATAGAAAATACCCTGCCGAGCATTAATGGTAGATTATTCAATTTCTTAATCAAAAAAATATTATTTAAGTTAAAGCTTCCTGCTAGATAGTTTTTTATTTTTAACATTTTTATGTATATTACATGCAGGAATTAAAATGTTTACCGTATACATATAAAAATTAATGGCTTAATTATATTTTAGAAAAATTTCAATTTTAAAAATAGTTTGTATCTGAATCAATACAATGAACGTATGTACGGTTATTTTTAGTTACTATTCAACTGGTTTTGAATTATTGTGTACATAAAATAATATTTTTGTATATAATTAAAGAAGCTTTTGGCATTTATCAATTCATTTGTCAAAAATTATAAGCAACATGTTGTAATATTTTGACTGATTGAGATTGGTTTGCAGAAGACAAGTCAAGCACTGGAATTAATTACAATTAAAACGTGTACGATTAATATTGAAATGCCATAAAAATTTACAATTTAAGACAACTTACAATAATAAAGAAGTTGGTAAATTTCTAAAAAAACGTTTTAGAAGATTGTTCTGTTCTTTACAGATGTTGTCATAATGAACGGGTCATTTCTATCGAGTTTGGCTTGAGTCGGTTTTTTTTGGCATGCATGGGTATGTACTTTGTGTACCATACAGATACTTTGTGTAATCATACAGTTTACTGTTTTATGTTCCGGCTGTTTATTTGTTTTAAATAATACATATCTTATGATAGTGTTTGTTACAATAAATTCAAATATCAGTAAATATCATAGTTATTTATTTTTACCGACCGCTCTGTATAAAATAGGCGAAAAATATATTGTGACGACACCACATTTCGGCAGAAGTAGACTTCTATATGGTAGAGAATCATAAATAAACGGTTTTTAGCTAGATAACGGTCTGTCAGTTTGTTTAGGAAACTAAAATTTATGAAACATAAAATTTATATTTGAGTTTATTTTGACTATGTTCGAGATTTATTAATTATTATTTATCAATTTAAAGGATATATTCATGAGGCGATTGCGGGCGCTCTGAGGCGTAGGGACGTGAATGATGGCACCTCTCTATGGATGTCCAATATGTTGGCTACGAGACTAGCAGAGACTACTTTGGGGCAGAGCACTCTAAGAATGCGCGTGGCCAGGATGCCCACAGGGTGGGGTTCTGTCCCCGCTAATGTGGAGTTTGGTGGTGGATGAACTCCTTGATGAGCTGCTTCGTCAGGGAATTGGTGTCCAGGCTTATTCCGATGATATAGTCATCATCGCTAGAGGTAAGTTTGAGGGAACTCTTTGTGATATAGTTCAATGGGAATTACGGGTGGCCCGTGCCTGGTGCGATACTGTGGGCCTCAGGCTTAACCCTAACAAGACAGCCCTGGTGCCTTTCACTAAGAGAAGGAAGCTGGAGCATCTGCGCACAATATACGTGTGCGGAGCGGCTGTAGAGAGAAAATCAAATACTTAGGAGTGGTGTTTGATTCCAAGCTTCTTTGCAAACCCTAAGTGCCCGGTCGTGGGGCTGCTCCCCGTCTGTCATGTGGTGGATGTATACCATGATGGTCGTGCCGTTCCTAACTTATGGAGCAGTGGTACGGCTAGAAGGAACCTGGAACGATTGCAGAGACTCGCACGCGTCTGCATCACAGGGGTTATGAGAACTTGTCCAACGGCGACAATGGAGGTGATTTTGGGACTAATCCCCTTGCACCTTGTTGTAGAGATTGCAGAGAAGGCTGCCATTTTCAGGTTGGGGAGAAATGGAGCCGGAATAATCGGTGTGAGAGATCGGGGTCGTCTTTTCGAGGAGGTTCCGCTCCTATCGATGCCTAGGGAGAAAAATTTTGCCTCGTTGCTGAGTAACAGAAGATGCTGGGAGCGTGACTTTTCGGGGCTCCGAGTTGGAACGCACGTTATAAGATGGTACGCAGATGGGTCAAAGACCAGTATTGGGACGGGTGCGATGGTATTTCGGTCAAGGACCAAATTCTCCGAACCTACGGGAACTTTTCCGAGTGTGTTTCGGGCTGAGTTGCACGCCATTGAAATGTGCGTGCGGTTCAGCCTAGAAAGGGGGTATCGGGGACAAGAAATAATGATTATGTCGGATAGCCGGGGTGCGATCGGAGCGCGCTGAACTCGTTTTTAGTGTCCTACGCGACAGTATGGGACTGTCTTGAGAAGCTCAATGAGTTAGGCAGATGCAACCGGATCACACTGTGTTGGGTGCCGGGCCATGTGGAAGGGGCCAAACACATGCCCCGCACTCATATGGGGGCGCACAATAGATCCTATACGGGGTCGCGGTGTATTGTTGCCCCCGTTATACAAATCTACAAATCCACAAAAGATATATTAGGTCTCGGGATCAGATGTACTCGTACTGATCGATTCTCTAAATTTCTGATCATTTCAACATTGAAGATTAACATAAAGTTTTAAGTATAAGCTTTATCTGTGAAAGCACAGATTAAAAAATGTAGATCTCTACAAAAATTTTTAGGTAATTTGTCATCTGTGAAAGGGTCAGGAGCCTTACCATGCAATTCAATTTCCGTATTCGAAAAAAATGTAAGGAAGCGCACCCATCACCTTGTCTGACACTATACCTTCAGCAAATACAAAAATTGTTTCACGAGAATCGAATTACATAATAACGTCCCAGGATATATTTAGTGTTTTATGAAAAAGCATTGTTTGTAAATCACTCTCAAGCTCTTAAGTTACTGACCAATAATCTAATAAATATTTTAAACTGCATTATCTAAATTTCATTCATGATTTGATGTCTTACTTCCTTATACATAATCATCATTTCTGAATAATATTGGATATTATAAATTCTGATTCTTCTGGTTATATCCATAAGTTTAATTTAATATTTCTACAAACGCCATTTTAATTCACACATAATATTAATTTTTAATTTAATGCAGTGCATATGTTCATAATTATTATGGTATGGCAAGTTCCACTATATGTGTACTATTTTGAAGTGTTGAAAATTTTTTTTTAGGATTTTATTACTGCAAGCATGAAATCACATTCAATATAATATTTTTAAATATATTTTTGTAAAAAACCAGTAAAAAATTTCGCTATTATTTATATAATAATGCTGTATTAGGTGTTAGAGTTATCGCCTTGCAATCGAATCGAAATTTATGTTTGCATCAATTATATCAATTACATTTTACATATACACAAAGACTGCGTGGTTACACACTAGAATAAAAATAAGCGAATATTTGTAAATCAGGTGTTTCAATGCAGCGCTTTCTATTATTAATTTTTTATCAATGGGTATATAAAGGTGTTCAACGTTAGGTCATACAGAATAAAATTATTATATTGTAAATATTCTAAATTATATTTGAAAAATTAATCGTAATCAATTTCTATAGTTTAAGATAATAAAAAATGAATTGAGATAATGAAAAATTGAGAGTACACTCGCCAGCTATATGCATAAAATCATAAAAAAAGAACTAGTTTAGAGAAAAATAAAAAAAAAATTCTAATTTTTATAGCGAATAATAATTTTGATTATTACGAGTATCACGTTTTTTTTTTTACTTCATTTTCTTGCGCTAAAATTTTTCGCAAAATTTCATTACAAGTTTATTTTAAGATTCAAATAAATTTTTTGCCAAAGCCATATTTGTAATATTTCTTTTCACATGCATTTATTAAGATTTTATAGTATTTACAGGAATTAAAACGAAGATGAGTTGACCGGATAATTTTGTATTACAGGTACTTACTCCTGCAAACAAAAAATCTAAGTGCTTCTATGAAAATTCTATGATATTTCAATCATTCGACTTAAATTCTGGAAATTCGCCAAAACCCGATAAGCCATTTTTTGACCAACTTTAGCTAGTGATAAAAATTAAATGCTAAAGAGTTAATCATTGCTTTATCAGCACTACATGAGCAAATTAAGGTTTAAAAATATTAAAAGTTGTTGAAGCCATAACCAGTTAATCCTAACTAATCAATTTTACGAAGTTGCGGAACCCGATATTTATTCTTATCGGGATTTCCAAATTTCCTGATATCGGGTCTTGGCTAATTTTCTTAGAATTTCAAGGGTGATGTCCCGCCATTCACAAACTAAATGTGCTAATAGACCATAGATAAATAAATCTATTAAAAGTATATTTGAAGATAATTCTACTCGATCAATGACGCAATCATAATATGATAATTCTCCTTTAACTTTCAAAATTTCGGCCTTCTACAAATTTTCGAGAGTATAGAATATTTTCTATAAAATTCTACATTCCATTTCCAATCTTATTAAAGCTGAAACTTATTATTATTGCAAGGTACTTATTATTGTAAGGTACAAATATTACTTATTATTGCAAGGTACAAATTAAATAACAACTCGTCGACATTGTGGAAGAGTCACGAAACTGCTTTTTTGAGAATTTTGAGTTATATGTACAGAAAAACTCAGAATTTTCTGAACTCCTTATAAGTTGTACAAGTATCGGCAAATTGATTTTCAAATGCGTTTTTCTCGAAACTCGAAAAAACCAGTTTTGTGACTCTTTCATAATACCGACGAAATAATTTCAAATTAAAACTTACTATCGAGAAAATTACGGCAAGTAGTAATTCGAATTTTTATTTTCATTTTGGATTTTATGATATTTTCGGCTAACTAAAGATTCACTATTTGGATAATTTTTCTAATACATTGATCATATTTTTTTTTATTTTTTTTTTTTGAATTTGTGAATCTAACGCAACACATGATCATACTAGTTTAAAAAAAAATACTGGCTGATTTTCATGTTTGTTTTGATTAAGAAAATCTTCCTTCAGGTTTTGAATTGATCTTAAACTAATTTTTCTCATCCATAAAAAGAAAAACAAAAATTAAAATGAAATTTTACGATGAAACTGTAAAAAATGGACAAACTGATTCTTTATTTTTCATTTTTAGTTTTTTACTAGAAAATTATAATTTATCATAATTTTATGCGAAAACTATTTTGAACTTATTTCTTAATTTATATACCTTGCCATATGATATTGAAATTTCAAACATAATTTGGGGGGGGTCTTATTTAATAATCACTGCTCTATAGCACGGAAGCGCAAATACTCTATTTTCAGAGTCATAACTGTTTACGCATATCTCAAGTTCGGCTGAAGCGATTTTAATTAAAATCAATACATACTGATCTGAGTTTACTTTGATTATGTGATGAATCATGTTTTCGGGTATATGAAGGCTCAACAATTTGGCGTTTTCTTTGGATCACTTTGGGAATAATGGATTTTTACTACAGCCGGAATTTACATTTTTTCCTATATGCTTAATATGGAGAAATAATCAACAGAATTATGTTTGGTGAAACAATGAACTATATGCAAAAATGCTGCATATTTTTCTGATATTCTGAATATTATTCTGAATATAGCCAAAACAAACTTCTATCTGAATATTTAAAATTATTGCTCTTTTTTGGTAACTTGACCCTTCTTGACTGTTTTATACGTAAAATTAATTTTAATATGAAATATTCGATTTACAAATCGTTGCAATGTAGATGATTTTTCATACATGTAGATAACGATAAACATTTCCCAATAAATTTCTAATCCCAATAATAGTTTCGTGAAGTAAATATTATGAAAACACGAATATATAAAATGGTTATTTTTTTTATAGATTATTAAATTTGAATTTTAATTGATTTGAAAATACAATAAAGGAGTTATTATACATGAGTTATAACATTATTATTTTTGGTATAACAGAAATTTTAATAAAGACATTGAATTTTTAATGCCTATATATAAAAATTAATCCTATAAAAAGGAGGATTGCAATCAAAGATTAACTTCTTCACAGTTTGAATTTAAAAACACCTATATATGTATATGTATACATATTTTGCTAGTTACGAGTATATTCGCAATTTTGTATTTTCAATGGATTGATCGAAAGAAATGCAATAATCGACACCTAAACAAGTTCAACATTGTATTAAGAGCGCATTCCTTCTTTCAAATTGTTTAGAAAAATTAATTTATACTACGGGTATATAACAATTTTATTGATTTATTTTTATTATGTACGTATAAAACATTTTAATTTATGAGCTCGGTTTAATTTTAGATGCATCTATTTTTAGTGCTAAATTCTATTTTTAAGGTTATGTAAAAATAGATAAGGAAGTATGATGTTCTAGGAAATTTGATGTTGTGTGTTATTTAATAAAGTTTTGAGTAAGTATTAAGACATGTGTAAGTATGTCCGAAAATTTCAAATTATTTTATGTTATTGAATTTGTGTTATTACCTAATAAAATTATTATAATGTTGTAGATTAGATTAGTTAGAGGTGGTTATATAATTCCTCCATAGACTGACTTTATGCAGTAGGACTTAGAACAAAATTTTACTCCATATCACAAAACGTACTACAGTGTTAAGTATTTTACAAAATTTTTTTGTTAAATTCGAGCAAGTTGAGAATGAAGGATTGATTCTAGTATAGAACATTGCAGCCAGCCATGGTTCACTATAGCTCTCCCATATCCAAGACTATCACACAGAATATGTAAGACCATCTTCTTATCCCGGTAGAACCTATATAAAAGAGAGTCCGATTTACCCAATTTGTGCAGGTAATATTTCACAAGACAATGCCCTATGAAATAGGCAGTAATTGCCCGAATCTGTTTTCAATTCATCTTAAGCAGCCCGAAGGAGAATATTCTTGAGGACGATGGAAGGCAAAACGGGTCGAATGAAAGGGATTTCAAAACCGCAAATTCGTCAGCAATATTGTTGCCTCTATATCTGCTGTGAACCGGCAGCCACAGTTCAAAACATTCGTAGACGTGACCTAAGCCGAATGGTGGTCATTCTGATAATTTTTACTTTAATCAAAAAAATTTGCATAGGAATCGAATTGGACAAAATTTTATGCTTCAGAATGAACTTTTTTAAAAGTTTTTCAACTTTTTTTTTTACCTAATTATCTCCAACCTATGTTAACACAAGCTTATTTTTTCTTAAGAATTTTCAAAAATACTTTCATTTAATGCAATTTTTTTTTCTATCATTAAAAAATCAAGTAAATCAAGTACGATTATCAAAATCAATTTTAACCTTCATGTTATACTAATGACCTCAAAACGCCATATAGAAATAAATAGTACTTATACGTGCAATAAGTTCTTAATAAAATTATTTTCGTGTTAGAGTGTATATGTTGTGAACGAAACCATCAGTTTATTATTTATGCGACTATTAAGAACAAAAAAGATGAAAAAAACAATTTAACAAAAACCTAATTTCTTTACTAATTTTACTAAATTAGTTAAATGATGTCTTTACCTACCGCGATTATTCAAAAAATATGGATATAATTTTAAAAATTTAGTGGAAAGTTTTAAATAATAAAAACTCTTAGAGCTATTTTTATTTTAGCTAAGAGCAATAAAAATTTTTACAAATTTAGAAGAAAGTAAAACTTTCTTTACAATTTAAAAGAAAAAATTTTGGGTTTCTGTCATGGAAAACTGATACATTTAAGAACTTTCATACTACATACCTGTATTTTAATAGCATTTTAGTCCATATATTTTTGGTTATGATGTCAGATATTTCTCTGGTTCCTAAAATGGAGAATGTGTTTAAGAAAATTATAAAATTTTGTTAAAAATTGTGGTTTTTCTTTCGCTTTTTTTTTTTTAAATTAAAGATTAGGCTATCACTTATAGAAATACTTAAAATCAATTTGTTCAATTTGAAGCTTGCAATGCGTTTATCTTGTTAGATTTGGTTTTTTTTTTCAGAACAACATATCCCATAGGTTTTAAGAGATTAAAATCTGATGAAAAAGTGTTTAAGATTGAATGTCCGGGAGGACTAATTTCGCTTTCAATATTTGTATTGATATTTTTACTAATTTATTATTTTCCGCCACGTCATCGTATCTCAAATTTATAAGATAAGATTCGCCATCTTAATAGCGAATACTTAATAGATCTTTTCAATTTTATATTTGTAATAACTTTTCACTTATTTAGGAAATTATTTGAAAGCACTTTTGAGTAAATATTGTGAAAGGTGTCTGGATCGCCATTAGTTTGTGTCAGAAATGAACAAAATATACCTATCTGGAATGCGTAACAAAATATGGCACCAACATACAATTGTTATAATCCTTTTCTTTCCGTTTATTGCGTTCTCACTAATTTCACCTTAACACTAAAGCATATACATATTGAAAACTTTCTTTAAATGTCATTTAATGTACAAGAACTAAATACACAAAAATCGTTTTATATTGTCGAAATATTACTCTGTCATAAATCATTAAGAATTCAATTTTGCCTGTATCATTTGCATCTTTTGTTTTTATGAGATTAATGTTAAAATATATTTTGCAATTACATGACATTTTCACGAATCTGTTAAACAAGTCATTGAACGATAAAGATTTGATTAATACTCTGGCTTCTTTAATTGAATACAAAAAGAGTAGAAAATTTTGCTTTTGTATAACAATATGACCATATCGTCTGCTGAGAAATGAAACAGTGTATAAAAAAATATATAGTTTCGAGTAAATTGCATTTAAAGTTTTTTGAAAATTTAAACTTACGTTTATGTTCTAAAAAGTACACAAAGCTTTTTATATAAGTTATTTTGAAAGACAACACCAAATTTTTAAAGCTTTTAATAAAACATTTCCACTTTTAAGAAATTATAGATTCACATAGATCATAGTAAATTGTGGTTTTGAAAGTTTAGAGTACCTCTTACACTGTTTTAATTTTGAAGATAATTGTATGAAATAAATTATACACTGTTTCATTTTATTTTTTTTGTATGGTATACACTATTTCATTTTTATTTATACACTGTTTTATTTTTAGCATAAAGTTTATTCAATTATTTATTTCGACACACAAAACTTTTTATTCAATATGTTTTACAAAAACAAAAATAAAACATAATATTCAAAAATCAAAATATCAACTTTCCAAAAATTTCATAATGCTTAACTTTACAAAAAAAAATTATATGTTTTGTAAGTGTCGGTTTTATCTTCGGAATAACTTGGTTCATCTAATAAATTTTTATGGGTTAATTTCTCTGGCAGATTTTGTCCCCCACAGCAATCTGAATACAAGATGACGTGCTCGACTGTAATAGGTAGTGTTTGAAGATGCTTTAGTAAAATTGAACCAACTTCATCAGAACCTCGTTCACCATTAATTTCCATCCAAAAGTTACAATAGCCTTCTTTAGTCACGAAATCATACAAAGTTAAATTGTATGATGCAAATTTTCTTGTATAATAAAATGAACTTACATTCGAGCAAGGAGCGTACAGAACCAATTGCAAATCAAAAGTGTAAACCTTGATTTTGCTATTATTCGCGGCCTTACTATTATCATTTTCTGTTTCATCTTGTGCATCATTTTTGCTATCTAAATTTTTTTTGTACTCCACTTCTAACAAAGATTTATCCTCGGCATTTTTACATTGTTCGCATTTCTTACAAGCGTCTTTTTTGGATACATGAAATGAGTAGTTGAATCTTGTATTAAAAACTCTTCGGTACGTATATTCGCTAACTTTATTTTCTGGGTGTTTTTCTTTATATAGATCGTACATTTTTTTATGCTTAAATTTCTAGCTAAATATAGTTTTTTTGATTTTTTTCCGACATAATGAGAATTTTGATTTTTTGATCTTGTATAATGAGACTCAACAATAGGAAAAGACTTTATATGTTCTTTGATGGAGTTTTCAATTTCAGGATCAAATTTTTTTGCATTGTTTTGTGAACCGCGTCGATCTTTTTCCACTGCTATGTTTGCTTTTTCCTTATTTTTTACATGCATCAAAGCTCCATCAAAAATATTTAATGTTGCAAGATAAAATTTTTTGCAAACGGTTTTACCATTTAGTTCATAACTATAAGTAAAATTTCTTCTAGAATTTCCCGATAACTTTCTTTTACACATTTTGTGAGAAACTGTATGCTTAATAAATAACCGTGGTTTCCCATAATCGCTCAGTTGCCAAAGCGATTTGTTAATACTAATTCGGGTATCTTCTGTAAACTTTTGCATGCATTCAAACTTGCAACTGCATACTACAGCTTTTGGGTCCCTTGGGTTTTTTAATTTACCATGCTTAGTCAGATATTGTTGTCCAGAATTTCGCACAATATCCTATGATTTTGTATCCATAATTTTTCATTCTTTTGCCACTTTCTAACATTTTTCGTGCTTTCTCCTACTTCTACATTTTCCTCCGCAATTCCTGTTGATTCTTCAACTGTTTCTATTGACACAAAAGCACTATGACCTTCCACGGATTCTGTGTTATGATTCTTGGCAACATTTTCATCATTAGACGATAAAGAATCGTTCTCGTCACCTAATGGTTTTTAGTCGTCGTCCGAACCTGCAGAAAAATCTGGTAAAGATGGTTCTGAAAACTCTTATTTATTTTCACTATCTTCCGATCAACTCAAACAAATTTTACACAATAAGAACATGTCAATCTTTTGTATACACTGTTTTAATTGCATGGTTTGTAAAATAAAGTAATTGCTGATTAAAAATCAAAACAGTGTATGAAGCAATATGAAACAGTGTATAATATTCATACACTATTATAAATTTTAATTCAACGAAAAAATATTTTTTTGCAAAAAATTAAAACAGTGTATCAAAGGCCTACGTTGTTTTATATTATTAAAATTTTAGAAAATTTTCAAATAAAATGAAGTAAAATCAATATGCACTATTTCATTTAGTAGTGAAATCAAAAATTGTCAGCTCAATTTTCTAATAATATAGTGTATAGGTTTATTACACTGTTTCAGTTTTTACTAAAAAATTAGGGTCTGGAAATAAAACAGAGTGAACACATTATACACTATTTATTTACAAACTTTTTTGCTCAAATGAATTATACACTATTTTCGTTTTCCTTTAAAAACCCTATCGCAATCAATATGAAGAGTTACTTAATATAGTTGTACTTATGAAATCGACTACGGGGAATCCAATGGTGATAAAATCAGAAAACAGTGTATACGCATCATACACTGTTTCATTTCTCAGCAGACGATATATTTTTGCAATTATCAGTTTAACACTAAAATTCTGTACTTAATTTAAATCAAAAGAATCTTTATCAATATAAAACTTTAGAGATGCAATGTGAACAACAAGATATTAATGGATTTTTGTTTTAAAGTGTGTGATAAAAAAAAATATGCGCGTGTTTCATATCGCCATTAATTTAAGGCGGGCGTTCAATATCTTTAATTTATTAAGAGCGTACGCATTCTTACTGCATTACTGCATCGCAAATCAGATGTTTTATGTGAGTTATAAAATTTAATCTGTATTAGTTTTGTAGGTTAAAATACGATATTTTTCAAATGTCATGCACAAGCCCGGTTTCAGCTTACTAGGCGCCCTAAGTAATTTCCAGAATCTGCTTACCACCTTCCATCTTATATGCTTTCAAATCAATGAACAATATACAATAAACAACGTTATGAGTGCAAGATTAATCATAGAATTAATGCCTGAAATTAAATTTTCAGCTCTTGTTTTGCAACGTTTGTATACAGGTATATGTTGTGAAGTTAATTTCGCTGTAGATATTTGAAAAACAACTTTCTTGGAATTTAAAAATGTTATTTTGTTTAGTGCCCAATAGTTAAACGAAAATGAAGCATTCTTAGGACTTTGAGAAGTTATATACATATTGTCTAAAGAGGAGGCATTTGAAAAATTTTTTCCCTTCAGTAACCAAGTGATTTGACAACTATTTTTTTTTTTTTCCTTTCAAACTCCTATTGAGGAGCATAGGGCTTCGATTCAACCTCTCCATCTCTCTCTATTTTGGGCGATAGATCTTATTTGCGCCCAAGTCTTGCCTGCAGCTGTTATTTCTTTTTCTATTGTTCTTCGCCATGTATTCTTATTCCTGCCGATGTTTCTCCTACCCTGGGGATTCCATTCCAATGCCTGCTTTGCTATGGATTGTTCTTGCCTCCTAAGTATGTGACCTATCCATCTATATTTTTCTGCTGCTGTTTCTTATTCTGTTCGGCCAGAATATTCGGCATATGATGCGGAGACATTTATTTGTGAAGACCTGAATTTTATTAATATCTTTCTTGTTCATGAGCCAGGTTTCACTGCCGTACAACATTACTGACTTGACGCAGGCGTCGAAGACCCTCAGCTTGACATTCCTTGAAAGTTGTGTGGATTTCCAGATCTTCCATAGTCTAGCTAATGTCGCCCTAGCTTTTCTGAGCTTGTCTTCCATATCAGCACTTGCTCCGCCATCTGAGCTTATAATGCTCCCCAAGTATGTTACTAAGGGATTCCCCTTAGCTCTAGAGCTCTCCATATGGAGAGAAACTTCGTAAACTTCGTTTTGAAGTTTACGAAGGCGATGTAGAGCGGCGAGTTGAATTCCTTAGACTGTTCTACAATTATTCTTATTGTGTTGGTGTGTTCAGTACAGCTTCTTCCTTCTCTAAAACCTGCCTGTTCTTTTCGTAGTCGATTTTCTATGTGATCTTTGACAACTATGGTTCCAAACAAAAATTTTACTCATTTTTGAGGCCCTTAACAATGATATAAAATATTGCAAGCTTTACTGAATTACCCTGTATATATGTAAATGGTATAAAAATATGCTATTCTTCTTTAGTTATTGGATTAATTAAAAAATATTCTGTTCCAATTGAAAATCTTTTTTATTAAAAAAGTGAACTCTTAATAAAATAATAAATTCTGATCATGTATTGTAAGTAAATATTTAAAATTAAATTAAAAAAATATTGAAAATTGTAGAAAAAAATTTTCAATATAATTGTTTAATGACCCAATATTTTAAATTATAAACCCATCTCAGTTACCTAATTATACAAAATCTTCATAATTATATAAAAATATTTTAAATATCCAAAAATTTTCATTAAACTCACACTTTTTTATAATGAAATATGAGTAGCAATTAGTATGGTTATTTTATTTTTATATTTTTATACACACACACATACATTCATACATAAATTCCGTAAAAAATCCAAAATAACAAAAAAACAGTAAAATGTTCTTTATGCTCAAACATAAAATCTAAAGATTGATAAGAAAAATATATGGAGAAGGATTCTTAATTAACTCTATATAAGATTTGTTTCTTGGTCTTTTTCAAAACGCATCTTCTCAATGTGTTATTCTTAAATCTTATGTTTTAGCAATCTTCTTCAATTGTATGTTGGTTATACTATTGACTATATTGCTAAACTGCGATGAACATGCAAGAAACAAATTGTTCAGCTAATGAGGCAAAAATCAAAAAAAAAAAAAAAAACAAAATATCTAAAATGTTCAATCTAATCACGGATCTAACTAATTAAGAACGATTTTTATTATATGTTAAAGTTTTTATGTTATAAAATAAAATTTATATTAGAGTATTTGTACAACAGCATTCGGGATCGTGATAGAAATATTTGAAGGAATTTCGACATTCTTTTGATCACATAGCATAAGAATATTTTCTGTATGTATGCATCTATGTACATAATGTACGTGCTTATGTTATTTTTCAAGAATTTTTAATTTTTTTTTTTAGAAACAATAGATTACAGTAGTTAACAGAATTATGCATTGGTAAGACTTTATAACTATTTCGAACTTCTTTACATTTGTGCTGGTATTTGTTTATAATGTTTTCTAAAACAAAAAATATTTTAAATTAAGATGACATTTTTTATCATATTTTCAATAGAATTAAAAGAAAAGTTTCATTCATTTCATCCGTCTGTGGTTTGTGTTTGTAAAACTTTTGCAAAATTTATAACTGGAACTTGAATTTCCTACATTATAGATGGATTTTTGTGTATAAAAGTTTTGTTCTCTAGAAATTATTTTGATATATAAATGTATGTCTGCTTCTCCTAAAGTTATAGCTACTTTAAGTTTTTAAAATGCATATTTTATGTTCAAGGTGAACTCTGAAATATGAGATATCAAAATGTTACAAATAAATAATTGAGAGGACTAGTCCCCTATAAATTCAGTAAGTGGCTCCACATGTTAAATATTTCAAACTATTCTAGTGTAGTTCTGACTGTACTCTTCCTGGAGATATGTAATAAGGAAACATATTACAACATGTTGCAGGAAAATGTGCTGTTTTACAAGGCATTCGGTTCATCTGGCTTTATTTCAAATCTTAGCGCTTAAAGGATAAGAAAATAATACCTGATATATAATTAATTTTAAGTAATGTTATATTAATAGTACACACATGCTTTTGATCATTATAATGTGCTATCCTATTTTTAGTGTTGTGATATATGTATGTAAACGAAACCATTACTTATCCAACGGTTCATAAATTTTTAATTGACATGTTTGCATAAATCAGAAATCCTGAACTGGAATAGTAATTTTTACTTACGTAAATCAATAAGTGCGCAACTTTTGTTGTTAATCTAGCATTTTTATATATTATTTAATTATTGTGCAGGAGCTTTTCAGATGAATGCAAATTTATTTGTTTCATTATTACCTGGGCACAATAGATCTTTTAGGTCGAAGTGCATTATTGCTCCAATCTGCAGTCGTTATTACATAATTGCATATATTTTTTAGAAAAATTAAAAAGTCGTGTTTTTGTACGCAACATGTAGGTCATGTTAAACCCTAATAGATTAATTAAAGAAACCAAAATACATTCATAAAAATTCCACATTGCAGGCGAAAAACAAAAAAGTTGCTGTGAATAAAATATAAGTCAATTTTTTGTATCTTTCAATTCACCTTTCCTTCCTTTATATAGAGGTAAGCTTTTACTCCTACGCCATTTAATTGTTAAACACAAATAGCATAAACGAACTGACCTTTGACGAAAATCTACCCCAATATATTTTACGTAAAAAAACAAACAACCGTATTAGTTCTGCCATATTTTGGGCACACCATATTTTGGTAGCATCGATGGTTATCAAATATTTAGATCAAAAAGTTGAAAACTATGACCTCAAAACGCAACCTTGTTGTGTTCAATTAATTCGAGAGGTTTGAATCCAAAACTTACATATTTTACTTTCGTCAATTTCTGTAACAGTAATTACATCCTATTCAAACTTATATACAAACAAGTTTTCAATTAATCATCTAATATTGCAATACGAGCCAATTCTGTCTAGATGCATATAAAATTCATATAGGCATAAAAAAATCTGTTAAAAAATCAGAAAAATCAAAACCAATAAAACAAAATTACAAAACGTTCAATAACCTTAAAATTTAATCATGTTTTCCTTTTTCAAAAAATATTTTGACGTAATTTTAAGTAATTTCAAGACCATATTATTAAAATAATTGCCAAGTGTGATCGAAATTGATTTATTTAAGAACGATTTGAAAAATAATCAAAAGAATCGTGTTTTGAAAAACGAAAATATTTTGAATGGCATGTGGAAATATCACTTACATATTTTCATGTTATTCAAGTATTCAATCTAGACAAAAATAATTTCTATGATTTAGAATTAAGTGTACTCTTTGGACATACCGGTCCAAATGCTTTTGAAGTATACTATAGGTGCATGTTACATAATAATATGTGAAAAAGAATTTTTTTTATTTGGTTGTGCATTTGGTTAATGACGTGCTATCAGTAAATCAAAAATGTGCTTTGAAAAATTATAGTTTGACCTTGAAACTGGTTTTAATTTAATTTGTTTTTTCATTTCTTTTAGTTTTTCAGAAAATTTTTCTAACGAAAATGACTTATGGTTTTCATGTTCATAGGACTTAAATCACAATGTAATGAATTGAAAAGGTACTAGTTGTTGATTGAGTACAATTGAAAACTTAATTTGAACACACTAAAACTCATTGAAAAGTTTATTGTATAATTAATGTTTTGTAATAAATAAAGGGCTCTTTCTCTTCGTTACTCCAAAATTAATTCAAAATCCAATTGGCAGGTCTTGGATAAGTACCCTATTCGATTTTTGAAGGTGTACACTTTTCAAATTTTGCACACAATTTATTATTTCAATATTTTTATTAATTTAGTTATAAAAATTTCAATTTAATTCTTGAAGAAATAATTAACTGTATTTCCTTAAAAAGTACAGTTGTATCGTATTTTTTTCTTATATTACAATAGTATTTGCCTTTTTCATACCCGTACGAACGTATGTTCGAAGGGTATACTGAATTTGCCTTACCGTTTGTAACGCTAAGAAATAATGGCCTGAGATATAGACTCAAGTGTATGTTTTTGATCAGCGTCGAATTCTGAGTCGATTAAGCTTTGTCCATCCCAACGATAATTCCAAAACTAATTGAGCTAAGTTCACCAAATTTTCACAAATGATTTATTATAGTTAATGCCAGAACTCTATTTAAATAGGATATGATCGGGGTATTTGACTATATCTTAGAAACTATAAAAGCTATGATATTGAAAATTGACAGAAACGAATATATTAGTAGGGCAAATGTATTTGATAAAAATTGTTGAAATTGTTTGACTCCTTTTGGTAGCTGCCATACAACATCAAAAGTTTTTTGACTATATCTCAGAAACTATAAAAGGTGTGATATTGAAATTGCAAGGAAATATATTAGCAGGGCCAGTGTTTTTGATAAAATTCGTTGAAATTGCTTTGCTCTTTCTGGTAGCTGCCATACAAATTCAGTAGTAGTTTCCATAGTCAGCTATGGTATATTTATTGGCACATAGGATAGTAAATTCGTATGGGTATCACAGAGTTTACACGGTTAACTCTAATTTTTCTCGTTTTAATTATATTGTTAATATATTCTACTACTCCTTTTTAAAATTTCTTAATTTTTGTTGAACATCCCGCTTATCTTATAATCCCGCTGTAGATAAAATGATTAATGATAATAATTCATTAAATAGTTTTTGCGTGTAGGTTTTCATATAAAAAAAATTATTAAGAATTTTTAAATTTAAAATAATGAATAAGAGAACAGCAACAACAACATCAAAGAAAATACCAAATTCCTATCATCCCATACGATCGTCTTCAATTATAAAATGTTGATAGCGCGCACAATTATTATTTATAAAAACCAATCATAATGTTATAACTATAAGTAACCAAGAGAGTCATTTAATTCAATTTTATTAGTAACAAAATCCCAATTGGTAACTAAAACATTGTTAATGGTACATTACTCATAAAATTTTTTCGTTTATAGACAATTAAATTATGAAAATACAGTGATTCCAAAACTGTAAGTTTTATTCATTTAAAATGACCACAAATTATTATGTTACTAAAATTTCAAAAATCTTCAAATTCTAAAAACCATAATTTACTAGTTTAGGGATAAGAAATGTTCATATCCAATATGCAGGCAACTGTCGTAATTCGAACCGAATATAGAGAGCTCTGACATTGGGTACGTTCAGCCCAAAGTACTTTGACGAATTCCATCGCTTAGTTGATTATAGCTGCAGAGCTCCGCTGAATGGTTTGCAGCACTTTCGCTTTAAAAAAGTATGGCATTTGGTATGAATGACGGCTGTCAGTTTTATATGTTTCTTTATTGCTATATTTTTAAAAAGACAAATAAAATGAAGAATGATGATGGTAAGTAAGAAAAAATACTTTTGTTTTATAATAATAAAAATTATGATTAAAAACTGTATTTTGTAAAATGTTAACTATATTTTTAGAGTCTTACATAAATAGATATGACATCCAAATGTCAAAGTTAAACCGCTGCATAATGAAAAATATATTTTTTTTACTTCAAAATTTTTATAAGTTCATTCACTTAAGTTGATTTAATTAAGTGTTTGCTAGTCATAATCAGTTCATCTAGTCATCATCTAGATTGCTAGTAATCAGTGAAACATCAGTGGACCACTCTGCAAAATTCATATTCAGTTAATAATATGTTTAAAATCTCTGGAGTTTCCCACATCTTAAAAAAGAAAAACAATTTCAATACAGAAATATAAATATACAGAGACAATGTACAATGTACATGATGCCTTTGTAGAAAAAATCAAAAAAATACCTTACACTACTGGCACATATATTTAGCTAGTCAGAAGGTCAAAAGATTTATTGATACGGTTTACTTATGGAGTCCTTTATATAATCAAAGAGATCGTCGCAGAGATTATTTCTATATAAAAGACATTACAGAGGATGTGTAAACACGTACATATACATAATATGTGAATGTGTACAGAAAAAAGTTCAATGCATTGCATATAATATAAACTCATATGATTTTCTTTTTTATTATATTGCAAAAAAATAGTTAAACTCTTTGGTATTTGAGAGGAGGTAAAAGGACGTCGAAATTTTTTAATATAAGAAAAATAATAAAAGGGTTGCCATAATAATTTTTTTTTTTCCAGCGCTTAACAATCATAATTATTTTATTCTTACAGTGTTTTCGGTTTTAATTTATAATTCTGAGAATAAAATTATGACAAAGCATTGACATGTTACGAATATGAGCGGGTACGTTTTGAGAAAAAAATGACAAGATCGCAGTCAAGAAATTAAAAAAATAATTTAAAATTTTTTAATGGTAAAAAAAAAATTAGCATAATTTAATAAGAAATTACCAAAGACTATTGAAAATTATTTTTTTCCATAATTAGAGAGATAAGAACTAAGAGAAGTAAATAGGTTAAATTTGGGTGAAAAATGTAATGTAATAATAAGCACAATTGGCACACATAAATCAAATTCTAATAAAATTCGAATTAAAATAATTAAATCTCAAAATTTGTGATAAAATCTATGTACGAATGAAAATCAAACATTAACAGTTTTGACTTGTAACCACTTGAAGTATGTATACAGAGTCGGAATGACGTTTTTAAATAACATGCAATATAAATATTGGTTCGAAATATTTTAAAATGTTGCATAGTTCTACTAAAATTTTTAAAATATGTACGTGGGGATCTAATAATAATAAATTATAAATTTTTTTCTATTTTTTTTATTATTTACACCTATCTTTACTTAAAAGGCTATTTTATCAAAGTATCAATAATATTTTTAATAATTTTTTTTTTTTTTTCAAACATATTCAATAGAAAATTACAGTTTTTACCAATAAACAATTTTTGAATAACTTCGCGCAATAAATTTATATTTTAAAAGATATATTGCCGCAAAGTGATTATTATTTTATAAGAATAAATTTTATATACATATACATATGTATAAATAATATGGACTTGTATAAATATGATTTGTATATAAGCTTACATACTAGTATATAATTTTATTTTTCTGCTTAATATTCTACTTGATGTCACAAGAGTCGAACTGCGAAATCTGAAGAAAGAAAAATTAAATATTAAATAAGTATTTTTATTATTTTAAGTACATACATACAAATATACATACACACATGCATACATATTACATGAAAATAAAATTTATTATTTCAAATAAGAATTTGTAAAGGAAATTCCATAAAATTAGAGTTCGGTTAACACCATATGTATTAAAAAAACAAAATGAAAAATGAAATGAAATTAAATAGCATTTTTATTCAAATATTTATGAGTACAACAAAGTTGTTTTAACATAATAGATTTGTGTGTCAGATTCACATATGATAAAATTATAATTTCCAATGAATATTACACCAAAACAACTAAAAAAAACAAGAGTGTTGAAAGAGTTCTTTTAACGCGCTTTAATAGGTGCTCTTGGTTGCTATTCAAACTGATAATTGAATTAAATTATTACTGAATAATTTTCACATACATAACATGTATTAATGTTGGTATATATAGGAACCGTGTCATAACATTTTTATAATTTGTTAGTTAGAGATGAACTTTTGTTCTGTTGCATTTATTGAAATTTTTTAATGTACTCGTATTCTTTTATTTCCAAAACCTTGTGTACAATTTCAAAATGAAATAAGAAAAGTAAATTATAAGTTTTATATGTCTACGTCCTTATAGGAAAGAGTAATACAATCAAATTATTAGCTTTCATATTTTTGAGTTTTATATAAGGTGTAAAATTATTATAGGAAAATGATTAATTTATAATACAATAATAATAAATTAAGAACTCAATAATAAAATATATGCTTATGAGAATAATTTTTTTTTTGCTCTATGTGATAACTTTGAGTATACTTAAGTTTTGTATGGGTTGCACTAGTCTTAAGCTTCAATATCTTGCCTACTTACTTTGGATTTCTGCTAAAACATATGTAAAGTTTCCGAATTACATTTCCACCTCCATTTCGATAGAATTACAATTTATGCAAAATTCTTTTAGAATTTTTTCTTTTAGAGGGTAGAAAATTTAGGGAGTTTAATATAGAGAGTAGAGGAGCAAATAAATAGTAGTACTAGCAGTAAGAAGAAGAGTACATATTTTGCTGAAATAGCGAGGAAGTAATGTATATTCTATAACCAAGCTAAAATTGTAAATCAAAAATAATCTTTAAATTTGTACGAAAATGGGAAGGGTTGTTGAAAATAATTTGAAATCGTAACATACTTAAAAAATATTTCAATCGGAATGCTTCGGAGTATAAAATTTTGAAATAAAGTTTTTGTAAATTTTTTTAACTTCGGAATATTTCGCAGAGTAATTTAAATGTCTGATATTTATTTATTATGGTACTCGTATTAGTAGAAAAATATCATGGAGTGGAAAGTAGAGATTTGAGTAGAGTTAGAGTAGTTTTTTCTACTGAATTCTCTGCAATTTCATTTCTGTACTTTCATATTTTGAATTTCAAGTTAAATGAAGTTTATCAACTTTATCTAGTAGGCAGTTAGAATTTAGCTTCAATGTTTCAAATTATATTACAAGGAAGCGGAAAATTAGTATATTTTCTTAAGCTTAATTTTTAACAAACAATAGAAAGTACAAGAATTAAATGATATACAGAAATTAATGTAAGACTTAAAAAAAATTCATATTTTCAATAGTGCCAAATTTAACATAAATATTATAAAAATTAAAAAAGAAAATCAATTCGACATAAGGCAAGGAAAAAATATTTAATGAAAAAAAAAAAAAAATATGCACTTTTCAGATAAATTTACAATGATTTACAAGAGATTATTTCGGTAAAAAAAAACCTATACACAAGTACCGCCCATGAATTTATGAGACACTAATTTGATATTTTTTATCTGAATAAAAATTGTTATTTTGCACGTTAAAAATTCATATATAACACAATTTTTATAACAGCATGAACGTATGTTCGAAAGGTATACTAAATTTACCTTACCGTTTACATAGCTAAGAAATAATGGTCTCGGAGATGACTGTTCCATCCGTACTGGAGTTGACGGTACCTTTTATATTTGTGCTTATTATACTCAAGTGCAGGCTTTTTATCAGCGTCGAATTATGAGTCGATTTAGCAGTATCTGTGGATTTGTCTGTTTTTTCGTATGTCCGCCTGTGCGCCTGTACGTTAATCCCAATGATAACACAAAAATTAACAGAGCCAAGCTCACCAATAATTTATAATTTTCACGAATAATTTATAATAATAACTGTCGGAACTCCATTTAAATTGAATGTGATCGAGATTGTGGTTCAGATAGCTGCCCTTCTAGTTCAAAAAATTTATATTTTGGTATATCTCAGAAATGATCGAAGATATAATATAGGAATTTCGCAAAAACAAGAGTATGTTATTACGGCTGTTATATGTGTGATAAATCTCGTTAAAATTTCTTGATTCATTGTGGTTAGCTGCCATACAACTTCAATAATTGTTAGGTCATATCTTAGAAACTAATGTAGTTCAATCACTACCTACAATGTTGCCTGAATTAATATGGTAATACAGCAACGATTATTTCCGTGTGAACGTATGTTCGAAGGGTATTACAAATTCGTAAATAGGGTAACAAGTTCGTGCGGGTGTCACAGAGTTGACATGGTCAACTCTATTTTTTTCTCGTTTAAATTACAAGCATAATTAAAAGAATTATTTTATAGTACACTGTGTTCAGAAATATTTAAATGCAATTTAAAATTTTAACTGTAACACTTCAAATATAAAAAAAATAAATAAGAGTGTATAATTAAATTAAAATTGAATAATAAATGCCTCCTTTTATAATGTTTGGCATCATTTTTTTTTTATTTTATAATATCTTTATTTTTAAATCTGTCATTATTAAAATGTTGGAACGCCCAATTTAACATATACAGTGTGTAGTTGTGTACATTTTGTGCAGAATATTTATTATAAAACAAAAATGTCAAGAGAATTAATTATATTATGTACAAAAATATATTAAGAATGTGCATTTTAAATTTAGTTTTATATAAGAATTTTGATTAATGTCGGCTTAAATTCCATTTACAAAAATAATGTCATTTTAAACATTAAAATTTTATCATTATAAATCAGATCAAATAATTTTATTTTATTTTATTAAGTTTTGACCTATATTTATAGATGTAATATTAATTTATGTTCAAATTCAACATTAAGATTTTCTTTATAAGTGGAAACAACAACAAAAAAAATAATCGTAGAATTAAACAACGCGTCTATCACAATTTAAAAGATAATGATTAGCAAGTGTATGACATTAACGCGTTTTTATTCTTCTTCTGCTGTTAAAGGCACCGAGAATTTTTTCTTGATCCAGAATTTGACCTCTTTTAAAAGAATTTTTCTTTTTTTTAATTATTATTATTTATTATTTTCCTGTTCATTTTTAAATTCTCGTGAAAATATACACAATATAAAAGTTTTCAAAAAGAAAAATGTATATCAGCCGAAAATTATAAAAAGTCTATTTAAGATTTACGATTACTTACTTCACAATCATTAGCATAATATACTCTGACACCAAACAATTGGGTACACCATACTCCAATATACAATAATGTGAGTATATACAAATGTTGTTTATACAACAATGTTATTTTGTACCGCCTTTAGCTTAATAATAATCATAAGGTTATATGCATTTCATTAACATTTTAATAGGTCAATTTATTTACCAACCTCATATAACAATAAAAAGATAAGAGGTTGCGCGATCATCAACTTGAATTTGGATGTTAAAAAAAAGAATTGCGTTTATCTCTGTTTTTTTTTTTTTTTGAGTTACCAAAACTTTTATCCATAAATTACCAAATTAAAAACATCGTTAATTTAATATCATACGAAAATTTCCTTTTGTTTATTGTACACTTAACAAAAATATGTGTAGATAATAAAAAATACAAAAAAAAAAGCCAGGAAATCATCAGAATAATAATAATTGCAATTTCATACTCTGTCATTCAGAGTATAAAATGGGAAAACAAAAAATAAATTTTTTTTTTTTTTCGCGAGCCTGAGTAACCAGAGCTTATCAGATAATATCAGTTTTGTTTTGGCATTTAAATTATAAACCTGTGTTGTACTCTTGATGATTACCATACCAATTATCATGATTATTGGTCGCTTTAACGAGAAAACGGAGGAAAAAAAAATTTGCCAGCGAAAGTTCTGAGCGAAATTTTTTCCTTTTTCTCTGTTTTCTTCTTATTTTATTTTATTACTTTTTTTGGGTTTAACAGTTTAATGGTCACAAAAAGAAATAATCATAAAGAGTATAACAAAATATAACAATTTAATATTCTAATAAAGTATAGCTTTTAATATTTTTAAAAAAAAAAAAAAAAAAAACAACTTTTTATAAAAATTACTGAAATATTTTATTTTATTTTTTTTTCAGTGTAGTAAGCAAAAGGAACAGCATGATCAGTCTGTTTATGGTAAGTTAATTTACCTACAGCAACCATATAGAAAGAGTGTTTTTAAATTATTGGATTGTAAGTATACAACTAAGAAGAGTTGACTGTTCCATTCGTACCGGAGTTGACGATACGTTTTTTACGGTTCTCAGGAAGGTCTTGTTAATATTTTAGTAGAAATATTGTCCTATTATATACTAAAAATGAAAATTGATGATGAGTAAATTATTTTTAAGGTTATTCGGGTAATATTGTAAATTTGTGTCAAACTCATATGCACTAAATTTAAACATTGTCGTCCTTCTAATTTTCGTCGATCAATGTATGACCAAATCATCTCTAAAGTTGTCTGACAGTAGTAGTTAGAATTTACAGGACCATGACTAACATTATAAAATATTAGAATTGTCAACATATCCTATGGCAGCTATTGTACAAGCGGTTATTTCAAGAGCTACATTTTGCCGATTTATTAGCTCTATTACAAAATTAATTTTTGAAAAATTTAGTAAACGTAAGCTTTACAATTATACCAATATACATATAACTTAATTATTTTAAGAGTTGCATGGCAGATAATCGAACGCAAATTCAATAAAGGGCTCTTGTAATAAAAATTCTATTTTAAAAATTTTCTTGTCCCGCAGCTTAATGCGTTTGTGAGATTTCGCTGGTGTGGATGTGCAAACATAACTGACTCAGAGCTCGAAACTTGTCAAAAACATAATATGCTTTTGTCTACATCATATATTATGTAGAGTGTTAGAATAAGGTAAAGTTGATTTGCTTATGAAATTTTATTTCTATTTTGCCGACAGATTTTTTTAAACAGAAGCACAGACATTACGGGAAATTTAAGCATAAAATGTGTCGGACCAGTTAAGCTTTACTTTTCTTATTAGTCACTTAATAATAATTTTAATTTTATTTAATGTGAACTTGATAAAATCTTAAACTTTTAACTAAAAATATCTGATTATACGAGGATATCCTTTAAATTTGAATTCCGAGTACCATTAAATTAAATTTAAATTTTGCTGTTTAGGTAGCGTTTCTCATATATAAATATTAAAATACATATAATTATGAAACTGAATTTGGGAAAATATTCTAGATTTGCATTGAATGCCCACTGATATTTTATTGAAACAAAATACAGTATGTTTCTCCATATATACAGTGAAACCTTTATATAACGAATATTTTTATTTAGAATAAAATATTGCTGAAATATTCTTTATATTGAAATTCCACTGTTGCTCTTGTATTGTTAAATAGGATCAACGATTTTATATCTAAGTGTTTATCTGCAAAATCAATAAAATTTACTTGTGTAGAAAATTTTGTGCTTCATTAAAAGTGTAATTTTTTAAGTTTCTTTTTAATTTCTTTTGTGAATATTATTTTTTTTATTGTACTTTAATTGATTCTTATTTTAATTTTTAAATTTTATAACAACATTATTTTTATTGTATTATTTCAAATTAAATGGTTTTTATATAATTGCATACAAATTAATTATTAAAAATTGTTTTCCAGTTCAATTATGAATTCTTTATTAATTTGATAACATCACACAATTTCTATAGCGAAAATTATTTTAAACTTCTTGACATGTGTTTCAACTTTTTTGACGAAGCTAATGAGGTAAATTTATACATAAGTATAAGCTTTTGATCTATGAATTACAGAATTTGCATTTCGTGTCGCTGGTATTTTGTGTTTTGTTAAGCTGGTTTGGAATTCATAAACATTGTACTTAACTCTTAAACTTTTTGAGCTTTTCATTGTTGTATTCTCATAATTAGTTTATATTCTTATCTATATGCACAATCATACAATTCTCATCATACAAAATTTGTGTTGCACTGTTGAAAGTTACCAGTTCGATATTTTACAAAATTTATTTTTATGCCTTAAAAAATACCTGTTTCCACTACGTCTGCTTACCTATTACAATAAATATTAATTTCAATCAAATTCAAAACGAAAATTTTAAAAAAAAAATTTTACTCTAGACATTTTTAGGCTACTACATAATTTATTTGTATGATTCATTCATAATTTGAAGTCCAAACTTGAAAAAATCAAAATATCATTTTATAAAATTGTTGAAAAAAATTATTTTGCATATGAATAAAAAATATTTTTTTTAATAGTTGAGCAAAATAAAATAAAATTTTAACAATACTCGTATTTTATAGAAAATGTAAAATCGTAGTAAAATTACAAGAAATTTTCTTAATGAATTTTAACTTGATTTAAGTGGTCTTTGTCAAATAGGGCCAACAAATTTATTTTACTGTTTTAAAATAGTTAACACTTTATAGTTAACTAGTTCACTGAATCAAATAAAATTATTATTATTATTTTTATTATTATCGTTATCAATTTAACCACCAATCACTAAAAAAAATTACAATAAAGTTATAATGGTGACGATCTGCATAACAACTAGTCATTTACACTTTCACATAATTTGTACTCGTACGAACGAATTTTTGAAAGGATTTGAAGTATTATGAATATACCATTTCGTTCATAACGCTAAAAAATAGACGCTTGCAATAAGACACAATTTTTTGCCTTTCCAAACCCTTATTTTTCCCATATAATTTCCCTTTGAGAAATTTTTCATTCATACACAAAAACTAAAGTACTTAAATAAAATTCATTTAACAAAACAAAAATATTGCATATATTTAATTGTATAACTCAATTAATAATGTATTTAGTCACAAATAAAAAAAGATTAAAACAGGTAAATTAGGGAAAATAAAATTTCAATGGAATTTTTTACAGTTTTTGGCCTTTTTCTCTTCAAAGCTTTAAAATTTCTTCAAAATGGGAAATTTTCCAGGATTTGGCAAAACTGTCGCTGAACTATGAGTCGATTTGGATATATCTGTCCAACCGTTTACCCATCTGGCTGTCTGTCCCAGAAATTATTTAAAAGATAATCAAACTAGGCTAACTAAATTTTAACAAATTACTGAAAGTACTTAAGCAAAAACCCTATTAAATTTGAATTCAAGCAAAGAAGTGATTCAATTGCCAGTAAAACTTTAAAAATAATTTATCATATGATAAAAACTATATTAGGGAACTATATTTAGTCTTTTGTATTTCAGGAACTGTTAAGTTATCAATATATCAAAATTTCGCATAGATTATAATAACATGATCATTCCATTAATATTTGGTATAAAGTTTTTATAATAACGTAGCTGCCGTACAATCTCAAAAATAATTTGTATTAAATTCCTATAAACCATAAGTGTTATTCCAAAAAAAATTAGTTATTATTTTTATCTTCTTCTTCTTGCACAACATATCCACCAATGAATGTTAGTGATTATTTGATGCTGGATATCAAATTTTCGAATCTACATGTATCTCTATCAGTTGCTTCAGGTATTAATTCGCCCGCATTTGTTATACCGGTCCAATTTCTTACATGACGAAGCCATGATAATTGTTTTCTGTCACCTTCTTCAACCTTCGATTTTAGCTTAACAATGATTCGAAGAACTTCATATTTGTCGGTTCTCATCACATGCCCGAGGTATAAGAGATCTTTCTTTTTTTGATATTTGTTAAAAGTTCTCGATTTGTATACAGTCTTCTCAGAACTTCTTCATTTGTAATGTGATCTACTCAAGATCACATTATTTTTGCTAACACTGTGAAATAGTTATCACATAGTTGACATGATCAACTCTATTTTTTCTCTTTTTAATGTAATTTTCGTTTTTTTCACCACATTTTTATGCTTTATATTTTTCAATTCAATTCACTTTTGGACGTCTTATTCAGTTATACTGATCAAAGATTTTGATTTCATTTGCATAATTTGAATAGAATTCTATCTATATAAGATATTTGATAATAAAACAGCAGAAAGAAATATTTTTTTTTTATCTTATAAGCTAAAATTTTTTCAGTTATTTTTTTGGGTTTTTTTTTCTTCTATATTAGTGGTGAGGAAACTGAAAATTATGTTAATTTTTTTTTGTATTTACCACTAAATCCAAATTAATGATTAGATGCGCGTATAGTTTTTATTGTACCTACAGATACTCGCATTAGCGTACATCATGCTGAATATGACAATTTAATAGTCTGTTTTTGGGCAAGAAAAGAAAAAAATAAAAATTTAAAATTATGTTGTATTGGAGACAGGTGATTTTATATATTTATTTGTTTAAGATTACTTTATGTACCTGCCTATATAAGTATAGTGACAAATTTTACCGCTAATTGGGTGATGACACTATTATAGATCGCACATTTTCTCACAAACACAAAAAATACATCTATTTAGTTCAATGATTTTTAACTTTTTATTATTAATTTTTGAATTATTTTAGTTTCATAAAAAAAAAAAATATTTCAGATGAGCTCATAATTTGGAATTCTCTTGGAAAACAAAAAAAAAAATTTAGAGCTCTTATGATGAAATTTTAAATAAAATTTCACTTTTATTTTATTAGCACCATATAAAAATTGTTAAGATTTTTTGTTTTGGTCTAAAATAATAAAGGTGCGAAAGAAATAATTTTCTATACACTCAAATTAAATTACAAAATTTCTCTATAAAAACTTCTTAAATTGAGGCAAACATTAAAAAAATCAAATGAAGAGTTTAACAAAATAAAATAGAAAAATTATTTCTAGAAAGTTTTGTTTTTGTATTTCTAAACTTGGAATTTTTTTAAATGTGAAATATACACCTACAGATTTCAATATTTTTGAATATACTTGCACTAGAATACCTAGATTGTTCTTTTAGAAATAATAAGCTAATTAATGTGTTAATTGTAATTATGGTTGCACTAAATACCTACGGATTTACAAATACTTTAATTTAAAATTTGACACTTATTAATTTTACTATATTTGGTAAAATTTTAATTGTTAAAATAAAAATGCTAAAATTTCACAAAAATAAAAATATTGTCAATTTAATTTTAATTTCTTTTCTCACAAATTATACAATTTTATTTATATGAAAGATGACACAAAAAAGAATATTGCATAGCGTGTTCTATCTTAACTAATATGTTCATAATTAAAAAAAAGCTGTTCACATCAGCACATAACCGACCGCAATGTATATTTGCTAGATTAATAAAAGTGTTCTAGAAGATTATGAAAATGCGTTTTAAACACTCCTTCCAATCAACACTAGTATGCTTGTAGTTAAAATAGCTCGGAAAATGTGAATTTGGCTCCTAGTAGAGTTTCATTTTATGCCGTCCGAATTATACGAAAAGTCAGTAGCTTGTGGTAACAACCGGAACTCAAATATCAAATTTCAAGAAATTCCATCAATTAGTTCCGTAGATATGGTAAAAAATTTAAAATCAGCCCTAAGTTCGATTTCCTAGCTTTTTTTTATCCAAAAAATTTATAGGCTCATTGCTTTGATACCTTTAATTTAATTATTTTATCAAAAAGAAATTGGTTTATTAAACAGGGAAAAATGTAAAATCGGCCCGCAAAAAAATCCAGTGCCCGAGCCTTGACAAATCGCAAAAGTTAATCAATCTGTGACTTGGCCAAAATAAACTCATATGAAATTTTATCAAAAATCGATTATGCTGAATTTGACATAGACGCATGCGAATACAGACCGACAGTCATATTTAGGTTTCTCAGCCATGGAGAAATGTTTTCCTACCGAAAACTCGACATCCAAATTTTGGTGCGATCACATCACCTCCCTTATTGTATACAATGTGGTCGGTAAAAATTCACTGAAATTCGATGATTTTGTGAAGTAGCACATTTCAATCGTAACAACTTGTGTCCAACACTCATATGGTTGAAACATAATAAACTCACAAAAATTGACAATTGTTGGACTGTGAAGTCTTGTAGACTTATTTGGATTCAATTTCAAAGTAAGATATATTATCTCGAGAAATTTCATTTGGCGAAAATATTTTTAATTTTTTTTTGAGAACGTAAGAGTACAAAGTAAAACTCAAAAGCAAATTTTTTAATCATTTTGGACATACTCGTAATATTAAAAACAAGTCAAATCACTTCTCATACCTCATGAATTAAATCAACTCTAAAATGAATGAATTTTCTTCAAAAAACGGAAACAAATAATTTTAAACCACCCTTAGGGAATAAAATTAAATTCAATCCAAATGTCACTATTTGTAGAATAATTATGCTTATTAATGACACATTTAAATCTTTAACACTCAATATTCATGGTTCAGGATGTAAATTGTAAATGGTTATTGTATTACAAAATATGCTACAGGAATTGAAGTCAATTTGCGTAAAGGAAATATCAAAATATCCGAAAGGAAAAAAAGCATTTGACAACTTATTTAATATTGAGAAAAAAATGCTAGAAATTTAACACAATTTTTTTTTTTATTAAATTGTAGAACCTTCAATTATGGGTATATATCTAGGTACATATATATTTTTGTAAAATCTACATAATAAAATTTCATATTGTTGTAAAAACAAAAGCATATTTGAAATGATCGGCAAATTGCTTTTTCCTTTATAGAGAGCAACTCTATTAAATTACCGCAGTAAGCGTCACAATGTAATTTTACTTACGAGTATATACCATTTATAGTGTGCCCAATTATTGTCAATATAAAAACAAGGTAAAAAGAAAATAATGTTTTTGTTAAATTGTAGCTTTTTTACTAACCGCGTCGCATACAATAAAGCAGGTTATGTGGTGGCACCAAATTTCACATGTGCAGTTTATTTGTGCAGATGAGTATACCAAGCTCGGCTGAACCGTCAAATTTTGTATATGATTTTTCTTTGAGAATGAGGTGCTTTGATCAATTTGTGAGATATTTCAGGCCTTGGGAACTAGATCTTTTCTACGGGCCGATTTTATATCTATGATTATTTTTAAGAAGACATTCAACAGATTAAATTGAAATTTTATGTACATGCTTGACTCAACGAGAAACAAGCCAACGTTTGAAAGAAATCAGATGCCAGGATCTGAACTTATCTCTTTATATTTTCGCTTATATGAAATATTTCGCGTATAGAAAAATACTCAAGTAGTTTCTTTAAAATTCAATATTTGATGTCAGGATGTTTAAAAAATTAGCTTGCAAAATAACTTTTGGGAATATCAAGGTTCGGAAACCGATTCGGATCTTTTTTACATTTTTTACCATATCTAAGGATATAATTGACGGAATTAGTTGAAAATTAATATTTGAGTTCTGTTTGCTATCAGAAGTAACTGACGAAATTTTCAGGGTACTCAAATGGAATAAAGTAAAATTGTACTAAGAACCAAAATCATGTTTTTTTCGATATGTTAACTAAACACTTACTGAGGCCCTTCAAAGTATTCAAAGGTTATTTTGTTGTGTAACATTTTCGCTAATCTAGACAAAACAACTTGTAGTCGGTTATGTACTGACCACATCAGAATTTTTTTCTTTTTTTTTTTGATTTTATTTTGGTTAAAAATTACAATACACTGATCGGCACTCCTCATCCGATTTATACAATTTTATTCAATATATTTTTATTTGATTCAATATAAATGTTTTCATAAATTTCTGCTTATTGGGTAATAAAATGTGTAGCTTCTATTAAAATTTTTCTATAGTGTTTTGTTTTATATACAGAAGATCTGAATAGTAGCTTTGCTTATTACATTTTACAAGTTCTAAATATTCTTGTTACATAATAATATGTAAAGTAGCAAGACAACATTATTATTTTTTTTAAGTATTTATTGTTATTGATTGTTAACAAAAAAAAACAGAAAAAGTGTGATCATTGTAAATTTTGAAAAAAATAAAGGTCCTTAAAAAACTTAAGATAGAAATGTTGTTTTTCAGTCGTTAGTTTTATAAAGTATACAGAAGACTTACATAGTATAACAGTATATACATAATGAAGTTAATTTAAAATAATTTGTTCAAAAAATTTTATGTACCTCGTATTGTTGTTAATTTGCAACATTTTAGTATTGTAGGGATTTTTGTCTTGTTTACATGCAAATTTTTTTTCCACATTATTTTTGGTTGCTGTTTCTTGATACTTTGTATATGCAGCTGCGAAATATTTGACAGAAGAAAACTTAAATATGCAAAAAAAAAGTGTTAATTTAAGACTTTTTAGATTGATTGTTTTCGTCAATGTTTTTGACTCGAATAAATTTGTAATAAAAGTGCGTTGTGCTGTTTTGTGTAACACAAAAAAATTACCTATATTGAAAATAGAAGGGCGATCCTCCAAACATATTTTAAATAACACCTAAATTGAATTTAATCAAATTCAATTTAGGCCTGGAACTTCTCTTTCTGCAAGTAGACAGTTCTAGACATTAAGTGTATACGCTTTGCTATGCTTTGAAGGATACAAAGACAACTCCTTTTGAATACTTGCTTTTGTTAATTGTCGGCGAGGAGTGAAAAAGGAGAAATTTTGTTTTATTGAAATTTCTCGATATCAAATTCTAAATTACACACACTAAACTAAAAAAATGTTGCTTGAAAGAAAAATGCATGATATATGCATTTTTCGCATGTTTTTCAAACACATTTGACAAGTTTTGCTGGCAAAACTATGAGAGATAGAGGAAAATGTTATTAGCGCATCAAAAAAAAGAATGATCAATTGCCTATAAAACAGGCATCCAATGGTTACTCTATGTCGCATAACTCCGAAGTTATAGCCATTTATTTATATGAAGGAAATATCTGGTACCTTTTTTTCAACAGGCTGTAGCTCGAAAACGAACTCATTCCTCTTCCCTACTAATACAATTTTTAGCTGATTGATCAAGGAATCATCCCTGAAATTATTTGCCACCTTATGCGAAACATCCTATATAGTTTGATAATGTTATTTACTTACTATTTTTAACTTTGATTTAACAGGTATTGACGTACCAGGAACATTTATTTAACAGGCATGAGAGAAGCATGCTAAAATCTTATGAGTCTAGAGTTTTTCAGTTTTTATAAATATCTGCAGTTCGGTTTTGTATCATAAAACTCTTATCAAGTTCCCAAATGCGATTGAACATCCTATATCAAAGTGCTTTCTATAAAAGCTTCCTAAGTTTTTTAAGTATTTTTTCTATTTAAATTATTCTCTGTATAAAATTTATAATTGAAATAAAACTGTAAGTGAAAAGGAAATCTATAAAAACCAGGATTTTAGATTAAATCAGAATAATTTTAAGAATAAATTACAAAAAATTCGAATGAATAAATTTTTTCATTTCCTAGTATAGCTATGCTAAGTTTCCATCATTTCATCATTTCGCAAGCTAACAACATACTTACATCAAAAAATTCAATTGAATAAGAATTGGAATAAATTTATTTATGCACTTGTAAATTTATTTTTTTCATTATTACTGTTACATTCCATAAATGTTAAGTCATTTTGACACACCATTGATTTAATACGTTTGTTAAATCAATTTTGTCAAGTGACACTACTTTAATATAGGTATGTACTTCTGTATACTAAATTGCTGTCGCAATGCAAGTGTAGTTGCACTGCCATTGTTGAATTATTTAAATGTTTTGCATATAATCTAGAATATTTAGATATTTAATTCAATTTTACAAAATTTACATATACAATAGTCATGTTGTCCTAAGGGATGAATTTATTCGAACATGATGAAAAGTAAATCTGTTAGTTAAAAGTAAATTTATTCTTATTGTCGGCATATGACGGTTAGTAGTATTAGTAGTATTTTTTTAACAATATATTTTGTTATACTAGTAGTACTTCTTGTTTTTGTTGGTCAACAAAAACTAAATTTGTATTATACCATATGTTTGGTCTTTGATTGTAATAATTGATAAATTGTTATAATATTTACAAGCCTCATAATATTATTGTACATTGTGTAAGTTCAATATTATTTCAATTGCAAATCTTGATATTGTCTAGTACATTTTGTATAATGTCAAAATATTCTGTATGATTTGATGAAGTAAAATTGAAATTCCTTGTCAACTTTATACCAGTCATCACTTTTGAAATGAATTAATCTTGTGTTAAAAACGTAATGTTTTGTTGCAAGAATTTTAATAGAAGTCAAACTGTCACATAATCCAATGGGAATCATTTAATATTAAAAATTCAATTTTGTTTTTTGATTTAATACTGTTACACTTTAAGATCCCAAATGTTTCTATGACAATTATACAAATGTATGAGAATTTAGAAAGTTTTTATATGAAGTGTAAGTGGTTGAAGTAACAATGTAAATTATAAAAATAAAGAGAAAAAATATATGTTAATAATTAGTAACTGTTTGTTTTATATAAAAATTATTTGTAAAAAAAAATGATGTGAAAATGAGTAAAAATATTGTATAACAGATTTAAATAAAGTGTTGAAGAATTATAGCGGGAGAACCAATTGTTGTGGTTACCTTTCGAGGCAAATTTTCAATAAATCTGAAAAAAAAATGTGATTTGCTCATAGTTTTAGGTTTCAATGTGTGCGTCTGTTCGTTTAGTTGCTTGCAAAACTTTTACGCTAGAATTAAAAGTAAAACGAAACAGTTTTTTATCTATACAGGGTAGGTTGTTTCGCATATGGTGACAAATAATTTCAGGAATGATACTTTGATCAGTTTCCTTGACGATTTTTTGATTGAAGTTATAAGCATTTATCTATATGCAGGAAAAGTCCGGTACCATTTTTTCAACAGGCTGTAACTCAAAAACGTGTATATCTGCACCCTCGCCCTACCCCACTCTATCACCAATTCAATTTTTCGCTGGAAATGATCAAAAAATGACCTCTGAAATTATTTGCCACTTTATGCCAAACACCCTGTATTAGACTCAAATTTTATACGTACATAATTTAACGAACACTAAGATGGAGGGGACTCAGAAAGCGGAGTACGACAAAGGGCCAGTCCCGGAACGGGAACCTATGGTCGTCCAGAACAGGGAGGAAGCTGCAATGGCGTCTGTTCAGACACCGCTTTCATCAGAAGCAGAAATGCTGGATGGGTCGGATCTGACAGACGACGACGTCATGCATCTCGATCTGGAGGGGGCCCTGCTGGACCTGGACCTCGACGACGATGCAGATAAAGCGTTGGTGGAGGTTGACGAAAGCAGCAATGCTTCGAATAATCCAGATCAACCTCCACCACTCTAAAGCGGCATCGGCTGCGCTCCTTCTCCGCCTACAAAGGGGCGGAGAAGACATAGTTCTGGTCCAGGAACCCTGGCTGGCAGGTGGAAGGATCTGCGAACTCAGGACGGCGAACTATAAGCTGTTTTATAGCAACAGCGGCGGAAAGGTAAGATCATGCATGTTAATTAAAAGTAACTTAAATGGTTTTCTGTTGCCTCTTTACGGCAATGAAGATTTGACTGCAGTCAGTCTCGAGGTCGGTGGCAGGATCTCCTGGTGGGCCTCAGTATACCTGCCCTATGATTCTCAGGGGATGCTTTCACCTAGCAATCTGAAAGACCTGATGGAGAAGGCGCGGTCTCTTAGCACTGGTCTCATTATTGCGAGCGATGGCAACGCACATCACGTGATTTGGGGAAGCTCGGATACCAACACTAGAGGTGAGTCACTTTTTGATTTTATCTTGAGTACTAACCTCACACTATGCAATAGAGGCTCAGAGCCCACATTCGTTATTAAAAAAAAGGAGGAGGTTATAGACATAACATTGCCTCACGAATTACGAACTCGGTTACGAACTGGAAAGTATCGCAAGAGCATTCCTTTTCGGACCATCACTATATAGAATTTGAATTCGTTGCTAAGCACAATTTTCCTTTGACTTTCAGGAACCGCAGACGAATTGATTGGCCAAGGTTCTTAGACTCGCTAAGCGATCTCCTTGGATCCGGGGTCTCTTCAAGTCCTGAGACGCCTGTGGACCTCGACAGTATGGTTTCTAGGCTCACTGAAGCCATAAATGGCGCCTCTAGGGAGGTCCGATGGGTTAAACGCCCTTCGTAAAAAAAGTAGAACTCAGTTTAACAAGGCGAAGTTCACCGGGGAACCATCTGATTGGTGCGCTTATAGGGATGACCTAAGGAAGTACAAGAAGGAGTTAAGGCGAGCTCAGAGGTCGTCCTGGAGGGAGTTTTGCGGCGGGATTGAGGAGACTCCGGAGGTCTCCAGACTTCGGCGGGTTTTGGCAAGTGACCCAGCCGTGCCGAGCTACCTGATGGCTGCTGGCGGCTCCTGGACCAATTCCGCTTCGGAGTCTCTGGAGCTGCTCTTGGATGCGCACTTTCCTGAAGATCGCGAAGAGTATGCTCCGAATAGTCATTTGGCGAGTCCTGCGCGGGAGCAGTGATTACTGAAAGGGGAATACTCTGGGCCATTCACGGCTTTGATCCATTTAAGTTGGCTGGCCCTGACGACATAGTGCCAGCAGAACTACAGTAAGATCATCTATGAGTGCTGTATATACTTAACTTACATTCCAAAAACGTGGAATGTTGCTAAATGGAACTGGTTATTTTCAGTAGGAGATATAAGATACCAACAATAACTCCGCCGACACTCAACGGAATCCGCTTATCCTTTAGCAGGGAGGCTAGATTGCTAGGCGGACGAGGTTGCGGGGCACCTTTAGAACACAATCAAATAAGACTCGCCTCTCCGTTCACAACGCCTTCCCAATAAACTAATTCAAAAATTTTAAATTTTTCTCAGATGTGGTTACTTTTTTCTTTACCATATGGCTGTTTAAATTAGATTTTTTAAATTAGATATTATAATTTAAAAATTCAACAAAGTTTAGGCATTTTTTATAATTCTGAATAATAATTGCTCACCTACAACGTACAAAAGTATTATGTTTGTCGCATACGACACAATAGTGCAAATAACATATTATAAAATGCAGTTGTGTAACGGTATTCTTGTTTTATTTTTCTTTTTATTTTAAAATAATGAATGCGTTATGTCCTATTGTTTGACCTCTTTAAACTTTATATATGAACTCTAAAAGTATTACATTTAATTGTACGCACATTAACGTTATAACTTAAGGTTTTATAGTGAAATACCTGATCAAGAAAAACAAAACTCTATGTTCGTACACTACTATCCGAAAGAATAGCATCATCATGAGGAAGAGGTATCAATGGTAATATGAATAAAATAAAATAATTTTTGTGAAATCATAAAGTTTTGGAAAAATTAAGCCTGTTCGATCTTAGGATCGGGTGTCGAATGCTTTTTAAAGAGAAGCGTTATTGCGTTTTATCACCTTTTGATTTGCATTCATAAAAGCAATCATATCATCACACATCAAGCAATCACTGCTTGATGTACAAACGATGGTTATCTATATCATTTTCTTAAACTGCGTAATTCACTAAATTTTAACTTTTCGCTGAAATTATTTTTATTGCTTTCGATCTAATTACGCTAGATTTTAAATTTATTGTAACTATCGAAATTGCAATTATTCAAAATTTATCAAAGAATTTTCCACGAAAAATTTTTCCTTACTTTTTGGAAAATGTCAATCCTTTGAATGGAAAAAATCTCAATTCGAAATTATAAAGAGTTTCTTTCTCGAAATTTCCTTGACTTCCAAAATGCAGTAGTGCAGTATTAATACAGATATTTGAGAATACCATTCAACATTTTCTTGTTTATAATAAACTTCTCATAGCAACTTGGTGCATGCAAAATTTAGCATTGAATCCAACCGAATATTACACACAATAATTCTATCTTTTTGAATTGGATTTGAATAAAACAGGAATTGGATTCATACGCATCTAATTACATATACCACTATGTACACTGTTTGTATAATAATATAGGGAATTGATTTTCTTCTCTCATTAAATCAATGTGAGCTAATATTATTGGATTGTAGTGTAGTTTTATCAATTGAAATCAATAAATTTTTTTCCTTTTAATTTATGTTTTTGCAGCACATTTTAAAATAATAAACTAATTTCAAATTATTTAGCATCCTGGATCAAGAAGTTTAGAATTAAAAAAGAAAAATCCAAAATCAATTTATAAAACCGAAAAAAAATTCAGTAATTCATTGAAATGCAAAAAAAATTTTTTTTTCAATTTATTTTTTTCTTATTCAATTTTCTTTATTTTCTCCCTATTGTTTTTAAACTTTTCGACATATTCATTCCTTGAAGTTCACATGTATTTTTTTAAAAGTTCCGGATAATTATGTCTAAACCAATGAAAAATAAATAAATAAATAAAAACTGTATAAAAATTCCAGCTATTTTTATCGACACCAGAATTTAAACTATTGGTACTCAATATAAAATTTATTATAGATAGCGACATTTGATTGTTACCATTTAAAAAAATTACCATCAAATACCAAACAAATTTTTTTAACCTATTAGAAAAATATTTACTAGAATTGCAAAATAGTAAATAATAATACAACAACAAAAAGAAATAAACAAAATAACTAATATGAATTTCCTTTGAAGGATGAATTAACAAAAATCTATTATATTATAGACTACACCATAGTGGAACAAATATAGTTCCAACCAAAATTTCTAATATGTAATAATAATATAATGGTCAACAATAAATACATGTAAACCTGCTAGAAGAAAATTAAAAGTTCTATAATATGACCTTATAGGTCGCAGTGTTACATGCTGTTATGCAAATTACTAAAATGTAATTATGATTTTATTACAATTGTACTAGAAAGAGACATTCTAAATTAGAAGTAGTTAAAAGGATCTTAAGAAGGTTCAGTTAAAGCAAGTGTAAGCTCAAATATTGTTCATAGATTTTAAATTTGACAAAAATTTGTTGAAAGCTTCTTGAAATTTGATGAACGTTTTTTGTTGAAGGGGCGAGGCAGAAGTTTTCTCTGAGCTTATTGTGGAAACATCAAAATGATGGAAACCAAAATATTGTCTGGAAAACGTTCTACGGCAGTTGTATTTTTAAAATTGCTGTTTGAACAATGTGTTATGGTTTATTCGCACTTCTTTATATTATTATATACATACATAAGTTCCTTTCATAAAAACTATAAGATTAATTAAAAGATTGTGAGTCTTTTGTATCAATCGTTTATGGCAAATATTTGACAAAAAGTTGTATGACTTGATGTTTAAGCCTAAGACAATTTTAAAAGAATATGGTAATGAGTTATGTATAAGATTATTTAAGCATAATTTCAGTGACATTTTAGTACTAAACAAATATTTTTAAAGTACTACATTCAATATTTAGTACAATTGTGTGTATATTGTAGGTTTTATCACTGAAAAAATGTAAGCATAATGCTTGCAATCGAATATCGTTTTATCGATTAAAAATGTTTGTATTGTGTTTTTTTTGCTTTTTGCCGATTTTCAATGTATAAACGCTAATAGCCCGGAAAATTGCATAAATTTTTTATTTATTATTTTATTAGGGCGAAATTATTTGTTTGTATGCTTTAATTTGAATTCAAAATACTATAAAATAAAATTTATTTAAAATTTCGGTTTGTTCTATCAAAATAATTTTTTTTTGTTTTAGAATCGGTGGACCATAACATCATTTTTTATATATAAGAAATTCTTGTAATTTTAAAAAACTTAATCAAATAACTGACCAATTTTTTATAATAGTTTAATTTAGTTTATTTTATGACAAAATTTTATGACGAGGAGTGTTTGTTGAAAAGATCTTTTTCTGTAACAAATCAATTAGGTTCAATTAATTTTAGCTTTAGTGACATTAAAATTGTTATCATGCAAAATTCATAATAAACAGAATATTTACTATATGAAAATAACATACTTACATTTATAAACTTCTTGATGTTCTCTTGAATTACTATGTCAAACATATTTAATAAATTCTCTCTGAAAAAGATGCAAGGCAGGCAAAGAAAGGTTTTACATTGGATTTTTTGAAAATAACATTTTTATTCAATAACTAATCGAAAATTCTTCACACAACGGCACAACAGATGTATGACTTATTTAAAGGAATGAGTCAAGACAGAAAAATTAATAAAATTTTTCTCTTCAAACTGAACTTGAACCAGTGACATACCGCTTTTACGTCATCCATCGGTTCTGCAGTTGTATGTATGAAAGAATTCCGACAAGGAACTTAGGAAATATTTTAGGTATAAATGGAAGTCTAGATCAAATTAAATATAATGGGAAATATATAAAAATTTGTTTAAATATTTAGCTTGACATTAGTTTCGGATTTGTCATCATAGTAATATGTACCTATAATAGAATTGTATGCCTTTAGAATGGATACCTTTATTATAACAAAATTTTCGAGAAACAAGAGCACCTTTAAGTTTTCAAGGTTTAATCAGTTTAATTTACATTATTCAGCTTGTATGTATAATATTAGAATCCGTGCATTCAAGCTAAAGAGGTTGTCCCGAAATTGCCATACAAACAACATTATAATGTAGGCCCCGCACCGACACTAACCACTTAAAATATTAAAATTCAAAATTTAAATATTAATTATGAACTCAATAATTTTGTTATTGAGCCCATAATTAACAAGTTCTGAAAAGGAAACTGTCTTCATCATACTTACTCATTAAAATTATTGTAGTTTGCTACTATTGATAAAAATATAAAAAAAAAAAGAAACAAAATTCTTCTGAAAACAAAAAAAAATTTCACTTTACAAAACTAAATAAATAATAAAAAAAAAAAAATAACATAAGATTTAAAAAAAAAAACAAAGTAATCCTGGCTATTACAAAATAAGCTGATGTAACGGTGGCAAACGTTAGCGGCGGCGTTTTTTTTTTTCTCTACCATTGTTTTTCTATTCACCAACCATAAATTTACTGTCACTTTGTTAGAAAACAAGCGGAAAAAAAAAACTAAACAAAAAAAAATTAAATTGGCTATTTGGTTAAATTTTATGTACTTCAAAGCGCAATTTTATGTAAACTAACACAGAACTTGCATACATACAAACATACATATTGTAAAGCTACTATATTATGATCGCATATATGCATGTGTGTTATATGAAATATAGACATGGTTAAGTATTAAAACCAATAATATCAAACCATTGAAAAAAAATTTTTACTCCTAGGTTATAATGACAAAATGCAAAAAAAAGCAAAAAAAAATTGCCATATATTAAAGACTTTTTGCTTGAAAAATAACACTAAATAGTGAGGATAATCCCATTAAAGAAATATTTTGGAAAAGGAATTAAGGAAACCATTTGCATCATTGTTACGTGAATTGTGTGAAATCTTCTTATATTGTTTTTTTTACTCTCCTAAAATTTTCAATTTTTTTTGTTACTATTATTCTTGGAATGTTAATAATGTTAATATACAAGAACCCTATTCAAATATAGGTATTTATAAGTACATATGTATGTACGTGCTATGGATTTTAAAGTTAGAGGTAGTGTTAAGCACATAGCATCTTTATAGTTACAAAAATTTGTTAATTTTTACTTATAATGAAAAGGAAAGAAATTATTCCTACAATGTTTTAAATTCTGCTTGAATCGTAATTCAATAGCTTAAAAATCAAGATCTAGGAAACACAACATTTTTATTTTTAACACTTAAATTTTCATAAAATACCAAAGAAAGAGACCCATCATATTTTCAATTTCATTTTAGAAATAATTTTATATTCAAAAAAGTGCATAGTTATGCAGGTCATCCATTTGATAGCTTCCTTTTTTTCGCTGTTTTTTTTTTTTGCCCAATTATCATTAATAATAATTTATAAAATTTGATATGTGAAATCAGGATTCGATCTATGGAATCGGATTTTTTAAAACATTGTAAAAACATAGTTGCGCATAAACACACGAAATTCTATTATATAAAAGGACTTATTTAGGTTTAAATATTTTTTAAAAGGAATGCAATTGCAGAATATTGTGTGCTAGTTAAGTGACATTTTATTTTGAGGTTAAAGAAATTAAAAAATTAAAAAATACTTTGTTTACAAGAATTGAAAGTATTAGAAGCTTATTGAGGTTTTTGGTTTGTAATTTTTCAAAGGAAAAACAATTAAAAAAAATATTTTAAATATTTTTACTTTTGTGTGACAATGTAGGGGTAAAGGGCACAGATGCAGTAATATGCCTAGCATTTTTAAGGAGGTGATATTAAAAACTAATTAGACATTAAAAACTTATTGAGACATAAAATTCTAATTGCGAATACTAGTTGCACAATAATTGCAGAATACTAGTTATTTCTTTTAACTTACTTGAATACAGAAAATGATATAAAACAACTTTATACGATTATAAATAGCAAAAACAACTGATAATGTTGCTTTCAATGTGGGTGTTTGGTTAGTAGGCCAGTAGAAGGCGCATCGGCAACCTTCCACAGCACACCTATCTCTCTAAATCCTTTGAAGTCCCTTGAAAAAGTTCAGCAGAGCACCCACAGGTGCACCCGAAAGTTCCTCCAATCCATCAAACCAATATCCTCCCAAAAACCGTTCCCTCCTCTGCATCAGAGCGGGGCATATGTGGTTATTTATCTGAGTATTTTTTTTAACTGTGTAGTTTTCGAGTAGAGTCGATTCATCAACAATAACAAGCTAATCAACAATGACGGGCAGTACGCCCGTTTATTTTCAATCTCTTTTTCGTGGCGATGTTTTCCGTTACTGTTTTCTTTTATTTTTTCTTGATGTCATTTGATGTGACGACGTCTCACGTCACATCACATTACAGCCATTTAAGATATTTGATCTATAAATAAATGTATAACATTGGCCTTTTACTATAATATGTACATGGATAAGAAAGGATATGTTATTGCATTAGGGCTGAATATCCTAAACTGAAATGGTGTTGAGAGTTTGGACTTTCTAGATAGGTGCCTATATCACATTCAAAGGCGGATTTGCTGTGTTCATTGACAAACCAAATAGCAATTGCGTTGGCTAACAGAAGCTTTTAACAATATGCTTATGCTTGATTATGAAATAGTTTGAAAATTAAGTCAACTTCAGTTGCAGAAATAATTACTGCAACTGTCACAACACTTTCATGTCGTAATTCGTGTCGTTAATAGGCAAATGAAAACACTTGAACATAAGAGTCAAAATTTTGCAGTAAATTAAAAATACTCTTCCGCCCTTGAGTGACCGTCTTATGAAGGGTCTATTGTCACAAATTATACACATAGTTTCATTTTTTTATAACAAATTATAATACATACAATGCTATAAATTTTAAATACTTATTGTTTGAAATTGCAGATCAGATGAAATTTTTTTTTGATAAAATAAAATCATTCAAATTCAAGCACAATCCACCAGCACATCATCGCTATACTTATGTAATTTACTCGTTAATACCGTTTCTGTGATAATTTCTACTACATGAATATTTTAAAAAAATTATTTAAATTTTTAGAATTTTTTATAAAATCAACAAAACATGTGCATTATGCATACTTATAAATATTTTGTGAAAAAAAATTATTAAAATATTAAAAAAAAAAAAATAAATAAAATTAAAATTTAACACGTACTAAACATAATTTTCATTTACCGTGTTCATATAATAATTTTTCTAAAAAAAAAAATTTTTTTTTTGGTTCTGTATGAACTCACAGTCTGAATTTAAAATCAAAATAAATGCATTATTCTAATATTCTAATATGCGATTTCCTCTTCAAATGTGCGCTTATTATCTAAAATCTATTTTCATTATATATACCTACATATGTGTATTGTATACAAATATACAGGGTGTCTGAAAAGTTCCAATATTCAATCGAAAATTTACAACAAATGCTCAAAATTAATTCTATTTGCAGTAATATATGCACGGAGGCGCTTTAGAAAATTGTTGACAATGGTCGCGTACTGTTCGATGGTAATTTCATTTCATGCGTGTCTTAAAGCTCACTTGCCTCTCCGACGTTCTCCCCAACTTCTGGTACCGTTTTATGGCATCATAGACATTCATTTTTTTGTAACCAGTCGTCCTTACAATTTCAGCTGTGTTCATACCTGACTTGTGAAATTGTATAATAGTAATGCGCTTGTTATCGCGATTCATTTCTAGGCTAATGAAAAAATAAAGACACAGTAACCATCTACTATTTGGGATAAAATTGCACGACGAATGCAAATAATGAAACCAAATTGAAACAATAAAACAGAATTATAACGAGAAAAATTAGTATTTCCAGACACCCTGTATATATATTATATAAGTGAAACAAATATGTGAATACCTAACGGTTTATATTTTTTTTAGCAATCTAAAAAAAAACCACACATACCTACATATATGAACCTATAAATTTTAACTTACTAGAATTTACAAAAAATATAAATTTAATAAAAGTAATAATAACAGAATGAAAACAATAACAATAAATAAGAAAAAAAAAACAAAAAAATTTAAATGCACTATTATGTCGGCTGATATGCCATCACAAAATTTCGTACCTAATAAATAAAAAAAAAAAATTAAAGTTCCGCCATTATTCTCCTTTGATTTTCCAAAAAAATTATTTTCATATATGTGGAAAACCTACTGGACTATAGAATACTAAACCAGAAAAAGCAGTCAAGTTTTCCCTGTTTCCCTGTTTTTCTTATTTCTTATACATATAAAAAGTTTAAAACTTTAAATTATAAGATATCAAAACAGATTCTTTCTTACTGATATATCCCACTTACATTACTACACACCGAATACAACTGAAAAAAAACCTAACCAAAAAGAACCCAAAACCAAAAGAAAAAACAAAAAAATAAAAACAAAAAAAGCAACCCACCAGTTATTTGTAATCGACATCTGTCTTCATAATCAAATGTACGTCCATTATTTTTATCCCTCTAGGCTACTCTTTGATTCTAACAATAATATGTGAGAATGTACAGTATGCACATAGCATAACTTATTCAAAGCTGTCTACACATAATCGTCGCCTAATCTGTATTCAATTTCTTGCAAAACAAAACTAGAGCAATTCAACAAATTTTTAACAGTTTTCGCGCGAATAATATATAAAAAAACAAAAAAAAATAAAATAAATAAATAAATAAAAAAGTAAAATGTAGGTATGTGTATAATATCCGAATTTGTGTTAAAAGCACGTAGGTGGTAAGTACTGTAATATAAGACCCCTTAACAATAGCATGAATTTAAAGTTACGTGTAAGTATACACATATACATACAATTCGTATATTCGTATATTTTGTATATTTTAAATACATACATACACATATATATATGTATATATATATATTGAATATTGGTTAAAATATTTCCTTGAAAGATAATATTTTTCTTTATATTCAAATCAAACTAAAATCTAACAACGTCAAAAATTTTGCAAAGAAAATCACGCCAGGATTTCATCTTTTATTATACTGAGTGGGTTTTTCTTTTTTTTTTTTCTATTTTACTCTATATGTTGCAGATATTATGTGGTTAGAATGTACATAATATATATAAAATGCAACAAATGAAATATTAATGTGATATGAATCAAAAATAAAAAAAAAAAAATTGTTATATTGTTCAAATATAAATTACATTATGCCCATGTCCAATATATAACGTACACATACTGAATGTACAAAATATTAATAAAGTTGGATCAAACCAATGGTTTGTAAAGTAGAACTTTTCCCTTCAACAAGTTCCCTTCAAGCTTTTAAAATTAATCCACTCTATTGGATACACATACGAAAATATTTAAAAAATTGCATACATTTAGGATGAGGCAAAAAAAAAATTGAAAGAGATGTTAATATAATGTTCGAATTTCAGGAATAATTTCGCGAGTTAAGAAAAAATAATTATACTTTTTGATGGCATGACGTTTACTATTAGCCTTTTGTATTTACAGAAATTTTGGAAAGCTTGCAAATTTGGAATTAGAAAGTACCGACAATTGAAATTTTACAAATTTCGAGAGGCGCTAACTTGAGACGGGGTGAGGGGGGAATTTTCTTCTACAGAAGTTAGTTTTTAGCAAAGATGTGTTTATGTGTAAAATTTCAGTTGGCTGTATTAAAGGGTGTATAGAAGTTTTGTAAACGCATTTACGGACGGACTAACAAAGTGAAACTAATAAAGACTTTTTTCTAAAATTTTTTGGAAAAATTGTAATGTATATTGTTGTTATTGGTATTGTGTTACCATTTTTAAATTCAATACATTTACAAAAATTTCTATAAAAAGCCTGCATCACTATTGTAAAACTTAGTCATCAGTAGTCAATAAGAATAATATGTTGAGAATAATAATTTTTCAATATAAATTATGTAGTTGATCTGTTTGTGTATAAGATATCAATCTGATCAATAATCCGAAAATTTAAAAGATCGAAAAAATTATTATGCCCAATGTTGTTCAAATCTGAAACTAACACAATAAATATTGTATTAGTTCTTATTATGCTATACATATTTACAATATACAGGGTTACCCGCAGAAAAGGAATAGAAGAACTGTACGGATCGTATTATTTATGTTAACCGACAAATACCGCAATCGTTAAAGTTATGTATTCTCGATTAGAATATTTTAGAATTGCACTTCTTTAACAACATTTTGGTAAAGAAATACTCAGACTCGTCCCGCAACATGATTTTCCAGTGAAAAAATTAATTGCAGCTTGAAATTTAACCATAAATTTGGATAAAAACAAAATTTAACTCTCAATACACAAGACCGCCTCCTTAGGACTCTAACTAATTTAGCGTTACGGCAATAAATAGTTTTTTTTACTGTAAGTGTTTATTAATTATAATCAATGAAAATAGTTGTAAATTAATACCAAATTTGTTGAAGTAGTAAAAAAATTCCAATTGGGAGTAAAATTTGCCTATTTTTTTGAGTCTAGTTTTAATTTTTTTTAATTATATTTCACAATTCATAAGAATTTCCCACAAAACTAAAGGCGGATTTTAAAATTCTGAACTTAATTAAACTTTCAGAATAGTTTAATCAACAAATTTTATTTTGAATGAAATTCGGTTTTTTAAACGGAACAAAATTCGACATTCAAAACTTAACCATAGTTACATACTGCATAATTTGCTATACATATTCAATATGCATGCAATAATACTAAACGTACACGAGTTAGAAAAAATTATGACTAATTTTTAAAAGCTTCCGGATTTAAGAAAAATTTATTGTGTATGCAAAGTGCATTATCAATAATTTTCTTTCGAATTGATCGATTTAAAATATGTAGATGAAACTGAAATGCTTACATCTATCATCTTATTATAATAATCAGTTTTAGAGTGAGTATATTGATAAAAATATTATTGATAATGATTGTATGTATAGATAATAGTTGTACAATATTATTGTAATTTTTCTTTTTGACTCAATAACACCTATAAAATTTTATTAGTTCACTGACATTCATCATAAAATGTATAGCAATTTGAAAAATATGCGATATTCAAAAATTATTTCTGGTGTGAGCTTGTTAGTATAAGCATTTTATTCTATTGATTGTGATTTGTGATATATTGTGAATAATTTCATGTGATTTCAGTTTGAAATTTAATCTGTGGCCTCAGAGTTTATTCAAATGGTAATTTTACTTTAAAGTAAAAATGGCACTTTTTTTCCGAATGAATGAATTTTTTAATTCACAATAAATAAAATGAAATTCAAAGAAAATTGAATGTGGTCTTGAATTTTATTATTGTGCTTTCATTTTGGAGGTGTTTTCAAAATTAAAAACAAAAATTCTCATATTGGCAAGACCATCATAATAAAATAAAATTTAAAATCAATCATTTGAATTTTTCAGTTCTCGCGATATGTGAAAAAAAAAAATTTAAATAAATTTTTTTTATTTTAACAAGTTTTTAATAAAAATTTTCGCTTTCTTTGTAAACTAAAATACTAAAAAAAAATATTGTTATTTAAAGGTCAATAAACTTGTAAAAATATGCAGGCATTGAAATTGTAGACTATAGGTGAAATTCGAACTGTAAGTTCTTTGCAAACTTTTACTTATTTTTTTTTTTAATTCATTCATTTGTATGCGGTTGATTACGTCATGAATTTACTACGAATTTTTAAAACATAACCTTCTTTAGTATTCGATATTGATTTAGTTCGAATTTTTTTAAATATTCACATTTGACACTGATTCAATTCGAATAGTTTTCTAATAAAAACTGGCTGAAATGCAGCATTCTGAGTTATTTGTTACAGCATTGTGCATTTTTATACCCGTACGAACGTATGTTCGAAGGGTATACTAAATTTGCCTTACCGTTTGTAACGCTAACAAATAACGGTCTTAGATATAGACTCAAGTGTATGTTTTTGATCAGCGTCAAATTCTGAGTTGATTTAGCTTTGTCTGTCCGTCCGTCCGTCCGTCCGTCCGTCCGTCCGTCCGTCCGTCCGTCTATCCGTCTGTCCGTCCGTCCATCCGTCCGTCCCAACGATAACTCAAAAACTAATTGAGCTAAGTTCACCAAATTTTCACATATGATTTATTGTAGTAGGTGCCAGAACCCTATTTAAATTGGACATGATCGGGGCACCGGTTCGAGTAGCTGCCATACAACTTAAAAATTTATTTTGCTATATCTCAGAAACTATAAAAGCTGTGGTATTGAAATTTCACACAAACGAATATATTAGTAGGGCCAATGTGTCTCATAAAAGTCGTTGAAATTGCTTGGCTCCTTCTGGTACCCGCCATACAACTTAAATAGTAGTTTGGCACACACAGTATTTTGAAAAACACATGGTACTGAAATTTTTCATACAATTAATATGGTAATACGGCAACTTAAAGTCATCGTCTGTCGCATAGTCAGTTATGGCATCTTTATTTGCACATAGGATAACAAATTCGTACGGGTACCACAGAGTTGACAAGGTTAACTCTATTTTTTTTCTCGTTTAAGATAACTTGCGCTTGTATAGTTGCTGTAAAATTAATCTTTGAGCCGCGTCGAATTGCATTAATTTGAGGTACAATTGATAGATCTAAGTATCTTGATGTTAACTAATTATTAAGGATTAATTGATTACAATAATATTGATATTTGCGGTTGGACATGTAGTACTTGCTATCCTGTTAAAGTCATATTTTACACGGATTAATATAAATTATTCTTGCAAAGGAAAATCGTTTATATGATAAGATAGTGTTCTTAAACCAGTGTTCAGTAAACTCGAAATGGTGTCCTTGAATTCTATAAGGTCTCTTATTCTAGTCACGCATATGTAAAAAATGTTCTTCATTAAACTATCAGACAAACAATGAGCTATCAGACAACAATGAGCCTAACTGACGATTACGGTTTTGGAATAAAACCAAAGTAACAAATGCGAGTATGTAGTCATGATTATTTCCCAATATGTTGTTTAAAATGACAAGCTGCTGGTTTGACAGCTGTTTTCCCTTTCAAATAAGCAGCTCTATAGCAGAAGAATAATTAATTTTCTGATTCGACTTCTTTAAAATTTAAATTTAATTCAATTCTATTGTATTTTTCAATTAATGTCATTTAATTTGGTTTTCTAAAAATAAAAAATCTAATCTAAATAAAAAAATTCCCTACGAAATTCATTTTGACACACGATATAGCGTGATGGTTGAGAATAATATCTTCACATTTAACACGTTTATATGTACATATATAGTGTTTGTTAGAGTATTCATTCTAAAATATTTTTCATTATAACCGGAAAATTCCACAAAATTTTTATGTTAGTATTCCTTTTGTATTGGAAAATTTTTAATGTAAGTTCATTTTTCGCTTTGTCAATATTACATTATTGGAACATTTATAAAAAAAAAATTTGCCATCTATAATAAACGTTTCATATTCAAAGATTAAAAGAAAAAAATTGTAAAAACAATCTTAAGAATTTAATTTAGTAAATTTTGTTAAATCTAAAATCGATTTTTAATACTCAAATTACATTTTTAAATTTTTCAATTAAATTTTAACTGTAAGACTTTTTATTTAACTTTTATTTAAAAACATCTGCATATACCAGATTCCAAATAGTTTCTTAAATATAACGGTTACTTTTGGATACAGAAATTGGTAAAATAAAAAATGCAAAAAAATAAAATATAAGAAAAAAAATGCTAAAATCTAAACCATGTATAATTCTAAAATGCATAATAAATTTCATACCTTTAAAAATATTAATTTACCTGTTAATTTATCTAAAATCGCGTTTTAATCTATATATGAAATCAACTTCCGATACAATCAAAGCGAGGCGAAATTTAATATTCATTGAAAGAAATGGATTATAAAATTTATTTGCGTATCTTATCGTGTTATTGTACAAGAGAAATAGACTTTATATACTTATATAGAATTACATACATTTATTTCTGTTATAGAAAAATTCATAAAATTTTATATATAGTTTTTTTCAAGTCTAGGTCAGCAAAAAATGCATATTATTACAATTGTATATGTATATAAGTATATGAAGGTACCCTTATGTATATACATTTGTTTAAATGATATTATAACTTATGTACAATGTGCATCTGACTTGGTTTCTTGTTTGCCTAATGAATATTTGAATAGCAAGGACGTGATAAAATTATAATTGTATTGAATATATAGAAAAGAGTTTTTTCAGTAATAAAAATTTTCACTTTTATTTATGAATACAAGAATAATATCTACAATATTGGTAGAGAATACAAAAAAATATGAAAATTACTTTGTATATAAAGAAATGAGTGTTGTCATCCAATGCCATAATGACATTATGGGTTAATATATGTAAACATTTAATGGTATACTTGGATAAATATCAAAAATAATTATTAATTTTTTTGTTGAATTTTCGCTTCAAATTCGCTTTCTTTTATAACTTTTTTATTATTGTAGTTGTAGCATAATAATTGTGTTTCACGTACACTACTTGTAAATTTTAAACTTATTTTTTTGTTATTTTTTTGTATACGGTGCATAAAAAATATGTTTTGAATATAAATATAAAATTATTGTGAAAAAAGTCTATATTAAAAATTACGGTTTTTGGATAACGTTATTCAATACATAAAAAAAAATCTATATGCATGACAATTTTTTTATTTAAAAGATTTAAAGGAAAATTTCAGTTCCATTATAGGTTAAAGTTATAGTTGCATTAAAAATTTTTTAATTGAAGTACAAAATAATTCTTATAATTTGTGTTTTTTTTAAAATGACATGCGTAATTTTAAAAATAAGAGCAGTTTTGTTTCATGTTTCCCGTCGATAATTTTAACATTATGTGTCTATGACCTCAATCAACATCAAATCGCAGGACTATTGAATGTTAATTAAAAAATATTGAATTTTTTTACAGTTTTTATGAAAATAGTGAATTGTTTACATTTTACGTAAACAATATTGGGTTGTTTACGTTTTACATAAAAAATTGAGTTTTTTTAATTTTAAATGAAAAATATATTGAGGTTTTTACGTTTTATATGAAAATGGGGAATTGTTTACATTTTGGGTTGTTTACAAAATATTGGGTTGTTTACGTTTTATATAAAAATATCGAATTTTTTAAATTTTAAATGAAAAATATATTGAGTTTTTTATGTTTTATATGGAAATAGGAAATTGTTTACATTTTGCGTAAACAAAATTGGGTTGTTTACGTTTTATATGAAAATATTGAGTTTTTTTAATTTTAAATGAAAAATTTATTGATTTTTTTACGTTTTTTATGAATATAGTGAATTGTTTACATTTTGTGTAAACAATACTGGGTTGTTTACGTTTTATAGGAAGACATAAAGTTCTTTAATTTTAAATGAAAAAACTATTGCGTTTTTTACGTTTTATATGAAATTAGTAAGTTGTTTACATTATACGTAAACAATATTGGGTTGTTTACGTTTTATATGAAAATATTGAGTTTTTTAAATTTTAAATGAAAAAATATTGAGTTTTTTACGTTTTATATGAAAATAGTGAGTTTTTTACATTATATGTAAACAATATTTAATTATTTACAATTCATATAAAAGTTTTGAGTTTTTTATTGAAAATGATATGAATGAAGTCATTTAAAAGAAAAATATCTCACGTTAAATTGCATTCAATTTTATTTTCAAGACTTTATAGTACAGTTTGTAAAATAACAACTTTTGTATCCAGCAGTTGTATGGAAGCTTATCAAATCTATCTAATCTTTTATAACATTTTTATGGGCGAAATATTTCGGCCTCAATTATAGCAACTTACATATCAAATTTAATTTTTGTGATTTCAGTAGTTTTTGAAATAACCCATTTTTTGCCTGAAAGTTATATGGAATGTAAGTGAGTTAAATTTATACTATGTTTCAATGTACAAAATAAATAAGTATGTTGAAAATATTGTTACATTTGGTGGAGAAGTTTTCAAGATTTTAAAACATGAATAGATGCAAGAATTATTTTATGAATTAAGAAAATTTAAGCAGTAGGTCTTTACTCTAGTCTTGTAACTGAAGCGATTGGACTATATTTAGAAACAATGTTAGTAATAATAAGACTGTGTATAAATAAAAATTTCTAAGAAAAAAATATTTTAGTGTATTAAAAATATTACATAGCATAAATCCTCATATGTATGTTTAACTTGCAGTTTACTGTTGACGCAAACTGTTATGTGAACTTCAATTGAAGTAGTAATTTTTTAAAGCACAGAAGTAATTAACAAAAAAAAGTTTTTGAATTAAAAATTTTTTGAAAAACTATACAAGAATTTCTCGATTGAAATTTTTGTAAAAATTATAATGGGATTTTCAGGCGAAATATTAAATTTTATTAAAAAAAAAGCAGTTCCAATACGGAAAGATAATTTTCGGCAAGATGTAGAATAAGACTTGGAATTACAAGTCTAATTTACAATATCAATTTTATAATAGCAAACCCAGTACCCAATTGAATAAGATTGTACAATTGTCACATTCCTTTTTAAAGAGAATGTAAAGAATTTCTTTAAAGCAATTTCTTTTTTTTTTGTTACTTTTAATTTGCACTTTGTTCTATTTCTGTTATTATGACCTTTTACCCAATAAAAACTAATAGGTACACCAATTTAATGTGAAATTTTTCTCTTTAGAGTTCTTAAGTTTATGATGACTGATAATATCAACATAGTTCACATTATATATTATTACAGTAATACTTGTATTGTAGGTGTAATAATTTGTGTTAAAGATGATACTGATGAACGGTAATAGTTCTTTTCTTCAAAATAATGTACTTATTTATAAAATTCATTTATACACATACACATTAATGTGCATATATGTAGGTACATTTGTATGGGAACCCTATCAACTAATTCCATTATTATGCTATATTTTATATAAAAATTTATACCAATATAACCTCAATGTAAGAATCTTCCTCAATTGAAGATTTTAATGCAAGAAGAATAAAAGTTTACAAGATATTGGACATGTATAACATATATACCAATCTATATAATATTGAAAATTGTGCATCTTCTTCTTTGATTTAATTTTCAGTTTTTCTAAGCGAAAAAGAAAAAACTATGCCAGTAGTGCTTCGATTTTAATGAAGTTAAAGCTGTACACTACTTATGTTATTTTAATTTTTTTTTTCTCTTGAAAAGGTTTTGCTATATTAGGAAATAAAATATGGAAATAAAAATTCTTGAACTATATTAAAAAATATTTTACTTTAATTCCGTTTCTTAACTTCAATAGACCTGTACTTTACTTTAATTCCGTTGTGTATACTTCAATAGACCTGTATGCAATAAATTTTATATAGGAAGCATAAAAACTTTATGAATCGCTTAAATTGTGACGTGAATGAAGTTTTTTTTTATATAATATAAAGTACTTATGTGTATATCATTGTATATTATTAATAAGTCGTGTAATATTATTCGGGGTACAGTGCTTTCAAAATAGTTTTTGAATAGTTTTGAGTAACTAGAATTAAATTGTTAATAAATTTACGTTAATAATGATTACACAAATTTTAGTTCCAATTCGAGCATTAAAAATTTTCCGAGATTTTGTTCGTATAACATGGTTTAAAGCATAAAATTTTCTATCCCTCTATTTCAAATTATTGAATAGATTTTTTAAATGTTGAAATTTTTAACAATCTCCAGTTACGCTGATACTTACAGTGAAAGAACTAAAACAAGAATATAATGTGACTCATAAAACTTCATTCTTTAGATTCATAGATTTTTGGTGCAAATTGGAAAAAAAAATTGTCTTCTCTAAAGTTTGACGTAGAGATGTTCCCTTTTACATGTTAGATCATTTGGATTAATTTGGAAAATAAAATTAAATGAATAAATTTGTTGTACAATTGCTGAATTAGTTCTCTTTCATCATTATAATAATAATATTATATAATTCCGAAAACTGACACAATTTCAGATCAGAAATAATCAGGCCTAATCGCGTAACTCACTGTTTTACTCATTTTCAAATCAGAATTCTACGGATATTTCATTTTTCCAATAAGATTACTTATTTTTTCAATTGGCTTTTCATTTATTTTCGAATTATCACGTTTCACTTTTAAAATACGAAATAATTTTTCTCACTCGAAAATTGCATTATATAAATGTATGACAGTTACTCACTTTCTTCTCACTTGCCAAGTAAAATTGCGAGATAGATAATCAAGACCTATTTATCACCTATCTCAAAACCAAGAAACCAAAATATATTGAAAAGGTGCATAAATCCGTCACCAAAAAATAACACTCAATTTATTAAAATTTCTTAATATTCTACATCAGTTTTAGAGACACTGTACGAATTACTTATTAACTGTATTTAAATAGCAAAAATTTTTTATAACTTTATTTCGCTATTAATGAACATTTTAAAATTACATTAAAGAGTGCCGTCGGCGCGATTATAAATTTTTTTTTAAGGACTTTTTTATAAAATTTATGTGAGTTGTTTTTTCAAAGGAAATAATATCAAACATACCTACATATTAAATGTGCATAAGGTAATAACTTAATATTAAAGATGCATTCTCATATACGTATGTATGTATGTATGTATTTATATAAAAAAATCATGTTTAATCACGTTTAAAAACTAGACATGTACGGCGTTTAAATATTCTAAAAGATTCCAAAAGTTCAAAAAGATTAGGCGTTTCTATTTTTAAGGTGAACTATTTGCTCAGTTTCTAATTCCATATTTTTTAGACTTTGAAAGAAGATAAACAGAATATGTATGTATATGGTTGGTGAAAAACATTATAAATCGACTCTTGATGATTTTATCATTGATTTCAAATTATTTTTTGTAATTTTTGATTTTAGTATTTAAAAAAAAAAACAAGCAAACTAAAAATTGCAAAAATTTTAATGTTTTAATTATCATCAGTTTTCTTTTAGAACGTTCGTTTTTTAACATTTTGACCTCCTCTAGGTAGAGAAGTGCATCATCATAACATGTAAGAAAAAAAATATTTTTATACCCTTCACCAAAATTTTTAATTAATTTTAACTAGTTCTAGAACACAAGCACAAATTTTTATGCAGTTAATGTTCGTTCGAATAAATAATTCATTCGAAAGTTTTAATGAATATTTTGTAAATTAGCAACGCATCAATGCCAAATATATAGAAGAACCTCATCAATTTGATTTCTATTTTTTGTCCTGAGCGTGATAACTATTAATAAATATGTTCATTACTTCCAACCTCTAAACGAGCTAAATTAAGCCGATTAAGTGTCACATAAACTCAGCAACAATAAGGATGGTCGTTTTTAATATAAGTTTTGATATTTGGATGTAGGGTATAAATTTTGGCACATATCTGTAATACACTGATTAAAAAATTTTATACTTGTTCAATATTCATTTGTGATCGATGAAAATTGAAAAAGGTAGAATTACTGTATGAAATTACTCATGATGCTATTAGAATAAATGAAAAAATAATTACCCAAGTATACAGATATGTACATACATATAATATACTACATGAATATTTTTGGGAAAAACAAAATATAAAACAAGTAAAAACGTTTCAGTCGGTATGAACCGATTGAATTATACCCTGCACCTTTCATTGTTGTATAGCAATTACTCAAACCTGTGAAACCATTCTATAGAAACTTCACGGATATGTCTGATCTATAACTGAACACACAACTACCAAGTTTCGTGAATCTGACTTTATTATTTTTCCAAATATTTAAAATTAGCTTTTGGAGTTGTATGGCAGGTACCCGAACCTGCCAAGCAATTCCACTAAAACTTCGCTAATATATCTGATCTATAATTGGACACACAACTGCCAAGTTTCATGAATCTAACTTTATTACTTTTCCAAATATTTAAAATAAGCTTTTGGACTTGTATGGGAGCCACTCGAACCTGTCAAGCAATTCCACCAAAACTTCAGAAATATCTTTGACCTATAATTGGACACACAACTGCCAAGTTTCATGAATCTGTCTTTATTACTTTTCCAAATATTTAAAATAAGCTTTTGGACTTGTATGGGAGCCACTCGAACCTGTCAAGCAATTCCACCAAAACTTCAGAAATATCTTTGACCTATAATTGGACACACAACTGCCAAGTTTCATTAATCTGACTTTATTATTTTGCCGAATATTTAAAATAAGCTTTTGGATTTGTATGGGAGATACTCGAACCTGTCATGCAATTCCACCAAAACTTCAGAAATATTTTTGAACTATAATTGGACACACAACTGCCAAGTTTCATGAATCTGTCTTTATTACTTTTCCAAATATTTAAAATAAGCTTTTGGACTTGTATGGGAGCCACTCGAACCTGTCAAGCAATTCCACCAAAACTTCAGAAATATCTTTGACCTATAATTGGACACACAACTGCCAAGTTTCATTAATCTGACTTTATTATTTTGCCGAATATTTAAAATTAGTTTCTGGAGTTGTATGGCAGGTACCCGAACCTGTCAAGCAATTCCATCAAAACTTCAGAAATATATTTGACCTATAATTGGACACACGACTGCCAAGTTTCATGAATCTGACTTTATTATTTTGCCGAATATAAAAAATTTGCTTTTGGAGTTGTATGGCAGCCACCCTAACCGGTGCAGCTATCTCATTAAAATTTTTAGAGCATATGTAGAATATAATTGGACACATGTATACAAAATTCTATATTTGTACCTTTATTAGTTTTTGAAATAATTAAAATAAACTCTTTGAGTTGTATGGCAGCTACCCGAACCCGTTGTCCGAATTGGTCCAATAACAATAGGGTTCGTCCTTGGCACAAAAGAAGCAACTTGTGAAAGTTTGGTGTCGATTGCATTGTTCGTTTTTGAGTTATCGTGCGATCGGACGGACGGACGGACGGACGGACGGACGGACGGACGGACGGACGGACGGACGGACATGTCTAAATCAACGCAGAATTTTACGCTGAGCAAGAATATATATATATGTCCATACCCCAGATGACTCCTTCAAGTAGTTACAAACTCCATACCAAAGTTAATATACCCTTCACGAAGTGCAGGGTATAAAAAATATATTATTAAAATTATGTCACTTAGTTCAAAGCTCTAATATTATATAAAATATACTTGATAGTATTGTTTCCGAAATCGTTGGGAAAACACATGTATGTATGTAAGCTTGTTTTAAAATTTGCAAAGTTAAACGCATATACTTTAATAAGTACTTTTAATTTTAATTTGAAAAGGAACTTTTACGTAAGAAACAGCATCCGTTTCATATTAAAAAAAAATCTGATGTGGTCAGCACGTAACCGACCGCTGGGAGTAATCCTAGACCAACGACTAAACTGGGGGCCTCATCTTGATGGAGTCATAGTTAGGGCTACCCGGGCTCTATGGGCTTCGACGAGGCTATATGGAAAAACGTGGGGTCTTAGACCTAAAATGGTCTACTGAACCTGCACTATAAATGTTCGACCTTGTAACTGTAACTTATTCTTGTGTCATATGGTGGCAGAAGGCTGAGCATGCGACGACGCGGGATGCTCTTACTCGATTGCAGCGCCTCACATGTCTTGGCATAACGGGTGACCTGAGAACGTGCCCAACGACCTCGATGGAGGCTCCCCTGGGCTTGCCCCGCTTCATATTCACCTAAAGGGGAAGGCTATTAAAGGGGCACTGCGGATAAGGCATACAGGGAGCCAAAGCCGGGTGATCTTAGGGGCCATCTAAGCATCATTGCGGAGATCGGTGACCTACATGACATGGGGATGCCGTTGTCTTTGGTCTGAGGGAGAGGAACATAGTGAGGCCATACGTTGTGGATCTAGCTGAAAGGCGGATCTGGGACGAGATCCAAAACCAATGAAGAGGTGGCTGTGGGTATGCATGGAGAGGGCGTAAGCATATCAAGGGCCCTCGAACGCTGCCCATCGATATTTCAGGCTGAAACATATGCTATAGAGTTGTATGCTTTGGAATGTATCAGAAGGATCATGAAAAGGAGCAGGATTTTTATTATGTCGGACAGTAGGGCTCTTCTCGGAGCCCTCTTGTCTGATGTAGTGAGATCCAGGCTGCCGAAAGAATGCATTGACGTCCTTGGCGTCCTGGCCAGGCACAACCAATTAACCCTGATGTGGGTGGCGGGACACTACGGAGTGGACGGGAGCGAGAGAGCTGAAGGTCTTGCCAGGAAGGGAGCGGCGGCTCCCTTTATTGGGCCGGAGCCATACTTTGGGGATGCCCAAGACAACGGTCTTGTGTGCCCTCAGTGAATGGGAGGAGCGGGCCACAGTTGAACACTGGGACAGCTGCCTGGGCCTGCCGAACTCTAACAAATTTGTGCGTCCCCTGAGACTGGAGGGCAGGGTCTGACTTTGCTCAGTCGTCCAAATTTGAGAACATTAGTGGGGGTTCTCACTGGACACTGCCTGTCGAGGGTCCACCTGAAAAGGATGGGCAGGGTGGCGGATGAGGTCTGCCGTTTATGCCTGGAGGAGGACGAAACCATCGAGCACTTACTGTGTGTGGTTCAGCCGAACTTGAGATACACGCGTGCGAAAACTCAATATGCAAAATTTGTTACCATCACATAACCTACCTATTGTATACACAATACGGTTGGTAAAAATTTAGGATTTAATTGACAAAATTATACATATTTCTGAATTTGTTCTCGTACAAAAATGTACTGATGCAGAATATTATATAAAATAGGAACTGATGAAAGATATTCCGAAGGTAGAACGATCAATGCAGCCAAATGAACAAAAAATATTGAGGGATATATTAAGTATGTATATTGATTTTCATCCAATTTCTTGAAAATTTGTGAATAAAAGTTGGTCCTCATGAAAAGCGTATTCTTCTTTGGAAAACCACAAATTTTAATATTTTGCTACAAAAATACTTAAAATAATAAATTCAAAAGAATCTCGTACAAAAAGGCATTTCTTTCATAGCAAATAAAAACATTTATGAATCATAGTAATTATATGCTTTATTTAAAGCTTCCCCCAAAAATTATTTACTTTTCATTATAGAAGCAGTAAAGAGGGAGGTAAATTATTATTGCTTAAAGAGACCTACTTGTAAAATTTGATAAACTTCAGTTTAAAAACACTAGAATGCGATGTTAATACACAGCTGCTTAGGGGTTTGAGTTTTACCTTCTATATTAAAATTTTAAAGGCATAGGGTCTTTTGTGTATACTCGATATTAGTTTGAATTTGAGAGATCAACTTTAAGTAGAAATAACTCGAATTAATTGACGAAGATTTGTTTAATAAAAAGTATAGAACATTGTAACTCATAAAAACTCTTTAAGGGCTTAGATGATACAATTAAACATGATATTATAACAAAAATTTGACATTATTATTGTAAATATTATTGGTTAATTCATATAATTTCTAAAACATCTCTTTTGATTGAAAAATTATGCAAATTGTTTATATGTACATAATCAGGTCCGGTTCTAACGTACTTGGTTTCTTACACGGTTTCAAATATGTGCGCCCCACCCTCGCTCCCCTCTCCCTTCCTTTTTTAAAGCAACGAATAATACGCAATATACATTACACATTGCACATAATGAATAACTTTCTTGTAACTTTATTAGGCTGAATGCAAGTTAAGCATGAAGTTGAAAACTGTAATTAAGCTTTCAGTTTTTGGTTTGGGAAACAATTACACTGAAAAAATTTTTCAGTATACTCAAAATTTAGTTTTTTATAATGTTTTCAATTGCGGCCCTGCTTCTTGGTGCCCTTTGCAAACGCTTACTTTACATATATATTAAAACCAGCGCTGTACATAATGTATATACTAGTAAGTTCTGATTTGTTTATATTAACTATATTAATTAAATATGGTAAGATTAAGAAATAAATAAGAGTAACAGTCTAAAACTTTAAGAGATGATAGATATTGTTGCATGTTTGTTCTCTTGCGTTTATAAAACAATTATCCTTTTTTTTTCATTACACTTAAAATTCTATGCTTTTTTTATAACTTTTAATAATTGTTTAATTTTTGAAACAAAATTGCAATTTCTTAAAATCATATTGCATCAGCTTTAACTTAATCAATTTTTAACCAAATTCAAAAATCCGAAAGGTCTTTCTTATCTACAACAAATTATCAATAATCTACATCATAAAAGTTTTAATTAAAAAAAAATATATTTGTTCATTTTAATTTTGACTTAAAAGCGTTACTAAAGTACCACCTCAAAAAACCAATTGCCTATTAGTACAAGAATGTTATGCTTTACTCTTTATTCCCTGTAGATTGTCTTTAATCTTGATGTAGTAATATTGAGGAAAAACAAAATATGATATTAAGTAATAGACGTGAATCAGATAGGAACAACAAAATAGGAAGTTTGTTTTTTAATACCATCATTTTAATTTGCTTTGTTTTTTTCAAGTACCTATGGAAAAAAACGCGTTATGATTTTAAGGAATCATACTTTTGTATATAAAACGTTTGTTCAGGTTATGAAAATATTCTAGCAATCAATAATCTTCTATATTGTTTAAGAGAAAAATATTCGTTAACATTATTTAATTACAATAAGAAGGACAAGAAAGCATGAGTTTGAATTTTATACTTTCGTAAATCAAATAGAGAAAATTTTCATAAACAAATGAAATTTCTACACATGATCAAATTTGGTGATTCGAAATAAATGAACTTTGTAGTTCGTTCAGACCTCGTCTGGACTGACTCCTAGAAGTTATCCATTCTTGAATTATTTGATCCTTGGCTTCAAATCTAAAATCAAAGCAAATCTATTTTTCCTCTCTTAAAATTTATCTTAATCCTTATTGTCATAGCAATATTCTTATCTCTGGGTTGTATGTTTCCGAGTTACTTTTTCTCACGGAGATCCTGCTTATTTGAGAATTTTAATTTGTTACGGTTCTTCTGAAATGATCATTTTTAACTTTATCCGCACATCGTTCTGTCAAAAACTTTTACCACTCACGTTGTCTCTCAATAAATCATGTGATGCACCTCCTTGCACGTTTGAGAAACTGGATTTGCTTATAATCGTGTTGCGTTATTTGCTCCGTTGAAATATGGCAATTCATAATTTCGCTATCGCTGATGGGTTTAATGCGTCATGCGTAATTTTTAGGCAAAAGTAGGTGCTATTTTGGACACATTAAAATTATGTACTGCTAATTATGAAATTTCTCTTCTTCTCTTCTAATGAAACTCACTTCTTTCACAAGGACCGCTGTTTTCTAGATGCAATAGTAAATGTTAATGCCACAATTTGCCGAAAACTGACTCATTAAGGAAACTTATCGCTTTTCTTATATGCGCTCGTAACCAAGTCTCGCTGGCTAAACTCTTACTCTAGAATATATTCGATATGTTCAAGCATTAAAACTTTGTAGTTAACGTTTAATTCAAAGGAACGTTTAATTGATCCAAATTGAAGTTTGCGTTTTCATCCTTGCTGGAAGAGTGACGGCCTTTTATACAGTTAGGCTGATCCCTCATGTAGCACTTTGAGCTAGCTCATTGATTTTTCATTACGATTACTGCCACGCAAAATATACCTACTACCAAAAATTTTTTTTAGTATCTTAACGTGTATGTCTGTTAGTAAGCTGTAGGGTGTTGATTTAAAAGGTGAAATAAAATATTTAGAAATAGCGCCAGAACAAACTAAATAAATGTCAAAAATGTTGGAAGAAATTATAAAAGTTGAAATAAATTCAAGAAAAAGAGAGCTAAGAGCTTTATTTTCAGTGTAATAACATTAGAAATGTTAATTATGTATGAAACGAATACATTATATTCTTCATGAGATTTACTTGATAACTTCACCATTTATATACTTATAAATTTAAATTCTATTTATCACGTATAATTATTGTTGTAAATTTGATCTCTAAAATTCTTTAATGATGTAGAATAAAATAATTTTTGCGAAAATTTTTTTTGTTATAAAATATTTTTAACAATATAGATTCGATTCACTTTGTTCATTTCCACTCAAATTTATTCTTTTTTTTATGGAATTGTTAGTAATTATGATTTACAATCTTATAAAACAGAATTAAATTTACAACACTTATTTATGCTTAATAAAATTCAAGCGGGGTCAATATGTGAAATGTGCTCATTTCATGGTTTTTTTTGTACAATTATTTATGTATAGAATGGTAAAATCGATCGGAGTGTGCAAAATTTTATGGGAAAATAATTTGATTTTTTTTTGTATTGAAATTTAATTCAAACTCTACATGTATGTATTAGGTATGTAGTAATGGTAATAATTTTCACATGCGTAAGTCAACGAATTTTAAGATAAATGAAATTAATCATGAATAAATATTTACTACAAGAAATATTGTGATTGTTCAATCTAGGTACATAACTTTGTAATTATATAATATAAGAAATCAATTTTTATAATTATTTAACGTGAGCAAACGGAGATTAAGTGGGTATTTTGTAGGACAAAAAATATTTCAAATGCCTGAAGAGAACCGAACCAAATTCACAACAATTGTGAGTATCGTCATTACTAAACGAAGTCTGTTAACTTAATTTAGTGTTATGAGTTGATTTTGTATGAGAAATGTCTTCATTTGGCTGGGTTAGTCTCAAATACTATTTACATCTTGCGTCAATAATGCTAATACGAAACATAGTAAGTGTATTCTTTATAAACGACCAGATTTATAGCTAAGATCCCTTATACGCTCTGTTTGCTTGGAAATTATCAGTCACAAGGCGGTTAAGTACGGTAATCATAAAATTTGTTCCTGGTTAGACAAGTTGATCATGCAAGTTGGTTACACATGTTGGTCATAAATGTCGGTCATAAAGACTGCACATGTACTATTAGGCTTATGAAAAAATATTCTTCCGAAGAAAAAATGATTGTGCTTTTACAGCTCTGCTATGACCACCAATAAATTGCATGGATTGTCTTACATACGTTGCCCTAAAGGATTACAAGGTGATGCAAGTGCGTGAACAAAAATTCTTACTTCTCACTTTGGCAACAATATGTGTGACAAGCTCATGTGACGCAAAACCTTTAGATGTATCCGTATGCGGTATACGGATCGGTCGAAAAAAAAAAACAAAAAATATCGTATATCAAGAAGCTCTAGGACAAATAAATAAGAAAAAAAAGTGACACTTCCTTTCTTCTGATATTGCACAAAGGCTCGTTGAGTTATATAATTTTCATTTTTAAAATAAATGAGTTTAATCACGAAATATCAATAATATTATCAACTCCAAGAGTATTCAACAACAGAAATAAGTTATACGGGGCAACAATATTGTTAATCCAGGATGGTGTTATGCCAATAAAATAAATTTTTATAAAATTTGCCAAGGGATTTTTAAAAACTTAGAAAAAAAATAGAAAGTAATTTTTATTATACCGCTATGAAATTGCATAAATTCTAAGAGTTTGAATTTCTTTTTCCAATAACCCACACAATAACCTTTCGATCTGATTATTTAAAGGAAAGTCAATTAAATTTATTTCTCTGTTGTAAGAATAATTTTCATTTTAAGCTTAAGACAATAATGTTTAGCACATACAATAAAAAAAAAATGCAATATTAATATGTTAAAATTAAACAAAATAAAAATTAAATCTATAAATAGTCCAATAAAATTTACTCACAATATTATGCCAAAAGCATTTACTACAATCGATCAAATACAAAACCAAGAGAAGAAAACCTAAGTAAACATTGTCCGCTTTTACTAAATGGAATCCATTATTCACGAATTATAATCAGTTTCACTATTTTTAATATTCATTATTTTACAAATAGTATGTTAGAGTTTTAGCCCACAACTTATACCCTACATACTAAATTCATACTAAATTTAGTTCACCTCTCTTATGTAGATTTTTTTTTCTTTTTTTTTTTTTATTAAATTAACTCTATATGATTATTTACAACAATACCGCATTACAAATAGTTTTTTGTTTTATTCTTTTAACTTTTGCTTTTTACTGCAACCGAATTTAGATCACTACAAAAAAAAAAAAACAAAAAATAATTTAAAATAATTTCTTTAAAAAGCTTTTACCGCAGTAATTGTGTGTACACGCCTGTCTACCCACTTATAACATGAGCGCCAATCTAAGTGTATTTTGTCCGTTTTATAGTTCTTTTGTACAAAATACTCTTTTTTTTGTTTACTCATTTACATACATTTTGTGTTCGTTGTACATGTGCTTTTTATATTACAATTGATTATTTGAAAATAAAAATACCGTTGTCAAAGATCAATTTGAACATTCAGAAAAATTGAGAAAAATTGTGTGAGATTGAAAAAAGTAAAAAATTGTCATAATATTTTTCTATTATACAAACAAAGTTATTCTGAAATTGCTAATAGAATAGGCTATTTAAGCTTTTCGACCCGGCTTTCGGATAGTATAATTAGCACATATTTCATGCAAGGGGGGGTCTATTTCCTTTATATAAAAAAAATTGTCTGCGATAAAAATAGTCGCGTTAAAATTTAGTATGCCGATTAATATAAAAACGACAGGGTACAACAAAATCAAAGACAATGTTACTTTTAGGGATGTTTGGACTTTACTGTTACATAGTATGTGTATCAGCCGTGTCGATAGTAAGTACAACATTTTGAAGTTAACACTCAAGTAAGTAATATTTTGCATATTGATTTATTAGGTTGGCCCCTAGAAAACTGATCCGAAAAAGAAGTTTAGATTTCAGAGACATGAAAGCATTCGAATCAATTAAACAGGAAAAACTAACAACGCAAAAACAAGATATGTGTGATTCCTAAGGGTATGTCTCGCCCTAAAATTGTTATAAAAGAGTTAACCAAATTCCGTTCGTTGAAAAATGTTTATAACGCTTTGATAGCATATTAATTGAAAGATTATGTTTCTTTATGTACACACTAATTAATTTTGTAATATTACAAGAAACAACTGCCAAGAAATTTGCAATTACAAGAAAAGTATTTCGGTTCTCAATTTTATTTTAAAACCAACTTTTGTCTTCTATATTCTGTCAAAATTTAATTAACGTATAACTTCATTTAGTTCCGAAATTAAGAAAATTTTTCATAAGAGAGAATGAAATTGAGAGAAGAATAAAGGACACCAATTTTTTAAGCTAATTTAATAAACTTTTCTATATTACTAATTTAAATATGGTTGTCATTAAATACTACAATATAACAGAAATTTACAATAATATATAACATTATTGCTCTCAACCCCATTTTACGGTACGATAATATCATTATAAATACAAAAATAAAATTTATTGCTTTCGCTTACCTTACACTAAAATTTCCATATAAAAATATAAATTTTGATTAGAATTAGATTAGAAATTGGACATTAGTGCATTGTATTACAAATATTTTGCATTTTGTATTTTTACTTAATTTTTTATTTATTTTTATTTATTTGAATGATTTAAATGCCATCTTATAGTTGAAAAAGACTTTAAGGAATCACACATATTTTTGTTTGGTATTTTTATATAACACATATGTAGGTATATTTAATTTTTCAATATAACAAAAATACTTATGTACATATGTTTGTGTACTAACACTGATATCAAAACCGTATATATACTAATTTCAAATCCAATATAGAAAATATTACTGAATAGCTACTTTCTAAGAAATTTTGCTTTCTAGAGGAATTCATTTAAAATAAAAGAGTAAGGAGCAAAGGGTATTTTAATAGCAAATACTATTGTTTTATTCGATTTTATTTTATGGCTATTGTTATAATATTATATACATATGTAGTTCGCGGTAGTAAAAATATTTAAAAGATTTCCATTTTTGATTTTAGCATCCAATATTGTATAAGTACAATATAAGTAAGAAAAAAAAACCATTAGGAATGATAAAATAAAATTCTTTCAATTAAAAAGTTGCATAAAATATTTACCTTAAAATGTCATTTTGTACAAAATTGTAGTAGATTTTCATTATTATATGCATTTGTATAAAAATATTTGAAATTTATTCTGTTCTATTTAAATTAGAACACGTAATCATAGGAAATTGTTGTCTTTAAAAATTAAAACTTGAATTGAAATGAACAAAAATTCCTATATAGAAATTAAGGATGTTGATTTAATAAATGTTTTGTCAAATTTAGGTTATGATAATTAGACAAAAATTTAAAATTCAGTAGATTCTCATCAGATCAACTACATATTATACTAATAATATGTCATGTATTTTTTCATGCAGTATTATTGTTCTTTTATATAGGATGAAATTTAAGAACAATAAAATTCACTATATATAATAGTTATATGTACAGCACCTACATAATTAAGAAATGAGGTCAATATATTATATAAAATTTATTTGAATCTTATATTAAATTGTAATATGATATTATTTAAAACTGCGATTCTGAAATGTATAGACATTTTATTTTAATTTTGAAACCTATAACTGTATAACAAAAGTTTTGGAATATTTGATAATCACTCAATTTACAACATCTTAACATGTCTAACGAACGAAGTTGAAATTTAATTTTGCAAAGAGTTACCATCCATGCATGTATAAATGTAACATATTCAGCCTGTCAACGATTTCTGTATATTTCACATTATTTTGACATTTATTTGAATAGAGTAGTTCAAGCTTTACTTTAGCAGACTAATTATTGTAATTTGTATAACTGTAAACTCATGTGAATTATTAATTTTCTGGTCTTTGGAACAAAAAGGTAATTCTATAATTGCCTTCTGCAAGAACAGTACCTGCTTCTAGAAAAGTAATAATATTGAAATACTTGTAAAGATTAAATTAATATTGTAGTTTAAGTATTGGAAAAATAATTGTAAAAAAAATTATCTTGCTATATTTATTTAAAACTTGGAAAGTGCCATAAATCAACTAACCAACCCTCTATAAACCCCAATTCATAATATTTTATAATAATTTCTTATTTCATTAACAAGATTACTTTTTTTTACACGAAAATGAAAGAAGTTTATGAAAAAATTAAGTTCTTGCAGAAAACTGTGCTACTGAAAAGACGGAAAAAGTGTCGGAACCGTAAGCAAGTGCGGAAACTGTAAATTATTAAGAAATTTTGGTATTATCTACATACTTTTAACCTGGCAATGCCGAAATAAATTTTTTTTTTTACAATATTTTAAATATCTAGGCCATAAAAATTCCAAACGATTCCGCTTTTGACAGGATTCACTGTATTTAGAATAGTGAAAAATTTACAAAAAAATTTCAAAAATTTTGAATTCGAAAAAAATAAAGCAAAAAGGTTCAGTCTATATAAAAACATACATATATATGTGTGTCGCAAAAATCGCACATTGAGAAGAAAAACGACACAACTCAAAAATATAACTTCGAGTGAGTTGAGTGTAAATTACTATCGAAGACTAAAAAACGTTAGTATAGAAATATTCTGCAAATATAATGAACAATTTTTTTGCATATATCAAAATACATATATAATAGTTATAAAAACAAAGTTTGTGACTCTGCATTTTGTCTTAATATGTCACTGTTCTCGAAAATGTCCGAAATGAGAAAATTCAACAGAATTATTTATATTGTGTCTAGCCGACGTCAAATGCATTTGCAATCTGGCAGAAAATCTTACTATATACAATTTTATATGGACGATTTCCTTAAAGACTAATATAGATCACAATCCGAAAAAACTAAATTGGAACTAAAAAAATTTTGGATGAACAAAATTAGAAATTCTCACTTGATCATATAAAATTATTAAAAAAATCCTAATCATAACTATTTTCGAAGTTAGCTTGTTACAAATAAATTGATTTTTTTTTTCCTATTAAGCACCCAAAAAAGAAAAAACTGATTTAATTTTTATAATTATTTTTTTCAATAAAAATTTCTAAATTAATTATGGTTAAAATTATAAAAAAAAAAAAATATCATAATTTTTAACATATGTAGAACATGTTCTTCGAGGAAAATTAATTAAAAAATGAAAAACTGAAAAAAAAAATAAATGAGGAAGCACAAAAAGAAAAAATTTAAACATATTTAACAATTACCTTAACAATTCAAGCTAATTGTATAATCTTTACACAATCCGCGCGGTTACACACAATGTTAAAAAATAAAAAAAAATATAACATAAATAATAAAAATAGTTTATATTTGTGTAGTTGTAAAAAAATATTGTTTGTACTTTTATAAAATTCTGAACCTATTTCAATTCGTACAATATTATTGTTATACTTACATTATATTGTTATACTTATATACCCTATAATACACATTTAATTCATAGCATGCGCTAGTAATAAAAAATCAAGCTGTGGTTTCTTTTTGAAAAAAACCCCCTATATATCACTTACTACTCGTATATACTAACTGTGCGCTAACAAGCACTTTGCGATCAAATTAATTCACGGTTTAATGTGTAACGTTCTTTATTTTTTTTGTATAGGTACATAGGTACATAGGTACATTAACAGCTATACACATTCATTTATATTTTATTGTGTGAGTATACACAAAACATAATTATTTTTAAAGAGATCTATACAGGTGTAACAAGCGATCTCGTAAAAGGTTATTCAAAAAAAAGTAACCTTATCAAAGAAAAAAAAATAGTTTTTTTTTTTAGAGTTCCTTTTGGAATTAACAATTAACTAGAATATTTTTTCTTCTTTTAATTTGAACACTAGAAAAATAAAGTGAAATAAAAAATAGAAAAAAATAGAACGATCTTCTTTTCTTTGATTTTTTTTTCAAAAAAAAAAAAATAAATGTAAAAATTAAACTACTTAGTTTTTAAACGGTAGATTCCTGTAGTAAATTTTCGATTACCATTTTAAAGTTATACCTGGCTCTATTTAATAAAAAAAAAGGTATTTTATGCGTTATAGAAAAAAATTATAGAAAAATAATCGTTATCTATGGCTATCATGGGTGTAAGTGTTATAATATTAATATAACAGTTCATTTTCAATATTTCAGATTTCTTATCATTTCAATAGAATTATTCTTGGACCTCCTTTTGATGTTATATTAAAAAAAAACATTTTTTTTTTTCGAAAATGTTATTATTTTGGTATATAGTCTGAAATTAGCTCATTATTTTAAAATACATAAATTTTTGCATACCATGGATGATATTGATCAAACAGAGGATTGTACTTGATAGTTTGGTTTAATATATGTTTATCGTATATATAAGAAGAATATTGCATTTGATTTAAAATACAAAATATATGAAATGTAGGTCGCGATTCGATAATATTTCGAATATATGAACAAGTCCACTTGAATTCAACATGTTATACGTATGTTACAATTCAAAAATATTTAAAATTTATTATGTATGATGTTGAAAACAGAACATAAGCGTTTTTCCACGGCAAAATGTCGAATATTTCAGTTCCATTTATAAAATACACATTATATAAATGCGACTGCTCAGAATGAAACGAAATTAGCAACCGCCTTGAATTTAATCGACGGCAGTAATAGTATAAAAAACTATTTTACCTATAACGGTGTCAAAAAGAAACATTATCAGCTGTTACCATATGTGCGTGCCTGCTTCAGTTCGTTTTGTCATCCTGTGTTGTTCTTGCTTTACAACGGTAATCATACGCTATTGTTATTTAAAGTTTTGGTTCTCATTTCATAAATATTTTTAAAAAAATTTTGTATAAATATTCTAATTCAAATAAAATTTTAGATATATACATACGTTAGAATGTCGTAAAATGAAAATTGTTCGAATATTTGTCGTAATTCGAAATATCGTAAAAATACTTGAATATTAATTTCGAAGTATTTTGAATCTACTTGGGCATATTGACTGATAATAAGTGAAGATGACTAATAATTTTTTAATACAAAAAATGTTTTGAGTGTAATTATTGAAAAGTGTTTGGGTGATTGTCTATAAACTTAAGCGATGTCCAAATTATTATTGGTTCGGTAAACTTTTACTCAAATTTATGATTGTTATACCTAATTTTTCTGATTGTTGATCTTAGAATTTTTCGCAATTGATCAACCCGGTAAATGATTTAATTCTTTTGTCTCATTTAAAAATTTTTTTACTAAGAAAATTTTTTTAAGATTTCCAAAATTTCACATAATTTTCATAAGACTTAATAAAAATTATAATACGCAAATAAAATCGAATAAATTTCAAATAAAAATTGAATGAAAACATGAAAAAAAAATAAGGTGTATGAAAATAACATTTTATTTTTCACATAGGTGAAAATAAACGGTATATTTCCAATTTCTTACGGTAAGAATGTGAAACATAGAAAATAAGGTATACAAAGTTTTTTTTTTTCTTAATTCTATTACACATATACTTACTACACCTGTTAAAACACAAAATGAAAAAAAAACGGAGTGGTTTTTAAAGTGAACTCTTGGCCAAACTTCCATTCTCCTCTTTATTTTTGGTTTTTTGTTTAATAAATTTAAATGATAAGTAATTAAGTAACATTAGGTGAAGAATTAAATTTACACGTTATTTGATTCAGTTAACAGGTTGTTTTAATCTAATATTATAAAAAATGGTGTATTCGACGGAACACCTACGTGAATTTTCAAAAAAATTAAAATAAAGAACTAAATTTTAGGTGTTGAGTATATAGATTATTCTAAAAAGTAATCTAAATGAAGATTTTTTAAAATGATAAAAATATTTTATTTATTAAATTAGTTTGTAATTAAATTGAAAAGCTAATAACTTTACATATTTGTAGCAGTGAAAAGTGCTAATCTGTTATAGCCTAAGATCATTTTCCATAGAGTGAGTATAAAATTTTAAAACCATAATAAAAATTAAATATTATTTTTATAATTCCATTCGGCTAATAGGAGTAATAAAATTAAATTTTATAGACTCTGTATAGAATTCAAAAGTATTTTAATTAATGTAGTGTTTATTGGAATGCGGTATATAGTGCTTAGTTTAAGGTTAATGCTTAAATTTCAGGAAATATTTGTATATTATAATGCGTGGGTTAATTATAGCAAAATTTATTTGATATAAATTACTTATCTCAGAATTTCGAACCATTTTAAAAATTTGTACGATTTATAATTTAATTTATTATTTTAATTTATTTATAGAACTGTTATAGAACTGAAATAAACTTTGAACGTAAAATAAATATTTATACTTTTTAAAATTTGAAAAATTCAAATATACCAGGAGCAAAATATTTTTGTACGGTTGAAATTAGCAAATATTTTTATAAAAATTTTATTGTGTATATAAACAGGAGTAGCAATTACTTTTAATTTGTAATTATAATTAATCCATGAAAAGCAATAGTAATTGTACTGTGTATAGGTTCTCTTTCTTGGTAAATGAGTAAAGTTTAATAATAGCTGCAACTAGTAATAATGAATGACTTTACTAAATTGCACCACACCTCTGTTTACGGATATTGCAGCACATATGTACATATTATGTAAGTTATCGAAGTTCACTGATTTATATTGCACGACATCTTAATCTGTGATAGGAGAATGAGTATTTCTGGTGACAAAGGTTCAACTATGGATCCATATAAAAAACCATAAAAATGGTATAAAAATTTTAAACAAAAATATAATATTCAAATGAGTTTCTAATATTGTTGGCCAGTGTTTGCTGTTCCAGCGAAATCAAGTTGAAATCCCCTATTATTTTTTGCTAATATTTAATATTAATTCCGAATAGAGTTAATTTTCCGTAATGGTGGATTAATTCCAGATTCAATTTGCAACTTGCTCGCAATTTAAGGAAATATTAATTCTGCACATCACTACAAATTTTGTTGTATTACTTCAAGAAATTGTTAGAAGCTATCATAATATTTTCCAATTATAGTTAAACCACGTACACATTTAAAATCTCTTTTGCAATTACATTGGTGGGAATCGAAATATGTTCCGCTCCCATCGCTATGAGGTCTTTCAAATTAACTCTCTCAGTTCGTTTTAATAATACGTCTTTCGGACCCTAAACTTCGATTACTTGCTCAAATATGGCTCCATTAGTTTTTAAAATTATATTGTAAGGGATCTTGAAAAATCGAATCCTTAATTACAATGCTGTTTTCGAACGAAAATGTTGTAATAAATAAGTAAATAATTTAATTTGTTTCAACCACTGTTCTTATCAAGTCAAGACTTTCGGGTTTTTTCATATGATTTATCAATTCCATGATGTTTTCGTGATTTCGTTTTATAAAAGTACTCGTGTTCGCAATAAAATTTCATTACAATTTTATCTTATTTTCTACTATTGCCAATAATAATGTTTTCTTACAAATATCCACCCATAATTTTACTATAGATCCCCCCCCCCTCCGCCCCACATACTTGTAAAATTATAACTATCACAATCATCATCATCATCCACATCTATTATTGTCAATTTACCAAAATATCAAAATTTCAATAATAAGAATAATAAAGAAAGAAAAGAAATCCAATTTATTCAAACTAAATTTGGTTAATAGTTTCAATTGTTGAACTTTTAAGAACAGTTTAATATCACAAAAGCATATAGAGAGATGCAAAATAATAAAAAAAAAATATAAAGAATAAGAAGTTTTTTTTGGTAAACACCTAAAAAAAATTGAACTTATGTGGGTGATTTTTGTTCTTTTTTTTTTAGAGCCACTTCTTAAATTGATGTTTTCTTTCTTGTTGCTACCACCAAAAGAAGCTGTTCTAAAACGTGAATCAGAAAAAAAAAATGATAATTTTCAATTAAAAAAATTTGTGTGAATACCCAAAGGAAATGAAATTTTTTTATTTTTATTAATTTTTTACCAATTTCTTACCTTTCATTTTGGCAAAAAAAAATTTCATTGCAAAAACATTAAATTCCATTTATGTCAGAATATTATACAAATTACCAAAAATTCAAAAAAAGAAAAGAGAGTTAACAGTTATTTAGAATGAACGTATACAATGTAAAGATTTTGTAAGTATGAACCTACCATATTTTAGAAGAATATATAAGAATTTAGTAAGAGATGGTCGCTAAATAAAATTTTTTTTTTTCGTAGAGGTTTATTATCTTGTCAGGTATTGAAATAATTAAAAAAAAAAAGAAAAAACCACTCCAAGCCAAGTAATTCAACGCTTGTTCAGTTGAGGTTCGCAATACACACATATTAATATTAATTTGCGCGTTAAATTTTTATAAATCTTTTATTTTATAATCAGAGCACGTAGATCTCTGACTCGTAATTCGTATTTGAAACTTTTAACATATTATTCTTGTAATGTAATCATGGGTTATTCTAAATTTTAAAAATTTCGCATAATTTTTTTTTTTAAGCTTTTTCACTTCACTTCTCCCACAATTTCAAATTTCATATTGGTATAATCTACGTATATAGTTACCGTACCCATATAGAACAAAGAGTAGGAAAATAAAAACCAAAAATAATAGAAAAATCGACCGATTCATCAATTCTAGGTCAATCAATTAGAAAAAAAAAGAAAAAAATAAAAATTTTTATTGGGCTTGTATCGTGGTTTTTTTTTTGAAAAAAAAAAAATTCTTATTTGATCATAACTGAAATTACAGCAATTTTTATTCTTCTTTTGTACACGCCAACACTTTATAAATATCCATAAGTACCCTATAACTATCGGTAAAGTTTTGCTACTTGTTTACATTTTTATTCATTTATAAAAACTGAAATAAGTACGCGCAAATTCAATCAGGTGAAATGATTTTTTTTTGTTTTTTCAAAAATAAATCTACTGTGTTGATTACAAAAATTTGAAAAATTTTATTTTATAATTTTGTTTTCTGAGTTTGTTCGTCATTTTTTGGTGTATTTTAATTTGTCGTCAAAATTAATGTTGGACAGTATTAGTTGTAGCGTTGGTGATGTGGTAAAAGCTCACATCTTATTATGGAGGTTGATTTTACCAATAGAGCTATTATGCTTTTCATGCTTTTGAAAAAAATAATATCGTAAAATTATGTTCTCATAGCACCCCTACGAATACCGTTACATACATATGCGAAATTCTACTTATACAAGAAAAGGAAGCATATTGCTTCCTTTTCCTCCTTCACATTATTTAGTTCAAATAGCGTTGTGTGAGGTGGCACTAGGCGTAGTGATTTTAATGTAACCACCATATATATGTACATTGTGTAGGTACTTAAGAAGCCAATATATTACAAGATAAAGAAATTTTCGTCACCCCTTTACGAATAACGTAGATATAGTATGTCTTTTTACGAAATTCCCTTTAAGGTGATAATTTGTTCTCAGAGTATTTGATTAGTATACTTAAACACGTATTCGTGGGAAACTTAGATTTATAAATTGAAACTAAATTATTATTGTTGAACGCATAAAATCGTAAGAATGCGTTACATATTCGTCGTATGTTATCGTAATATTTTTAGTAATATGAGAATTTTTTTTTCTATTTCACGATTAAAACTAATTTACGCAATTTTATAATAAAATGTACTCAATTGTTGTGATTTAATTCACTCCATTGTCCTAATTAATTGTCGTCAATTAATGCACAAAAAAATTTTTTTAGGTGATTGCATACTTTTAGGATGATAAAATTTTTTTAACCATAAATTTGAATTACCATCATAAATTTGTCAAAATAGTATCGTATAAATTTATTTAAAATACAAAATGGGAAGGGGTGGATAATATATATTAAGATACTTTATTTTGACAGAACACTTATGCTCTCTATCAATTTCCAATAATTTCTGCTGTAATGTAGTTCTATTAAGTGTCGAACTGCTGTTTGGCAGATTTCTAAAACATTGCTTTTCTAAAACCCTTTCTGTTTGACATTTGTTCTTCTCTTTGAATCGTATTATTTATCGTATGGAATTAGAATTTCTACAAGTAATGCCCTAGAACCTTAGATTTAATTGCATTGTCGGAAATTATGACAATATGACGTGTTACCAAACTTAGTCGAGAAGTAATAGACTGTTTTTTTTCATTCAATCGTTTATACGGCAAAACTTTTTACATTTTGTATCAATCATCTTTCTATAATGGTCCATCATTCACGTAAGAAACAAAAAAAAGAGCTATTCATTGAATATGAATTAAAAAATTGTCGGTTCACGCACTTTATTTATCAACCGTATAGTATATTGATTATCAATGATAGGAAATCATTTTGTCAAAAATGTAAAATGATTAAAAAAAAACTTTCGCTACCAGATGACGTTTTTCTTTTCAAATTTCTTGTTTTTTTTTTGAATTTATGAAAAGAACAATACTTAAGTAATAAGAATACAAAATAATAGATTTGAAGTATGAAATTATGCTGAATAATTCAATTAAGTTTTTTTTTTTTAATTTAGTTTCTTGAAAAATCAAAAACGCTTTTGTAAAGGACACTGCGGATTTGTTAAAAATATAGTGCGAGAAGGTTTGAATGCATAAACGCGTTCTTCACTATTACACTAAGTTTTTATTGAGCAAAGCAAGAAAGCAACTTGAATATTCGATGGTTTTTAAATCTATGAAACTTTATCTACTAGTCAGCTGAAATGCGAACTTCTTTGAATTGCTTAGTTTTCGCTGATGGTTTGTGTTAGTCAGTGTATAGTTTAGGTCGACGAAAGCATCATAATGTAAGTTAAAATGTAACCGATTTAATTCGTTAAACCGCCGGATTTCTATATTTTTTGTATGAAGTTATATAAATCGGTCAAGGTTGTTCAGGGGTTAATCCGTCAGATTCGTAGTACGCAAAAAGAAATACAACTAGAAGTGTGTTTTTGCACGTTTGTGCAAAGTACTAACTCGCCACAGCAGCCGTTTCGAAAGCATCAACAGTTTACAAAAGCTCCCAATTTTTCAAATTTGATCTAAATCTTGGTTTTGAATTAAAAACTTTAAAATTAATTCAATGAAACTTTTTCATAGACATCATACCGAAAACAAATTTCCCCAATAATTACTCTTGTATGCGCACACTTTATGGGGGTGCAAAAAAAAAAATAGAAAAAAATGGCACAAAATAATTTTGAACTTATGTTCAATTTTTTTCTTTTTTATACCCGTACGAACGTATGTTCGAAGGGTATACTAAATTTGCCTTACCGTTTGTAACGCTAAGAAATAACGGTGTTGGATATAGACTCAAGTGTATGTTTTTGATCAGCGTCAAATTCTGAGTTGATTTAGCTTTGTCTGTCCGTCCGTCCGTCCGTCCGTCCGTCCGTCCGTCCGTCCGTCCGTCCGTCCGTCCGTCCGAACGATAACTCAAAAACTAATTGAGCTAAGTTCACCAAATTTTCACAAATGATTAATTGTAGTAAGTGCCAGAACCCTATTTAAATTGAACATGATCGGGGTACCGGTTCGGGTAGCTGCCATACAACTTCAAAATTTATTTGGCTATATCTCAGAAACTATAAAAGTTATGGTATTGAAATTTCACACAAACGAATATATTAGTAGGGCCAATATGCCACATAAAAGTCGTTGAAATTACTTGGCTCCTTCTGGTACCTGCCATACAACTTCAAAAATTATTTGGCTATATTTCAGAAACTATTAAAGCTATGGTATTGAAATTTCATACAAACGAATATATTAGTAGGGCCAATGTGTCACATAAAAGTCGTTGAAACTACTTGGCTCCTTCTGGTACCTGCCATACAACTTCAAAAGTTATTTGACTATATTTCATAAACTATTAAAGCTATGGTATTGAAATTTCACACAAACGAATATATTAGTAGGGCCAATGTGTCTCATAAAAGCCGTTGAAATTACTTGGCTCCTTCTGGTACCTGCCATACAACTTCAAAAGTTATTTGACTATAACTCAGAAACTGTAAAAGCTGTGATATTGAGATTTCGCACAAGTGAATATATTAGTAGGGCCGATGTGCTTGATAAAATTCGCTAAAATTTCTTGGCTCTTTCTGGTAGCTGCCATACAACATCAATAGTAGTTTGGCACAACCAGTATTTTGAATAACACATTGTACTGAAATTTTGCATAAATTAATATGGTAATACGGCAACTTAAAGTCATAGTCTGCCCCATAGTTAGTTATGGCACATTAGTTATTCGCACATAGGATAACAAATTCGTACGGGTATCACAGAGTTGACAAGGTCAACTCTATTTTTTTTCTCGTTTTTTTTCTTAAATTCATCAAAATTTAGCGATGGCCCACATCTTAACTCTGATATGATCACATAAAAAAAAATTACTGTGTATGATGAAAACAATGGGAATTGGTTTTTATTTTCTGCCAAATTGAATATAATTGTTATTGCTTTGATTATGAACAATTTCTTTGATAAATATTGTACGATAGTGAGCTTATGAAACCCAGAGGTCTAGAGCTGTTCATGCCAATTCTATTCACAATGAATGAATATGCATAAATAAATAAATAAAAAATTGTGAACTTTAATAGAATGATTTTTATTAATTGATTGCGCTGTATACAAACATTATAACGTAAATAGAAAAATCTTAAAGGGGGAAAAGAAAAAAACTATATTAAAAAATTTGGAAATTAAATTAGAGATGTTTGTCTATTTATGACCTAATTTTTAATTTCACTGAAAATTTTTCAAAAATTAATGAAAGTGAATAACAATTGCATTTCTAATTTCGATTTTCTTTCATTGAATATATTGGATGAAATACAAAGAATGATATTCTTAAATTCTCTTAAGTGACCTATAGCGACGACCTATTGTAACTTTCGGAAATTAAATATGTGCACGAGTTTTTAAGTAATCCGAAATTAGTTTGAATTTGATTGTTTTTGTAAATAGTGCTTGTTTTAATCAAATTAATAACAATAATAAATTTTAATTAGAGTTCGATTCTTTCAACACTTTTTTTAGCATTTGCCAACGTATGTAATTAAAACTGTTCCTGCTAAAAATCTCTGACATAATTTCAGTTTAAAATGCTATATGTAATACCCTTTTGTATTAGTAATTAGTAATTTAATTAGTGTAATAGGCGTAATACCTGTTTATAACTTAAACAGTACTTAGTATTCGTGTACATTGCGATATAAAGCAATATGATAAGAACAATTTTCCGGTAATTTCTTCACATATTTGTAGCTTAGTTGGTAGAGCCTTCGCCTATGAAGCGGTAGCTCATTTGTTCAAGTTCAGTTCAAGGAGAAAAAATTTTTTAATTGACCTTTGATTACGTCATGATGTATTGGTAATTAGTAATATTCTATGAGAGCATTGTTCCAAACGAAATAATAATTTTTTTTGCAGTTTATGCGCGAAAATGTTGGGATCTAATGCTTGCATTTTGGAAAGTACTCTAAAAACTGTTCGTTTGAAGCTTCTACCTTTTTCGAAATGCAAGTTATAAGCAAAAAAACTTGGGTAACTAGAAAATTCGTTAAAATCTCTATGTAGCTCGGCACTGATTACTGACCTATTCTGTATTTTTTTGCTGTAAAAAATTATTTAATAAACTGAGAGAGTAAGGATCACGTGACATATCTCTCCCGAGATGGAAATGATCTGTCATATTTCTATCTTGAACGGTTTTCATTTTAATGTATTATAATCATTATAATGCATTTGGGCTGAGCCTAATGTCTAAAAGAAATATAACCACTGCAAAACAGTTTTTTATTATTGCTATATATTCAATATTATTCGAATATTTTATAGTTGAATGTCAGAATAATTATATTAGAATTTGATTATTTTATCTTACTTAGTCCTAGAACAATTATGAATAAAAATTTAGGGAAATTTTCTTCAAACATTGCAGTTTAATTCGTAACTTAAGCATTAGAGCCTGGACACTGCAAAATACACAATTTTTTAATTTACAATGTATCTACTTAATGAATTGAAATCTAAAGAAAAATTTATAGTCATATACGCAAATAATTTTTTCCTTTAAATTTTTAAAAATTTTCAAATTTGCCAAATAGGTCATAATATTTTTGAAAGTTTTCCATAATTATTCATTATTAATTATATAGCTACTATATCGCTTTACGTACAACCATACCGTATTTACATAAAAACTTTTCCATATAGATATGACATTTTCCTTTAGCTTTGATATATGTGTGTCACAATTCATTAATTCATGCACTAAAGATCAATTTCAATAACCAAATATGATAAGACATTTTCATGAATCCTATATATATATATATATAAACAGTATACACATTTAACTTTCTTGCGTACATAATCTAGGGCAGTTAGTTTATATACTATATAGGCGCACATGACGTATTTTTCGGATGTTTTAAGTAAAAAAAGAAAAAAATTGAAAATGAACACTTTACGAATGTCATGGCATAACAAACTAAAATTTCACTAAAGCATTTGCATTTTATAATGCATCATCGTCACGAGTTCAAATTTTAAAAACATAATGACCACCTGACCTATCAACATCTTTTATAAATGAAATCACGAGTTAGAAAATACATAATCAAAAAAAAAAAATGAAAAATTAAAAAACAAATAAATTTTCTCATTTTCTGTCAAAATTCATACGCATTTTGAATATATTTGTTATACGCCTGGTTTTTCTACACTTTGCATAATATCCGAGTGTGTATATTTCGAAAAAGCGAATTTGAATTTTCGGCAAATGTTATTGCTTGAGTTATGTTAAAGAACTGACGTAACAATGTGTAATCTCTCATAATAATTATTTTATTTTTAATTTCCAATAATTCAAAATATTAACCACAGCGACCACAATTGCAATCCTAAATTACGATGGCAGCAATTTGGAACGTTGGGATTCAATCAAATTAAGAGGTAGACATTTGCACACATATACATATTATCTATATTCATTTTCAACATCGAATTTTAGCTTGATATGAGTTTTATATAGATTGCACTTGTTATACAACTTCAAGAATGATTTGATCGTAATATATGTATGTCAAATTATTAAGTGATATCTAATCATTTATAAAAAACTGGTTGAAATTATGTTAGTATTTAACATAAGTTAGTGTTGCCGGGTTGCTTTGAGTCACAAACATTCCCAAATACATCGCAAACACGGCGAAATTTGGAGGCAAAGCTCAGTTAGAAGGAGCACATAAAGAAAAAGAGATCTTAACTCGAGGAGGAATACGGGAATTATAAATGGCTTTTGGCTAAGGCGTTCCTCGTTGTCAATATACAACAAAGTTTTGATATATAATCGAATATTTAAGCCTGTTTGGCCTTAGTATTCAATTACTAAGCTGCGCTGTGTAGCCTCTATCATATTCAATCTATTCAAAGATTTTAAAATAAGGTATAACGAGACATTGTAAACGCCGCTGGTATGTTCGCAATGCCGATATACTACAGTCCGAATAGTTGTACAATTTATTTTGAGGAGGGTGTTTTTAAGATATGATAATTTTGTATTATCTATCCCAAAAATATTCAGGTTGCAGATTTAAATTATTGAACTTATTTGAGAAAAACATTATAGCAGAGCTGACTGTTGTAATGCAATTCGAAGAACCACTTCTTCCTCTAATCTCTTCTCGTTTAACTTAATCTTTTGTTTTCAGTGTATACGTACCTATGTATATGCACACACATTTAAATTTATCTCTAATGCATTACTAATTTTTCTCTCCTTAAGTGATGACTACGATTTATTCATTTCAATTAACTAGAAAATTACTATACTCAAAATTCGTAATTGATTGAATATTGTAATTAGGACTGAATTAAATACTTCACTTAGTATATTACCAAAAATGGATATTTTATTTTTTATAATACTTCAGGTATAAAAATAAAGAGGGAGCTTCAAGAAGAAATTTTGTTTTTTTTTTTTCTTATATTGGGAAAATGGCATTAAAATTGACCGACAATATTATTAGCTGTCATAATGTTATGGCGGTTTAATATTTTTGTTGGTTTTTATCATTGCATATATTAAGTATTGCCATATTAATTCATAATCTGATATTGAATGTGATGATAATCTTTGGAGTATATAGGGGGAGAGAAAATTAATAATGGTGTTTTTTATTTTCTTTTTCTTTTTCTTGTTGTTTTTTTTTCTATTTGAATATTATTATTTATTCATTTCAATTCATTTTCAATTCTTTTCAATAAAACAAGAAAATTTTTCCTATTTTTGGAGTCAAAAGGAGCAAAAATAATAAGCGCAACAACAATAATGATTAAAGCAAAAAAAAAGAAAGAAATTAATAAAATTATGATGAAAATTTATAGCACGTGGAAATATAACAGGGGATTTGGCTATTTAAAACCCGCACATTTATTGTTTATTTTAAATACTTTTAAAGTACTATAGATAAGAGTACTAAAATTTTGATCTTCTTTAATGCTAATTTTGTTTTTTTTTTTTTTTGTGTATATTTTTGTTGTGGAGAGAACTTGGACCACCATAAAGATTTTTCTCTTTTTTTTTTTTCAGTTTTCTAGTATAGATGGGTTACATGTTTTTTTTTCTCTTGTTTTATTTTTGCTATTTTTTTTGTTTTTTTTTGTGATTCAATTCAATTTTCTTTGTTTATAACAATGAATCTATAATGTTGTTATGTTACACCCATTAAAGGAAGTTTCATGGACAGCTATTTTTGGTTTAAACCTTTCATATAAATAATTTATTCATATTCAAATTGAATTGAAGTATAATCAAAAAAAAAAAAACTAAAAATTAAAAAATAAGAAAATAAAAAAAGAAAATTATATACTTATGTATGTACATACCTGCACACATATTTAAATTTCTAAATAGAAAAGAAAAACTAAAAAAAACAAAAACAAATTTGTATAGAAAAAGGGGAGCCGAATGAGTATGCAAGTTCATTGAAGTTTTCCGGATCTATACATAATGATAAGGTATAATTTTTTTTTTTTTTCTTAATATTTTGAGAAACACAATTTTGAAGAGGGTCTTTATTTACAAACAAAAAAAAAAGATTTCCCTAAAATTGAATTTAATTAGTATAAGCAAATAGCATATTTATTTAAACATAAGAAATTCTAAATTTCTTAAATATAAAAAATAAATTTGGGTAATTTTTTCTATTTTAATCATAGTGTAAAATGTTGCCAAACATATTATTATTGTAACGGGTTTACAAACAGTAAAAATATGATTATATTAATTTTTTTTAGTTCTAATTATAAATTTAGTTTGAGAAAGCAAAGAACAAAAATTTGAACTAAATTTAAATTAATTAGAAAAATGTCAATTTCCACATGATTAATAAATTTTTAGAGAAGAAGATTCTTGAGGATTTTTTTTTTGGGAGACACTTATAATTTGAGAAAAAGTCTTTGAACTCTATGTGAATTTTTTGAAGAACAGAAAAATATTGTTTGAGCAAGAAATATTTTTCATCTTCCGGTTTATTTATTTTAATATTTAATTCTTTTAAAATTCTTGTTCGACATTTGTTTGTGTTTAGTAAAAATGTCGGCATAACATAGTTTAATTATTAAACTTTCTAGAGTAATTTAAAATTAAAGTTTGTGGAAGAATTTTAAAACCTATAGACCGCACTATTTCTTTCCGAAAATTTCGAATAGTGTCTAATATGGCCGGACCTCATTGCATTTATCACTTTATATATTACATTTCAAATATTTAATGTTGACTCACACTAGAGACTCAATATTTAATGTTGACTAGAAGTTGAAGTAAATAACAAAGTGAGCAATTCAAATAATAATGTTAAAAATATGATTCGTGTATTTTTAGATGACTGCCAATAAATTAATCATATAGTTAGATTAAATTTTAATAAGGTTGTAATTGTTACCTAATAAATAAATATTACGTGTTTTTATTTTATCTATATTATAGCTTGCACAAAGAAGATTGTTCAGAAACATAAGAAATGGAACAGCAAGTGTAGAAGACATTTAAGACTCACTTATTCAACGGCTAGAAGATTGGTATGCGAACTAGGTTCAAAAAATTATGATTGAGATAATGTATTGGAAGCGTTTGTGTTTTTACTTTGGTTTGGGAGTGATTCTTCTTACAGAGTAGCTGCTATATTTACTAAAGTTCCACAATCAACTGTTTTTAATATTGTGAACAAATTTTTAGAGTTTTTTGTAGCATTTTTTTCTAAATATACTTAAAAATCGTGATTATAACGAACTTTCCATAATTGGTTCAGGATTTGTAACCAAACGGGTATATATTAATTTGTTTGAGAAATAAAGACTCATGCAAATGCTATAAAAATATGCACTCATGTAACACTTATTCAATTCCGAAAAATTTATTGACTATCACAAATTTTCAGTTCGGAAAATACTGAAGTGTAATAAATAGTGCGTACTGCAATATTTTCGGTAAGTGCTAGTGAGAAGTGCAAGTACAATACCTTCGGAAACAGCGTAAATTTGGTTGTTACATAAAATTAAAATATTTGTTATTTTTGAAATCTTAGTTTCCTTAACATTTTTAGGTAGTAAGAAGTTCCTTCTAAGAGTATAAAATTTCCGGCATATTTTATCAAGTGTTCTTACGTAACACATTTAAAATTTTTATGTAAATAGCTTGTTACTAAATAAAAATATTTTTGAAATTCATAATAGTTTTCTACTGAGATTAATTTTTAAATATTTCATTTTAATAAAAAAAAATACCTATTACTTTTCCAACTTCCGAAATTTAATTGAAGGTATAGATACTGCTATGTTTACATGATGGTTGACGTTAAAGTCAAGCTTTTGCAAAAGCATGTATAATTAAAATGTCGCTTAATACTTAAACACTATCAACATTTTTTGTAACAGTAGTACATGTTATTATTTTTAGTGCATTATAAGTGCATTTAAAATAATTATTTTTTTACAGTGAAAAAATTTTGATTAGATTCTTTTACAACAAGAACAAGTTTATGTTAATTAACATGCAACAACATAATTGATTTACAACAATGTTAATTATAACATTGTTGTAAATCAATTTTTGGAAAGTAAAATGATAAAATAGAACAATTAGAAAATCATCTAATTCGAATCCCGATTCAGTCGTTGTGTTAGCTATTAGCAAACAGAAAGAAAACTTGTTTTCATGGTTTATCTATTTAAAAAAACTGTTCTCAAGATCCTCGCGAATCTCGCAGTAAAAACATTGCGTTCAAAATACGTTAGGCAGGTTATGAGTTTTTTAACGCAAAAAAAATTGAAGATTACGATGCGGAAATTCTGCGAATTTTGAGCCCAAATGACATTGGAAATAGCGAACTAACTCTCAACAAATAATATTACTATTCGCAATCTTGTATAGTTTTAATCCTTAACCTAAACTTAGGGCATAACAAAATTTTAAGTAAATTAAGATAATCTTCACTGATAAAATCTTATCTACTGTATCTCTGCTTCGAATAAATGAATTCATTCACATATTTTGGCTAAACGGATATTTGGCACTTTTCATTTTCCTTCAGTTAACTCTTACATTGCTTTTACATTTCCATAAAAATAAAATCGTCCTGGACTAAATGTCCAATGCTTAATACGAATCTCTAAAAGATGAAATTAAGCACTTTTTTTTCTCTGCTTATCAATGAGTATTTTATTTTTTTTAATTTGACCTCACCATACGGATGATTCTCATTAAATGTATATAATTGGTTTTCTGTACTCATCTGAAAAGAAATAATGTAAAATCTATTTGAAATTCAACAAATAAAATAAAAACAAAACATCACGACAGGAATCAACTTCATACGAATCATGTTCCAGCAACAGGTGAAAATTCAAAGTAAGACAAGAAAATTTAAAATCTCATAAATAAAACAATTATTTGATATGGCATATTAATACAAGAACATTAGTCCAAATAAAATGTCGGCATTAAGTAAATAAAAGGAATTTTTAAGATGGAAAAAATATTAAAGATGAGCTTACCGATCGTTATAAATTAACTAGAGTTTCGCGATTTTTTCTATTTGAAAGAAAAACTGTATCAAATATAATGTAATTATTATAAACAGGATCCCTACATGAATTTTCATACCTCTAGTAAATTGTGAAAGTCGATTAGTTTAAGAACCTTGGGCGTAAAAGTTTCAAATTTTTCAATTTTTTTTTGTTGTTTTGGTACTAATACTAGCTATCCGGGAGAAATTTAGCCTTCAAGGACATCAAAAAGTACCCTAAGAATTTAAATGATCATCAATGCGATTTTGAAATCAGGATCAGAGAGTCACAAAATCAGGTGTTTATTTAGATATCAATAAAATCTAAAGTATAAGAGCTACACAATAGAAGCTTTATATGCTTAATGAGTTCACTATTGACCTCATATACCGAGAATTTTGTTTTTTGTTTACCTTATACGTAGTATATAAGATGTATACGTAGTACCCTTATGGAATGCTCGGCTTGTATTGGTGCAAGTATTACCGTGATTCAATGAACATCCGCTTATTTAAAAAATCTAAATATTACTGCATGCTAGCTAACCCACTAAATTTATCAATCGCATAGTTTACAATATACGATACTGGCACACTTACGGTTACTCTAAACATTAGACCAACACCAATAAATTAGAATTAAATAAACTAAGTATGTATATAATGCAAAAGTAATGCATGAAATTCCTATCTTGGGATGCATTTTAAAAATTACTCACATAGATAATTGATAAGTAATGATTTTTATAATATTATTCTTGTAACATATAAATTCATATAGATATGTACACGATTCTACTATATTGCTTATCTTACCTCTATATAAAATAATAATGTTTAATAAACTCTTTTATTGCCATTTAATTTAAAGTTTTATACTGTATAACAGCATAATATATAACAAGTAACATAAAACGAATATAAAATGCGTGTGACTGCAATAGAACGCAATTATACTTTAATGAATTAAATATAGTTGAATAATTGCATATATACTGCGGTGTCGTATTATTGAGTGAAAATGAATATGATACAGGTGTACAATTTAGGTTGTCAATCAATCATAACAGTGACTTTAGAAGAAACTGTATATAATATTATTGTGTATCGTATTTGTGTTTCATATATACATGTTCTGAACTTACACATTGCATTTAGAGCGTTTAAAATTTTATGTTCCTATTAAATATTTATTACATGCCGGTTAGAGTAAATAATGTTAAACTGTTGTAATTCAGTTTGCAACGCCAATTGTATATGTAATACATTGGAAAATATATAGAAAATTTTACAGACAATTTTCTGCTTTGGTGGATTTTTCTTTCATTTTTAGGGAAAGGTAAGGAAGCTAAAGTATTTATGAGTTAAAGTCCTGATTCAGTAATTAAGAGAATGACATTATCTCCTGTGAGATAACTGATAAGCATCACTATTTTTGAAGTACCAGAGTGTAGAATAGAAATGTCTTCCGTTAAACACCCTAAGTTATCTACAACATTCCTACAACTGCTTATCATATTCAACCATACATTATCAAGGATATCATTCGGAATTAGTTTTGGTACAATATCTCCTTAACGACTCAATACCTTAAGTGTTACACTTATTGAGATCTCATTCATAAGGATTCCTTTTTCTTTATTCTTTCAAGTATTCATTAAGTACAATAGGTAATAAAATTAATGGACACCTCAAAAGTCTATATTTGAATAGCTCAAATTTAAACTTCTAATATGAGGTTATAACTTCAAATTATAAAGCTAAGTTTATGGTTCCAAGTAAATTTAAACAAGAATTCTTAAAAAATTCATTATTATTTTTTTTAACCTTAATTCATTCAATATAAACGCGTAGACATTTGTCTTTCATTGCGGTTTAAGTACATTATTTATTTCAAATTGGAGCACTTTCCTACGGATACAACAAAATTATGTCACGTACGAAAAATTATTTCTTCTTTTCTTTGTATATTTCAATTGCTTTAACGAGTTATTTAGTATATAATTGAAATTATTATAATAAGAAGATCTCACATGAGAATTATTAGAAGTTATTTATTGAAAGTTAATGTTGATTTTCTACTTTTGATTTAATTTTAAAAATTTTTTTAAATATGATTGAATTTAACAATGAAAATGAATTTCTATTTTTCTATTTGATCTAATTTTTCCTTAAAAGCATAATTTTTCTAAATGAATTTCTAATTGAAGTTTTAATTTTCATAACTAGAATGTGTGAAAAAACCAATAAAATAAATATCGCTTAAATTAGAGTTTTTGATGAGAGTATGGTTAAAAAATTAATTTTTTGTTTCTTATTAATAATTACGATATAGGTGTTAAATATAAGTTTAAAATACATAAGCTTATACATAAATTATTAAAGAATTGTGAAAAATTTAAAATTGAATTCAAAATTTCTAATTAAAAATAATAAAACATTGTAATTGAATTTCATTTAATCTTAAGACCTCACTTTATTTTATTGATGAAGAAGAAAATATTAAAGCTTGTTATCATCGCGTACAAATATAGTTATGAATTCAGAACTAGAGCGAGCGATTTCAAGCATTACCCGGTTGGATTACTCGCTATTGACGTATCCCAGCGTATTTCAGGTATGACTCCTCGATTATCTACCTTGAAAGAAGATACCGAAAACAAGAAATCTTGATCATGTCGGACAGTTATTCTGTCATCAGAGCCCTGAATTTATTTTCCGTATCCTTCTGGCTAGTGTGTAGCTGTCTTGAGAAGCTTAACAAATCGGGTAGATGCAACCGAGTGACACTGTAATGAGTGCCTGGACATGTGACACTTCTTCTTGGCCCGGAGCCCTTCTGCGGAATCGGACCAAATACTGTTCATTTGGAGCTAAGAAAAGAATCAGAAAGAACTCGGCCGGAGCACTGAAAAAATCTTTCGGGTCTGCGGCAGGCCAAGAAACTTTTAGGAGATTATGACTAGAAACGAATTACTTTTACATTCGTTCAAATAGTTTCATGCAACTGAATGATAAAAATGCAGTAAACAGATGTTGTAATAGGATCAACGTGTGACCAATTTTTGTGAATAATTGTGTTGTGTTATTCCCAGACAAAGAAATTTCAAAGAAAAATGGAACATTCTCTTTTGGAGAAGAATCCCATATGATATATGGAAAATTTTTTATGAAAACTGCTTTGAGTCGTCGTAAAAGAAACATTCCAACAAACTATTTGACAAGGGGAAACTGGTGGATAGATTTTCGGTTGGCATATAGAAAATTCCAAAACTAATCGATTCCATTACGACCATCGCTCCAATATTACGCTTATTTCCATATGAATTGTCTACTTTTCTGCCTCGTATTTATACAAAACAATAAATTGCAAAAGTCACAAATACCACTATTTCGCATGTTAAACTTCAATTTTAATTGCTAATGCAGGTGATTCTCATTTTTGAATTTTAATTGCATTTTTTTAATGTACAACTGATTTTTTATGAAGAATTATATTTAATATAAGAACGTTTTACTTAATGTAACAAATAAAGCCATTTTTCAGATGATGCTTGCACTGGTTACTGCAGATTCAATTATTCTTATATGCAGATTAGCTTAGCTAACTACCTCTTTATTGAGTTTTTCTTTTACAGAACACAAAATTGAATTTGAAAAGCAATAGTTTCATAAAATCCCATTAATTTCCTGCACATTTATTGCGAACTAGGTTAGGAAAACTTTTGATGACTAATTAAAAATGAAACATAGTTGACATTTTTCTGTTTATAAATTCTAAGACCAATTACAAAAATAATTAACGTCAATTTTAACTAAATTCGTTTTAAAAATTTTTTAAATTGAAACCACAAAAACCCTTTTCGTTAAAATGTCAAAATTGACAATTTCTCATTTATGTTAATTATTTCTTTGTTATCATAAACTTTCTCCACATAATTATCGCAAATAACGCTACACTCAAAAAAAAAAATTAATTTGCAAATTATCAACCCTAAATGACAGTTTTATTAAATTTCATTATTCTTGTAAATCATATTCCATAGATAAAATAATTAAATATAGAAAAGAAATATTTTTTGAAAGCTTAACATTTTCATTTTCTTTCTCTCAAAAGACATTAGTTTTTAGTTTAACAATATTATAACAGTAATAATAATTATTAAACATCAACCCATATCTATCTTGATAATTTGTTAATTTTATCTTTTTTAAATGAAACAAAAGCGAACTTTCAAAGATTCCCATATTGTGTGTCATCACTAACCAAAAAAAAAAAAATAAGAAAAAAAAATAGAAAGTATTTTTTTATTATTTAAGAATAAAAATGAAAATAAAAAACAACTTTTATTTTTTAACAAAAATATTGTTGCCTTTTGGTAAAATTTTAATTGTACAAGTAATTTTTTTTTTTCGGAGCTAATGAATAAAATTATTAATATTTATGACATTAATAACAAAAAAAAAAAAATTGAGAAAAATTTTAATATCTAGAGGTTTGAAAATTCCAATCAAGTAAAGAAAGCAACAAATAAAAACTGTGATGATCAAATATGGAATATTTTTATTATGGAAAATTGTGGCACAATATTGAAATTCTTTAAAACTATTTTTATATCATCTAAATTTAATTTTATAATTAAATAATTTCCACCATCACAATTTAGAAAGGAAATTTTAAGGCGGGAAATTTTACAATTGCAATAAATTTTTGAAATTTTTTTAATAATAAATCTAAGATTAAGATAATTACAGAACTCAATCAACTTATGCATGTATTCTTATATTTAACTGTTTAAGTTGGTCTTATATTATAATTTATTTTAGTAAAAAAGAAATCAAAACAGGTCTTGTAACAATGTAGATCAGAGAACCGTCTAGAATCCAAACTATTGGAGAGTACAGTCGTAGATACCACAAAATCGTTCTTGATGTTTAGAATGTTGGCTACATTAGTGGTGAAAACTGCGGCCGGACAGAATACGATATGCATCTTTACGATATATCGACAGAATACGATATTAAATAGAAAAATTTTATAATATGGGTTTGACAGTTGAATATCGAATATTCTTTCTTCAAAAAGTTGTCAACATACACCTGTATAGTACAATATTGTAACAAGGAATACTTTGCATGCAGCATTCACAATTTATTTCACATTTAAGAATTTTGAATTTGAAAGTTTTCAACTTGAAATTTTCAAATAAAAAGAAAATTCGAAATTCGACAGTTTTAATTTGCAGCAAATAATCATAAATTTTATTTTACATATGCTGTACGTTTGCAGCATTTCCTTTAAATTATTTCTATATTGTACGTACAACTTTTTGATACTAATTTTATTTGAGAGATAAATTATTATTTGAGCAGAATGTAGTGATATCCTGCATTTCACCTTGAACCCTAAGCAGAAGTACAGGGTTGGGGGAGGAAAACACTATAGTTTTATTCGACTGTAGTCTAAAAATTTTTATAAATACAAAATTATTTTCCAAAATTTCTTTCTTAAACTTTATAATTTAATTTTCATTTTCGCTTAATTCTTCTTAAAAATATTTAAATATCAAATAATAATATTCATCTTTTCCATTTTGTTTTTTGTTTTTAAAACAATTAAGAAAAATGTTTACACGTTAACTAGATTTTACGTTAGTTTATATTTCATTGGTAAATTACCATTGTTATGCATTCCATTCAAGTTAATTGGATACCGCTGCAACTGTTACTTGATCTTCGATATCGAATAACGCTTTTTATTTATTTTTTTTTTTAATTTTTCTATTTACTTCTTGTTTTGTATATTAAATTTCACGAAAACAAATCAAAGATGTAGTGAAAAAATTAAGAAAAAAATCTGAGTTGAAAAATATTAAATTTGCTCTTTAAAAACTCAAAATAATAGAGAAAATAGAGAATAAATAATTAAAGTAGAATACTAACGTCACTAACGATAAAAAAAATATTAAAAAATTTTTTAAATTCTCTTTATAAATATTTAGAATGGTGAAATAAATAAAAAAATTTATCGTGTTTTTGGTGAATTTTTTTTTTTTCATATAAAAATTTCCCCAACTATAAAACAACCACCCACGCAACAATGCCGTTTACTTAATTTGAAATGCATTTTGACATGATGAAAAGAATATTGAACTCTAAAATTACCGTTCATTGAACTTGTTTTTATCTTTTTATCTCTCTTTCATTCTTTCTCTCTTTATATATTTTCTTTTTTTAACCTATTCTTTCTCTTTAACTTTTTTTTGTGTTTCATTTCCATTTTTTAGAACGAAACTTTGAAAATATTAAAATTTTTGTTTTTCTTCGTTAACTTTATAATAAGAGAATAATAAATTTTATTCCCCACATTTTTTTAATAAGATTTGAGATCTCTGTGATACGGAAACGGAGATAATAAATAATAAGGTAATTGTAGTAAAATAATTATTGTTGGCAGAATTAGAAGACTTAAAATCATTTCTCAATTCTCATTGAGAATGAGAATTATAAAAGAAAGTTTATGGTGTGGTGAATTTTCTCACATAAACTTATTGGTGGGATTATTATCCATATACAATACTATTTACTAAATATGGTTAGTGTCACGATCAATGCCATGGTCAAGTTTAAAAAATATTTTACTCTTGGCGGTGCACGTTAAACTCAAGTATTATAACTGAATAATATATGAGTTCACATGAGATTTTATGGAAAAAATTTTTTTTTCTTTTTATTTTTCTTTGTACATATTTCTTTTCGCTATTCTGTTGTTTTACCTTTTGGTATTTTTATGGTAATGATGAATAATAAAAAAACAGAATCAATGACTTTTTTTTTGGAGTTGCAAGAGATTTTCTCTTTGCGGCTTTTTCATATTTTTATATAGGGAAATTCTTATCACCTGTTCGTATTTTTCATAAATTTTGTGTTGATTTTTAAGTTTTATTAATTCTTGTTTTCTTGGTTTTCATCATTTGAGAGAATGTTGCATTATTTTGGATTTCATCGTATAATTTTTGGTATGATTTTAATGGTGAATTTATGTATGGTAAATTAATTATTGTAAAAATTAAAGTTGAAGAAAAAAATTCATCTCGGAAATTTAGAAATTTTTCATCTTAAAGGTGGCTGAATTTTTTTGAAATTTTTCTGTCTTTGTTGAAACTATAGAATACTATAAGCATAAAAGCATGAAACATTTGGAATTGAGAAGATATTCGTAAAAATTTGTCTCAGAAATCGAATTAAAACAAGTAGAAAAAGAAAAGTTCGGTATACATACAAACGTACAAAATAAAACCGAAAAAGAAGTTAAAGAAAGTTACTTACCATAAGAAATGAGTAAAGTAAAAGAAGAAAATAAAAGAACAACAAAAAAAAAAAGAAATAAAATAAAAAAAAATTAAATTTGTACTGTCTTGCATAGAAAATTGGAATATGGAATATACGCTCTCATGATGACAATAATGATGATGCTGATATTGATGATCGTAAAAACGATGATGACTATGGTAGGTAATATAACAGAAATATCGAAAATGTATGTTTGTCTCTCTGTAAATTTTACAGTACACCGCAATTTTTTCGTTTTTCCTTTTTTATTTTACTTCTTAAGTTTCTTAAAGTTTTTTTTTTTTTTGTACTGAAAAGAAGAAAATAAAATATTTTAAACTTATATAACAACTGATTACCTTCAAATATGCTTTAGTTCTTCGGCGACCTTACCACGGTCAAGTTCGTTTCTTTCTAAACGTATATATGATAATTTAATAAAAAAAAAACAAAAAATACCAGAGTGTAAAATTAATTTTTTTTGCTTCAAGGAAGTTATTTAAATATTTTAATAAATATAAAAAAAAAATACTGACCAAGGATTTAAAAAATAATTAAAAAAATAAAATTATCCTTGTGCCTTTTAACTTTGTCTATCTGCTCTAAAAATATTAAGATAATACACACGGAATTCTCGGGATTTTTAATTATTTTTCTGAAAAAAATAAAAAAAAATAAGAGAATAATAAAATTATTTTGGATAATTAAAGAAAATTTTTGAAAAAAAAAAAATAAAATTAATTCAAGGACATTTAGTGTCGAAGAAGAAATTTTTGAAATAATTAACAATATTTACCAATTTTTGGAATTATATTTATTAACAGAATACAAAGAAAAAAAAGGAAAAAAATTAAAATTTAATTAATTTTTTGGTGAATTGAAAATTAAAGAAAAATATTTTTTTAAAGAAATTATTAAAAACGGAAATTTCTTGTGCATCCAGAGTGATTTTTTATATACAAGAATTTTTATTTGCAAAATTAGTGAAAAAAGTTTCAGTGAAATTTTACAAGTAAGTCAAAAAATTCAATAATAATTTTTTTTTTCTAAAATTATAAATTTAAAATTAAATTTTTTTTTATTAAAGTAATTATAAAAAATCTCTTGATATTTTTGGTTTTACTAATTGGAAGAGCTATACATGATAATATTCGGATTTATAAATTCGTTTTATATTATATGATTACTAAGCCACTGTAAAAGAATTTACTAAACCAAATTAACTAAATGAAATTAATGGACAGTAATTCCAAAAATTATTTTTGATTTTATCAGGATTTCATACAAAGGACTTGAATATTTAATCTGGATTTTATAATACAATATTCTTGAATCAGATCTCGCCCATTTAGTTATTTTCAATATTCATTGAATTATTTGTTTTAGAATTAATGATAGATCTCATATATCTAATTATTATACCTATCGGATTATTGTTGAAAATAATTAATTAACAACAAATTATATAGATATAATTAGGTATCAATTATTGATGGTTTTAAAATAATTTTAAAATTGATCTTCAGAAAAAAAAATTTAAGAATTTCGCACTATTCGAAAATATTCGTGAATTGTTCACGTGAACTGAATTTGTTGTAAGCAAATTAAATATTTTTAAAAATTAAAATATTGCATCATTGAAAATTTATGGAATTTTACGATATTCTGCGGAAATTATTAAAAAGTATAAGAAAAAAATTTTCTCTTTTTATAAATTGTTTAAAATTAGTTAAATTTTTAAAACTTTACCGAATCGTAGGTTTTATAAGGCTTTTTATTGAAATATTTAGAAGAAATTTTTTAAATTTATTATTTCACAATTTATTAAAATTCATAAGTTTAATAGAACTACTTAACTTTTATTTTTATAATCCAATTTTTTTAAATTATTATTCTGAAAAACCTAAAATTTTAAAATTATAGTAGATTATTTCTTGGGCTTCTTAAAATTTATTTAATTTAACAATTTTACATTTATAAATTTCTTTAAGAATTTAAGACCAACAATCATTATTCTACTATCATATTTTTTGCTTAAAATCAGTAAAAATCTAGTAGTCATATCTAAAGCTTACAGCACCCAATATTGTATATGAAATTAGAAATTTTTGATTATTAATAGCTCATTCTCTCAATTGTTGGTAATAATTGTAAAAAATAATTTCAAATTTTTATTAAATTAAAAATATTTCAAAAAACTTTCCCAATATGAGAATGTTAAAAATATGTGAGGCTCAATAAAATGAATATTTTAATTGAAAATTTTTTCTAATCCACCGAATGTACCCACCGTACCGTACCTATTTATGTAAATTTTTTAATTTATTACCCCATCAAAATTAAAATGAAAGCTTCCTTAATTAAATGACAACTACGAAAAGGAAAAAAAATAAATGTTTATGTGTAATTTTCAAATTACTGTAATTAAAATGTTACACAACAAATTCATTTTTACACTATCATTGAAAATTTTTTTTCCTTCATACATAGAAAAAAAAAATTTTATGAATTCAACAAGACAAGATTTTTAAATAATTTTAATAAAGCGACGCTGTACAAACGTTCCTTACTTTTATTCATCTACAATTATAAAATAATCTCTTCGTCTAAAAATTTTCGGAAGAAAAAGTGAAATATTCAAATTAAAATTCAAATCGTTTAGTAAAAAAAAAATCATCGTAAATCATTTGGATTTTTGTCTATTTTTTTTTGAATTTTCAAGTCAATGGCATTAATCTACCTTTTCAAAGTGAATTTAATGGATGGTGACAAAATCATATAGCTACTAATATTTTTTTTATTGTCATAATAATCTGTTTTTTATTGTTCTCGTTCTTGAAAACTCATAGACATTCCACCAAATTTAATTTTTTTCTTATAAGATTTTTAACCTTTACACTATGCGCTTTTATTCATTCATCACAAATTTACTATAGCTCTATAGCATTTATTTTAATTGTTTAACATTAAAAATGTCTTTTAATTCTATTATGTTATGGGGCGGGCGTAATATCGGTGATTCCCAAAAAAATTTAGAGAAGAATAAAATTAAAGAATAAATTTAAATACCATTCTCATCATAATTTTCATTAACTAAATAATTTCTCTTTTTTCTACTTTTATATTAGTCACTTAATTTAATAATGATTATATAAGTGTATACATATACAAACTTTAATATCATCATTAAAAAAAAATGATAATTTATGGTGCCCGTTGTGTACACTTTTAATTTTTAAAGAGACGAGATGATATGATGGTGTACATTTGACCAATTTGTTGTAAAGAATTTTATTGCGAGTTTTATTATAATTATTTTTCCTTCTTTTTTGTTATTTTATTGTAATTATACTATATGATTTTGATTTTTTTACATAATCCTATAATTGCATGCATTTACCAGGTTGTTTTTAATTATTCAAATATTTAATTCTTAATTTTATGCTGTGAGAATATGAAGAATATTGTGGTTTTTTGGGTGGTATACAATAATAAATCTTTTTTTTTATTTTGATCGCCCAACGTTGAAATCGTCTAGAATAATTGTCCAGAAAATTGTAACGATTATTTTTTTGTGTTTGTTTTGTAATTAAAATTATTATTTAAAGAATTTTAATATAGAGAATTTGTTAATTTTAAAACACACAATTAAGAAGAAGAAAGCAGTAAGTCAGAAACTGTGTTTTTAATAAATTCAATTTGAAGAAATCGTAAAAACGTAAAGGTAATCAATTATAGTGCAATTGGATTGGCATCTATAATTTCTAAACAGTATTCTAGACTTGTATGATTTTTTGTAACAAAAAAGATTATGTTTTTCTGACTTAATTCATATGTATAACTGGAAGTCTCAAAAAATGCACTTAATGCTCTCTGCTTATTAACCGACAATATACTAATGGGAAAATGGAGATTCATCATTTCTGCAAGAATTATTAAGTAACGTACGACGGTATGTGAAAACATTTTAAATGAAATTATGAAAAAGTAGGTTCTTGTGATAAGCTCATGGTGTAGTTCTGTCTAAAAATTGACTGTCGAAAGTCGACTATAGAAAATCTATAATAATTGTGTATGATTACGCAAAAGCAATTTCTGCTACGAATGATGAAATTTTTTTAATTTTTTTCGTATTTTTATTGAAGTAGTTGTTTCTTGTATAGTTCTTGGAACGTTAATCAAATTGATTCCCTCAATATTATTCGCTCAAATAATTTTTAAATTTTTGGAAAAATGCAAAAGATTTGGAATATCTAGAGTTATGAATTAAAAATTTGTGTTTAGAAAAATTTTCATCAGCATAATTGTGGAAGGCTGCTATATACGGCCATGATATCCTTTAAAGTAACAATAATATCACAAAACTTGTAACACATTAGTGGCCTTATAAATGTACTACTTACTCCAATCTGATTACAAAAGTGATATATTAAATTAATTATATTAAATTAAGTAATGTGATTGTAGAACACATTACTTAATTTAATATAATTCTTACAATTATGCATAATTTTATATCCAACTTAAATTATAAATACCAAAGCAAATTCAAGTATTTGTTGGAGAACTAGATTCTTTAAATAAACAAATTACCTTAGATTTATCCTTACAATGTAAAAATCAACTACTTTCAAAGTTGCAATAGATATAAAAAAAATTTAATTATAATTATCGAATATTACCACATTCTAGTCAATTAAAATGAAAACAAAATCGATATTCGAAAATGTAAATTATTATTCTAATTAATTCGCAAGCACAGTTTTGTATTTTTAAACTTGTTGCATCTTAAAACAGATTTGAAAACTTGTCCTTTACTTAATACTTAGTTATCTATACCAAAATCAATAATTAATACGCAACTAAGCTTATAAAACATTTTCTATATTTAATTACTATTCTTGTTATCCAACTTGCAAAACAAATTTAAGCCAGATTAAAAAATACTTTAGAAAACAAAAAAAAAATTTCAATTGCAATATTATTTAAATTAAACTACACACACATTATCTAAGTATGCATAATTTAAATATTGTGCACATGTAAGTGAAAATACTTGTTAATCTAGTTGATTTTAATAAATAATATTATAAAATCCTATATAAATGTTGTGTTCTATACAATATTGAAGATGCTTTCTTTAAAATATTTTATTTTAAAAGAAATAAAACTGGAAATTTTTTCTAGCATAATAAAAGAAAATTTTCTAGTAGTAAAACCATTAGATTATTTTGTAATAAATGAAAGTTTATTTATACATGTTTGTATGGTTTGTATGTAGTGCATATAATTATAAAATATAAATAACCATAAATGTAAAATACATACATAGACTTCCTTAAATGGGCATATAAAATTTAAGTAATCTAAGAGCGGTTCTTCTATATACACTATAATTTATTGTACTAAAATGCAACGATAATTTTAATTGCGTAAAAATTAATAATGTACCGCATTAATATAGATTTACAATATTTGAATATTGAGCATTGATTTTTTGTTAAATATTTGTAATTTACAGGAGAGGATTTAATTTTATAGTGGGGCCCTTTTATAAAAGTCGAGTAAATAAAACTTGAAATAGTATTAGGATTCCAGCACTTGCCATTATTCATTCAGTGCAATATTTATTTTTTAAAAATACTAATCGTATATTACGGTAATTTAAGTATATCTATAAAAGTATTTCGATGGATTGCAGCAATTTTGGAGATTTTCTCAAAAGTTTACAATTTTTTTAATCGAACTCGCATAAATATTATTTTTGATTTCTAAAAATATAGCTTAATAATCATAATTCTTAAATTTCGTATATGTGACGAAGCCGGCTTAAATATTTTAAATTAGTTGATTAAAAACAGTTTCAGAAATATTAAACATTTTCAGAACATACAGTAGGATTTACTATCCAGAAATTGAAATTTACTACTTGGACATAATAAATAATAAATACTTAGCTGTGTTATGCAAATTTTTGTTTTTTGTTCCCATATTGCACGTGAGAGCTTTAGGACGTTGAACTTCACTCTAGAGTATTGCGTCAAGTTTTAATTTTATTCAATCAATTGAAATAATTACACGGTTAATAATAATTGAAAATTCATGTTGAATAATTCGGGGTGGGGCTCGAAACTACAGCTTTATTAAAGCAAAAGAAGATACGCTACTGCCGATTCAGCGTATTAACCTAAAAAATATGTGCTTTTAGAAACAATATTATTATTAAACAAACTTCATATTAAATCAAATTATAAAATAAATTAAAATTACTTTATTAAACAATAATTTACTCAGAATATTTTCAGTATTTATAAGTAATTTTATAGATGAGAACAAATTATAGATGAGAGAATTTCAATACTACACCATATTTTCCACATTTGCATAATATTAAAGAGAAAAAATATTGTGTAGGTAGTAAAATTTAATTAAATTTATGAGAAAATTTCAAATATTTCTTGAAATTTCTTAAATAATAAAATAAAATTATTTACCACTTCTAAATTTTTTATCTATAAATATTTACACAAATTCTCTTACATATTTAATTCTTGTGTTATTAAAAATATTAATTATATAAGATAGAAAAATTATTAACTTGTCGCGTACATATTATAAAAAAATTATATTAAGCTTTAATTATTGATCATCGATTTATTCTTGTGTTAAAGAAATGAACACAAATTCCAACATTTGAATCCGGTTATTTTTGTGTTTTTTTTTGCGTAATTGAATATCAAGAACAAAAATATTTAAATTCAATATTATGCGTGCATGCAATGAAGATCAAGATGAAGAATATTTTCTTCAAGCTGGATTTTTTCTTACTTTCGGTGTTACTTTGCAATTCCTTGTTTTTATTAGACTTTGTATTAATATTCATTTCAAGTTTTTTTTTTTAATTTTATATATTTAAATCATATTATATTTAGATATTGAAAGAGTACAGCTTATGTATATCGTACGCAATTGCGAGTGCGTATGCATACATAATATGCAAATAGGTGAATTTTGAAAAAAAAATTATTAAAAATTATCTTAATTTTTAAGTTCTCAATTTTATTTAATTTCAATTTTTCTTTTTTCATTTTCGATACTTGTCTAGAATAACTGGATTTAGAGGTGAGCTACTTTATCGTAAATGTGTTTAGTAGCTTTTTTGCATATGTAGATGGGTTTTTTTATAGTACGGTGTAGTTTGTTAGTTTGTTGGTGTATAATTATTAATTCCCAATAAAAAATATTGTAAACTGTAAATATGTTTTGGTTTGTAAGCTGAGCTTATGCTTGCTCTATTAATTATTCAAATCTAATGTTTTTAGACACATCGTTTCGATTTACTTTACAATGTTGAAAAAATTTTGTAGTAATAAATACATATTGTGTGATATATTTTTTAATTATACAACTTGCAAATAGTTACATGATTTTACAAAAATAAAAATCCGATGAATTGAATTTCTTAAAAAATCTGACACAATTAATTTTTATTATTTTATAAAAAATTGAAATTCTTAACACATTCCACCATGAAGAAAAAATAATTGTAATTTAATAAAATTTTAAAAGTCAAAAGCTGTGGCACAGTACCTTCATGCAATTGCACTTTCCAAAAATAAAATATTGAACTAAAATTTACGATAAAGTTGAATAAAGTTTAAAGAGCAAAAGAAATATTATAGCGCTACAAAAGTATTTTATACCGGTAATTTAATACGAAATGCGATGTGATTTTGAAATGCTTTATGCTTTTTAGAATTTTGCTCAAAAACGATCTAAGTTCTAAGTACTTAGTTTATTTCTGTAAATAATAATTATTCATTTACTGATTTTGATTACATTTAGTGTCTTAATAATACATGATCACAAAAATACTGCAGGAATTGAGGGCACCCTTTAAAATTATTTTTTGTAATTTCATTAAGGAAGGTAAAATTTATACGAGAACGTCGAGGTTGCATTGCAAACTGTTTTGAAGTTCGACCTTAATGGTCTTCAAAGCATTATAGTTGAATTATTGGTTCTTTAGAGTTAACTTCATTCATGGGCCCGTAATCTTATTGATATTTGTAATATATTTCAGCATATTAGAAATATACGTTCTTAAATAAAAAAAATTTAATCAATTTTACTACAATTTGAGCTCGATTTTACTGAATTTATAAAAAAATAATTTTGAAATTTAATAATTACTCATTTAATACCAATATCATCCCTACATCTTCTTGAATAATAATTATATAATAATAGCTAATTGATCGCAAATGAAAAGTTCTTCGGATTTCAAATAAAGATTGCAATGACAATCACTCATTTTGAATTAATAAATTGATTTTAATTTTCAGTTTGTTGCAGTGACCGAATAATTTTTGACCTTATTTTTTATATAAACGTTGATTTTGCGAGGCGTTTTATACAGGAAAATCATCACATTTTCACATTAATTTATATTTTATTAATTTTCATTGACATTATACAAAAATATAATTTTATTTTTCGTATTAATATTTTTCCGATTTAATTTAAATTACACACTAAACTGTTAAAGTAAATGTTGTTGTATGAATTTAGAATGAATAACAAATCATTATTGTGTGTATGGTTAATCTTTAGTGATGATTATACTTTACATATTTATGCTATTAACATAAATAATTGCTGTATTGAATTTTTGTGTTCGGTGCTATATAAGTGTGTTCTCTAGTTCTATGCGATTAATTTTATTTACATTTAAATCAAAATTACCTACATATGTATGTTCTCGACCGTGTGAAGCACATTTATAAAATTTTTATAATTTCTTATTGGTTTTCTCATTCCTGCGATACCTTTAATTTATATTTACGCGTATATTAGTAACTTCTTTCTAAATATAATAAGTATGTACAATTGTTATATGTATAATTAAAAATGTTTTCGCAAAATTTATAAGTATCTTTAGATATCTTTGAGCGATTTTGTTTTATTTTTTTTTTCTAAATTTAATTGGATATTCTGTTATTATAGAATTATGTACAGGTACAATAAAATTACGTGAGGCTTTATCACAAAAAAAAAATTTTATTATACAATGTGCTAAAAATTGTATTCGAACAATTTCAAATTTTATGAGAAAAATTTTTATCGTGTTTAAGAGATATTGAAAAAAAAATTATAGTAATTGCTTATCATTACAATTTTTATTAATTTTTTACAATATTTTCGAATAATTAATGAAATAAAGGAGACACGTAGGCGCTAAATGGAAAAAAAATTGCGATTTTTAAAAATAATTCAAAAATTCGGAAGTTTTCACAAATCAACCGTATACGTGTTGCTTAATTTTTAATAGCTTTGTATGAAAAACTCTGTTACCAGTCAAAGAATGAAGCTAAATCGAAAGAATGAAGCTAGAATTCTGTAACCAGTCAAAGAGTGAAGCTAAAACAGACTGAAAATATTTATTTATTGGAACAGCTCCTATAAATATTTTTCTTTAGGAGGGTAGCAAAAAATTCCTTTTAATTCTCTAGATATCTTTCAGTAATCCATGAATATCTTTTGTTAAAATTAATTTCTAATTTTCAGAAATACAAATTCATATTCTAAATTTACACTCAAATAAGCTATTAATTAAGAAAATGAATTGATACAGCATCTTGCATTGATTCCCATATTGAATGTTTTACTATTAATTTCACAAAATATTTTAATTCGAAATTTAAACAGAATTCGACAACCACGACAGAGACCAACAATAAATTTGAACCTTTTCTGCAATATTGAACAGAGGAAAACAAGCAGATTAAACCAATATCGAATTGTAAAATTATAATAAAATTAAAATTTAATTAATTCAAGAAATTGTTAATTATTATTTAATTTTTTTTTTCAAATAATTAACAAAATTCTATTACTTATAATTAAAATAGAAAAGTTGAATAATATCGTAAATTTTCTGTTATACATGAAAGCTTTCCTACACTCATAACATTCATTTGGTATAATGTTAAATAAAGCAAGAAAATTCAAATTCAACTACTTGTACAGAGAGAAAGATAGAGATAAATCTTTCTTAATGAAACTCTAGAATTTTTGGAGGAAAAATACAATTTTACGGTATTCTGAGCATCTATTATTGTAAACGCAGCTATATAGGTATATATACACTGTTATAAATTTAGAAAACAGAAAAAAAAAAAATTTTTGCTTAAAATTATAAATTGAATATCAAATTTTATATCATTATAATATTATAGTATCTATTATACTATGTATACATCTACAAGAATTAAAAGCGATTAAATATTAATAATTCTATTAAATCGTATTACACTTTAATATTTTCTACACGCAAATCACACACATTTCTATACTTAATAGAATGAATGGTTTTAAGAAATGCATCGAACCGAAATAAAATGTGTGTATGTATACAGCGTACAAAGTATGCAAGTATAATAATATACATAGAAAAAAGAGAATAAAAAAATAATTTAGATGTTAAATTTTCTATAGTATATTATGGGCCTTAATGTCATCACTTTGAATTTCAGTTGCAGAAACATAAGTACACTCATATATACACCATCAGTCATAATTTTTACTTTCTTTACTAGCTATATAAGAATTTTCTATATATATATATATAATATTATAAAAAAGTCATCAGACATGAACGAAAAAATTAGAAATTATTAAAAGATTTTTAATACTTTCATTTTATTTGTTTTTTTGTGTAATTAATTTAATAAAATAATTGTTTTTAAATAAAAGAATAATTAAAAATCCTTTATGAGTTTGAAATAATTTTTTTTATGTTTCTTCTCTATATAGTGTTATACTATGAAGCAAAACTGTAGAACATGAAAATTAAGATTTTTTTTCATTTAATTATGAAAAATTAAAAATGTAATTAGAAAGTAAAAATATTTTAGAAAATTTTTTTTGTTCAAAATTCACTTAATTTTTCTATATTATAAATTCACCGAAAGAAATTTAATTTACAAAATTTCGAATGATTTATTGTTTTCCTATATATATAAAGAGTCTGCATACTATGGAGTTGAGCCTTAAATCTAAAAACCGTAAAATTTTAATTGAATTTCTAAGTTAAAAATTAATAATAATTTTCTAATAAATCTCTGATGACTAGATATGATGTTGAATATTTTAAAGATGAAATGTGATATACATAGAACATTATAGGTTAATTGAATAGAAAATTATTTAATTTTGTAGCGATAATTAATATTAGAAAAGAAAAAAGAAAATAGTATTAAACAATGTATCGGAATTGTGATAAAAGAATGGCAATTAATTTTTTAAATAATTTAATTGAAATCTAGAGTTTGAAATATCATTAAATTTAATAATTAAAATTAAATTTTCTGGAAGAAATTAAATTTTTTTTTTAAATTATCCGATTTCAGGGAAAATAGTCGAAAATTTGATTTACAGTGGAATAGAGTAATTTTAAAATTTGTACTTAATTTAAAATAAATAATAAATTGTAATGTTTTATTTTTGCGATACATAGGGTTCGAGACCATCTTTAAATCAAATTTGAGGTCTACGTATCGAATTATATATATACAAATAAGTTACAATAGGCATAGACATAGATACATATATTAATTTGGTGCTTGTGATCACAAATTTATAATATTTTTAAAGCTGCTTCATAACATGATTTAAACATAATAAATAGAAAGAGCACAATCGAATAGCAATATTTTGAATATTATGCCATATTTTATTCCAATTCTCCAGAATCTTGTTGTAATTAATTCTTAAACTTATTCTCAAATATCCAGAATATTGTAATTTTTGCATATAAATATTCCATTAAAAATTATAGTTTTCTTTATTTTTGCCCTTGTAGCATATTTTGGTTTACTAAAATATATTTTATTATTTTTTTGTGAAAGCAAAATTTGAATGTTATGTTCTAGTTTCTAAATATGAAATGTAGGAATATACTAAATAGGAATGATAAAATTAAAAATTTATGACGCAAGATTTTTAAATGAATATTAACACGAATATGCTAATTAAAATTATATAGAGTTAGTCAATGTAGAGGCAACACAAACAAGAAAAATTCATACACATAAATAATTTATTATTATTTAATTATTTAACGCATGTGTCTTAAAAATAATATTAAATTACAAAAATATAGTTTTCATAAAAAGACACCATGTTATATAAGTATTTGACCTAATTAGTACAATTGTCACAGTAAAATATTGTAATTGTGACCGTATTTGTTAAAATATATTAAAATTAATTAAATGTAAAAATATCAAAATTTCTTTTATAGCGCCCACACTGTTTGACATAAGTATGAATATAATTTTTGACATTATGTCAAAATATTAAAATTTATAGATTAAATATTTGAAAATTTGCAGAGGAATTACTTTTAGTAATGTGTGAAATTTTATGTAGAATAAAAATTTTCATAGAATATTAAAAATTTTATTTATAGCAACTATAAATTTTTTTATAAAATTTCTTATTGAAATTACATACGTGTCATGTCGATAAGATGGCGTCAAATGACATTTTATCACGAAATTTTTAATAGTATATTTAAGCTATTTATGACCTAGTAAAATACTTCTCATTTGTGATAAAAAAGAAAATCATTTAAAATCGCAAATTTTTTTTTTTAAAAAGAACCAGATTTGGCATTAATAATATGAGATTAATTGAATGAATATTCATGTATGCCTATATGTCACCTATAGTATTTCATGGGAATAAAAAAATATTTCGTGACTATTATATATATACATTTCATATATTAAACTTATGTAATTCTTATATTTCATAATATTCAACGTGAACTTTTTAATGATTTATATAGAGAAAAATTTTAAATAGAAAATTTTATTTGCTTTTCTTTTCACCTGTAACTCTATATAATTTTTAATTTGCTCGTAGTGTATAAGTGTATACAATATTATTTTCAGATTAAAATCTTAAGTGCATCGGCATTATGCATTGGAAATGAGTGGAAAGATCTACATCAAAATACTTAATATATGACACGCTAAATAGATTTGATTTTTTTTTTTGTAAAAACTTGTTATATACTTAAAGTTATTAATTATACAATAAAACCGTCTATGTTTTATATTGCACGTCATAGTTGAATTTAAAGCATTAAATACATAATTATAATTTTGCAGTTTTGCAGTTTAACATGGCATATGGCGTTTATAAAATGTGAATTTTTCATTTAAAATCAATATTGTTTCCGCATTGTAATTTCACGAACATGTTTTGTTCTGAAATCATTTTTAATGAATGAAAAATTAAAATTGCGTATGAGTCGTTTATTTCTGGAATTCATTTTCATTTCTATAATTTAACCTTTATATTATTATATAAGTAGTAATAAGAGTATATGTATGAATTTGGTTTTTAAATTCACTTTTTTACGCTTTATACTTTTCAATCATTTTTTACACTCTTGTACACCTTATCTTATTAAGAGCAATAATTTTATTAACTTGTCACCAATTTAGAGTAACACAGAATAAGTACATAATCAGTGTCAGTTGGAGTTGAAACTTCCAGGTAAACAATTATTTTTTAGTGGAAAAACATGACATATTTTAAAAGATCATTTAGCATAATTCAAACTTTGCATACTTTGAGCATACTCCCAACTTTTTACATAATTTCTGCTTTTACATAATTTCTCTAAACTTATGATTAACTAGAATTTGTTCAAAAAAAAATCCATATGCTTAAGTACTCCGTATCACAGCCATAATTAAAGCATAAGCTAATTATCATGTAAAGAGAAAGGTGTGTCATGTCATCAATCATATATTTATACATTAGTGTTGTACAAATTTTTCCTCTTTGTGCAAATATATCACTTTACAAAACTTAGAAAGAGTCTACAATAGAAAGGTGCAATGATATAAATTTTTAATTTATTCTTAAATGCGTCATACTCATAGCATCAATCAATAATAATTGAAGAGAGACTAACTAAAACTTGTCTGCTTTCAAAAACTGGATTATGATCTTCCTTCACATATTTTCCGAATTATTATTACGCGCTGTGTATAACGCTTTAATGATGAAACTATAAATAAAAATATTCAAATAATTTGTGCCTATAATTTGCATGTGTATACTCAAAAATTTTTTTCTTTTTGTACAAGGAAAACCAATAAGAGTTATTGATTTAAATTAATTACTTTGCTGAATGATTTATTTTTACACAAAAAATAAAAACAATTTTTGATTTTTGAAAAGAAGTGATGCTGTATAACAAAATTTTTACTTCAATATGAAAAACAAAAAAATAATTAAACAAAAATTTAATTATTTTGTTTATTGAAATTTATTTGCAATTTTTATTCATCAATTTACATGCCTACATGTTATTAATCTGCGTGTACCTATCCTGTACATACGTAAAATCTATAAAATTATATGAAAAAAAAAAACAGAAACTATCATGCCAGTCTTTGAGACCTTCTGAATGTTTAACATCTTGTATTATGCTTAAAAAAAATCTAAAAATCAAATTGTACTTTTTTTCTCTTTCTTATTATAAGACAAGACCTGATCCAATGGCATTAAAAAGAAACTTATAATTAGCCTGTCTGTTAAACTATTCACCTTTATCTACATGTATAATATTATTAAACCACAGCATATTATGTATGTATGTAAGTATACGAATGCACAATGCATACAAATATATTTTTAAAATAATGACAATAAATTTAGAATTTCTACTTCTGTTGATATATGTACAATGAATTTAATTTTTTTTCTTGTTCACATCCAATAATATGCATTTTCGAACAAAACTTCTCTTATATGTACATATGTATGAATATGCAGGGCAGTATATAAATATAAATCAAATTTACGTACATCCTATTTCAATATAATTTAAGAATACTCAAAAGAGTAAAAACAAAAAACAAAAGAAAATAATAAAAATAATGTTTTCCAAATGTGAAAACTTGTCGTCCAAGATTGACCTCACAATTTTCAATATAGCAAAACAATATGTAATAAAAATCGACAAGAAAAGAAAAATACTAACAACAAAAAAAAAAATGGCAACAAAAATATAAGAAAGATATTGTCAATGTCAAAGTGAACAACCAGATGAAGAAAGCAAATATAATACCTATATATATACATATTTACATATATACTAGGCTGGACACTGAATAAACATATACATATGTAAGCATATACGAAAACAAACGCATTAACGAAATTGAAAATAATAACTTGGGATTTTTATACATATTCCGATATCCGTAATGGGAAAATCTATTTGAATTTTTTTGTTTTTCTTATTATCGTCTTGATACAATCGCATTCTTATACCTTGTATTTCAATTTCTATACCTCATTTCCGCCCCTCTCTCTCACACCGCTTGAATATTCAAATATGCGACACACTGTTATTCAGAAAACTCAATGATTTTTCATTATTAAAAAACAAGAAAGCCCCTTATCTGAAAATTTTCCTGCTAGATTATAGAAGGGGGGGCGGTAAAAAAAGTAAAAAACAGTAAGAAAAGGAGGTGAACAAGAAAACAAAAAGAAAAAAAAAAAACCGATCCGAAAAGAGAACGTTACACTCATGCGAACAAAAAATCATTTGTTTTTTTGTTTTTTTTTTTTTGTATTCTTTGTTGAGAATGTGGGTCAAAAAGTACCGTAGAAATGGTAAAATACACGTATGTTAGTATATAGAAATAATAATAATAAGAAAATAAGTAGGGAAACCAAAAATATATTATATATATACATGTCTGTATATAAAAAGAGACAAAAGTATAAATTCATTCAATTATTTTGGTTACAGGTTTTTATACCCTGAAAACCACTTACAATTTTCTTTCCCAAATATACCAGTACGTGTACATATATATATATGTATGTGCCTGTATACACACACAGAAAAAAATAAACCATTCATATGCATTTTTTATTTTGATTGCATCTTCATTTTGGCGTGTTCTACAATGTATAAGTATAATATAATTGAAAATCATTAATATTTAAGACAAAAATTTTTATAAGATGTCCCAGAAAAGAAATGAAAATAAAAAAAAATTTTTTTTTTTTTTTGTTATAAATCATGAATGGTGTCTCCATATATATCTATACATAAATATTACATTTATTATAATTATTACAATGTAATATTCATTTATACAGTATCTTAGATCTATACAGCAAAACATTAAGCAAGTATAATGTGTTGTGTTTATAATGTAGGTGTAAAATTATTATTCATTATTTTTCTCGCAAACTTAACAGCAATATGAAAAATGTGCGAAATTTTTAATAAATAAATTTTATTATAGTCTTATTCCTAGTTGTGTTTTAAGCAATAAAACTGTACTACGGTAGCAATTTTTAGCTATATAATCTGTATACATTCATATAAGAATAAATAAATGATAATTTTAATGTGTTAAATTAAAAAAAATTTAATTGGATTTAATACGATGCTTGAAGTTTGAAGTATACCTATAAAATATTTAATTGCCGGAAATCTGAATAAATAATAAGACACTGTAAATGAAAATTACTAGCAACAAATTTACTAGCAATAAATTTACTAATATTCTAATAGTATATGACTAGTGTTCAACAAGAAATTAACTTTTCCCAAAATATTTAATATAAAAATTTCAAATAATGCAACAAATTGATTATGAAAAAGTATATTAAATCCCATACTAAATCAATTTTTATATAAAATATTCGATTATTGCATATTTTTCGGAGAAGAATAAAAATTAAATGAAGTTTAACTATAAGTAATGGAATTGCGACTAAATTCGTACAGACAGATGGACAGAGTGAAATCAGTAGAAACATTAATTTTTTTTTAAATTTGTATGGACCACACTATAAATGTGCAAATAATTACCCTAAGTGACATTTGCATTATAAAAGATTCAGTACTATATGAAATTTTATATTATAATTAAAATATACATGTATGTATGCCTGATCAAATCCAACATTCTGTACGCACAATGAAAACAAAAAACAAAGTCATTTTCACGACTATTAACATTGTTCAAATATAAACACAAAAATAGAAAAATTTCACTCGACAACTTCAACATTAAATTGCAATTGTTTTGTCCAAAAAACAATTTAACTTTCTTTTGATAACATGACTGATGAATGCACCTGTTGTTATTATGATGATGATAATGATGATGATTCTAAATACAATTGTATTATAATGGTTGTTTGATAAATTCAATTACACCTAATATTTCTATCAAATAATGTAATAAATACAAGCTGCTGTTAAATTATTATCTACTTACTTACTATATACTCGTATAAAACCACTAAAAATTCTTACTCTTGTATGTATTTGTACGGTTTATGGTTATAAAATCGTGTGTTGTTAATTCAATTTTCTAGTAATAATTTTATAATGTATATGCGAACAATATTGGCGATAATATATATATACATATATATGTTTATTGCCAATATTTTAATAAAGGAACAGGTTGATTTTTTGTTTAGGTTGTTGAATGCCATTTTCAATTCAATTTTTTGGAAAATTGAAAATTATAAAATTTAGCATCTGATATTTTGTGTATGTACTTATAAATATGGATATAATATCATTGGATATTGCAGATATATATATATAATATATATATGTATATATATATATTCAAATGTGTATAACAAAATTTTAGCAACAGAATACAATAATCTACAACATTTTTAGCTAACTATATATTTTGGTATTATATTATCGGGCATTAGGCCATCTTAGATTATTTTCCATTATCGATTCATAATTGCACATACAAGTACATACATAAACTAATATAAGAGTATATATATAAAAATCTAGAAATATATAGCTATTTATGTTTAGATCAAAATATATCCAGGGATAATAATCATTGTCATCTATATATAAAATTAAAAAATATGTTCAGAAAAAAAATCAATTTCAATCCTAGATTTCTTATACAGACTCAAGTGCATATTTTCGTATTTGATAAAACTAAAAAGAAAAAAATTAGCAAAATCAAAAATACGAGACTAAAACTTGATCTTTGGTTTACTTACTTGCTTTCATTGTACCATCATCATCAGGTTTTCTTTTCAATATATTGTGTGTATAATTGAAAGATGAGCTTTTTTCTATTATACTGCTGAAACAAATAAAAATTATTGCAAATTCACCCCCCGCACTACTGCAACAATATGATTTTTGTGAAATTTTAATTTTTCAAAAAAAAAAAAAAAATTATTTTTATAAATTTTTGAATTTCATTTTTATGCCAGCAGTGCTGTCGTTTTTTACTGTGCAAAATGAACAGAAGGAGAAAATTATTTTCTTCAAATCTTCAATACGGCTTTGTTATTTTATTTGTAATATCTTTTATTTGTAATTCGTATGGCACTAGCACCTAAATTTTTTTTTTTCATTTATATATTCGGGGTATTTGTATGAATGTTATACAGGAATTCCTTTTATCACGTCGTGTCTTTTGTTTCATATGATAACTTTTTTTTTGTTTTATCGTACTTTTGTATATATACATAGCTACTTACATATGTATGTATATACGAAAAAAGAGGTGAAATTTAATTAATTCACATGATAATTCGCCTGAAAATTTGAGATAAAATGTGATGAATGAAGCCGATGTAAAAATTTTATAAGAATTTCAATTTCTTGTTGCAAAAATTGGTAACAGAAAAAACGCATATTTGCATGGCACCATCTTTTATTAAAATCATATTTTTTGATTTTTTTCTCATGCCCATTATTTTATTTTATTATATTTTTTTTTGCTTTAAAGGTAATAGGCAATTTAATATTTTATTTATTGATAATAAATTGGGAAAAAAATTACAGGAAACTATTTTATTTTTTAGTTGTTTATCGTAATAATAATTAATGGGTTTTGTGGCACATTTGCCTTGAGATATCACAGTCTACAATCTAAACCAAAATTTCTTTCTGGCATCTTATCACAATATAAATATGAATGTTAACGTCTATAGATATTTAAAATTAAAACTGTGGCTTTCCGATTCCCCATTTCTGGGGAATTAATAATTGAGTACATTAAATTGTACTCAATTTAAAGTCTCCTCAATTTTATTAACAGAAAGTAAAAAATACAAAATGTTAAAAAATTTAATTATAACGCCAAAACTCTTATAACAAACATTCGTTTTTAGGAAAATTTTCAAAAAAATTTGGCCGTCCGTTAATCTTTAGTGTTGTTTATAAAACTAGTATACTCTTCATGATAAGAAGTTGACAATTTTGCAAACAAATAATTTTATTAAAAAAATTGTCTCACTAAATAAAACAAAATTTTAAGATGTGTCATCCCTGTAAAAACCTAATAGGCAATTGATAGCAGACAATTTGTAAGGGAATTTCAATTTGTAATTTAAAAAGTGTACAACTTTTTTGTTCTAATTAATTTTATATAAAGATATTGAATTCACCTTCAAAAATTAAAATTTTGTAGAAACTTAGAAAATATAGCTACATAAATTGACCAAATTGTCTAGCTATTTACTGTTTATATTTCTTAGTTTTTTTAATATCGAATATTACGAATATTTGAAAATTACTTGTATAATATATGACATTGAATATAATTTTTAAAGTGACCTGACCGGGGTTTGAACCCGAGACCCTTTCATTAAAGGACCAGTGCCATAACAACTGCACTAATGGTCAGATATAGTCATAATTTTTGTTGCAGATACAGTCATAATATTTTAAGCTAAAAATTTTCAATGTTGCGCAGTAATTTTGGAAATGTTTTGTTTTTATTGTACACATGAAGAAATCTTACAGAAGGCCAATCGAAAATGTAGTCATACATTTATTTTATAGCTCACAAACCAGCTATGTATATCATTATACAGAACAAATATGTATTCAATATAGAGGCAGATATATTGCTAATTTTGTAATTTATTTTTAGCAACTTCAGGAATAAAATTATAGTAATACTCGTACATTTTTTGGCTACTAAATTAGTGACAAGTTTAATCAGTGCTACTCAATTTTTCTTCTAGTATAAATTTTATTATTTTAAGGTTTAATCGAATTTCATTATTGAAATTTAAACTTGCTATGTCTATAGCTGTGAATTTAATAATATATAATAAATCTTAATGTAGCTTTGGGATACCATTTTAAGTTTTAGTACATATTTAAATTTACTTTCAATTAATATAATTTCACGTACATATTAATTACGAAATATTCTATAGACTGACAGTCTAACTTAATATCTTTAGGTTATTAAAGCAAACCTTATTCATTTACATTTTATTCAAAAAATTCATTTTATTAATCCTCATCCAATGATCCGATAAAAATTGTAATATCAAATAGTCGATTAATTGGTTAAATATGAAAAAAAAAAGATAAATGAAATTATAAGCTTACAAAACTGAAAAATATACGCTTAATTACAAATTATTATTATTGTGTTCACACTTCGCGGTTACACTTTAAAAAAAAATCATATACCTACTTTATTTCATGATTTCATTTTGGGTAAAATAATAATTTTATACCAAAAAAAAAAATCAATTACAAATAATAGCAAAAGCGTGTGCCATTCATCAAAAATAAAAAATTTTTTTTGTGCTTATTTTTTGAATATTACAACTTAAGTTCATTATATTGCCACCATCAGTAGCAGTAATAACATTTTGACAAAATAAAAATCTTTTATACATAAATTAATAAAGATTTATTACACATAATAATCTTGTTGTTAAACTTATAACAAAACGAGAAAAAATAGAGTTGACCGTATCAACTCTGTGATACCCGTATGAATTTGTTAACCTATTTGCGAGTAAATGTCACATAACTGATTATTGACTGAGGACAGCTTATGACTTAAAGTTGCCGTATTACCATACTAATTTATGCAAAATTTCAGTACTACGTTTTCAAAAATTTCTCAGATATGGCCAAACTCTTATTGAAGTTGTATGGCGGCTACAACATGGAGTCAAGAAATTCCAACAAGTTTATAATGCATAAACTTGTTTTTCGAGCCAAGAAATTTCAATAACTTTTATAGAACACAATGGCCCTATTTATATACTCGCTTGGCCGAAAATTCATTGTATGGCAGCTACTTGAACCAGTACCTCAATCACATTCAATTTAAATAGAATTTTGGCATTCACTATAATAAATAATTTGTGAAAATTTCGGCAGTTTACCTCAATTAGATTTTGAGTTATCGTAGGGATAGATTGACGGGCGGACGCTAAACGGATAGACAAAGCTTAATCAACTCAGAATTCGAGGCTGATCAAAAACATACCCTTGAGTCTATATCTCAGACCATTATTTCTTAGCGTTACAAACAGTAAGGTAAAATTAGTATACCCTTCGAACATACGTTCATGCGGGTATAAAAAAAAAAGTACAAGACAGTTATATATATATTTGAATGTGTATTTGTGTGTATGTAGTATTATAAGTCATTTATAAATGAAAATATAAGGTACAAGCTAAGCCCCAAAACCAGTAATAATGAAAATTCAATACAAAAAAAAGAATTATTTAATAATTATTTTTTTTTCTTATTTTCTTTGTTTTTAATCTCTTATTATTGTTTTTTATTATTTTTCATATTATTTATAACATTTTATAATTTTAACACGATTTCATATACTTACATATATGTACCAACATCCATACATGTACATTATATATAAGAATGAATGATAGAAAAAAAAATAATATAGATGGATGGATAGAAATAGATGGATGGCTGGATGGATGGATGGATAGATGATAGTATGAACAACATAACTGAAAGATGCGAAAATAATTTCCATCTAAGATTTTTTTTTTCATTTTCTGTTAAAACCATAATTACATGAAGAAATAATTTTCATCAATTATAGTAGACCTTTTGTATATATAGTATGCCAAGTTCCTGTTATTTTCTATTAGCATTCACACTTAGTTGTGAAAATACACATATCAAATATAATTTTTTTTTTCATAATAATGTGTATATACAAATATACTCGAACAAATACAAACATATACTCGTAATTATAATGTATAAACATTGAATGTGTAATAATAAAATTATTATTATGTTGAATATAGTACCTATACCTAGAGTATAAGATCTGGGTATACCATCTATCCAAGTTTTAAATAAAAATATTTTTCAAAATATTCTCACATAATATCATAAACATTTTGTTATATGGGTATTAAAAACTATTAATGGTAAATTGAAATGTAGTAAGAGAAGAAAATAATAATAAAAAAATAAATAAAAAATTATACTTATTCTCTATATAGAAAACAGTTAGAATTACGCGTAATACATCATTACATAAACATTAAAATTGTAAACAGAAATAGAATTAAAAAAAAAAATAAACACAACTATCTCTCTATGTTGAAAATAGAGAAAAACAACAAGGAAAACAACTATGTATGTATATATAGAATTAGAGATTCTGTTATAATTTCAAATATTGTTATATTCTTTTTTGTTCTCTGTTAATTTGCTACATTTTACAATGAGCATGTCCGCTTTAAGACAGATGTACACTCATACTATAAGTATTTATTTTGTATCCGGAAAAAAAATTAAAAAAAACAAAAAATCTACCGAAATTATTATTCGAACTATGTTAATAAAACTGTACACATAGTTTGTTTTTTAATCAATAAACTTCCGCCAATTATTATTAAAATAATTATTATTATTTTTCAATACAAATTGATTTTATAATATTTATGTACATACATATTTGTAGAAATTGTATAACAATATAATATTGTAGTAAATGAATGATGAGATATAAAAGTGATGATGTTCTAACACTATATAAATGACTAATTTTATAAAATTGAAAATTATTAAATCCTTTTGAAGTAATAATTACATTAATTATTATCGTAAATAATTATGTATACCTATTATATTGGAAGCAAACAAACCTATGAGCCTCAAATAAAGCAGTTTTTTTTTTTTTTTAATTTCGATAGCTTTTTCAAATTAAATTTTGATGACTTTATTATAAAATTTCTAAATTACAACTGAATTCAATGACTTGCTGTCTAAATTATATATAATTTTTCCGTTTGTAATTATTAACTGGTCTACGATATTTTGTTAAATTAGTTATAAGAAATAAACTAATAAAAATGAAACGAACATGAAACTGAGACTAACTTGAATACATGTGACAATAAATCATCATCTGGTTTTTAATCTCATAATTATATTTAGCATGTTACCTCGACTATACATACATATTTAGATTTAGACAACCCCGTTCGACAAAAAAAAAAATAATTCTAATCGGAAACGTCATTAACAAGTTGTTTATAATTGAATCCTTTTCCTTTTGTATTTTTATTATAAAGATTATACACAATAATACGTTAGGAAATTTCGTTTTCAATTTTACTGTTATGCCATAAGTAATTTATAACATTCACGTAGATATATATGAACAATATATAATTATATCCAGTTTGGAATGCAAGATGATTTTTTCTAAAATCCGTAACATATTATATGATTTTTGTTTCGCATATTAGAGAATTTAAGATTGCCTAACCTTTTCAGTTCCATTTTAGACCCTATTTCCTGTTTTAATGGGCGTTAATATCTCCATGACTTCTTTTATTTTATTGCTATAAGTTTATGGTTCTTGTAGAATTTAAAATATTTTTTTTTTTGCATAATTGCTCAGTATTTAAGATTGGACAAGCCTTTTTCTGTAAGTTTATAAGAATGGTAAGCAAAAAATAGAACATCAATTGCAGCGATTTCTTAACAAGTTATTTTTTTTAATAGTCGGAATAACCGAATTTAATTGTAACTGCAAGTCGAGCTGCAATGTTGCTGTAGTAAAAATTATATCATAAGTAGAACGTATATAATTACTTATAACTATACATAAAAATACATTTATGAAGACAAATCCACAAAAATTTAAATATGCATATAGAAACGTATTGGAAGGTGGAATTTTCTTTTCACCATAAAAAATTTCCATTATGAAAACTAAGATTAGATTTAATATGAAATTACTATACTTGCTATAATATTGTCAATGTAAACTATTGTGCAAATAGAGGCTAAAATCTGATGTTTACGTAAACTATTATAATATTTTCATACATCACTTACTATTAGGTATGAGTGAAGTATAAATTAAAATTGAAGGTATTATAAATGGAATGCTTTGAAATTATGAAAATAGCCTGTTCTTCTGTGAAAATGCATTTATTCCGATATGGAAAGTTGATGTTTTCCTACAAACTGACGTTAGTGATCTTCATCTTGGCATAATAAAAAATTATTGAAAATTTTGAAACAAACAATATTTAACAAGAAATGCTGAAGATTTTTGGTACACTGTGCAGAAAATTGTTTAGTATGAGCTGACACAACAAATTTTTGGTTAGTTAGGATATTCCTGTTAGTTCAAGAGTCAACATTATTTCTTTTATTTAAATAAAATTATGAAAAATATTTTTTTAATGTTATGTGCCAATTAATTTCTGAGTTAAGCTTATCAATTGAATCTATACAGAAATTTTGTTAACTATCAGTTACAAAAAAATGGTAATTCCAAATATAGCAGATAAAAAAGTTAAGAAAAAGCTGCACAGCACATATATTGTACTTACTTAGAATCCTATAATAATTTTATATTAGCAAAAAAACAAAATCCACTACAAAAAAAAACATATGCAATTCCTTGTTAGCATCGTTTTTGTACGAGTATACCAGGAACAACTTAGAATTAATAAAAAAAAAATGTAATAATTATTTTATGCTAAATTAGCGGACCATATTTAGTTATTAATTCTGAAGTTTTCTCATATTTGTCATAGTATAGTAGGTTAAAATAAATCATTCATATCACATAAAACCATGTACTAATTATCAATTACATGCGATTATGTACAATTATTGAATATTGCACATAAATGTACAATGCATGCATATACATACATAAATGTACAATATATACATACATAAATAATATAAATTATGATTTTTTTTTTGATTTATTATGGGGTTTTATCGTTTTGAACAATTTTACTACCTACAAACGGAAACCATAAAATAATTAAAAATTCGTGTTTGCCAAGCATAAGAGCTAAATTAATCGAACATGAGTTGTATTTAATCTTATATCTATGATTCCTATAATAAAGTAGAGTTTCCTGGTTCGCCGATTTTAAGTAGCGGTCAATAAATTTATGCACCATCTTTTCCAGAATAAGATATCCAAGTTCGTCAAATTTTTGTAATTGGCTATCAGTTATTAACAAAATTTTACGCCTTATGTAAACTTTAATATGTCACTGTTAAATTTATATAACAAGCAGTGCTACCGTCGCTCAAAAACTAAAAAAATGTTAAAGAGCTTTTTGTCGTTCCAAAAATGCGATGTGGCTGACTCTCAATTTTATTTGGCTATTAAGCTATATCTAAAACTATTGTCACTAACGATCGGCGGAAAAAAAATTCAGTGACCAGCTTAATTATTTAAATAAAATAATTAAAACACTAGTCGATAAAATGTCAATTTTTATGTCTTATTGGTGTCTAGTTGAAATTGACTCTCGTTTATCATATTTTTCGTTTTTTTAGAATTTTTGTCGTATTTTTGCATTTTGTTTTTGTAAGAAAAATTATTAAAATCTTTGTATGTAATTACTAATAGTAAGTAAAATAAAACGTAAAATACTCAGAAAAATTAAATGTGTACGAAAACCTTCAGCTGAAAGGAAAGCCGCGTCAGTTTTGAGATAGACTGAAGTCTAATTACTATACTCTATGGTTGCTCCGGATATAGTCACGGCTTACAATATTTGTACACAAAATTCTTTTCGATAAGACAATAATTACAAAAATACTGTTTACTTATTTGCAAGCATGCGGTATAAAAATTAATTAATACACAAATATTGAATTGGAATACTAACAACATTGTTTGAAAATAATTCTAAAAATTTATTTTCGAATTAGAACAAATTGTGTTATTAATGTATAACAATTAATCTCCTAATTTATGAGTAAATGCAAACTATCAAAACGTCACAATTCAAATTTGAATAATTTTGTCAAATTTGACATTTAAATGTCATGAAAGACATTTGCACCTTAACAAATATAATGTCATTTTCATGTCAACAATAATAATTTATTACTGTTATACAACGATATGAATATTAATATATAATGTTCATTCAAGTGTATAACACATATAATAATATAATACAATATTATTAATTTAATAATAATTGATCTGGTTTTATAAGTTTTGTAATATATCATTACAATATTATAGAAATTATAACATGTACAGGTATGTTACGGTAAATGATCGCATTCAATTGATAAAAAAACATTTAGTTATACATAGTTTATAAAATGAATATGTATTTGTACCTACATTAAGATAGGGTACAAAAAAAACCCCATAAAGAAAAAAAAAACAATTATAACAAAGTAAAGTTGTCGGAAATTAGAAATTATGTTGCACTTTTAAACGTGATTCAAATACACAATTACATATATATATATGTGTATAGTCAATCTTACATAACTTATAACCTGTACAATATAACAGAAAAATGAATTGATAAGATGAAGAAACCAAAAACAAAAGCAAGAAGATGGACCGAACGATAAGATAACAAATCAGAGCAAATAAAATAGGAAAACAGAATAAGAAACTGTTCTAAATTTAGAGCACTTACATGATTCATCTAAACATCTTTTTTGTTTTATAAAACTGAAACTAAAACGAATGGCTCTGAATATTATTATGGAAAATTTAATGATTTATAAAATCCTTTAATGAATAGTATTGTCACTCATTTCTATAATGTGCAAGTTGTGTTGGTATCCAGTTTCTTTTTCTACTACTTATTTTTCTCCCTCTTCTTCTATAATGCATTCTTCTTCTTCTACTTGTTATTGATGGTTTTTTTTTTCTGTAATATTGTTGATTTACTTGTAATATTTAACATAAGTATTTCAATATGTTCTCTTGAACATACAAGTCTACATTGTGTCTAATATATAAAAACTACATCAAAATGTGACTGTTATACATCAATAAGTCTAAAATGTCATGTTCATTCTTATATTTTTTGTTTTGTATTTGACTTCATTTTAGTTCAATTTCTCTCCTTTGAAAGGAATTTATTTTACTTGCATCCCTAACCTCTTTGCCTTGGCTTTTATGTATAAAAGTTCTAATCTCTTTTTACTTTTTAGAGTTTTATTTTTTTTTTTTTTGCTACTATTTGGTATACTATTGATGTCAACCGACATTGTCAACACGGAAGAATTTTTCTAGGAGACTTTTTTTTTTATTTTTTGATTTGGTTTAATTTGAAATTAGTTTTTCATCGAGATTTTTTTATATTTTATAAATATAACAAAAAAAAAAAAGTGGAATACAAACAGTAGTCATCATTTTTTTACTTTATTTGGGACAATTAATTAGAAATTAGAGAAAAAAGTATGTATACTTATAATACTAATATATAGGCGGTTTAAAATATCTTTAGAGAGATCTAGATAATTATTCTTAAATTGCAGGAGATTTTTTGGTTCTGTTCATTTTTCTATTCATATTACATAATATTATACGCAAAGAATATATGACCTTGTCTTGACATTTAATTATAGTTAAATGTTCATGTTCTATATTAGTATACATATGTACCTGTAAGTAAATAATAATAAGGTATACTATTCATATTATTATATGGAATAGAATAAAGGATTTAATCATGAATCCTTAAATGGAAAATTATAAAATACCGTTAAGCGTTTAAAGATAAATATAGAAGCACATTATGTAATATTATTTTATTACATACAAATACGTAGTTGGTATGTGTGTGTGTATATAAAAAATGTTCATAAATGGAATTTTAATTAATCATTTATATAGGAAGACGATATTTTTAACGTGTAGGATTATTGCTAAAAGGACAATTATTTTTCTATAATATTGAAAATATTTTTTTTCTATTTCAATTCCATAAAAAGAAATAATTATTTATTTTTATTTTTATATTATTTTTATTATGGTAGTGAATAAACCAAAAAAAATATAGTAAAGAATATTGACGTTTCCTCATTAATTGCAATAAAATTAAAATTTAAAATCAATTGAAAAATGTGTAACAAATTATAAATCGCACTTTTATTATTATTTTAAAATTGACAAGTAGAATAAAAATTGATTTCTGTTATTCTCCTAACTTTTAATTGATGATTTTTGTTAAGTATGAAGAAATTTATGCACAGTTGATTGGATCAATTAAAAAAAAAATTTGCTATGAAAATATGCTCGCTTTTAAATACAAGAACGTGTTGCGAACACAAGAATTTTAGGTCTTGTACTGGTAATCAAATGTAGAATTTAATTTCACTGCCATTGTTAATAAACTTATGATAATATGCAACAATTAAAGTTTATGTCGGCCCTCAGGTAACATGTAAAGATAAATATTTAATAAAAATTCTTAGGTAGTTAGACTAAATCGCATAATTGCGAGTTTTGTGCAAAATTATATTTGTTATTAGTTGATATTATAAAAATTATATTGTATATTAGTTGATATTTGAATTCTCCGTTCTTAAATCTATGATGCAATAGAATTTGGATCAATTCAAAAAATTTATAAGGTAAAATTGAAATGAAACACTTTAAACAAAGCAAAATTTTAAATTGTAAAATAAAAATATTTAACATAAATTTAAAAAATTCAGGAATTTAGTGATTACTTTTAAATTTTTTCAAAATTTCACCTATCCTATGTAATTAATTTAAACAAAATATACTAAATATGACTTAGGCAGTGTGATTGCCAAACAATAATTACATAAATTACATAGAAGCACTTTGAGAAACTTTAAAATAACCAAGAATAACCAAGGTTCTAACAAATATTTTATGAATGTAGGTCGAATATACCCAACATAAAATCCTAAAATCTAAATATTTGTAAAAATTTATTATGAAAAGCAGAAACTGTTACCATACAAAATATAATATATGTATACCATAAGAACAAATAAACAAATATGACTCCAGAGGCAATATTGAAATGCAAACAGCCTTACACAAATAAATACAAATAGTGTATGTTTAGTTAGAGTGTAAAGGTAACTAAAATTATGTCATTTCCTTATTTATTCTTTCTCAAAAGACAATAAAAAATATTTTTGTTGTGCAGTATTCGCGCGTTATCTTCCAACACTCTTATCAGTACGCATTAAAACAAATTAAATATTTATTTTAACTTTTAAAACGACTTGAGAATTAAATTTTTCTTTAATGTCTTTTGAAGCATAATGAATAATAATATTCTTGCATAATTTATATTCAGATAGGAACTGTACTTGGTATGCAGGAAATATATTATGTACATACATACATATATGTAAGTATAAGTAAATTTTTTTTAAATATCTTAATTTTGTAATGAGTGTTTCTGAAGGAATGTGAAATTTTTACTTTATCATATTACATGGAAAAGAAAAGAATCTTGGCTATTATATGATAAATAAAATATAACAGTGTTAATACACCTGTTCATAAGAATTAGACAAAAATTCAAATATTAAGAATGATGTTTCAAAATGCAGCATGAATTTTTGGGTTTAAAAATATATTGCATTTCGTTTTAGAAAGATTGTGATTTTGTGTTACAGTGTGAAGGGACTAAATCATATAAATCTAAATATTAAGGACGATTATATTAAAATGGACAAAATTACCATATATATATGCCCATAAAATACCCCTAGCCACGAAATTAAAGAAAAGTATTAGTTAGAACTTAAACAGCAAGAATATTATTAAATAAATTGCCGCCATACAATTATTGTAAATCATTCAAAATTAACAAGAGCCACAATAGAAATTTTCACTAAAATCTATGTTATATTATGCATATTATAATAGTGATAGAGAAAACACATACTATGTACACTCAGCTGGATTCCCATAATTAAGAATACTGGTTGTACAGACCAAAAAATATTCAATTTATATAATAAAGTATAAGAATTAAGCAATCACGTTTTTAAATTTTAGGCAAAAACTACAAAACCCTATAAATATGTAAAATGTCAATATCATTAAGACATTCATTTGCCGGCATTAAATTTTATATACAGATATATATGCATCTCTTACCATTACCTTCTGTAGGTGTCTCATACCTCATAATTATATACTTGTTCATGTAGAGTGTACGTAGTGACTTGAAATTCCAAAATATAATGCAATGTTAAAAAAAAGAAATCGCAGAATAATAAATAATTTATAATCAATTGCCAAAATTTTATTTAAATTAAAATTTTGACTTAAATGAAGTAAATTCTCCTTACGCGAGTTAATATACATAGTCACGCTCATATTATGTAAAAGAGATCAAATTGAAGATTCTCAACCAAAATAAACTCTATGGATTCCATTAATAAATTCTATTGAATTCTATTCTTTTTTTCTTCTCTTTTTTTTTTTTGTCACACAATCATTCATATATGGACAGAAAGAAAATGATTTTCCTTTTATGTACATACTATGTACATATCTTTATATTTTATCAAATCCGAGTCAAAATACCGAAAAAATGTAGGTAATGTACAACATAATAATAATGATGACGGAGTACAATTATGTTAATTGTAATTCAGTGTAAAACTGGTAATATTGTAATGAATTTTAATGGTTTTCAATTTTTTTCCAAATGCATTCTTAACATAATGCATTCCTGGCAATTTCTCATACCGATATTATCTATGAGTTAAACTTAATGTTATATAGATATATAGAAACCTGTAACATTGAGATTCTTCTTAAAAATCAATAATGATTATATGTTGATGATCTTTGATTGGCTTAAAATGATTTAAGATTAAAATGATAATGCCAAACATATTATTCCTTTTAATATTTATTTTTTTCAAAATTTTCATTTCTATCACGCTATTGTATACATAGACAGTACAGAGAGAGGATGTTACGATTATATTGCATATAGTAGGATGTTATATGAGAAGTTAAAATAGAAATTATATAATTTGGTAATAAAAGAATTTTTTTTCGTAATACGAATAATAAAAATTATTGCAGTTATTATTTATGGAAAACTCTTTAATAACTCTATACGTTAGAATAAAGTTGATTTAATTTCTCAATTTGCTGCTTACTAGCAGTACCAAACCTCTAAACCTTTATACCATATAATATTTTGTAATGTTATATTAAACTTTTTTTTTTGGGTTGGGTTATTTTTTTCAAAAAGATTCTTTACAGTAGGTACATCAGGGAGCAAAAAAAATTAAGAGAAAGCCAATTTCAATTTATTTGCAGCTATATGTGTGTGTGTGTGAGGAATGAATAATGCTTGCAAATATTGTAAAAAAAAATTACGAAGAAAAGAATGCAAATTTCTGACATTCAAGGTAAATAAAAATTACAATTTGATTTACAATGTGCAAAGACAATTTCATTGTCTTTTTTTTTACGTCATTTTCTTATATGAAAAATATTCAATATTGTAAAAAAAGAATCTTGAATGAAAAATGTTCAATATTGTAGAAAAAATGATGTCTTATAACTTTTAATGGTTTTATGTTCAATTTTATTTATTAATTTATTATAATATTGTATATATAGAAAGTGTTTTATTGGTATTTAAGGAATTTAGGTTAAGTATTTTAATTGACCATAGTGTACATAATATAAAATGATGTTATTGTTGCAAAATAATAAAAATGTGTTTGCCATTAATGATTGTATTCAAAATGGCATTAAGTATAATGTCAATCTAATGAAATTGTTAACTTACCGGTTGTACATTGATTAAAATGTTATGGAATTTGGTTTAGAATAAATAAAAATAATTTTGCAATTATGATTAGGTTATGGAATAATTTTGCCACCATATGCTCTTCCATAAGGAATTCTTTTGATTTCTGTTAATTTAATATTTGTTTTGGTAACCTTTTTATTTATTATGTTGTGTGGAATGTGTTTTTAATATCGTTCCGGCTGACGGTCCCACCCCAGCGTTTATCTTTGACAATAATTGCTTTTCCTTGGTGGAGAGGCTGAGGCGTCGTAATGTGTACCCGATTCAAAATCATTTCCTCTTCTTTTTCTATTCATTTTAATTTTATTAGCACTTTTCCAAAATTTTTTTGAAAAAAAGTGCTTATTAGTTTCACTCTGTCCGTCCGTCCGTCCGTCCGTCCGTCCGTCCGTCCGTCCGTCCGTCCGTCCGTCTGTCCGTGTGTCTGTTTACAAAACTTCTACACCCTTGAAGATAGAAAGCTGAAATTTAATACTTGCATTGATCTTTACTAGAAACTTATTTCCGTAGAACAAGATTTTTATCTATCTCCCCCCTTTAGAAGTTATACTCCCCCAAAACACTCAAAATGCCATTTTTTAACTATTTAGTGCAATGAAACCATAAGCATTTTTCAAATTTTGCAAACGCAGAAACGCAGTGGCTTGCTTTCCCTAGCGCGGTATATTATAGGTTAACTTTAGAAAAACAAAATGGCCGTTCAAATTTACCGTTATCTAAAGTCCGTTTTTTCCAAATTTTTGATGTCGTTTATCATCTAGAGCCCAGCCTCTAGAAGCTTGGAATTTTAGGGTCTTTTAGAAATTAACAAATAGTTCATTTCGTTAAAAGAAAATTTTTTTCCATCTCCATCCCCTCTCAAGTTATCGCCTCTTGAAATTTGTAAAATTTGAATTTTTGACACCTTATATTTCCGAAACCGCAAGCTTTTTCAAATTTATATAAACACAAAAAGCTAACGGTAAATTCCATGACATTAAAAAATATAATTATTTTTTTAACTCACACAATTAACCCTTCAAATCGAGCATTATGTTAAACCCACTTTTTATTAATTTTTGCTTTATTTCAAAGACTGCATAAATCGTTCATCCTAAATATATGCAATCCTAGAAATAGCTTCGTTTATGAATGAAAATAATTTTAATGGTGGATACACATAGACTGTATTTTAAAAGCAGTATTTTCACTTGTTGAAGGGAAAAGTGCTACAATACAAACCATTGGTTTGACCCAACTTTATTTTATAGTTTTTGTTCCTTCCGACTCCAATTATTGCAATTCAATATTCGTTGGAATCAGTCAGAATAAAAAAAAAACACAAAATGTTTTTTAGGTTTTAAAGACCTACAGCTTATTTGTTGTCTTTTATGTTGTCATTTCAATTTTATGTATTCTTGGTACATGTTCCTACAAATATTCCATTCAAATTTTTTGGTATTGATTTTTTGCTACTTGCATAATTTAATTTAGAACTTGATATGATTTTTTTTTATTTAAGAATAATAAATTTTATTTAGCAAATGAATAATTTTTTTTTAAATTTTTTTCTTTTCAGGTAAGTGTTCAACGGAAAACATCACAATTAATTGAGCTTATTTATGAAATAATTAAAAATTTTTTAATGGGTAAGAAGAGGCCACATTATTTTCTTCTCTTGAATTTAATTGTGCTTATTTGTTGTCGACTAGCCAAGAAAACAGTTGCTGCATATCGGAATTCACAACAATATAATCAATACCCAGCTTCAGTGTCAGCCAGGTGTCACTATATTTAAAATAAATTTTTTTTTATAATGATTTTGGATTACCGTTTGAGTAATAGCAATTCACAAAACAAGAAATTTAAAGTGATTTATAAATTTTTTCGCAAGTGAAAAATTTGGCAAAGTTACAAAATCTGGCATTTTGGGTAAGAAATCTGGTCATCTGGTTGATTTTTAAAAAAACCAAAAAATCAAATAAATCTGGCAGTATGGATACGCTGGTTATAAGGTTTACATTTATCTTTGTATTTTTGTTAATTATTTCAATGTTTTACACATTAAATAGGGCTCACAATTTAAAGATAAAGTTTTCTAAAAATTTTATCTCGACCGCCTCATTTACTATACTCGTAATATATGTAATGTTAATATGAGTATATTATCACATTATGTAGGTACATATGTATGTTCATAAAACTTATTCCTCTCTGTTCTCTCAAAAAATATTTTACATTCAATTTATATTTATTAAAATTATTAGACAATAGAAATTTATTTATTTATTTGATAATGTTTTTTTTTATCAACTGATCCTAATTGATAGCTTGTATAGAAACACTAATCATTAAAAAAAAAATTTTTTGTTTTTGATCCGAAAAATCTATTAATTTAAATAAATTTATTAAAATATAACTGAATATATTTCCATAAATGCACTCCTAAAAATATGCGATAAAAGAAGAATAAATTCGAAGAGAGAAAAATTAAAAATTTTCTTTTATAAATTTCCATTCAAAGAATGTTGTGTGGGTGTTTTTCGATTATATCCATATTATAAATAAAATGGCGATTATTGTACAATATTTTATGAATGTTTTCAAATTCTATATTTAAATTTTTTTGTTTTTGTTGTCATTTGTATTGTATATCGTATTTTAGATAAAACAAATTAAAACTAAATATTTTTAAAATTGATTAAGAAATTAATTTTTCAATAGATATGCTAGGCATGTTTGTATAATTTTACCATTTAAGGAATACATTCTCTATGTATTTTTTCTTAATTTATTATAAATAGATTTCTTAGTATGAACACAAAAATGAACAGATGTTTTTACAATAAAAAAAAAATATTTAACCTAAATATTTTCTATCTAAAGTTGATTTGTTTTTTTTTTTGTATTAAGAAAAATTTTAAATATAGAAAATAAGATTAGAAGAAGAGAAAAATTCACCTATCTATCACAAAATTTTCTTTTTTTTTTTGTTCTTCTATTCATTTTTTCAGATTATATAGAAAAAGTACAATATTATATTTTTTTTTTATTGTAAATAGTTTTGTTCTTTCAATTCTTATATTATGTTCTTTTGTTGAAAACCCGCGCGTTCCAAAACTGTATAGTACAAACCTTAATGCATTCATACAAACACTGCTAATACAAGGTAATTTTTCCCGGTTTATAGTTTAAAAAATTAAAATTTCTTATCATATTATTATACAAGACCCACTAAACAACATCTTTTGTGCTCATTTTTCAAAGAATAATATATCTCAGATTTTATTTGTTTTTTTTTTTTTTTTTCGTAGTATTGTTGTTGTTCTACTCTTTCTTCTTCTATTATAACTCTTAACTTATTTATTTAAATTTATTGTTAGGTAAATGACACATTATTTACATATTGTATACTTACTTCATGTTTATATAAATGTAAAACTTTTCCATTTTAGTATGTAGATGTGAGAAGAGAAGATTTTGACTGAAAAATTTCCATCTTGAAAAAAAAAAAAATTCAAGTTCTAATTCTTGTAAGTTTTAGACTTACTTTAGTTATACAAATAAAACAAAACTAAATCACTGAAAAAAAAAAAAACAGAATAGATTAAAGAAGAAAGCGATAAAATAATTTTTTTTTTTTTAATTCTTAATATAGGACGAAAGTTACTTGGCTGCATTACTGCAATAACAATAGCAATAATAATAAGTTCAAAGAAAAACAACAACAACAACAAGAAAAACTAAAATCGCATATCATTGCAATTTTGTTTTTGTATTTTTGAATATTGTATCTGTCATTCAATATGCAGTCACATTTGTGTATATAAAATCAGAAAAACAAACAACGAGTATATGAAAAAAGAAAAGAAAATTCTTATGGTAACATGAGTAAAAGATTTAAATCACAAGTATGTAAATAGCAGCTCTATAGCATAAGTTTTCTATTATTATTGTTGTTGTTGTTGTTGTTGGCTTGCTTGTATTCCTATCACATTTGCATCCCCATACTGATAGTAACTACATAAAAATTTTAATATGTATAAAGAAAAAAAAATACTCTAAATAGACCTACTTAAATTTTTTAAGTTTAAAATTTTTTTTTTGTTGTAATTCTTTTGCTCTGCTCTATGTTATTTCAATTGTTGAATATTTTTTTCGTCATTCTTTGATTTTGTTTTGGTTTTTATTTGTTAAGATGCTGTGCAACATGATTTTCATTTGAATTGCTGTGTGAATAATGCAATTTAATAGTTCACTTTTTTTTTCGGTTTATATTTATTTCGCAGATTATAGTTTTGGGAATAAAATTTGCGAACAGCTGCAAAGAATAATTTTAAAATATTATGAAAATTGAAATAGAAAGAAAAAGAAAAGTTAAAAAAAAAAAAAACAAAAATTAAGAGTTGATCTTGTCAATATTCGGTTTTGTTATAAATTTCTTTATAGTACTATATATCTTCTTCTTAGTATTACTTCCCGGGGTGCGAGTCTTAACTTCAAGTGTACAGTTCGCCTCTATGATAGATACTCTTTGGTGCTGTATTTGCTTCCATTCTGATTAAGTATCTCAGCCATCTTAATGTTTGTGCTTATCTTCATTATATATGAGATCCATTAATTTTCGGTTTGACCTAGTATTCTGTATGCACTTTTAATAAACAAATTTTGTAGGCTATAAATATGCATGTTGGTAGAAAAAAATTTCAAAGTAAACTCAGACTGTACTTTTAAAACATTATGTCATGTTTCGAGATCTGTAATGAAAATAAAACTCTTATAATTTGCGTTAATATTTTTTTATTAAGACCTTCATTTTTTGCATGGTTCCAAAAGCTTTATGTCCGCATTTGGAGATGTCTTTAAATTTAATCAGATTTTCGAAACCATGGGAATTTTTTTATTTTCCTCAACAATTGACCCAAAATTTTTAGAATTAGATGGAAAGAATTTACCACTGGAAAGAATATCTTGAATATGGAATTTGAGTCCATACTCTTAATTTCTAAGACATTTTTTTATTATTATTTTCGGTCATTTTAATTTTGTATAAACTAATTTTCAGTTTGAATTTGAAAAGTAGAAAAAAAATGATCGAACATGTTCGAACTATTTCAAACATGTTCGAACCTATTTCCAACATGTTCGAACCTATTTCAAACATGCTTAAAGTATTTCAAACTTTTCGAACTATTTCAAACATGTTCGAATAATTTCAAACATGTTCGAACAATTTCCAACATGTTCGAACAAATAAGCAAAAAGCAATTGAAACAAAATCAATTATAGTGTAACTAATATTTGACTATTAAATTTGAACTTGTGTCCAGCAACATGTTAGAAACAGGAATTCAGTAACTTTTCTTGATCTATATGGAATAACTTGCTAATGCTTAAAAGTTTACTCAAGGTTCTTAAGAATTGTAAAACTTACTAAGAAATTTATAACACAAATTTCTATAAAGAAAAAAAAAATGAAATCTCTTTAACAAGTTTATTATCTTTAATCTTCAAATAAAAAAAGATGAATTTTTTTTTGTTAAATGAAAATTATCTTCAAACAAACAAAAAAACATTTTTGTATATCATACAAAAACCTATAAACATACATCGAAATATTTTTATTTATAAATCGTACGTGCAAAATCATTGTAAATATCAGTACTTACCTACGATATTATTGTAATGCGCAAACTTTTATTATATAGTTAGATAGGTGAATAGCTAGTCTGCGTTCTTTCATAAGATTGATAGGTGGGATCTATTAAAAATAAAAAAAAAAAAAAAAAAATAAATAGAAAAACAAGAAAAAAGCGCGCATAATAAAAATTCGCATTGAAGAAAAAGAAAACTTAAGTCTTTAAAAATTGAATTTATTGAATAAGTTACTTAAATGGAATACATATTATTTTGACTAGTTCTATAATATTATAATATGCCAGTAGTCTACTTGGTTAGTGAAACAATTTTGATTCTTAATGAAATAAATATTCAATGAAAACACTATTAAATCTTATAAGACATGATGGGGTCTTCTTAATTTGATTTTTTGTTTGCATATACTTAAACGATATTAGCTGCATATGATTTATATGCACTTATAGTAAAAGAAGCAATAGCATAAAAAAAAATATATATATATATATAGAGTTTACGGTAAATACAAATATGCACACAATTACGGTTAATAGAGGAAAAAAAAATCAAACAAATTCAAAAGAGAAAATATAAAATTTTTCAATTCTTCATCAAAATCTAACTGTACTTCTTATGCAAATTTGTATATTATGTATGTACTCTGTTTTTTTCTGATTTATGTTATTTTGTTATTTTGTTAAACCATAGATGGCGCAGATATTTTATTATAAAGAAAAAAATTATTCTTTAAAGATACACGATATCGCGAAATCGCATGCTTTAAAAAGTTTTCATTTTTGTTCTTCAATCTTTTTCCTTCTATTCAAATGTTTATTTTTAAATCATGTGACTTCTTATTATCTAAGTGTAGACAGTGTATACATGTGTGTGCATAAACATTTGTGTTGAAATTAGGAAAAAAAACAACTATAAAATTGGCTGCATTTGAGTGCATATTATAACAATCAAAATTATGGGCATAAAACATTATGCAGACACCCTAGAAATTCCACCTATTTAAAATGTAAAATAAATAAATGAATAGGAAAAAAAAACAAGTAAAAACGTTTCAGTCGGTATGAACCGATTGAATTATACCCTGCACCTTTCATTATTGTATAGCAATTACTCAAACCTGTGAAACCATTCTATAGAAACTTCACGGATATGTCTGACCTATAACTGAACACACAACTACCAAGTTTCATGAATCTGACTTTATTTTTTTTTCAAATATTTAAAATTAGCTTCTGGAGTTGTATGGCAGGTACCCGAACCTGTCAAGCAATTCCACTTAAACTTCGCAAATATATCTGATCTATAATTGGACACACAACTGCCAAGTTTCATGAATTTGACTTTATTATTTTTCCAAATATTTAAAATTAGCTTTTGGAGTTGTATGGCAGGTACCCGAACCTGTCAAGCAATTCCACTAAAACTGCACAGGTATATCTGATCTATAATTGGACACACAACTGCCAAGTTTCATGAATCTAACTTCGTTATTTTTCCAAATATTTAAAATAAGCTTTTGGACTTGTATGGGAGCCACTCGAACCTGTCAAGCAATTTCACCAAAACTTCAGAAATATCTTTGACCTATAATTGGACACACGACTGCCAAGTTTCATGAATCTGACTTTATTATTTTGCCGATTATAAAAAATTTGCTTTTGGAGATGTATGGCAGCCACCCGAACCGGTGCAGCTATCTCATTAGAATTTTTAGAGCATATGTAGAATATAATTGGACACATGTATACAAAATTTTACATTTGTACCTTTATTAGTTTTTGAAATAATTAAAATAAACTCTTTGAGTTGTATGGCAGCTACCCGAACCCGTTGTCCGAATTGGTCCAATAACAATAGGGTTCGTCCTTGGCACAAAAGAAGCAACTTGTGAAAGTTTGGTGTCGATTGCATTATTCGTTTTTGAGTTATCGTGCGATCGGACGGACGGACGGACGGACGGACGGACGGACGGACGGACGGACGGACGGACGGACATGTCTAAATCAACGCAGAATTTTACGCTGAGCAAGAATATATATATATGTCCATACCGCAGGTGACTCCTTCAAGTAGTTACAAACTCCATACCAAAGTTAATATACCCTTCACGAAGTGCAGGGTATAATGATAGCTAATCAGATTTTCTGTTACCCCGTTTAGGTTGCTTTTTTGCTTTTTTTTCGCATTAAACATTTTTTGATGAAGGTTTTTCTTATTTATACATTTTGGATAATCATGTGTAACAAATGTGCTTTGGTAAGAAGTAAAAACTTCGATTTCATACAAAACAAATTTCGATTATTCTCATTTCTTTGAAAATATTGAAAAGAAAAAATAGAATTCGATACTCGAAATTTTAACACAAAATCTTATAAAGTTGGGTTTGAAAATGTTTGAAGGTTTTTGTTATTAATTTAATTGGGGCCCTATTCGCTTTCCTCTTGGATTCCATAATCGCTATCGCCCTATTCCGCCACGGAACCAAAATGAACCGCTGGGTCTGTCTTATACTTCGTTTCTAATATGCAGTATTTCCTATATCCCTGGGCTCTTCCTACAATCATACTTGTTTGAAATTTGTAAAACAATTTTTAAAATTTTTAATTGAACCTAGGTAGAAAGCGTAAAAATCTGGGTGAATGTAATGGTTTGGTGTTATTTATGGCAAATTCGTGAGATTATTTTAAAAAATTGGACATAGAAAATATGTCGATTAAAACTATAATGCTACAAATTCGCAAATTTGTTAAAATCATTAAGAATTTGAATGTGACAGATTACTTTTGAAAAGGCAGAATACAGCGATTTCGAACAAATCTTTTCGCTGTTCATGATACAAAAATGTTTAAAAGATAGTATTGGCTCAATAGAATTCAACAACTTGTCGTATCGGTCTTTTTTATTTATTTATTGTTCTTTGAAGAAATAATAATAGTTATTGATTGTAAATTTCAATTATTGTAAGCGGCTAGAAGAGCAATTTTAACAGCATGTTCAAAATAAGTGAGATTGATCAGCTTAAAAAACAATTCATAATCCGCCCCAAAAATTATACAACCTACAACATTACGGCTGTATACTTGTTTTTATTTCAGAATTATTAGGATTTAAAAATTACACATTATTAACCAGCATACACGATTAAAATACAATTACATAGCAGAAATTTTTCAATATTCGAATTGACCCATTCATTCTTGTTCTTTTACATACCCGCGTACTCATGTACACTATACCTATGCATGTATATAAGTAAAATTGTGTTTGGTTATATTACAAACAGAAAATTTTTGTATATGAATGGAAAAGTTGTTGAATGACACTTTTACCATATTAATGATAACCATAATGAAGACTGAAATAGAATGTTTTTGGTTTTTGGTCGGAATGTCGAGAAAAAACAAAAATACCATATTTTTTTTCAATTATTATAAAAAAATTTTCTAATAGTTTTTTCACTTTTTTTTATTGAATTTTTTGCATTCTATTGTACACAATTAACCTTGTTGCAAATTTACAATTTTCCAACTATATTAAATTGTGTAGAAACCCTTCCTATCCTTTAAGTTTTGTGTGTGGTTTTTGAATAAAAGAATTTTTTATTTTAAAATTTCTCTTTTTATACCCTGCACTTCGTGAAGGGTAAAATTCTGAGTCGATTTAGACATGTCCGTCTGTCCGTCCGTCCGTCCGTCCGTCCGTCCGTCCGTCCGATCGCACGATAACTCAAAAACGAATAATGCAATCGACACCAAACTTTCACATGTTTTTTCTTTTGTGCCAAGGACGAACCCTATTGTTATTGGACTAAGTCGGACAACGGGTTCGGGTAGCTGCCATACAACTCCAAGAGTTTATTTTAAATATTTCAAAAACTAATAAAGCTATAAATATAAAATTTTGTATACATGTGGCCAATTATATTCTACACATGCTCTAAAAATTATAATGGGATAGCTGCACCGGTTCGGGTGGCTGCCATACAACTCCAACAGCAAATTTTTTATATTCGGCAAAATAATAAAGTCAGATTCATAAAACTTGGCAGTCATGTGTCCAATTATTGGTCAAATATATTTCCGAAGTTTTGGAGGAATTGCTTGACAGGTTCGGGTACCTGCCATACAACTCCATAAGCTAATTTTAAATATTTGGAAAAATAATAAAGTCAGATTCATGAAACTTGGCAGTTGTGTGTCCGATTATAGATCAGATATATTTGTGAAGTTTTGGTGGAATTGCTAGACAGGTTCGGGTACTTGCCATACAACCCCAAAAGCTTATTTTAAATATTTGGTAAAATAATAAAGTCAAATTCATGAGACTTGGCAGTCGTGTGTCCAATTATGGGTCAGACATATTTCTAAAGTTTTGGTGCGATTGCTTGACAGGTTCGAGTAGCTCCCATACAAGTCTAAAAGCTTATGCTTAATATTTGGAAAAATAATAAAGTCAGATTCATGAAACTTGGCAGTCATGTGTCCAATTATGGGTCAGACATATTTCTGAAGTTGTGGTGGAATTGCTTAACAGGTTCGAGTAGATCCCATACAAGTCTAAAAGCTTATTCTTAATATTTTGAAAAATAATAAAGTCAGATTCATGAAACTTGGCAGTTGTGTGTCCGATTATAGATCAGATATATTTGTGAAGTTTTGATGTAATTGCTTGGCAGGTTCAGGTACTTACCATACAACTCCAAAATCTAATTTTAAATATTTTGAAAAATTATAAGGTCAGATTGATGAAACTTGGCAGTCGGATGTCCAATTATAGGTCAGATATGTCCGTGAAGTTTCTATAGAATGATCTCACAGGTTGGAGTAATTGCTACACAATAACGAAAGGTGCAGGGTATAATTCAATCGGTTTATACCGACTGAAACGTTTTTACTTGTTTTTTATGTAATTTATAAATTCTTTTCGTTTCCTCCGTTTTAGGTCTGGAATTCTTAAAATAATTTATTTTATTATTTAATTTTGTTTTATTTTTAAGAATGCCTTTGTCTCACTATATTTGTTCCTTGTTACTTTTACATATCATTTAAGGTAATTGTGACAAAATAACAAAAATACGCCGCTTCGTCATAAATGTTACGACTTATTTGGAAAGAATATGGAAAGGTCAAAATTTTAATTTGTATATATGGCGATTGGTGGCGCATTTATTTTTTTTAAAAATATTTTAAATTTTTTTTAATTCACAAATTCGGATACAAAATATGTATACTAATTTTTGTTCAAATTATTAATAAATTATTAAAAATATTTTCTAAGTTGGAAGAAGACGATAAAATAAAACATAAAAGGGTATTGCATATAAAAATTAATTCATTAATTAAGAGACAATAAAGTTAATTAAAATCAGAGAACGCTGATAATAGTACAAAGTGACCGACAATTAAATTTTTTTTTCTATAGAGTCTTCAGAACAATTAGAACCAAATTGGAAAACATTGTATGTACTTATTAATTTCTTTTTATCCATCCGCTTGCCAATTTATGCAACGAATGTTTGCTTAAAAAACTTTTATATTTTAAATGATGGAAAGCAGCTATATTATATGAAAATTATGCAACTTTATGAGAAACTAGTTTTTCTCTACAAAATTTTTCAGGTCAATGCCATTATTTTAAATGAATTGTTGAAATGCTGTTATTGTTTTAAAGAACCAATAATTTAGAATTCATAAGAATTTAAAATTTTAATACCTTGTAGAGATTAACAGGTAGTTTAATTCATCAAAACAAAATTTATCTATATTTCCATCTCGTAAGCAATATTTGAATTTTCGGCTCTTAATTTTGTTTTTTTTTTTAAATTATTGTAAATTTCATAACAGTTCAATTTAACAAGCTGTGATCGACTACCATTATAATCTAAGTACGAGTACGTATTCCTTTTTAGTTTCTTTTTATACTCCTAAAGATATGCAATCAACAATAGTACACCGAAAAAAAAATATTTGTATTAAGATAATTAAATTATTATTTTACTAATGTTATTAAAAACACAACCTTGTTATTTAAGGAAATGTGATTTTTTACAAATCTTTGTTGAAATTAAACCGAGTTTATGATATTTACATTTGTAATACAATAGTAATGACTTGTTTCTTACACTATAGGACAAACAATGATTGTATCATTGTCAGTTAAGGTAAATTATTTATTTAATAAGTTTTCGTGAAAAGGGTAATTCAAAATTGGTTAAGACCACTTTTATAATTACGCCATCTATACTCCTTTTTTAATAGTGCAATAATTACTGTAAATCAATATGTTGGTATGTACGTACCATTGATAAATTTAATATAAAATTTGAAATTATTTCATTAGCTTCGTCTCGTACTATGTTTGTAGTTTAAAAGACGTACAGTAGGTATCATTGAGTTGACACAAAGTTTTGTTTTTTTTGTTTGTTTCTTGTAATCATTAGAAAAATGTTGTAAAATGATTGATTTTTTTTTTTTGTCATGGAAGAAAAGTCCCCGTCAAATGGAAAAAAGTCACCAAGTTGAAGAAATTCTTGTTCTCATTTTGTTTTTGTTTTTTTTTTTTTTTAAATTAAAAAACATAAAAAATAACAAATTTCTTTTATATTGCAATTGTCAACTAAAAAGTGATTATTCTGACTTTTTTCACATTGCGCGATGATAGAATTTTTTGTATTATTTTTCTTTGAAATAAAAATTTCTTAAAATAGTTGAACAGGAAGAACATACCTAGATGTTAATAATTAGAGACACACGCACACACACATGCATTATGACTAATTATTTCTATTTTCTATATGACGAACTAGTTTCTAATTTGATTTCCTCTATACTAACAAAATCGTGTTACTTAAGGTCACTCAAATCTTTACAACTTCATATATAGGTACGCAATTAAAGAATGCTCTAATAGCTGTAAAACATCTTATCATTTTAGTTTTGGGTTGACTCTTTTTTAAACATTAAATTTTTATAGACTAACTTTAAAATGTTGTTTAATTAATTATTATTTTATATATAATAAAATACAAAAATAGTAATAAATAATTAATTTCAAATATTGATTTTCTATTTTATAATAGAAAAGTATAGTTAATTACTTTCCTTATTTGTTCTAATATAAAAGTTGAGTTGAGCTCAATGAAACAATAAAAATGTTCTTTTGCTTGATTATAGAGGTTGAAATAACGCTACCTATACATTAAGTGAACACGCATAAGGACAACATTAAAAAGAATAAAATTTCAATTTTAATTGATGATTTAATGAGGCACTAATTAAATCATTAATTAGAGCAAGTATAATATTAATAGGAAATTGAATTTCTCTGTTATGAGAATTATTAGTTCTGTTAGAAGCTCTTTTTGTAAAAACAAAACATTTTCTAGTTTTTATTGGTTTATTGGCGGGTGGTACTTTTCATAATTATTTATAAATTTATCATGTATATTGATAATTTATTGATATTAAATTAGAACGAAATTTTGTAATCTTAGAAACATTGTTATTGGCTATTTTGCAACATTTTAAGAAAGCAAGCTACAATTGAATTTTTTGTCATTCATTGCGTATTTGGTGTGAGTTTGTAATTGAAAAATGTTGCCTTTATCGAAGAAATAATTTATTCTTTAATATTTTAAACTATACTATATACTTTCGCGGCATTTTCAGGTTTAGGAAGCGAACTCGAACTCCCAATTTGTTTTAATAAGTTTTCGGTTGATCCACGTACAGAATTGATGTCAATTTCAGGTTGATTCGTACAGAAGATGTCAATTTCATTTTTGTTACACTGAATGTTAAAATTTTGCAAATTTTTGAAAAAAAAAAGTTTAAGTTAAATAGTGAAAAATATAGTAAAACCATTTTAGTTATCCATTTTCTTCCAGTACACACACTTTGAAATAAGATCGAACAATTAAGTTTTGAATAATATTGTTTCTATGATTTTAAAGATGATCTACTCCAAAACCTTAGATTGTATATGTTACATTTAAATTTCTGGCACTGCCGTTTTCTTTTACAGCTTCAACTTTACTTCGCGACTAAAATTTTCGAAATAAAATTATAAGTGCGATATGAAGGTAAATTAGTAGAAATATAGGGATTATAAGTACAATATATTTTGATTTTTCGTACCTACAATATTTTAGTATACATAAGTATATTCTTTTAATTATGTAACGAGAGCACTGCGAATTTGTGATTAATTATTATTTAAGAAATATTTCAATACAAAATGTTAATATTGCAAAATATTTTAAAATATCATCATTTTTATTATATATCATTACCGTTAATTAAAGCAAATATTACATAACTACACCTGCATAATATTTGAAACTTATTTTTAATTACAACTTCACGAATATTATTAAAGTCTGAATGAATCTATAAGCTAAATGAATTACATTGCAATTTTATTTACTTTTCTTTTTATACCCTGCACCTTCATGAAGGGTATATTAACTTCGGTAGAAAGTTTGTTACCACTTGAAGGAGTCATCTGCGATATGGAATTGTGTATATATTCTGGCATAGTGTAAAATTCTGCGTTGATTTAGACATGTCCGTCCATCCCATCGCACTATTAAAACGTATAAATCAAATGCCACCAAACTTTCAGAAGTTCTATCTTTTGTGTTAGCGACAGACCCTATTGCTATTGGAACAATTCGAACAAGAGGTTAGGGTGGCTGCCATACAACTCCAAAAGCTAATTTTATATATTTGGAAATAAAATAAAATTAGGAAATTAAAATTATATTTCGGAAAAAAAAATAAAATAAGATTCATGTAACTTGGCATGAATCTTGTTTATTATAACTTCAACCAATTATATAGGTCTAGATTATATAGACGTATCCGTGAGGTTTTAATGAAATAGTTTGACAGGTTCGAGTAACTACCATAATAACAATGAAATTTAATTCTAAATATTTCAAAAACAAGTTTTTATACTCCGATTGTCATAATTCAGGTCGGTTCAGTAGGGTCTGAAACGTTTTTACTTGTTAATATTTTAATAATCCAATCTCCAAATATACTTTTTTGTAAAATTATATTTAGAGATTTTTAAGCGGATTCTTGTGATATACCCACATGTCAGTCAGAGAACCTTTTGCACTAATATCCCATTTATGAACCTATAATAATTTATCGAACAATTAAAATTACAAACATATTATTATGTAAGTCAAGTAAAATTCAATGTTTTTTTCAATAATATGCGTTTGTCTTATATAATGCATAAGAGGTAATTTTCCATATTGGTCATATATACACTAAAAAATTTCGTGAGGCACACGGAAAAAAAAAAAATGTTAAAATTTAAAATGATCTTCCTTTCTAATTTTTTCCTTTATTATTTTTATTTTATTTTGTCTAAAATCTTTATATAGAAAACAACATTAAGTAATAATATTATGTGCAAGGCAATCATGTGTTCCCATTAAATCATTCAATATTCTAACCATTTTTATATGTTTCTTATAACATACACACACATATATATGAAATTCATAGGCTAATATTGTAACATTTTTGAATGTTGTTTTCATTTTATATAATTGTTTTCTTCTTTTAATTTCATACACAATTCATCATTTTAAAACATTTAATTTAATTTTTCCAATGTCACGATTTCAAAATAAACATATAGACACCATTTTTTATACATTTTCACTGATAATTGCTGTTTGTTTTTTTTATTTTTAAAAATATGTAAGGTACATTTTTAGATTTTAAATCGCATATTTCACATGTAACCCTTAATTGTTTAATTCTTGTATCGCGTATTTAATAATATGGAATGTATATTAGATAAACAAAAATATAAAAGAATCCTCCTGTATCTTATACACCTACATATTGTATAGGTAATGTTAGAGTTTATTGAGGAATTTTTCTTTTATTATTTTTGCAATTAAAATCACTTCAATTTAATTATGAGTCAAAGATTCTCTTTATTTTCTCTATATGAAATCCTGAAAAAGTAAAATTTTACCATTATTATACCCATGGTATACATTACTATAAAAACAATAAAATAAAAAATCAATAAAATCTGGCTAACAAATATTTAATTTTCAATTTTTATTGCTATGCAATATCAAACAGCACATAGCAATAATAGTTTATGTACCATAACGTAGTTGCATGGCATAAAAAATGTTACTTTCATAATAATATAAAAGAGAAATAAAATGTAAGCATATACATACTTAACATTACAACAATGTTAACTTTTCCTTAACCAATTTATTTAAAAACGAAAACATACACAGAAAAAAAAATAAAATAAAATAAAAGGCGAACATAAATATAAAAAATTTTTCACGATTTTCCCCTATATAAGTCTAGTCCATCCAATATTCATATAATAGTTATATAGACTAGTTAAACACCAAAATGTAACACAACATAATACAAACCGCATCATTATATACCCTCGAAAAAAATAAGAAGAAATATTGAAAATAAGAAGCTTCCATTTAGGGTTTTAGTATATAGATATATGATAAATTCGTTTGGGAGGGGTTGAAGTGGGGGGATGGGTGATATGAATGTGATCTTAAAAATCAAAATCTAATTGGAATGTCGTGCTTATTTTGTTAGTTTTTAATTTTTTTTGTTTTTTTTTTCGTATTTTACTCTTACCTAGAAAATTTTAGCGCACTTTCTGCAATATTCTTCTTTTTCCACATACATTTATGTTGTGTGTACTCCTATAGAGGACAAGGCAATGCGACGATTGAAAAATGTGGGTAAAATATTCGCTCTAGATGACGATTTTCTTCTCTATTTTTTTTTCTGTATTATTTGGATTTTTCATTTAATATTATGTACCTATATATCTAATTATATATTTACATTATGCATTGTACCCACAATTATATACAATTCATGTAAAAGTGTTTTATTTACTTTTTAAAAACATTTACTCATGCCATAAAATCTTGATATGTGCTTATATGAATTATATTCAAATATTTTAAATAAATTGCACATATTCATGCAATAATTTATATAATTGGAATTATCTATATATATTTTAATGCACAATTTCTCAAAAATAATATGTGAGCGCAATATTGAATCTAGAAGACAATCAATTTATTTAAAAACATTATAAAAAAATTATAAATAAAAAATCGACTCCATTTATACTAAACGCAAGAAGTTCTGTTCTTTATTGTGCTGAATATAGGATATAGGATTCAAAATGGGTCCCTGTTAAATTTTATTTTTAAATATTTAATTATGGAGGGTCGATCTGCTTCAAAAATTACAATTCATTAGCCATTTGATTAAAAATTAAAGGTTCATATAGAAGAGACGAGACAGTATATTGAATACTGAAGTCACAATATACCTACTCTTACGTTATTGTACACATTGTAACCGGCAAAATGTAAAGAAATGCATGTAAGTCCTAAAAATAATTTTCTTTTTGCAAACTTTCATATTATTCCGATTCCATTTGAAAAAATAGAAAATTATACGAGTACTAAAATTTTAAAAGAATGCATAAAATTGGTAATAAAAAAATTTTTCTTTTATAGTTTTTATGTTGAGTGTATCACACATATAGATGTACATATGTACTCGCATGTGTATACATGATATATGACTATTATAACTAATGGAAATTAAAGTGAAATGGAATTGAAAACCTGAGAACTAAACTATATTTGCATATATAGTATTTTTAATAACTGTTTATATATGTATGTAATAATAAACTTACGTGTTCGAATACAAATAGGCATTATTCATTTACTCGTATATGTACGTACGTACAATTGGGAATTATAATAAAATAATGACAGAATTTTATTAAAAACAAATGAACGTATAAAAAATGTTACAAATCCAGAGTACTTTTTAAGACTCGCAATATCTGGTCTAATAGTTCATTGGAATGATTATTACAAAGTCTTTTTTTTTTTTTTTTTTGTTTTTATTATTCCAATTTTTTTTAACCGTATTGCAAGTTTTACTAATGGAATGTATTCAAATTTGTCACTTCGTTTGTGATAGCTTATGAGTCTTGAAACTTCTATAAAATATAGTTGGCGATTTTCCGTCCTACTATCCAGAGTCTATATATATTGCCTTTACTGTATCTAGTGTATCTACTGTAGTGTTTTCTTTTTATTTCTACTTCGCTCCTGGCAGGAGCATGGGGCTATATTGCAGATAACCATAAACACCAGTTTCTTACGTCAATGAGTTTACTAAGTAAGAGAAGAGCCTACCGTAGTTTTTAGTATATTAAGGTTATTGATATTTACTATTTTATTTTACTGGTATTTTTAATATTGGATATTGAAATATACATAACAATTAGTTAATATGCATAATATGTATAATGTAGTGATTGAGCTTTGAACCCGTGACCCTTCTATTAAAGGAGCAGTGCAGTAACCACTGCACCATTGGTTCAGGTAGTGATTGGCCATTGATCTAGTGTAGTGTAAAACCTTCAAATTATTACAAAATTTGATTATTTACAGGATCTATTTGATCTTTAAAATTTGATAGGAAGAATAACGGTACGGTTTTCAATCGGCAGTTCCTTTACATGCTGTTTTATGACTGCAAAAATTATAATTATGGGAAATGTTTAGAATCAATTAAATCTAAACCCTGTGGTGTTGCTTTTGTTATTTCAATCCGGGTCGTTTGCACGACCATAGTCTATGGAGCCCTTTGGAAAACTTTTATTTTTGGCTTGGAAAACTTTTATAACATTCTTAATTGGTATACGAGTATCCTAGGTTGAATGGATGCTTATAGTTGCAGCAAGTTCATCGCACCACAATTAGCATAAATGTGACATTTTACTGCCACTACCCCGAGATCACCAGGCCGTCATTGAGCGTAAGATTCGCGGCGGCTTATCTAATCCGTTCTATTGAAGAATTTTCTAAATTCCTAAACTACTTTGGCAGAACATATTATAAAACTTGAACGATCCGAGTATCCTAGAGTTTACAAGTTTTTCTATATTATTATTTTAATAGTTCTATTTTGAATAAAAGTGAGGTATAAATGAATAAAACGTGATCAATTTGTGTCCCATATTATTTAATTTTTCTGTTTGTTTTTTTTCCTTGCCGCGTTTTTCTTTATATAAATTTCCATTTAATGAAATGAAATTCAAATATAAGTAGCGTGGCTTGTACATTTTATGTGTGTGAAATGTAAAAAAAAAGAATAAATAAATGAATACAAAAAGCGCGACAATGATAATAAAAAAAAAAAACGCGAAATTATATTCAACCTAATAATCTTAACTGGCTCAAAAGTAAAAACAGAATAAATATGCATACACACATACATACATAAATACAAAATAATATTAAAGATAGTGTAAATATTTACCTTCAGATTTTAACAATGACATCTGGAGTTATACAAATATAACAAAAAAAAAAGTATAACAAAAAAAAACAAAAATGGAAAATCGCGTTTTTTTTTTAAATTTCTAAATGTTTGAAAAAAGTGTTTCGCAAATGTTATTTTTATTTATTGTTGCCTTCTTTTTTTTTTTTTATTTTTAAATCGGAAAATGCAAATGGAATTAATTTATAGAATTTAACACAACTGGGAATGACACTAAATGGAATTTGAATTTAAAATTTTTTCTTTTTTCATGTTGTACAATTCTGGGTCTTTATTTTTTTTTTCTGTTTGTGAATTTCTAAAATGTTGAAAGGTATAAGATTTTAATAATAACTTTTATGATGAATGAAATTTCTCTTAAATTTTGAATTTTTTTCATCCTTTGTATTGTTCTATTGAAAATATTGTTTTGATAAATTAAATTTGAATTGAATATTCCTATAGAATATGGCGCATGAAACAGGTACTTGTATTAATATTGTTCTCTCTTAGAATGATTTTCAAATACAGCAAATAGGTATTTTCACATCCCTAATTAATTATAGTGTCTTCTTTAATGTATTTTGTAGTCTTTATTTTTCAGATGGCAGTCAAATTTTAGCTCATTTTAATTTATTTTAATTTTTGAATTCATTTGAATATAAAGAAATTGCAAGGAAAATCAAGGTCATTCTCAATGTTCTTGTATATTTTCTATTTAGTCTAATAATCTATAAAATGCTGTATGTGCCTAGATTGGAATAGATTAGATTTGTCGATTGGCAGATATATTGTAACGTCCCACTACTTATAAAGCGTCAGCTAGGCGTATAATTCTCACATAACTACAGAATTCCTCTAAGCGCAACTTTCCAAAAATCCGAGGCTACCACCACGTATACCCTACCAATCGCCACAGAAGCAGATAATATGCTCGGCCGTCTCATCTTCATCGTGGCAAAATCTACACGAGTGATTGGCAAGTGATAGCCAAGTCTGCAAGTACCCAGTGAAGAGGCCATAAACCAGTCTGACCTCCCTCCTCTTAGACCTTTCTGGAAGACGGACTAGGAATAAAGACTTTATGTGCATAACGTTTCAGAAAATCTTTTAGCCACATAAGGCTCCGGTCCTATATAAAAAGAATTTGTCATTAGTTTTACTAATTGAAAATCCTCTTAATTGTTTAACTGTGTGTCACACTTATTTTTCATAATGAGAGAAACACTATAAAATATTATTTAATTTTATGATTGACAAGATACACAATGCAACTTAGTTTTGTTTTAGAACCAAATTCTTATGAGCTTTAAGAAATTCTTTTAAGAATAAGTAGATTAAAATCTAAAATGTTCTTTTAAGGTAAAATTTTTATTCTAAATGGTATTGGAATTCGAACTTAAAAGAAGTAGATGCTTATTAAATTTTTATGATTTCTTATATACACATATATAGAGTAAAAAATTAAAAAAAAAAATTAGATTATTTTACCTTAAGGGAATTAAAACAAACAAAAAAATATTCTTGGAAATTAATTTAGGATAAATAGGTTACATTTGCATTATTTGTTTATTTCTCTTCTATCTAACTATACTTATTATTGAATGAGAACTAATTCTTAATTTGATGTATAAAAAAATCCAATTTATAGAATAAAATTTGATTTATTTTAAGATATACATACATATATATGATAAATATGCAATTTGAAGAGATATGCAATTCAGTAATGCTCTATTGTAGAAAATTACATTTTTGTGGTTTTTAGTATATTAATTAGGTGAAAGTTGCCAGTTTTTATTTACTAGAAATCTGATGATTTTTATTCTCTTAAATTCATTCCGTAATTTTGTATATAGATATGTATATTAAAAATATACAATGTATATATGCCAGTTTATATTAAAAAATTTAATTTATACATTTATTTAATGCATACATTGATTAAATTATTTTGCATTCAAATTATAGAAAGATCTGTATAGGAATGCAAGTATATAATGATGGAAGATGGAGGAAAATGTAGAAAAGATATTTTGTGGTAAAGAATTCAATTATCTATATTATTAAAAATTTTGGTAGTTTAGAATAATTGTAAATTAAAAAAAAAATTATTTTATTTTATTATTAAATGTAAAAGTAGTCATTTCATATATGAAGGTTACCATAATAATTTTATTAAAATGTAATAAAAGAGCTATAATAACATACAAACATAAATACATAAACATACATTTTGACTGGTGAATTTTGAAATTTGAATAATTAATCATTCATCAAAATAAATTTAATTAAAACTAAACTCAACAATAATTATTTACGCGGGTGTAGATTCTTTTTTCAAATTCAGCCGATTCTGGTTAACAACCCGAATGATTTAATTTCAACAACCCGAAAAAATTTATATATTAAATTCGTATTAAATCGTTAATCAATTGGTAGATCGGTAAAAATTCTCGGTATAAGTACTAAAAAAATTTTTTTATTCAAATTTCTCATATTTTTAATTTAACAAAACAAATACAACCACAGATCTAATATAAAAGAGTAAAATAGCACTATTTCCTTGAAGAAAATTAACATTGGTTTATTTAAAAGGGATGTTCTCTTATTGCATACTTTTGTTCTGTTATTGCATATAATTAGGAGGAGATCAAAAAATACATTAATTAGATCAGTAAAAACATTATCTTGCCCTTATTTCTAATAAGAAGACCTTAATCAGTATTGACTTTAAATGTATCTATTATAAATACAATATAGTCTGGAGGAAATAATTTGTGGAAATTTGAAATTTTATTGTTTCGGAGATAAAAAAATCACTAAATCTGAAATTTTTCTGCAATTTTCCATTTCCGAGAGATAACTGTATTACAATTTTGAAAATGATTTTTTTTTTGTGGTTTCAACATTAACTGTCAAAAATGGCATTTTTAAGATTTTTTGTGGTATTGAAAGAGGAGACGGTGGAGAATGGTAGATAAGCTTTCTCAGAAAAGTAGTACTGTATACATGTTTTCTAAAATATTGCAGCTTTCTTTTCTAAAATGTGAATGCTAGGGGCCTTAGTCGGTTTCTATAAACTTGTGCTAGTTTTCGTGAGGGCGGGGGATTTTGTGAATGCGACGGTATCATAACGGACCTCATTTGCCTATTTGTACTTTGCCGTAGTCGCGTTAACCTAACCTAACATAATCTTTCTAAAACATGTGGAAATTTTGTATGAACAGACGGACAGGTAAATTTGAGTTAAATCAACTTTTTCCAAAAAATTTTTTTATATTGAAAACTACCAAAGAAGTGTTGAATTATATCCGTAAAACTTTTTTTTATATTATTTGTATTATATTGTCTCTATTAAATGTTTAGAATGCCAATGTTTTCAATTGTAACCCAAGCATATTATTGGGTGTATATGATTTGTTTGCATATAAATTGTTTATATAATATGTGTTTAATAAATTTTGCAACATTGTAGCCGTTAACAAAATATAATTTATAAGTTTTGTGATCATTTCAAAAAAGAAATTGTAATAAAAAATATATAACACGACCAATAAAAGATTTTAGATTACCTTATAAACTATAAGTAATCTTGTATGTATTTATTAAGAATTTTATACATGCAATTTAAATGTTCAAATTTAAAATTCTACATTTTATAATGTTATATAAAAGTTCACTATAAATGTATGTGTATGTATGTTTAGGCACATACAAATATTTATGCAGGTGCACCGATCCATAATATATTTATATAATGTTAGAATAAATTTCATGCTCATATAATACACATTTTATATTATGTACCTATTAAAATAATAAATTGTAGAAGTTTTGTATAATAAATACCCTAAGGATATTAATAAAAATGGAAAACAATTCAATTTCTTTATAAAAGCAAAAAAGAAAATATTTTTTTTTTAACAATTTGCACTTTAACTTTTGATATTTTTGTATTGGATTAGAAATGAAATGCCTCTGTAGAATCCTAAAGAATAACATCAAAAAATTATAGATTACCTTACATAGTACTTATGCATTTGTATAACTTTTGACAATATAATAACGAAATGATAGTTATACATGAAAACATTTGAAAATTATTGTCTCAGATTTAAAAAAAAAAATGTTGTTTTGTGCTATTTTATTAAAAGATTAAGAGATTTAGTGGAGTTAAGCTGTGTATTATAAATTATTATTCTACTGTATACCAAAAAAATTCATTTGAATTTGTAGGGTTATGATGGGATTATAGGAAAAACTTAAGCAGACTGACCATTTATCCCGCCGAATATTGCTTGGTCTTCCGGTACACAATGTAACATTTTCATGTTAGAATTGTTTTTGTTGAAACTAAACATGAAAATGTAATAGAGTTCATTCTCAGCTCTTTAATTTTGTATATGTATGTAGAAAATATAAAAAATTTTAATGCATGGAAAATATAACAGTTTTTTGAATATTTACATATCTAATACTAAAATGTCTCGTGGAGCCTTAATATTTAATTCGATTTTCGTAAAACAATTATCATATTCGGAAAAATGATAAGGTAGTACTTAGGAAATTGTATGGTACTACTTTTCCATTTCTGTAAATACGAAAATTATTTTACGAAAATCAAATTACATAGTAAATATCTTGTACGTCATTAAGAATAAAAGGCAATAGTATTACGTTTTGTATTCAAATTGAGTATTTCTTAAAAGAATTTGAACTTTTAAAGCAACATTGTATAAGCAACTGCTGAAGACGTTCAGTGTATTCCGATTTTTGTTTTAATATAAATGGTCAACTTATGATTTATCGAATTATGAGTAATAAAATTTTCTAATTCAAAAATCCCTATAGTTCTTACTTTTTATATATGATCAAAAAAATTCTCACAATTTTAAAATTAAAGTTTAAAATTCATGAAAGTATGAATATGTCCGACTTCCATTAGTTTTTAACAATATTATTATTAATGTTAAATTTGTATGAGCTTTCTTCATTAGAATTAATCCGGTTCTTCTATATTCTTTTTGTTTTTGGATTAAAAATATTTTCTTTTATTATAAAAATATTTTAATTGTTTCTGTAATTTTAATAAAATAGAAATTATTTTTTTCGTATTTTTCTTAAAGAACTTGTTTTATTTTTATTAAAAGAAAAAGTTGTATTAATCATAAAGTGTTATACACTTAATAATTTTCAAGTTTTATAAGTAGTGTAAGAAAATTTGAGTTGAAATGAAAACGAGTGGCAATTTAACTTTCTTTTATTTACGGCAAAAAAATTTTTTTTTTTATTATTAATGGCGTTATAAAGTAAAATTATTAAAAACGTAAATATAATAATTAAAATACTTTGTATATAAATTAAATTTAATTGTAATTAGAAAACAAAAATCGTAAACTAAACGACAATTTTCCCATTTTGTGAATTCGAAAAAATAAAATAGAAATTTCCGGATCCGCTAGTTTTTTTCGCGTCGCATACTCGTGACAAAATTTTGTTAAAAACATTTTGAATTTATTTTCAAATTTTTTACTATTTTATTAGCTTAGTAAATAATTTCATCTCAATTATACCATTTGAATTATTCACAATTTATTGTTGAATCAAATATTTTACGATCAACTTAATTATTTTATGCTACCAAAACATTTTTATAATAAAATGTAAGAGGATCTCTATAGTAAAATTGCTATGCCTTGTTTTTATAATTCCAATTATTCTAAAATTAATTAATCTACTTCTGATAATCTCAATTTTCTTGGTTACGTAATGCAACTTGGTATAAATTCTTAACTGTAATTAAGGATTAAAAGATTAATTTATTGATGGTATATAAAAATAATTTGAAATTATTTTTTTTATTTATTTTTTGAACAAATTATTGTAATTATCGTATAAATTCTTGGAATTTGCAATTTTTATTTTTATTTCTTCTAACAAAAAAAAAAAAGTTGAATAAAATAATTAATTTCAAATATAAGAAAAAACATAAAATGAATAAAATTCTATAACTATCGTATACTTTTAGATATTTTGTATCTTTCAAAGAAAATTTAAGAAAAAAATCTGGTTATTTGATTTCATTCTGGCTGTCTATTTGTTCGCGTTCTTTCACAAAACCTTAATATTTTTGAAGATAGTTTGATTGAAAATTGAAGTTTTCTAGACAACTTATTTGAATTAATTTTACAGAACAATGGATTTAGGTATTTTTGTCTCGTCCCTTAAATTAATTGCCAGTTCAATATGTTCAAATCATTAAAAATTCGAAAATCTGAAGAATTTCTTCTTACGAAATCAAGGTATCAATTTTTACGGACTGCATTGCATAAAAAAAGGGAGATTATGTGATGGCTTCAATATTGTATGTCGAGTTTTTCGGAAATGTGTTTCCACTTGCTAGGGAAGCAACTATTTTTAGAGAGCCTGTTTGTCTGTCTGTCTGTTCAGATCAGTATCTGAAGTTCGGCTGGATCGATTTCTTATGAATATCTGAGGTTTTATCGAGAATAAGATACTTTAATCAACTTTTGTGGTATGTCAGATCCCTAGTACTGGATCTTTACTATGACAACGATTTGAATGATTTTGACAATATCTAAGAAAATAATCAGCGTATTTTCGCCTAACAATCCCAAGAAATTTGACTTTTGGAAGAAATTAGGTTCCAGCAAGTTGATGCCTACTAAATCGGCTAAATTAAAATTTTTTCACATATTATAAAGAAAAATAATCAACCGATTTTCTTGAAATTTAAATATGAACTCATAGGTATTAGAACACTGAAATTGTAAAATTTTTGCGAGTATCAGACCACGTAAGCCAAACTAGGGGCAGAACTTACAATTTTTAACACATCTAAGAAACTAGTTGACGGAAAGTGAAAATTTCAGTTCTTTTTGCTACCGGAAGTTACTGGCGATTTCTTTTTGGAATTAGAAGAGGATAAAGTGACACTCCACTAAGAGGCAAAATTTAATTTTTCTAGGAATGTTAACAAAAAGACCCATAAAATTTAAAAGATGTTTTTAAAAGGCATTTCCATAATTTTATGAAGCATTCCCGATAAAATAGACAACACAGCTTGCGGTACATTATGTGCTGACCACCTCAGACTTTTCGTCGTTAAATATTCTCTCCCAAATGGTCATTTAAAATAGTTTTAAATGTTAATAAGTGCCTAGGAAAAGGTACGTTGTGATTAATTCCAAATATACATAAGGCGATATTGTACAATCAAAAGAGAGTTATTTTAATGTAGCTTTGTTTTAGAGTACACTCTTTCTATTGCATTTAAATTCTTAAAAGAAAATGTGCTATTTTCCCCAAACCATCAGCCCGAGTAGTTGCTTTTTCATTTTATATATTCTAAATTATTTCACTATTTTTTATATTATTATTATTGATTATTCTATGTAGTTGAATTAAGTGAATTTTAAAACGGGCTTCATGCATAAATTTAACAATAAAAATGTTTAAAGTTTAAAAAAATGCAAAAAGTATACTGAAAAAAAAATAAGTAAATAAAATAAAACCAAAATTTCTCATACAAAAAAAATTCGGGTAAGAAAAGTGAATTTCCATGAGTGAGTATATTATTGTACATAAGGAATCTAAAAATTGGAATAAATTTAAAATCGCACTTTGTGTAACTATATCATCTTCCCTTTTAAAAACTATGAGATACATGAATTAAAGTCATATTAGATATACGGTATAAGAAGAAATCGTGATTTTATCGAATATGTAAATTTCGCTTTTTTTTATATTTTTCATTCTTTTTTTTTATATTTTTATAATATCTGTTCGAATCCAAATTACGGCAATCATAGTATTAAATTTTTATATCACCGGGAATTTCCATGAGATCTTTTTGGGTTTTTCTCATTGTTGAAGGGTTTTTTTTTCTTTTTATAATTTTTTTTTTTTTATTTAATCTTTTTTTTTTCACTTTCTGATGCACACATATTACATGTTGTATCAATTTAATTCTATAACAATTCTTAAATCATTTATTTTATTGGTAATTATATACTTTTTGATTTTATACGTATATAGATGTATGTTGAGTGGATTTTGATCTTGTTTTTGCTTTTATAAATTCTAAAATCAGTTTACAATAGAATCATCTAAATTACAATTATTGTAAGTTTGAGTAGAGTTAAAATCGGGTATAATAGATTTCAAGTAATTATTTAGAAAGAAAAATTGAAAGATTTTTAACTGGAAAGTACTTAGAGCTTAAAGTAATTAGGGTAATAGCTTCATTTTGAATCTTTTTCTTTTGTAGTAGACTATTGTAGTAACTTCAAAAATATTATTCAAAATTAAATTTTTTTTTTTTTTAAATAGAAGGCTATAATTATCCAATTTTTTGTATAAACTCAAAATAATACTCACTAAACTTGGTCATCTTTCAAAACAATGTGGCTGAAGATTATCGGAATTTTATATTTTTAAGAAAGAGCGAAATTAATTCGCTATTTCAAAGAAAATTCTTCTCACTTGAATAATATTAAATAATACGAATGATATTCACTCATTTTTTTCTCATCACGTATGTATGTAAAAGGTGATATTCAAGCCCCTCCTTTTCTTTTAAGAATTTTATGTTTTTCATAGTTCTGGAACCTTGTTGTCAATTTTTATTAAAATTTTTTTTTTTTGATTTAACCGAATTTTACATGTTAACATTTACAGAAATCATGGTATTCTCAGTGTACCTATACTAATTTTAAATTGACCTTCTACTAATTCTCCGAATCAAACGAATTTTTTTCTGCATTATAGATTTGAACATAGGAAGAATTCCAATATTCCAAAATCTCAATTTTTAATAAAGTTGACTTACGCAGTTTTACCTTCTTGTCTTAGATTATATTGTGTTGTATTGTAATATGCAAGTATAGTTTTTTACTTTTTCCAATAAAAAAAAAAAATATTTCTGAAATGGTGGGCTACTCTAAGTTGTAAAAAATGTAGTTGATTGGTTTTTTGTTTTATTTAGAAGAATTAAACGTTACTTTATCTTTCAATTTCTCTTCTTGTAACCAAAAAAAAAATGAAAAGTAGAAAATAAATTCGATTTAAAATTAAATTTAAATTAAATTACAATGTTGCATTATAATAAAATGAATAAATTATATAAAAAGTAAAATTAGTTTTAAGAAAAAGAAAAAAAAAACAAGGCTATCTCTCTTCTATTTTCGATATAATTTAAAAATGAATTGGAAAATTTTGTAAGGGATTGCATATATGAAACTAGTATACAAATGGAAATAAAGAAGAGCAGAAGTTAAGCACAGAATCAAACGAACAAAAAAAAAAACAAATAGGTACAATATGAAAGAATTTAAAATTGGAAAATTAAAGGGAATTTAATTGATATATGGGATTGCAATTTAAATTATAACTTTTAAATGACAATTATTTAAAAAAAAACAGAACTAAAATACGAAAAAAAAAAATCGTGATATCAAAAATTCTGTGAATACTAATTTGAAATCAGTCCAATAATACCATACCATAAAAATTTCAATTTCATACACAATATATAAGGTAGGCAATTTTCAAGAATTGAAAAAATAAATTTCCGTAAATAAGACCAAGTATATACATTTTTAATAATCATGATAATATGATTAAAATTATATTAAAATTCGCACGGTATTCATACACACACGTTAACATTACAATATTCATTTAAGACATTATAAACCATTCAGACGCCAATCAAATGGGTATAACAAAAAAAAATTGCTATATATTAAAAAATAAGAAAAAATTGAACGTTTAAATAAAGTCAATTACTTTTACTTATATAAGGGTACTTTGTTGAAATAGAGCGTTTTTTAAGTATTATTATTGAATCATCTTTTAAATTTTAAGATTCAGAAGTGTTAATTCTTTAGTATAGTCTTGTTATTGAATATTTTTTTCTCTACGACGCCCCCTTATTTCGAAATAATTTTGACACAATAAATTCAGCGAAATCTACTTAAATGGTATTTAAAAATTCAGTAATATTGACTTTGCAGTATAATTGGTAGAGACGACTTAAAAATAAGTCACTGCTTTTTAAAAAAAATTTAAATCTTTCGCGATTTTTAAATATTTCGGATCCGCACCGTCGTATATATTTTGATTGAAAATATTATTAAAAATTATTCTATTTGTAATTAAATTGTAATGTAGTTTATTTAGTGCAGAATTACGATAGGCACGTCACCCATACCTAATAAACTCAATCGTGCAAGTTATCTGCGTATATCATAAATTAGCCCTATGTTCTTCCCAATATGGCCCTATGGATAAAAAAAAATATAAAACAAAAATTCAATACAAAAACAATTAATCTTAAACTTTGTATAAAATGGAAATTTGAGGGAAATAATCAATATGTACGTTTTGTAAGAAAATTTTCTGGAACAGCAATGGTTTCATTCATATTAGCAAAGAATACATTTGTTTTTGTTTATATGAAACCTGGCTAAATTGGTAATAAAATTATCGACAGTTCTATATGTTGGTGCGCAGACAGTTAGGATAATGGAAAAGTGATATTTTAAATAGTTATCATTTATCCAGTCATCTATCGTCCCGTTATACATATTTCTACACATACAGAGAACAGGGTCCGGCCGTTTAAGAAAGGCAACCACTTATAACTTATTTGAAATTTACATAAAATTCACTAAAAATCGGGCATTAATATCAATTTAAATTATTTTTTTCTATTTTAACCCGGAAATAATCTTAAAATAATTAAAGAAATTTTAATATACAAAAAAACCTTCAAATTTCCCTCTTTAATAATTTGTATTTCTAGATATTTTCTTGCACATTATAACAAAATCAGGGCAGGGCGCCCATTTAACATTATTATAAATAATATTGACCTCATGTGTTGTTAATTGAAATAAGGGTGTTAATATGATTTAAAACTTCTTCCCATTTATAGTTGATTAAAAAATAAAAAAGAAATTTAATTGTGAACTAAAATTTCGGCAATTATTTTCATTGGTGGAAAAAAGTCAAAAAATTTTATATAGAATTTTCTTATTTTCTTTCCATTTTATAATTTTATTTAAAATTTTCACTTTATCAGTAGGAAACAAAAGTAATTTAAAATTGTTTTATTAAGTGTTACAATTAGAAAATTACAAGAAACAACAGAAACTTGAATTATAATTGAAACTGTGAGTTTAATGGGTTTTCTTCGTTTCTGTTACAATTAAAATTTTAATAATGTTATACATTTTTACATTTTTAATGTTATATATGAAGCATTATATGTGCATACGAGTACTACATGTACATTTAGAAAAGTGAAATTACAAAAATATTAACCTTGAACTGAGAATAATTAAAAGTGGAAAAATGAAACTTGTTGAATGAAAACTGTTGTAAAAATTTTAATAGCCGCGACATAAAATTTTTTTTCATACATTTTTTATGAATTGCAATGTAACAAAAAAAAGTTTAAATAATTTCACATATAAATTATAAAGAGTTTTAAATGTGAAAGCCTTTAACCTAAATCAAAATTGTACACACGCTTTTTAATAAACTAAAAAAAAAAAAACTCATTAATTTGACTTACCTTTTTATTTTTTATATTTTTAACAAAATAACTTTTATGTAGTATTCTTCATCTATATGTACGCACATACTCACAATTATTTGTTAGTGGAAGGAACGTGTTTGAAATTATAGCTTATTAAAAGAGTTTATTGTTATACTCGTACTCGTTGTACAATCTACACACACATTATTGTGAATTTAATTTCATTTCATTCTTAAAATTGTTTCTCATTAACAATGCTAATCACGCATAGTTTATCAAAAAAAAATATAAAATGTTCTGATTCAAAATGCTTACTCGTCTATGTGTGTATGTATGTTCATATGTAATGAACTGCTAAATATGTTAAAGTGTGTAAATATATGAGGACCCAATTTCCTAAATTTTTATACCATTTTACTTTTATATACCAATTTAGTTTTGAACTCTTTAAATCGACTTAAACAACATTTTTTGTTTTTAGTGAAAATAAATTTGAATTTGGCATTTCTGATTTTTTTTGAATTTAGGAAAAAAATTGCTTTGGGGAAGATTAAAAATGCAATTTTGAAAACCAAATTTTTATTAGTTGTGCTCTACGTGTGTATATAAGAAAGTTCTTAAATGATTTCCTGTCCTAATTGAATTAAATTGAGGTTAGGTTACTTGTGAATATTAAAAGTGATTTATGACAATCAATAAATAGTGAAATTTTGTAAAAAAAATTCAATTTAAAAAGTGAAAAAAATGCGTTCTTAATTCATAACAAATTCAAGTGGGCAATAATTATTCGTTGCATATATATATAAAAACTTTGTGTTGGTGGCCATATTGAAAATTTATGCGAGAGTATTGTCAATTTGAAATCTTTTGAAATAAAGCTACTTTTGGTCTAGTAAATATATCGTATCACTTTGCAGAAAATCATGAAAAATTGACAGTTGTCGCATCCTCTTATGAGAGCATATGAATTGTAAATTATAAATGACTGAAGGGGGATACCGGCAATGTTATAAGAAGGGGGATACCGGCAATGCTATAACCATTGCAGCCAGTCATTGTTATTGTAGTTTTCTCATACCCCACTTGTATGGTCTAGGAGTGAAACAAATAGTTTTTGCAGCTTAAAGCTATTGAAATCGCTTCACAAAAATTAAATGAAAGGTTCAAAATTTTTTTTTGGGAAACATGTGTTTTTTTAGGAAACATGTGTTGGAAATATAGAGGTTGAAAGTCATATATTTCTACATTTTTTCAAGTTTTAAAATAATTAGCATACTAAATTTAAACGTAAAATGGTCATATAATTTAATAATTGGAAGTGTTCATCAATTAAGGTTATGCAATCTTTTGAACTCCACTATCAATTAATTTTACAAATTTATCTACATTTTTTTGAAAGAATTCTGATATCTTCTACTTAATTACATGCTGGTCGAAATTGTAGAATTTTATATACAAGAAATTATTCTTTCACAAATTTCAAGATATATTTGCATTCGATAATGTTCCTTAGTAGTTAATATAATTAGGTAACCTGTAATCATCAAAATTTCTAATCCTTGAATATGCAAAATTACAAATAAAACAAGTGAACTGCATTGTTTTATGAAAATTGCAATGAATGTATTAGAATATTATAAAATATTCTATGTTTTCATTACTACTATGCTCTTTTGGTTAAACTTATAAAGAGCTACTTTTGGTAGCATTGCCGCATTCAATTACGCTAAAATATAACTTCCGTGAGGGTAATTTTGGGAAATTGTGTAGGCAAAAGAGTGATTTTGTACAAATAGAGGGAAAATATTAAACAATTTCATCTAAATTGCAATCCCAATACGTTTTAATATTAATAATAGTTTCGGAAGCACGCATTTATTAAAATGTCCCGCATTTATAACAAATGATATAAAATTTTACTCACAATAAAATATAAAAATTTCGCCCTCATTTTCTTTTCTATTTCGAAATTGTGTCTTTTGTACAATCCATATGTAAAATACTCCATGTTGTATGTTATATAACTATTTTGAAATTGGTTATTAATTTCCGATTAAACTATAAATAAAATTTTATAATTTATTCAAATTAAATCAAAGCGGTTGTCGTATAATAAAGTTATATTTTCCCCTTAAGTATAATATGCTAAAGCTATTTTTCATTTATTTTATAATATTCATGTTCATATAACTGAAAAAAATAACAAATTTAAATCGATTAATTTCATATTAAAACCGTATAATTTTCGACATCAAGAACTTCTGTTCTAAAATTTTTCATTTTGACATGAAACATTGAGATATTCACATAAATAAACAAATATTATACGTACATACATACAAATATGAAAAAAAAGAATTTCTTTAAAATATATTTTTATATTTATCGATTTATTTTATTCTTTAATTTCTTGATTCTATTCGAAATCGACAGTCAATCCACCCTTTTTTAGTTAAAATGTATAATAGTTTATAAAATACCATAACTAATGAACTATTAACGCCTTTTGATATATATGTATTGTTATATATAGCTTGTGTATTATAAACCAATTAACAAGAATAATTAATCAACACCTCCTAATAAAGTTCTTAAATCTTTTTAAAAAAATATTTTAATGCCCAACCAACTGAATGTCGAGAAACTATACGTTATAAGCAGAGAAAAAATCGAGAAAAAAAAATTTTTTTCTTTTATAAAATTTTTAGCAAAATTTTTTTTTTAGTTTAGAATTTTTTCGCTCATTTAGGCCTTATGTACCTAGATATATATTTTTCGAATTTATCTTTCGAAAATACAAAAAAAAAACATTCTTCTACATCTTTTTCTTAACTAAGAATCCAAATCTACAATAACCATAACAGCAACTGTGATAAATAGGTTAAAACATGTTAATAGTAGAGTTTAACAATTTTTAAGTATACTCTCTTGTTTTTTTATGTGTTCTTTATAAGAGATACCGCTCGTTTGCTTGTACCATCATATATGTATGTACCTTCCGTACATATTAAATCCAATTTATATTTTAGATGATGCTATTACTATAATAAATTGCGTAAGTTATGCAAAACCTAAGCAATATAAACATGAAAGAGAAGAAAAAACTAAATGGGTAACTGAAACAATATTGAAGTTTATTAAACTATCATTATGATTTGAATTGAAAATTATTTAGAAAAAATTATAATGGTAACTATGTGGTGTAACTTTCTCGATTTTCATTCCAATATTTTAAATGGAAATAAATGCCCTACATTCGAGGGCTAGGAAATTTGAAATTTCCAAAACGAGCTACAGCACAAAAATTGGATAACAATCCACCATTTTCTCAAAAAAAATTACCGAAATTTTCCAAATTTTTCATTATGAATAGTATAAATTTTTCCAATTTCAGTAGACTCCTTCACAAAGCCGATATTTACGCGGAATTATGATCAGTTTTCGGAGGAAATTATTCTAGCACAATTTAAAGAACTGAGTTTTTTTTCGGTTATGAGATTGATAATTTAAGTTCGAAACGAGAAACCAATTACATTTCGAAGTTACTGAATTTTCGAAAGTACCTGCGAATACTCGTACAGATAAAATCCAGTATTACAGTCATTCTTCTTTTTGCCCATACAGACAATACCTGATTTTGTTCTAATTTTGTCAAATCTGTTATATTTATTACGGTATTTTTTCCCAATTTTGTAATTATTTAAAACTTATGTTATTCCTTATTATTGCTTATTTTCCCTTACATATTACGAGTATATCGGGAGAATATCAAAGTAGAATAAAAAATTTTTTTATATAAAATATTGAATAATAAACCTATAATTTCATGGTATCACTTTGCATAACTTACCCATATATATAAAAATATCATAGAATTTATATGCACATACATGTACATAGAATGTAGGATTTGTATACATGTATGTTCATATATATATATATATATATATATATTTTGTAAGTAGATTTCTAACGGCAAAAATGTGAGATAGGTATTTAAGAAAGAAAAATATTCAGTGTTCTTGAAAAATTTTATTAGTGAATCCCATGTGTTTAGAATATGTTAACAGAATGAATACATTATTATTATAGATTATACTGAGGAAAATATCTAAAAAATTTATTATTTTTTATTATTAGAATGTTACCATATGGTTCAGTATTTGAAATTTTCAATATAACAATAAAATCTCATTATAAAACGATAACTCTCATTATATAGTGAAATTTGAGAAAATTTTATTAATTTTAAATTTCATTGTGGGTACTCGTATTAATACTTTTTTAAAATTGATCTAACCGGAAATCTAACAAAATTATGCTTAATATTGCGTATTATTTTAATATTGCGTATAAGTATTAGTATTGCGGTAGATTTCTAAGGTCCGAAATGATTTCTCAAAATTTAAACTATAAAATTTTTATAATACAGACCCGGCACTGCTTTCAAAAAATTCCCGCCTAGTTTCAAAGGAATAAACAATATACAATAAAATTTGCACATTGCATATAACAGTTGCCTATTTTTTGGTGCTCATTATATATGCCTATACTTTGCATATATGGTAGATCCGGCGCTGATATAATATATTTAAAGAGACAATTTAAGAGATAAACACTTCATATTTTTTCAACTATAAAATTCAAATCAATTAAGAATCGATATTTTGTAGTGGACATGCTTCTGTAAGGCGGTAACAATTTTAAAATTTTTGTTTTATAAAATATTATTACAAAAAAAATTCTTTAAGAAATTTGTGAATTGATACCAAATAGTTATTTATGCGCCAGTGATAAATATCTAGATAAAAATATTATATTTCACATAAATGAAGTATATATGTATGTATGTACATATATAAAATAAATTATTTATTGAAAATATATAAGTAAGTGAATAGTATACAAACAGCATATACCAGAAATATTATTATACACACAAATATAAAATTATATTATATAGATTATTATAATGGAAATGATAAAAAGATATACGCATTTGTATATAACACAAATTAAATTTTATACAATGAATATAAAACAAATTTATTTTATACAGTGAACTCCAGGTTTATTGTATATAAAACCCGAGCGTTGCATATATGATTATTTCATAAATTATACAGGTTCAATTCTTAAGAGAAATGAACTTTTGTTAAGAACTTGACATTTACCCAGCTTTAAGAAACGTAAATAATTTATTTCAGAAAAATGTTCGTTTCCGCTATTTTGGGTTTTCGTTAGGCTCTTGTTGCTCTTCTTTAACAACAGAAACTTTATTACTTTTTTACATTTTATCACTCCAGTTTTGAAATTTAATTTTGTTTTGAACAATGAAAGCGTTCTGGGAATAGTTTTAAAATATGATTTCTTGTTGATTTTAAAATTGATTAAAGAATTATTTAACGATATTCTACTGTCCTCATACTTAATACTACTCTAAAAACATAATAAATGCATAATGTAAAATGCCTGGAATATCAATAAAACAATATTAATTTTCTTTTTTCGAAAATTATATAACAAAAATAATATTATATTTATGAGAAGTTTTTGTTCTGATGATTACATAACAACTATTATAACATGTAAATATTTTCTTCTCATATATTTTACATGTACCAATATGTATGTATATTTAAAATTGTATTATAATCATGTGATTTATATCTGTGTGTGTATATTATGAGTATATGAGTATAAGTATTATGAATGCATATGCCTTATTAATAATACGGTAAACAACATTATCTAATATGAATAAATCTTATATATACATATTTAGAATAATATGTAGAGTAAAATTATAAGAAAATGATCATCTAGAAAAAATAAAGATGCATAGCATAGTTGTTATTTTTTTTTTCTTTGGTCTCATCATCATCATAACTATTATCATAAACATCATTATGATCAACGATAAGACCAGTTATTCGTTATTAATTTTTTTTTCTCTGCTCTCTTTCTTATTTTTTTGCATAAATATTCTAATAAGATTCTGACGGTATAATATGATGCTAGTGCTATAACAGTCTTACAATATTATTGTTTTGTTATTATTTGTTATTATTATGGTATAAATGTCTGTTAATAACAATAATAATAATAATATACGAAAAAAACAAATAATAATAACATGGAATATGAAATTTCACAGAAAATTAATTTTATTAGATCAATTTTGTAAAATGCAAACTTTAACAACAGTTGTTTGTTATTTTAAATAAAAAGAAAGAAAAATCAATAGATTTTCTTTTCTTACAATAATATTTTCATATTCAATTTTGGAATCTTTAATAAAAATTATAATATTTTCTTTTTCTATTTTTGTGATTACGATGTTTTTGTAATAATAATAATAATATGTAATAATCGATTTTATGTAACTATAAGTGGTAGTATATAACATAACAATATATCGGTAAAATATAATACCGTAAACAGTTGATTAAAGAAAAGTTGAAAAAAAAAATGTTATACATTATTATTATGTATGTATATGTAATATTGTCAATTTAATAATTCCACACTTTTATTTTGGATTATTTTCAGGTGCACTTTCATTATATATCGTAATATATATAGAAATATTTTAGAAACAAAGAAGATATTTTAAGGTATGTATTACACTTGTCATGTACTAAGCATACATATTAAATAGTATACTTTTCTGATATAATAAATTTTGTTGTAACATATACAATATTATTAAATTTAAATACTTGCAAAAATTTTATATTAATTTAAATTTATATGATATTGTGCGCGGTAAACTATCGATAATTTAAGAATATTTCGTAAATTTTATGTTTCATTTGTTAAATATTGGTAGTAGTATAATTTGTAAGATAGAATCGAGATATATGAATAGGTAAATGAACTTTTTATAAATAAGTATTCGTATATAGATATGAAAATTTCAAATTAATTTTTTCGTTCTTCCTTATTATGGAAGAGTAATAGATATTATATATAACACAACTGTTGAATAAACTAATTGTTATAGAAGTATAGATGTAATAAATACGCAGTAAATGGATACATTAAAATTTAATCAGATATTGATATACCAAGATATTTATTACATACTATAACCATTATTAAATATACGATATAAAAAATTAATTTAAAAAAATGATTTAAAAAATTATATGTAGGTGATAGAAATGTAGATTTAATGAGTAATTCAAGATTAAATATTTTAGAATGTGAAGCATGACAATGTAAAACTATTAACTGAAATATGTATATAATGAGGATTAAAAATCTTGAACTGGTTCAATAAAAATTTTTGTTCTGGTTCAGTATACGATAAATAGCTCTAATAATATTGTAATATATATTAAAATTATAATTGAATAAGCAAAGTTTCTCATTTAAGTCTTTTGTTTTGTAAAATGAATTTATTAAATGAAGCAGGACTTAAAATTAAAAAATCCCGGAATTTTTTCTGTAAATGACATATTTCTATTGTATATTAGGAGAAAAGTAATGTTAAAAACGAGATTTAAATTCGAATTAAAGTAAGAAACAACGCATTTCAAAGAAACAAATCTCTAAAAATAGAATTTCAAGCTGATTGAAGTTTAAAAAAAATGTCAATAAGAGTTATTTAAAAATATGTCTTAATATCGTTTACCTGGATAATTAAATAAGGTCAAAAAATACATTAGCATAAATTGCCATCTTTAAATTTTTCAAAAATTGCTTTTATATCTTGTATATTAAATTGCAACTCAAAATTACTCTAATTCTAACTTAGTACGTTGGTCCTCATTCTCACAAAAATAATGCTCTGTAATTAATTTTTTAATTTGGGCACAAATTTTGAAATTAATTAAATAGAAATATTTGTACACTTTTCCGGAAATATTTTTATTTGAGTACAAGTACCTTAACTTATTAAGCTTACAGAATTATATTTTTGGCCTACATTAAATTTAAGTGGGTTTTTTTCTTCGGAAAAATAAATAACTTTAATATTAAGAAAAAAAATTTTCTTTCAAAATTTTTGTAAATAAAAGAAAAATGTGTCATAAATGAGAAACTACTCGCGTATGTAAGAATGTATTAAAAGTAAAAAATATTTATTCTTCCTCAAATCCTAACCATTAATTATCTATTCAAATCATTTCATTTATAACACTTTGAATTTTTTTATAATACAAAAAATAAAATTTTTACTTTGGAATTCTCACAATTTCGTTAATTACAACCATATTAATTTTTCCTTCTTGTTCATTTTATAAAACGTATGTAGGTTTTTTTTTTATTATTCCTATAACAATAAGCAATCCCGAAACCAATTTATTTCAATTTTTATGCTTAAATGTTGGCAATTTATTTTGCAAATGAAGTTTTTTTTGTATTTAATTTTTGCAATTAAATCTAAATATCAGACATAATGAAAACCTTAGAAAATTTAAATTGTTAAAAAAAATTATTCCGATTTAAAAAAAAAAGCAATTATGTAGAAGAAATTCAAAGCAAGTTAGAGCAAATTATATAGAAGAAATAAGAAATTGAAAGAGAGTAAAAAATGATGTTATTTCGAATTCAAAATTTGATTTCAGATTTTAGGTGGAAGCTTTCACAAATTTCGAAATTTCTGAGGTAAACCATAGCATTACAAATACTTTGAAATTCAAGCATTTTGGCCCGGTTTTACTTAATTTTTATTGCAATAGAGTGGGATAATTATCAAAAGTTTATTTGGTCAGAAAAACTCAATTAAGCTAGTTTTGAAATGGCAATTTCGAGGACCAAAGTTTGTGAAATATTTCTATAGGATTTTAGTCTTTCAAATACAGCATAAACGAAGTTTATTATTATCGATCTTTTAATTATATAATTAGTATTAATTTCGAGCTCGAGTCTTCTTGTAGTATGCTTGTCAAATTCCGATTACAATTCTGTAAATATATACAAATTAATCAGCAAGTATATATACAATTTATATTAATAGATATACGAAGATTTTTTCGAACAAGAAATAGAAATTATATGAAATTACGGTCTATTTTATTACACCTAATTATAATGTTACCACACAGAGCTAAACAAACATTCATAATGAATACTTTTATTATTTTTTTTTAGGTAAAAATACTTGGTTATTGTTAGAACATGTACAAATAAATTTATTTTTATTATTATAGAAACAGTTGCTAAGAAAGAATTATTATTAAAAATTTGCCATATCGTTTAGAAGGTTGATTAACAGCTGTCGTGAGATTCATTAAACATTATACTGTTATATTCGATTATACATCATATCATACTGTTATATTGGAGTAATACACTGTGATTTTGTTAATATTTTTTTGTTTGATTTCAATTTGTTTTCGTGCTTTAGATATCCATGAATTCTTGGATAGTTTGCAAGAATTTTATTAGGATCAACAACAATTTTAATTTAAATGTTAAGAAGCTATAGAAAAGAAAGTGTAAGAAATGAAGTGTTAGGTTTTCAACACCACATTAAACAAAGCTCTTGGAAAGAATCCTAGCTTATTATTACCCTTCATGATTTCGACAAATCATAAGCTTCCAAAAATTATCATTATTCGTAATTGCCCTATAATGATTAAATTCAAGTTTAACCATATTTAAGTTATTTATATGTATAAATGTATATTTTAAATAGAGAGGCAGAATGATGTAGTAAAACTTCCATTATAAACAAACAAATATTTTTAAAATAAAAAAAAAAAAACATTATTTTGGTTTTGGTTGTCAAAAGAATCTTAAGAGATCTATTAAGATGTTAATCAAAAAAAATATAAAAAACTGGTAAAAAAATCCAACAATTGTGAAGAATAAACAAAACCTTAAACATACACAAATTTTAAAAATAATAATAAAATTGTTACATTCATTTCCTAAAAAAAATAGAACAAACAAAAAGTAGAAAAGATAGGCAACTTAATTTGAAAAATATAGAAAACTCACTGAAAAAGCACGAAAAATCAACGTTAATTTCCCCAAAAACCAAAAATTACAATTCATTAGCGTTTGTTATGTACAGTAACATTTTATTTTCGGTAGTTTATTTTCACTTCATTGGGCGGTAGATTTTCTTTTTTTTTTTACAATTTTAACATTAATGGGCGCTATTTATATGCGATTATTTCTCCTTCTGAATTCTTAATTACTTTCATTTAAAAACTAAGAAATTTTTTTATGATTCTTTTTCGTTTGAGAAAGAAAAAACATATTTGAAATCATTGAATGGAATTTTGCTTCTGATATGACTTTTATAATGCTTTGCAAGTCTCACATTTGAATATTTGCCTTTATTTTGCGTAAAAAAATTATTAATATACAAAATTGGATGACGGTGACAATGGAGTAAATTTTTTCTCTTTTGATTGGATTTGAGACAGTACTCTTTCTCTTGCAAAATCGCCACATAAATAATAAAGAAATTGTTAGCAATTACTTCTGTTTGTTATGCGTCAATTATTAGGAGCCTGATCGTGTATTTCGCTATTTTAATCGCCAAGTGAAAAGAAGGTGAGTAAAAGTCATATACGTATTTGTATAATGTAGTCTTTCGAATGAGAAGAATTTATTCTGTACTGCGTATCACGTTTTTTTTTCTAAAATGAAAACAAAATTTATTCGCATTGTTTTTGAAGGTAAGACGTTCACAGTCGATAATTTGAGAATGATTTTGAAAATTAAATTAGCATGTTCCTTAAAATTCATTAAAAGATTGCTAATTTCCCACAATTTACCCACACTACTAAAATGCTTACTACTTCTTTTATATACAGAACTGCTGCTTTCTTTAGGGAACCCTATAATTTTTGCTATAACAGTATATTAGTAAAAAATAGTAATTACAATAATAGCCAACAACATTGTATTAATATTTTAAAAACCAAAAACAATTTTTACTCTATTTGATATTTTAATGCAATTAATGGCAAGCATACTAAAATTTTTTATGAAAACAGGATCTAGTCTTTAAGATATTGGAACTTTCGATTGTTATTTTATTTTTGTCTATATGCGCTTTATATATAGTATTGAAGCGGTGGAGCACTTTAAATACAAAAGCACTTTTTCTTTTAAAAATTTTTTGATTTGGTTTTATTATAGCTGGGACGAATAACAATTTAGTAATTTTATATTTTAAAAATAAAATTTTATTTAAAGTAATTTTAGAATTTTCAAATTTTGTTTAAAATTTTTATGTCCAGCTCTCAACTATATCTACTATCGCAACAAATTTTATAGCTCGGCATGAGAACAGTATAGCAGGGGCTGCGGTCCACCATGAACAAAAAATATCTACTATCTTAAAATTCTCAATGTACCACAATTCCGCGGTCATCATTTATCGAGGAAATTGATTTCAATTGATAAAAAATTGCAAAGAATTTAAAATGTTCATTTTATCATGTTCTCAAGCGCTGGGTATTATGCAAATCGAAAGCATGCAAATAGATTTGTTGACAATATTTTGCAATCTCCTTCAATATATTAATAAAAACCAAAATTTAAAATCAACTTTTCTGGATAAAATTTCATTATATATTGAGGAATTTAGTATAATATCCAAATTGCGCCCATATACGGATCCCATTTCATTGGGCTCGATATTGGATTTGGTATATATCGCAAATTGGAAAGAATAACGACACAAATCAAAAATATAACTTCGATTTCCAAAATTTAAAGTATTAATAACTGAGTTTAAATTACTATTGAAGGCTACAAAACATTGGTATACAACTATTCTACAAGTATATATCATAGTAATAAAAGCAAGTTTGCAACTCTGCATTTTGTCTTATGTCGTTGCTTTCACAAATGTGCGATAATCGATATATAATAATTTATATGTTTAGCAAATCTATTCTAAAGAAAATATATTAAAAATCACCGAGATCATTTGTCACCATTTCCACAAAAACTAGTTTACCTCAAACATAGCCCATACACATGCAAACAGAAACACTCACACTGTAATAGAATTTATTAACTATTATTTTAAAATATTTTAAATTTTTATAAACCTTAATTAAATTCTTTAGTGTTACCATATATAATTTATTATTCTTATAAATTTTACTTTTCATTTCGCGCGTTCAACGCATCCAAATTATCTTTTCATAATAATTTTTTTCTACTCTTTGTCTATATACCCTAATAATATTATTAAACGATTAATATCTATACTAATGGTACCTACACATTATACCCATTATTATTAGTGTTAATATTTTTGTAAAAAAAACAAAAAACCAAAAAACAAAAAAAGACCAAATTTCTGTCTATTGTTGAAAATTAAGTTGAAATCAAATACCGGAATTAGAACAAATCCATAAAAATGAAGTTTTCGCATTGAAAGCTTTTCTTCATACCTTCTTGAGCTATACTGTAATATTTTGGGGTTTTATACTCTATAATTTTTATTTTATAGTTTTGTCTTTAGAAAGTTTTCAGTGAAAATTTGTTTAACTTTTTTGTTTTACTTTATAATTTTTATTTCATTTTCATAGACTCTTTGAAGACAATAATATTTATAAAGTGTTATATTGTATATACCTGTACTTACTGTTATATTATTATATTTCTTCTACACCTAATATAAAGTTTTATAATATACAGAATTAATAGTTAAAGAACTGTAATTTTTGTTTTCTTTTTTTTGTATTTCGCTTCACAAAACCCATTAAAGTTGTATATATATAGAATAAATTTTATAATAAAAGAGACAGGTAATAATAATAAGGTTCGAAAATGAAAAAAAATTTGTTTCTTTTTTATATAGTTGTTATAGGTTGTAAGTTTAATTGATAATTGATTTTTAAAACCTTTTGGTGGTTAACCACAAGTCGTCTATAAAAAGTAAATATCGCTTCAAGGTAATAAATTTAAATTTTTATTCTCTATTTATTTCATGGACTGCTTTATATATAAAGTACTTTTATAATGCTAAACGAAATATATATAAAATAGATGGGTAAGGTTGTGAGGAAGAGAGGAAGAGAGGAAAAATACTATAAAAAGGAAAATTATTTTTGTACTAAAATTTCTGTCATCCATAAAGGAGGACATGATCTGTGTTGGAATGGAATTTCGGTTTTATTTTCACTTTTTTTAATTCTCTAACGCTTTATCTTATATGGCAAAATATATATTATATATATAAAGACCATAAATTATACTGTTTTTAGATATATAGAGTAAAAAGATAATAATAATAACTAAAAAATTTTTGTATTAAGTTGTTTTTGAATTTGATGAAATGATGATGTTAAAAATTTATAAAGATTTAATGATATAGTATAATGAAAATGTTGTTTTTTTGCTATAAAAAACATTTCAATTTGTAAATCAGCAATATAATTAAGAAAACAAAACACTATAAACCATAAATTATATTAGAGATATTTTGTAGTTTATAAATGTAGATATATAAAAATTTGAAAAGTGACAGCATTATTAAAATTTGCTGAAAATTAATTTTAACCAAATATAATATGGGAAAACGAGAATATGCTTATGTAGGTAGAATATTGCCCCGTGTCTTTTGATTTCACTTGAGTTTGTGATAAAATTTCGAATGCAGTTTTTAAAAATGCTACGACTTTTTGCGAATATTTTATTGAAATTTTATTAAATTATTATTAAAAATAGTAAAGCCCCGACGTGACGGTATTAATACCAACCCCCCCCCCCCCCCCCCTCCTTAAAAAATTCACTCAAAAAATCACTTGAAAAAGTCACTCAAAAACTCACTTCAAAAAACCCCTTTAAAAATGGCACTCAAAAAAAGTCACTCAAACTTTCCTAACGAAGAGCTGTGTCAAAAGGTCCAAACCCCAGCTTTCAATGTTAAGTCGTTTTCATGTTAGAGCCATTCAAAAATGTCGGCAAGAGTGTGATCGACTGACAAGGAAAAGTATAACATACAACATTGTGCTATTATTACAATAGATTACAATATAACGGATCACATGGAGGGTTAAACAATTTAATGAACATTTTTCTAGAATGTAGCAGCACCAATATATTTCAAATATCTCTTTTGTATAATATAATTTGAGTATTATAGTTAAAACAGTTTTCGAGTTATTATAAATTGCTTCGGCTATGCCTTTTGAGATACATATATTCTGAGATATGACTATAATAATTGTATGACGACTATGATGTTGTAATTGTTTTTATATTTCATTCATCCTTCCGGTAAACTAAGTCTAATTAAATAGAGTTCCGCAGAAATTTACTTTTGTAATTGTACTATGTTACTAAAGAAAATTCTTAGAACAACTTTGAGTTTTAAAGCTCGAAATGTAAGAAAAGAAAAAGGTAGGAGAATTAAAAATAAACTTAATTTTTAACGCAGCTTTATATAAATCCGATTTCAATAACCTCACCATCCTATATAATCGAGATTTTGCTTTCCATTATAATTTAAGCAAGATCCGTTGTATATAATCAAACTTAATATTTGGGGGAAGATATCACTTAATTCTTCTTCAATTAACATATCTGCAATTCAATATCCCTATTAGCTTAAGAATGCATTGGCAACGAGTTGTGATAATTTAACTCTTTATTAAAATATCAAATGTGTCAATACTTCAAATATTTAAAAGTAAAGCAAAATATAAGTGTTGTTCGAGTTCATGTCATCAAATGCCAAATAATTATTCACTTTTAATTGAATTTATCTAAAATTTATTATAAATATAAGTCACTTTAAATTGATGTAATGAATTTAATTATAAAATTGAATTAAGTTTTTAAATGTAAAGCGGCATTTTTATCAACCTGTCCGTATAATGTAATTATTCATTCTTATTCTTTACCGTAAATATATACACAGAAAAGAAAAGTAAATTTTATGCTAAATTGAATAATTATTCTAGTTATATAGCCTTTAAGATTAGTTTCGACATTTTGTCAATACTAATTACTTTTTCGATTGAAACTATCTAAGAATAATATTAGACTAATAAAGAAATTTCCTTCAAAATTCATTACAGAAGGTGTTTTTTACTCTCATTGTTCTCAAATTTTCTATACATTTCACTCTTTTTTAAAATATTTCTCTATTTGGGACTCTAATTTGTTAGAGGGTCAGTAATAATGATTATTTTTTCTTGTATTTCTTCCATTATACTGATTGATTATTTTTGTCAACTAATTAAATGTTACCATACTAATAGTATTTTATTTCGGTAAAGCAAAATTGAAGAAGAGTTTTATATTTGCATGAATTGCGTGCGTTTATTGTTTTAAAAGAAATAAAAAATAAATTTCAGACAACCTGATAAGAATTTTTATAAAAGTCTCAGACCAATTTAGATTTACTTTTGACAATTGTTTTTTTTGATATAGTTCTTACTTTTCTTTCTTCCCCCCTCTACCCTATTATACAAACGTTTTAGGACTGATTTACCATAAATGTGTAATTAAAAAGTACCTTTTATTGCGTATTACTAAGAATATACGTTATTAGTATAGTGGATTTAATCAAAAATAAAATTAAGGACGCATTTTTATTATTCGTTAATAAAAAATAAAATTAAATTTAATAAAAAAAGTTAATAAAAAATACAAAAAAATAAAAAATAAAATTCAATACGCACTAAATTAAAAATTCAACAAAAAATTTAAGAAAAAAAAAATTATTTACCACTTTTCGTAATTTTCTCGATTTACTTTAAAATTTGGTAAAATTTTTGGTTTCCAAGAGAGCTCCTTAAAATTTGTGTAATATTTGTATTTTACGATTAAAGCCAATAATTTATAAAATAAGCACAATTATCTTAACAAAAAATATAAAGTATATGTTTGTTAAAATAATCATTGCATACTTTTGGGAGTAAAACAAAAAATTAAAAGAAAAACTGTATATTGAAGAACAATGAAGTGCATACTGGGTAATTAATTCATTTATTTATTAAAATGAATCTGTCACATTAAGTTTCTTTTTCTAAATTTGCCGAAAATTGAGATTTTCTCACATTTCACAGACTACTGAAAAGGAGAAGAGGAATATTGGAACAAAATTCCCGTTTAATTAAAATAAACCAGAATTTTGTCCAGAAACTGTAAAAAACTTAAAATTGCAGACATTTGCAATATTCTCCAAAAAAGAAAAGTTCAATATAACAGCAATTTGTGAAATTTGTGAAAAGGCTAATTGAAATTTTTTAGAACAGCGGACTTTCTCCAAATAAATTTTCACAGTTAATTTAGGTCTCAATTATAATCTCTTAGTCCTGTTAATTAATATACCTAAATTATAGTGCTTCCCTCTATTTTTTGTTCAGAACCCAACTGACCCCTTATATTACTTTTGCTTTACTCCGAGAAAGTAGAATAGTTATGTTTTTTTATGGACATAAATCAAAGTTTACGATAAATTCAATTAAATTTAAATTTTTACCTTGACAAGGACTAAAATAATTCTTTTACTCAAAACTTTTTTTTTTCTTAACGATTTTTTATTTTAAAAATTAAAAGTTTTTACTTCTTTTAATGATTTCTTATAGTTGTATTAAAGTATCTGCTTGAAATATACAACCATTTTGAATGCATTAAAAAACATTTCATCTCCCATTGGCAATAATTGAAAAATTATTACTATACACAAGTTTCTTGTCTTCGGAACTGATCTATTCCTCAGACATAAGTCAGATACAATTTCAATACCTTCAATATTTATTTGTATCGGAGGTTTTTTTTTTTGAAATATAATGTTATTCACTGCTTTTCAGACCTTGCTTAATGAAAGAAATTGAATTTAAACATTTATTTACATAAAAATCGTCGTTAAAAAGAAAACATCCGAACGCAATCTGATTTTTTTGTTTTATTATTTCTTCTTATCATTGGATGAATTTGCATAAAACTCCCGTCAAACGACAATTTTTATAATAACACGCAGAAAAAGTCACTTGTATTCAAATACTTTTTATTATTCTTCCTTTTTTGCTTTTTAGATCATCATAGCCAGCTATAATAAAATGTTGATGACAATATTCAAAGGTGGATTTCTCGAAATGATTTACGAAATGATTTTCTTCTAAATATTAAGATTAAAATATTCGCTTTTGTAGATGAAGAATTGTGACAATTTATCTGTTTTTAAAAGAAAAAATTTGATTCCTAATGACAGGAAGTTGTTAAAATTAATACAATTTGTATAAGGAAAATATAAAATATTTTATTATGAAAATCTTAGGTTATTTAGATATGTAAATCTATATATACTAATAAATTAATTAAGTTTTTGACTTTAAATCAAAGTATAACTAAACTAGTTTTTTTAAATTATACAAAAAATGAAGAAAAAATGTCATAGATAGGAGCATTTAATTTAACAATATTGTAAAGAAAAGAATTTTGTAGGAGTATACAAAGTTGCTCCGTTGTATTTGCACGTGTGCCAACTATAATAGCACTAGAAAATTTTAAAATCATTTTTACTTTCGTGAAAATTTTCGTTCTTTCGAATAAAACTGAATTCTATTTGTGTTAGAGTGAATTGTTTATATAGAGTAATAATTTACGCCCATTCAAAGCAGTATGTTACATTAAATGATTTTGCACCATACCAATTTATATGATTATCTACCATACATTCATGAACCAAAACCCAACTTTAATAACTACTTTTCTAATACAAAATTATTATAAAAGAACAGTACGAGTCAAATGAGAGCAAACATATGAGAATTATTAATTCTTATGTCGTAACACTTACAATACATTACATTTTGCAAGTAAAGCATGTATAAATTCATAAAATCGTCTTATCCGATTGAAAATTGAAATTGAAGGAAATTGCCGAGGCCGTAAAGAAATTATCAGAAGGCAGAATGTTTGTTATATTGCACGAACATTTGGGTATGAGAAAGCTTTGTTCGAAATGGGTGCCGCTTGAAAGAGATTTGGATCGAATGAGGAAGTCATCACCGAAGCTGAAGCATATTTTGAAGGAAAAGATAAATCGTTCTACAAACATGGTATCGAAAAGTTAGAGAAGCGCTGGAATGACTGTATCGCCTATGTTAGGAGACTATGTAGATGAATAAAATCAAATTATGTCAAAATGTTGTTGTGCAAACTTATTGAACGATGCATTATAAGAATTATTAATGATTTCGTCATAAAAATAAATTTTAATATTGTCACAACAATTTGTTGCACAATAGCAATAATTGTATATTATAGTGTATTCTACTTATGTAAGTCGAAAATTTTTCAAAAAATTTCAAAAAAATTCAACAAATTACATTATACTAACATAACAAACAATTGGTAAAAACTAAATTTTTTTTAATTGAATATGAATTCTAATAATAATATGAATTATCACGTTGTTATTGTCATGCTAATATTGTTAATCAATATTTTACGATTTATTAGATTTACTAAACCACCAAGGTGATACAAATCTGCAAATTATTGTAGAAGGTAATTTTGCTATTAGAAAAATTTCATTACATAATTTTGAATTGTTACGGTAATAAATACTTACATTACATAAGTGTCTGTATAAATTTGGGACGGCATTCACGACAATTCATGTAATGTCGATATCATTTTGAAACTGGGTTTCTTTAGCATATTGACATTGCGTATATCTAATGGTGGGAATTGATTACATAACAAAAATATGGTATTCAAATTCATGAATTTAGCTATATACCGTATACATTGCACATATACGATATTTGAGTATTTTATATGTGTTTGAGATTTAACTAATTAATGTGATATAAAAATCGTGATTTGAAATTAGCTATATAAGAAAAAAATTTTATTATATAATTGGTTATGTGAAATTATAGGTGGACGCTGTTATACTATTAAAATTTTACGAATTTATTAATTAAAAATAAAAAAAAATTATAAATGAAGATTACTAAATTTATTCATTGAATTCGATGTTGGATTTACCTATAGTTTTAATGAATTGCAACCAAGAGCCCCGTTAGCACAAGGAGCTTCAAAATTTAAAGTTCACTTTATACCCAACAGATTAATCAAATTAATCACTTGATATAACAATTGATATAACTTGAACGACAAATCTTTTTATTGCCTTAGAATGTTCAACTAGAACTTTTAGGCAAATTTTTCATATGTGCTAGTGGGTGGTTTCCATTAAGCAAAAGAGAGATATTTTGTATGTCTAATTGTTAATAAAATATATTTTATTCAAAATGCTAGTATACGATAAAAATCTTCATGTATTTAAATAAATTTCTTTCTAATTTTAAGGAATATAAGGAAGGAATAATTTTAAGGAATGTTTACAAGGAAATTTTAGAAATTTTGGTAGTGTCCGTTCAACTTATAAGTCTTATTGTATAAAATAAGATATTAACAAGTATGTTATGTGAATTACTTACCACAAATCTCATATAACAGTTCTCAATACCTCACGTTTTAAGTTAATTAACAGTTAAAATCAATTTAGTATTGTCTTATCGGTGTATGCAACATTGTATAAAATCGTATATAATTAAAAATTTTATATTAATATATTAATTATACACAATAAACTAACATTTATATATTCATTAAAATTTATTATTTTAATAATGCATATTATGTATACATTGAAAATTTCTATAATTAAAAAATAAAATTATTTAAAATTATATTAAAATTTCGAATAAATACTACAATATTTTTAATATCTTCAAATATGGCACATTCCAATTTATGATACATATATAGACATAATATTGATACTTAATGTATACAAGTATATATGTATGTGTGTAACTACATATCATTAAATCTATGTGATATAACTGCTTATTAATAACATTATAAACTGTAATTATATTTTAAATAACGATAACAATCTCTTTTTATACTCAATTATTATTTCTGTTATAACTGAGAGAAAATATAATGATCTAGTGTAGATAGTATTTAGTATGTAAGTATGTGCATACACGTCTGGTAAAATGCATAATGTATTTAGTAGTATAAAATGTGGGTTAAGAAACCAATTTTAATTTTAATTTGAGATTCAAATTTTTAATATAACAATAGCTATACACTATTTGAGAGTATAAATAAACTCCATTATTTTTCGTCTTATTTTCTATATGGCTATAAATTTTAATATCCTATTGTGTTATTCATTCTTCTTAAGGTTTTAGGTACGTATATATACTTTAATCAAAACGCTTATTCTCATCTTCTATATTATGCAAGTTTCTTGAAGTTTTTGGAGAATGTATATGTATAGATTTAAAATACATACTAACTTTAATATCTTTAATATTTAAGAACTCGTTTTATGAAAATTTTGTTATATTCTGAATGGAAAGTGGAGTACTCTAAACACATATTATACTCGTATTATTAGCAACACAATTTGCAGGGAGATAAACACTATGTATTATAATACAGAATTAAACAGAATTTGTAATACACTGACGAATTTCACTTAAGAATATCACCAAAATTTTAACATAAAATTATTATTAAAAAAAAAATCACTTAATATTAATTGAATTGACCCAAATAATTTAAAACTGACTTAAATATAAATTATCTTATTGTATAAGCATAACTTGTTATATACTCTATAATTTAAATTTTAAAGTATTATTATTAAACTGTTCTATAATGAAGAAAAAATCCATGTAAAGAGCTATAAAAATTTATTAAATAAAGTGAAAAGCAAATTTTCAAATATGTCTACCAATATACTTACATAAATATTTTAATAATATTTATTAGTTTGAATATTTACAATAAAATCATAATGACATTAATCGTTAATTATGAGAATAGCAGTTATAAAAATCTTTGTTATTTTCGTTAATTATGTTGGTGTAACAAAAATAAAAAAAATCTAGTATTTAAATACAAGTGTTATATTATACTAATACGAATTTAACAGTTATAATGTATATAATAATCTAGTTCTTAAACATTAATTACTTAATCATTTACGAGTATCTTTATTTAGATGATTTTTACAGCGGTATTTTTTTTGCCTAATGAAAATGACAAAATTTCGAATAAACGAAATTTTTATATGCACGAATTTCTCTTGCAATTCTTTACTCTATAATTTACTCTTTATAATATTATATTATTATACTCTAACAGTAAAATTGTAGTCATAAATAATATAGGGTGATTTTTTCCAATGTTTAGTTTTCAAATTCAAAGAAAAACTCAAAAATATTTCAAATTTGTATGTAATTTTTTATTTGAAACATTAAATAAATCAATACCAAATTTCGGCGAGAATATCCAGTATTATTTTCAAAAGCTAGAATATACAAAAGAATATTGAGTTAAGAGTACAGTAAAACCTATCAGATGCGAAATCGTAAGGGACCGAAGTTTTCTTACGGCTTTCTTAAATTTAGAAGAATTTAAACCCTTAAAAATTTTTAAGGCTTTCGCGTTTTTCGTCTTTCGATGCTATAAATTTTTAGTTTCTTTTTAGCAATGACCGGATTTCGCCTTTAACAGGGTTTGATTTTGACAGGTTTTATTATATTTTCAAAAAAAACATATTCTGAAGGCATCATAATCTTTACAATCAATAAACAAGCCCGAAATAAGAAACTAATTGCTCAACAACGGTTTGATAATTTATTTAATCAATTGTTTTAATAATTTAAGACCGCTGCTCGGGCGCCAGTTTCTACTATAATTTTACTATATAGGAATTACAATGACAAATCTAGTAAAACGTCAGAATTGGAAGCACAAATCAACTCAAATAGCACCCTATATAATGAAAGCATAAAAAATGTATAACAAATAAATGAGATTTTTAGAAAATTTTCAACTATTTTACTGATTAACTTAAAGAATTTATTTTAAAATTACCTTTGTGATAAAGCATTTGCGATTTAATACTAAAATAATTCTTCTATAGAAAAAAAAACTAGAAAAACTAATCGAGTTTAATTTCTTTTAATAGTTTCTATCATTTACTTAACTAGTTTTTCATTAAGTTCTTCATTATTTCCATTCTTTTTTGAATATTTTTACACTTTGGTAATAAAATGAGCAAAAAAAAGAAAATGGTAATTTCCAACCCACACATTGCGCTTTAATTTTATTCGTACCTATGTGCAAAAAAAAATAAATAAACGTTTAAAGAAGCTTAAATCTTACAAACAAACCTATAAGTTAATGGTAAAATAATAAGGATTAAAAATAAATCCAAATCTTAATAGTATCTGTTATACTATAAAAAAAACAAAAGAAAACAAGAAATGTGTGGTTTTTAAATAAATTAACAAAACATACCCAATTTATGTGTTCAACACTTTTTCCTATTTTCTCATTTAAATTTTGTTATTCCAAGAATAACTAATCCTATAGCAAAACTAATTTATTCTCTTGTCTTTGTCTAATATTAATTCTGAATTAGTTTGGAAATTCAAATAATTCTTCATTTTATTTAAAATCTGGAAGGTAAAAACATTGTATACGACAACTTTATAAAATTGGGAAAAAAAAATATCACGGCAGTAGACGTGTTATTTAAAATTGTTTTTGCTACTAGATCAAGTGCTTTGTCAACTATGACTTATGACTGCTGATTGGATAATATTATTTACTTGGAGTTAGATTGTCGCCTATTATTAATTTTTTCCGCATACTTATTACTAATGCATACTAATACAAAGAGTTATTACTCTAATGTTCTATAGTCTCGTATTATGAGATGAAAATTTTTATTTTTACAATGCCTGCAGCAAATTGTGCAGAATTCCTAAATTTTTGTGCGACAACAAATTATATACTGTCCATTATGTACACATAGTAGTATATTTTATATTTGTATATTAGGTCTGAGATAAAGCTAAAATTTAAAATAATTTCTAAATAAATGAATGTGGCATTTAAAATTTTTCCTTAATATGCTTAGCATACAGTTGTTAATTTGATATCAAAATAAAATTATTGCCATACCTAATTCGATAAATCGCTAAACAAATTTTCTTTTTTTCATATAAATCTTGTTCTGCTGTTGTTCCAGTGATTATATAAGAAAAATTAGTAACAATGAATCCAAATAGGGGGGGTATTGTGATCGCACACACATTATGGGTCTCCAACAGAAATAAACTTCTACTTTAAAGAAACCTTAATAAAACATTTTTAGTAAAATTTGCCCGGTATTGTTTATTAGTCTGGTATTGTTCTGGCCTGCTTGTATTCTTCTTCATCTTGTTCTAGCTCACATATATTATTATGGCAATTTATATCAGAGTTACTTGTGTGTATAAAATAGGATTCATCTCTGTGGATTTCCATTAGCAGCTTATCGTGTTTAGTAACCATGAATTTGTGTATGACTCAGTCACCCATTTTTGGATAATTCCTAGGCAATTACTTAAGAGTTTTAATCTATATTTATTTCAAAGAAGTTTATTAGAAAAGGCATTTGCATTTTTGAAAATACCTTCATTAGCAGTTCAACAATATTAATTGAAACTTTACTACGAGTACATAATCTTCAAAGTAAATAGGTAATACACAAATTCTGTGAATTATGAGTGGACCACGTAAATTTCTTTCAATAAAATCAATATTAGAGTCAACTATAGAGTTCAAGTCACAATGCGTATATATATATATATATATTTAAGAACCATGTAAAAGAGCTTCTATAATATAATCTTAACAACATCGCTAATCTTATAGAATCACATTTTACCGTAACATGAATTTATTTATTGTTCTTGCAGTCCGACGTCATATTGTTCATAATCTCAAAATATATATTATATCACAACCATATGTTTATTATAACCGTTAATATACGTATTTACTATATGTACATAACACAGGTAAAATGTTACACTTATGAAATTTTAATTTTAAAAAACAAAAAAAAAATGTTAACATGTCATTGAATTCCGCATACCGCACATTATTAAAGTTTAGTTATTTTTTAAAAAGCATTTTTTTTTAACAATACATACATACCTATAGTGTTAATCTCTTGTAGGTGAAATTTATGTGTATATAGGAAGAATTTTAAATATTTTAAAAACTGATTGTGTTAGGTTTGTATACCGTACGATTTTACACTACATTATAGAAATAAAGATTGCCATATTATTTTTCTTGAAAAAAAAAAAATTTATATAATAACACCTCTCAAATTTTAGCTTTAATATATAAGACCAACAAGCAACGTTGTTAAATTTATATAGACACCAAAAAAAATTAGAAAAACAAAGAAACCAACAAACACAGAATGACAATAAACTAGATCACTATAATACCAGAAAGCAGAAAATTATGGGAAATAAAGATTTTTCTTACTGTTAAAGCTAATTGGTTTTTCTTTAACAGAAAATAACATAGAAGACAACAACAACAAAAAAAAAAGCAGAAAACAAAAAATTGTTTACTGTTATTACCATTTTAGTGAGTTTGATTCCTAAAATATCAAATGAAAAGCGATTGCTTTAAAACCACATTTTAAGTAAATAAAATTGCGATTAAATTTATAAAAAACTTGCTGACATTTTTGGTTTTATTTTTTTTTATTTAATAATTGAATTAGATTTGGAATAAATGTTGAATATTTCGGGATTATTCAATATTATTTTACTAATTTAAAAACTAGTTAAACTATAACAAAAAAAAAAAACATAAAAAGAAAAAATAAAAACAAGGTGCTGCAAATCGAATGTTTACCATACGCGAAACCATCCGCCATTAAAATAAATTTGATATGAACGCGCGATTTGTTTACTTTTTGCACACAACAGAATGGTTTTGCCAGAAAAAAAAAAAATTATTTGATTTTAGATTACAAAATAATATTTAAAGTAATTCCGTCGCCATTCATATGGTTTTTAACGTTATAGTATACAATTCGGTGGAAGGGAATATTGTCTAGAACTTGTATGTGTAAGAGTATAAAAAAAATTAAAGATCTAATCGAGTTTAAAAATAAGTGTTTGCTAATTAATGTATAGTGGAAGCATAATAGGGTGTATTTTTCGAAACTGTTATATGTTTTAGCTTAAAAAAGCTTTGTAATTCCAAAGCAATATAGGGAATCGAAAATTGAAATTTCACAGACTTGATTTCGTTCCGAGTAATAAAAAATATTTAACGCTATGCATAAATTTTCAGAATTTGAGAATTATGAAAAATTACTCAAAAACCGCATTTACCCCCTGACTAATTCAAAGAATTAATCCGATAACTTAATATTGGCTTACAATTCGAAGAAATAAATTCTATCCTATGCCCATTTACCGTGAGCGTGAATTCAAATTATTTTTGAGTAGTGACTTATAAAAATTGCGTTTTCTCATGACTTTTGCAATTTGGAACTTGAAGATAAGAGAATTTTGTTTTGAAAGAATATTTTCCCTAAGATCTGCATTTTCAGTTCACAAATTTTAAATATTTTACCAGAATAAAAGTTTTATAAATAAGCAGCCAAAACCGAACTAATAGTTAGGCACATTTTTCTCAAAATTTTATTGGGAAATTTGCTCCGAAATGTAGATTATCTGTTTTTTTTGTAAAATTGTTAAAACAATCTTGTTAACGCCATTTTGGAGTGGAAAAAAAATTTTTTATTTTTCTTGCTTTTGTTATATATAGAAGGTGTTCAATGAACAACAAAACATGAACTTTTCTCTAACACTCGTATTGTCAATGTTGCTCGTATTGTTAAGGTAGTTACTTATATTGTTTATTGTTTTTTTCAGAACTATACAAAAAAACACAACAATAAAAAATTGAAAAAAAAAAATGGAAATTCTTTTGTCTGATTTCTGGTTATTTAATAGAATAATATGGCGATTTCAAAATTGAGATTAGAACAAAAATATTTTGTCATATAATAAACGTTCTATGTACACTATTTTGGTTATATTTGGTGATAAATGTTTTCAAAAAGCAAGCAAGAACAATTTTAGGGATAAAATTTGTAAAAAGAACGGTAAAAAAAGTATCTAGACTTCTTTTTCTTTTCAAATTTTACAGTTTTAAATAACAGTTTTTCTTTTTGCGCGCAAAACAAATGTCCAATTAGAAGCGCCCATTTGGCTTTTACATAATAAATTGTTATGTAGTACAAATTATGGTTATATAACTTTCAACAATAATAAAGCTGAGAAATGCTACCAGATATTACAAAGCGTTTTATATAATATGATTTAATGATAAGCACAATAATGATTAGCAATAGGTTAACATTGGTCAAAAAGCAAAAATATGGTCAATAAGAGATGTTTTTTCTGATAAAGTGCTTTTAATAAAATGTCAATGAATTCTGGACTTACCCACATATTATTTAACACACATTAAAATAAATTTATTAATATGTACACAATTAGAAAAAAATATTTCATAATCGCGTTGAAATGGGCAAACTATTATACAAGAGTGTATCCAATAAACCTAATATAATGAACAAAAACTTTATTTAGTGATAGTAGAGTGTATTTAGGAGCCTCAGGGTCTCCAGAAAAAGGTAATCATTTTAGTTTTATGTAACAAATAAAAAATATTTTATTAGGTCTCGTCGCGTCTCGCCGCATCTCGCCTAATAGTCACTTTTTTACTCCTATTGTGAAAAGCAAACGATCGCTTATGACATATTGGTACAATATGTTTTTAAGTGAGAAAAGTTGAGACTGTTTTTGCTCTTATTAGAAATTGTTTAAGGAACGACACAATGACTTATAATAATAAAAGGCTAAGCCAAATATTTTTGCAATGATATAGAATTTGTAAAACCTTATAGAGTCCCTTCGCACGCTCTACAGTTAGAAATCTGCCTCTATATGAGATCTAATAAGTTTTTGAAATGTGGTGCTAATTATAATATTATCATCGTTTTGTCAACAATTTAGATAAAAATACTTTTGGTGGGTTTTTTGAATTTAATTTTCTATTTAAATTTTTTTAAATTAGAGAAGTAAAATTCTTACCGGTAGAAGTTTAGAAATGACCTACAGCGAATAGTCTCACTCACGAATAACGCCACAAAAATAGTGAATCCGACCCTGTCAAATCGAATCAGTGAGCAAAAAATATATTGTAATAATTCTAACAATATCATATTAATAATATAAATAATTCCTGTCTGTAATATTATTATATGTAGGTCAATATTACATACTTGAAATCGTACAAATAAATTCACTATCATTGAGTATATTAAAAATAATCAAGAACTAATTATATATTATGTCCAAAAAGTATGTTATATAACTAGTTGGTGGGCATCTCTTATTATGAATTAATGGTGATTAATATACTATCTGTGGTGTAGATTATAATTATTTGACATAATATATTTTATGCTATTAAATTTATTGTTTTTGAATTATGGTAGAGTGCAGAAAATTTTAAACTTAAATTCAGGATTATTTCAAGATATGCAATAATTTTTTTGTTTAAGGTACAACTTAGTAAATTTAAAATTAATTATATTTAATATTTTAAACCATTGGAACTATATGGTAATTTACAACATATTCAATTTCAATTTTAAAGCCATATACAGCTTGAAAAATTATTTTAAGCGTGCCAGACCAATTACATTTGTTGGACCTGATAATTATTAATTTTATGTCTTTCGTTTGATTTTGCAAAAATTAATTTAGACGACTTCCTTTGTTCTTTTAACGAGCAATTCATTTTCAGTTGCAAATGTTCTATAATTGTTTGAGGTGCCTGAACCCCTACAGAGATTAATTTATAAATAATTACTATAGGGGTTCTTTTTATTAATTTATAAATAAATTCACTTTGATTTCTTTTAATTTAAATTTTCTATAAAATATTTTGTAATCAATAAAATTTTATTTTTACTCAAAATATTTACTAGTAAATTACTTTCTCCATCAAATCAAATTAAGGATGAAATTCTCAAAATTATTTTAATTATTTTGGTATTTCAGTAATTTTCCTTAAAAAACAACTTTCTTTCGCAAAAATTCAATCATTTCAAAATTTGAATTTTAAACGTAAAGGGCCAATTTTCTTTTAATAATATGATAAATTAAATTTTTAGAGAATTTAGAAGAGACGAGAAAGCTCGGCTGTGTTTAGTTCATTAAAAATTATAAAATATTTAAATTAAATTTCGTTTTAACTTTCTATTTCTATTTTTTGAATTAAAAAATAGTAGTGTCGTTTACCTTTTTTTTTTCCTTTAATGATATCACACTTTCAATATATTTCCATCTTCTTTCTAATTATATTGTAGTTTTACAGTAATTTACCTCATTAACGCTTTATATATATCTAAAATTTTGTACACATATATGTGAAGATTTGCAATTTTCACTTCAAAAGGTAAAACACGATTTTGTATTTTTCTTGAATTAAAAATTCAAAATAGTTATATACGAAAGCGAATATATAAAATAAAAGTGCAGCCCATCGCTTATATAGCTATTACGTTATTATTTTACAATACATTTCACTTAAGATACGATATAAGCAATTATTGTACATTGGCAAATGCAAATTTAATTGGTAATTCATGTTCTTATCAGTTTAATATCATTCGGGCGAAATTTAATTGAATTTGTTTATTACGAAAATTTGTTTTGTAAACAGATAGATTCCGATAAAAATTAAATTAATTTTAATCATTTGATATTAGATTTAAAGGAGTAGCGAATAATTGTCAAGCAATTGTCGGCAAAGTTCGGCTCATGAGCATAATGCGGCCCATTCAAATTCAAAATGCGGCCCATCATTCTGTTTGCAAAAAAAAAACATTAGATTGTGACTATAAAAATTTTAAGAACTCAATCATAGAAAATATAGATATAGAAACACAAAATTTTATAGTTAGTTGAAAATGTAATTTCTTCTTGAATGTAGGTAATGTAAGGAACTTGAGTGTGAACTACTCATATTCACATATAGTATATATTTACTAATAATCCACAAAAGTTTGCCGACAAGAACAGATAAGGCGTAAGTAGAAACTGAATGTAGGTATAGTAAATGAAAAACTAATTTTTGGGTAAATGTTTAAATATTAAAAATTTGACTTTTATTTTCTATATCAAAGTGTCAAGCCGTTTACCAGAAAAATTTTCTTAGCTACTCTTATAATTTACAAATTAACCTAGGTTGGTGAATTTGATAGTATGTACTTGGCATGTGAACTGTCATAGGAACGCTTACAATATAATCACGGAGATCTGAACTCCCACTCATATGAAAGTAGTTTTTGCATACAACAAAAATTACAATTATAAATCCGGATAACGCTCTAATCAAAAATCGAGTATAATTTTTAATCCTATTCGGAAATGGAGTTGACAAAATTATAATTGACTCTTAATTACCAGTTTAAATTCTTAAACATATAGTTAGAACAAGTTAGATTTTAATTATCAATTACTTAAATTATAAATCCAAAAATAAATTATTAGAAAGTGTTAATTTATTTTATTGATACACTTGTAATGTGTGAGCACTCTTTTAATGAAACCTATGACTTTAATAGGTCATATTTACAGATTCGTATAATGTACTTAATTTGACAATTGAAAAAAAAATTAACTATATGAAAATGTATTGAATTCGCTTCAAGTGATATATTATATGGTGCGTCTCCAGTCTAAATGTCAACAATAATGGTCTATCAACCTACAAAATATTGTACTAAAAAAATAAGAAAAAAATATTGGAACAGAAAAAAATTCTGTATAATAAAAAAAGAAGAGAAGTTAAAATATTCTGCCATTAAACACAGCAAAACAAGGTAAATGTGTTACTGTGGGACAAGAAGAACAAAAAAAGAAATTTTTTACTGTCAGTTTTTGTGAAAAACCAACTCATTCACAAAACATTAAAGTATTCCAAATATGAAATATATTATTCTTCTGACTGAGTTTTTAAACCTTACTGAAAATAGAAAAAATATTATACAAGTCAATTTATTGTTGTTATTGAAGTTTTTTCGCTTTCTAATTCATTACTAACAAATTTGAAAAAAAAATGTTCTTTTTAATTTTAATTGGTCCGCCTGTTGCTCATCATTAGTGGTTCAGTTCATAAAACGATGAAAGCAGTAAAGTTTTCAAAAAGGAAATTAAAATTTTAAACAAAAATTCATCTTTGCGAGAAACATATTAACCCTCGCCTCCTTAACTTTTCCAATAAAAACGTGAAGGTTACGTGTAATAAACCCCTAAAATAAATTTTTTTCAACCTTCCTTCCTTCTTGATTCGATCCTCGCTTTCAAATTTTCTTAATTTTTTACTGCAATTTATTTATGTGAAATGTATATATTAAAATTAACGAGAAATGTCCTGTTATTAGAAAATGAATAATAAAATGGCGCTATTAAATATGTGTAATAACCCTTAATAAATTCCGTCCGATATTTTTTTTTTAGTTCCTAAAAATATGCAAATTTTGAAATACCTATTTAATTATAATAAAGTACTTTTGCTTGTTTGTCCCAATTGTCCCAATTAATGAAAAGATGTAAGACCTAGTAAATAATTAGATCTAAGAAGATCTGTATATAATTTGTTGTTTTACTGCACTTAATCTCATTTGAAATGTTTTATATATTAAAAATATTGATTTATTGTCATTTTGTGAGCCTATTCAAACACTAAAAACGGTACTTTTTCTTCTTCTTATTTGACTCACCTATATTGCTATTTCTTTTTTATTGATTATAATTTTATTGAAAATATTTTATATTAGAAATTCTATATAATATCATTATAATTTATTTTTATTAATAACAAACAAGTGATCTTTTACGCTCTTGTAATGTTCATATGTGCAAGCTCACACACAATATGTACAATATTACTTTGATACAGTATGGATAAAATGTTTAATATGAATTATTTATAAATAAGTTTATAAATTATTGATTTAGCCGCCTTATTATATTACATTTATTATCGTTAAATGCAACTATGTCTGTAGATATAGAAAATATATTAATATATTGTATATATATATATCGGAATTTTTAATATATATAGCATATGTGCGATGCTGTTTGCAATTTACGTCACTATATTGATGAATGAAGTCATATAAACATTTAGAACAGAATTGTACAGAGTAAATAAAATATAATATGTATGAATGTGGTTTGACAAACGTACAAATATAAATGTAACGGAATGTATATATATATTTCTCGGGTATATACAGTATATACGGGTAATATACAGAAATGTTAGTATAACTGTAATATATATTTAATAACAGAGTGAAATAAAATTTTGTTTACTCTGATTTTATGGTATTATTTTAGAATTTGGGAAATATGGGCTGTAGAATAAAATCGGTGGCATTATAGGCTAAATTGCTCCTCAAAAATTTTCCGGTCATATTATAATTCGAAAAATCCAGTTAAGTTGCTGATAAAATTATATAAAAATTATGTAAGCTAAGCAAGAATTGAAAGAATTCAATATTTTTCCAAATTTTTGTAGAGCAAATGTTGAATTCCTCTTACTTAATCACAGGACAATACTACACAGTTCTAAGGAATCCAAACCTACAAATACTTTCAACTGTAATATACACCAACACAATATTACTAAATAATCAACTATAAATTATTTTGAATTTATACCATAAATTTGATTTGGCGCCATACTATACTGTAATACTGTACTGTTAATAATATTATATTTGATTCAATATCACAGAAAAATTATGTTCCTGTTTAATAGAATTGATTGCAAAATAATTTATAACACTAATTCAATTCAATGCATTTTGTACATTTGTTTGTATAATGTCATTTATAATTTAGATATACTGCGTTTGATTTTTATATAAAAGAACAAACATATAACAAAAAGTATATTCTATACAAATCGAACATAAAAAAACATAACAAACTTCTAATTTTATACTAAATTTTTTTTTGTTCTTCGTTATATACTTTTAGATTGAGAATTAAAATATTTACGCCATTACCAAAAATGGTAAAATTAAATTCAATATAACAGTTATCAAATTGTATTTTCACATTCTCATTAGTAAACTATAATATAATAATATTAAACTGTGAATTGTAAACGTAAATCCGTTTCGGTTATCATCTTGTCGTAGATATCTACTAAATCGCAACCTATTTTAATCAAAAAGTTGATCTAATTTAAAAAGTTGAATTGATTATTATTAATAATACTCGTACATATATAAACGACAGTTGTTGTTTTTTTTCATTTCAATAAAAATATCAAAGGATTCCGAAAGGAAAATGCGATCATACGAATGTATATGAAATTTTTGCACAATAACGTGCACATTGTTATGTCAAATTATGTACATATAAGTGCATTTCATATAGATACGCATATTGTGTTGTATGTAAACTGTATAATACTTATAGATTTGCAAGTACTTTTAAGGCTTTCTTTATAGGCATTGTTATTGTTAGAAAATTGAGAAAACTCTGGTTTTATTCACAATTTCTTTTTTTGATTTTTTAAGAGTGAATCGAAATTTCCAGTAAATAAGTTTAGAAAAGTGAGTTTGGTAAATATTATTATTTTTATGACATGTGTCTTTTATACAGAGGAATACAATAGTATAAGAGACACCATGTTATTAACTAACGTTGAAGTGCCATGAGTCTGTAATGATGTGCATATCTATATACTTAATACTACGTTTGTTATAAACCAAATATAATGGTAAGCACTCAGACATGTGTGTTTTAAGATGTCTTAACAACCAATAATTTCAAATACCTGGGGCTTGGCTGTAGAAAAAACAGTTGTTTTTTTCAAGGCAAAACCTCAGAATTTCAGAATAACGTATAAATTCTACTCTGAGTATGTTATGCTGTTCAAAATATAACAGTTCTGATTAGAAGTGCCTATACCTTTTCTAAAAACTACAAAAAAATATTAATATATCAATTACGCTCTCATATTTAACACAATAATGGTTTCAATTCCATTTAAAATTATTAATTAATAATTAAATAATTATATAAGAAAAATAAACTGTTATACAATAATATATTATTTGTAAATCGTAATTGTATAACAATTTATTCTAAATGGAATACATTCTCCAATTATGTCTATATTAAGTTAAATAAAAAAATTTACGTTTTGTGCGTGCATAACATTTTCTATTATTTTTTTTTCTTGTACTTTTGGAATTCGATTTTACAATCTAAAGGTATGCGTGTGAAATATGGTGGTCACATATTTCTTCTTCTTTAATTTTTTTTTCCTACTTTTTCATTATTATGTTTCTATTGCATTTAACGGGTTCACTTTGATTATATTGACACAATTTTTCATAATGCACACACAGTTAATATGTGTGCATGTTGAATGAAAACGGTAATGACAAGAATTTAGGTAAAAGTAAAATATTTGATTTTTTTTTTATATGTCCACAATGTAACCGCATCAGTAATGAAGTATTTATGTAATTTGAGATTAAAATGCATGGAATTTTCCAAGGTAAATTTAAAGCTATTTCTAATTATATTCAAAGCAGATATTAATTTTATATATGTATGTGTGGATATATATGTAAAATGTTGGATTAATTATTTTATTAATTGTATCTGGGTTTTCGTAATATTTTTATTCCAACATCTTCCAGCGCTTAAATAGTGATTTATTTTGAATACAAAAATAATTGCGGTTTGAAACAACATGTAGCTTGTGACAGCTAACATTATTGAAATTCTTTATAAATTTTAGACTCACTAGGGCGGAGTTGCGGTCTTCTAGGTCTCCCACATTTTAGAGTTGATCATAAGGGTGGGCCTCTAACGTGTCTTGTAAGGGATGCACTGAGGGGAGGAAGCAAGCACAATAGATATGTATACGTGATCACCGTGCTTTTTTACCTTGGTTATATGAATCTATAATCTAGGCTTTTGCCACTTTTTGAATTACATATTATTGCTTCGATAAATATTCAGGGATTAAAAAAATATTTTGCTAAATTACAAATTTTGTGGTTGAAATAATTGCGCCACATATTCTTAATTCCTAATTAAAATTTAAATCTGTTATTTTAAAAAATTATAAAATTTGTAAATTATTTTACCCGCATTTTATTTTTTCCACAATGAATTCAAACCACAGCCGTTCATAAAACATAAAATTCCAATTTTCTTATTTATATAATTTTATATTTTTTTTTTAATCAATCATTTCGTGGTAAATTCTTGATACTAATTTTTTTTAAACATCTGAGCTCTAAATATGTCAAAATAGAGAAAGAAAAAAAAAGAATTTATTAAAAACAAATAATGGCGCAAAAACTTCATTAGCTTGGTGAGAAATTCACCTTACATTTTAATATAGCATAAGAGCTGCCACCATTCAAAAGAAAATAGCAATGACAATGATTTTTGAGAAAATATAAAATTTAATAAATAAATACAATTAGTCTGATATACAGAAGAGATTTTCTTATAAAAATTTGTTATTATAAGAAAATTATACAGGTTTATAACAGTTAGTACTTAAGCATAATTAACGGAATGGATCCATAATTGGTTTCAAAATCTCGAATTTTAATAACATTTTAAAATAGCACACTGATATTAAAAGATGATTATATGATATATATCACATGATAAGAGCTACATCACATTTTTGTTGCAGCGAAAATTTCCCAAAACTCTTATGATGACACTTTTATCTACCTTAGAACCTTAGAGGTTCTAATTTTATTATCCGAATATAAACGACACACCTGCATGGATAAGTGTTTAATTAAAAAATTTATTTGAAAATTTATTCTTTAATTAAATTAAAACCGTTATACAATCATTATTTAAAATATAACAGTTTTAATTAAATTAAAACTGTTATACAATATTATTGAAATCAAATGATAATTCCATGCATAATTTATTATTGTAAATGCACATATAAATTCTAAATTAAAAAATAAAATATAAAAATAAAAGTAAATAAATATTGAGACTTGTTTATGAAAGTGAAATTTTTCCAATTTCCGGTATATTCTATACACATTATTATTATTACGTCTGCAATCTGTTATACAAATAATACAAATTCTATGTATTTAAAATTAATTTTCATATCGATTTATTTTATTTATTTCCACAATATTTTAATAACGTGTAGACAACACAAAATAATAATATAGTGGGATGGTAACCTTCTTTCTTTTTTAAATTAAAATAAAGTAAAACAACAACTATGTCATAGTGTAATCAACTAATTTTCACCATTTTAATACACTTTGGTATAACATTATAATTGTTATCATTATGAATTTTTAAAAGTAAGTAAATTCTATTTTGTTGTTAGTTATTTTATTTTTGAGTTTCTCTCTCCTCTCTCTCACTCTCAATACCTTATTGTTATAACAGCATTTTGTTGCACTGCTTTACTTAATATTTACACTCATGCATTTTGTATGCACATTATAGGAATGTTTGTGTGTATATGTTCAGCTTCTTAGACTTCTTAAGCACATAATTTTTTTTTGTTGTGCTGTTGTGTCTAAAACAGATTTATTAACTTTAGCTAATATTATTTTTATTATTATAAAAAAAAAAATAAAATAAAATAAAAAAATTTTCTGACAGTAATTTTTTTTTTCTCTTTATTTTTTCTTCTCGCTTATTTTCTTCTCCCTTGTTTTTTTTAATTCTGTTTTTTTTTTTGTTTAATATTAAATGCTCGAGACAAAAATCTTAAAATGATAATAAAAGAAAATGAAATGTCAGTAATAGTGTAAAATGGGAAATTTAGCTGTTGTATACTAAAAACCAAAAACAACGACACAATATTTTGTAACATGCAATTCCAATCAGTATGAAAAACAAGAAAAGAATAAAAATTAAAAAAAAAAAAATATTTTGTTCATTCATATTATACAGGTACATATGCATGTATGTATGTAATGAATATAACTATTATAAAATATTTGGGTATACAATAATAATAATATTGAATAAAAGTTGCCAACATAAAGTTCAATTTTGGTATATCAGTAGCAGTATCAAACATAACATCTCTTACAATAATATTTATAGAAAAAAAAAAATAAGAACGGAAATAAGAAATTAGGTTGAGATGCACAACATGTTGCTAACTCTTTTCTCTTCTATTTTTATTTCTCTTTTTTCTGTTTTTCATTTTTATTTCTCTGTTTTTGTCTTTGCTGAATGCTGCTGCTTCTTATGGAGTAGAACAGATTGAATTATGTTCAATTTTCAATATAAAAAAAAAGAAATATTATAAAGGCTACATTGCTATATACAAAATAAAGAGTCTAGTGTTAAGCAAGTATAGTGAATGAGTGAATCTGATTGAACGTATATATATATATATATACATAAAGTATTGTACATTTTTCTTACATACATACACACATAATGTATAATAAACATGATTATTGTGCTTGTGACCTACATATAAAATGTGGCATCATGGATTTTACTGCTGCAAGTACATTATTTTTTCAATATACATATATACGAAATAAAAGTATAAGAAAATAAAATAAAAAATATTATAAATAAAAATACAAATAAATAAAAAAATTAAAATAAAAATTAGCGATTTACTACTGATTATATTTACCTTGGTATTTTTGGTTTCTAAAAAAATTTTAGTTTTCATCTCTGTAAACGGACATAGATGTCGGTTAAATTTGTTAGAAATATTTTCTAACAAAACGAAACATCTTTGTCGTGATGGTGGAAATTTACAAAACAAAACAGCAAAAAAAACGAGAAAAAAAATAGAGTTGACCTTGTCAACTCTGTGATACCCGTACGAATTTGTTATCCTATGTGCAAATAAAGATGCCATAACTGACTAAGGGACACATTAATTTATGCAAAATTTCAATACTGCCTGTTTTTCAAAATACTGTGTGTGCCAAACTACTATTTAAGTTGTATGGCAGCTACCAGAAAAAGCTAAGAAATTTTAACAAATTTTATCAAAAACATTGGCCCTAGTAATATATTCGCTTGTGTGAAATTTCAATACCATAGCTTTTATAGTTTCTGAGATATAGCCAAATAACTTTTGAAGTTGTATGGCAGGTACCAGAAGGAGCCAAGTAATTTCAACGACTTTTATCATACACATTGGCCCTACTAGTGTATTCGTTTGTGTGAAATTTCTATACCATAGCTTATATAGTTTTTGAGATATAGCCAAATAACTTTTGAAGTTGTATGGCAGGTACCAGAAGGAGCCAAGTAATTTCAACGACTTTCATGAAACACATTGGCCCTACTAATATATTCATTTGTGTGAAATTTCAATACCACAGCTTTTACAGTTTCTGAGATATAGCCAAATAACTTTTGAAGTTGTATGGCAGGTACCAGAAGGAGCCAAGTAATTTCAACGACTTTTATCATACACATTGGCCCTACTAATATATTCGTTTGTGTGAAATTTCAATACCACAACTTTTATAGTTTCTGAGATATAGCCAAATAAATTTTGAAGTTGTATGGCAGCTACCCGAACCGGTACCCCGATCATGTCCAATTTAAATAGGGTTCTGGCACTTACTACAATAAATCATTTGTGAAAATTTGGTGAACTTAGCTCAATTAGTTTTTGAGTTATCGTGGGGACGGACGGACGGACGGACGGACGGACGGACGGACGGACGGACGGACGGACGGACGGACGGACAGACAAAGCTAAATCAACTCAGAATTTGACGCTGATCAAAAACATATACTTGAGTCTATATCTAAGACCGTTATTTCTTAGCGTTACAAACGGTAAGGCAAATTTAGTATACCCTTCGAACATACGTTCGTACGGGTATAAAAATACTGTAAGGAAAAACTAAATAAAAATTAAAGTAAAACATTAAATTTATTTGAAACTAAACTAGAACTGAGAAAATAGTATAGATAGATAGATAGATAGATAGAAATTAGTATGTTGAGGTCATTAAATAGTTTTCTAAGGTGAAATTTTTTTGCGGGTATTTTTCTTCTCAATTTTTTTTTTTTTTGGTTTTCCCTTGCAGAATGAAGAATCTTAAAATCCACGAAAAAAAAATAAGAAAAATATTAAGAGAAATTATTTAAAAATGTGCTTATACCATATTTGTGGTAATTTGTCATATAATAATATTCAAGTTTATGTTGGGTAAATGTATTGGGTAATGATTAATCTACCCACAATATAATTTAATATATTCCTAAATTAGCTATTCACATTATTTGTCACCTTATATTTTTATCAATTATTTTTGATGTTATTTAATTAATATTCATGTTAAACTTCATTAATTTAAAAAGAAAAATATTTATACACGTACGTGTAGTTATTTTCCAATTACATAATATTATAGTGATAATTGTAGGAACTTATATACCGTAAGAAAACAATTAAACGGAAATTGAAATTGATATACGAATGAATTGTGTGCAAGGAGTGTAGATAAAATGTGGGAGTACGTGATATACTCTTTATATTATACATAAGCAAATGCATATGTTTCAATGACTGCATCAAGGACAAATGAAATTCTTATAGGATTGAATTTTGTACAGGGAATGTAGATAAAATGTTAATAGTGTTCGAATACATAATATACTTTTTAAATTACTTATAACCATATACATACTTCTATAGTCGGATCTACTATTATATATGTAAAGTAAGCATTTGCAATGAGTGCCGGAAAACAGAGATGCGTCTTTGGAGACTTAAGAAAACAGCTAAATTGTAAAAAGTAAAAATTTTTTTCCAATTTTTTTCCATTGAGTGTTTTCCCAAAAAATTTTTTTACAGCAAAATTAACGTGATAACATGTACGCAAACATTACACAACAAAAAAACTGAAAATTTATTTCCAAGCTTAAATTCTATGAATAATCTTGAATTCAGCATAATAAAGTTATAAGAAAATGATTATTAGGCACAATGTGCAATGTTTATTTCATATTGTTCATTGCTTGGAGAGAGGAAGTGAGCCGTATTTTTTGAAAACATAGTGTAGAGCACCGAATAACTCAGAACCAGGCCTGTATTCCTGTATTAAGAACTAAAATTTTATTGAAAGGTTCAATAAATATTCGAGCTATACATAGTAACGTACCTACACAAAAATTATTTAAATACATATGCAGTTTAGATAGGCAATATGTAATTACGACATTTATTACATTATTTTAAATAACAAAATTTTTTGCTATTAGACAGTAAATTTGTTTTCAATGTAATTAATTCACTAACTATCCAATTGATTTTCAAAGAAATTTTCCATACACAATGCTCAAATATAGATACCAATGCGGCAATACCAATTAATATTATGTGTTTAATTATCTGAAATATTTAAATTAAAAGGACCCACAATTCCCGAAATATTTATCGAAAAATTGTTTTGCAAACTTTGAATCAGCCCGAAATTTTTAACCAAGTCCTGGATTTTTATATTAAAATTCAAGATTTCTGTTAAATTTAGCGTTGTATTGAAGATTATATATTGAAGTTCAATATTTAAGAAATGGTGCTTTAAAATTTTGAGAACAAAAAATAGAGGACCTACACTGGGCAAAAGAAATCATTATTATCTTAATAATTAAATTTAAAAAAAAGTTCTTGTTTTTGCAAGAAGACTTTAATGATTTAAAAATTATAGTACACTAAATAACATTTAAATAATCCCACTTATATCCCGAAAAATTTTAATTGTACTTTTCAATTATATCCAGGATAACTACAAAAATCCAAAACACCCACCCTTAGACTTAAAATCTATACAAAACATTAATGTTATAGTAAACAATAACTTAATTATAACATCAAAATATTTGTAAAAAATTTATAGTAAAAATTTAGTTACAAAAAAAAATAATTCCAACCTGTAAACAGACGAGCTAAAAATAAAAAATTTTCATTTTATAACTTGTAAGACTACTTACAATAATAAAAATGTAGGTAAATATTACAGAATTTCATAAGTCTTGAATCAACATTTTCTTTATCCTGCCGATTTATGAAAAAAAAAAATATTAAAATTATAGTACAAAAGTGATTATTATGACTGTTTTCTTACTACTACTAAATCAAAACTATTTAAGAGAGTCACGAAATTGTGGCAAATAAATTACTTTTCAACAACCAGAAGAACACCAATTTTGAAAAATAGACACAAGAAGAAATGATCTAATTTTATTATCATTTCCTATAAATTTATTTCACTTCCGACCTTTTTGGAAATTTTCATCATTTTCAATATTGTGCACTTAAAATTTTGCAAAATTGCAATAAACTGCCAAAAACAAGAACAATATGAAAAAAAAAATTTTTTTTGAAAGAAACCTTCTTTCTGGTTTTGCTCTTATTTTTTAACTGTAAGAGAACAAAATAAATATTAGTCTAAAAACTGTTATTTGTATAATCGGAGTGAAAATTACGAATTTACGAAACATAAAATTTATTTTGGTTTTTTTTTTTTTTTGTTGTTGTGCTGCTTTATCTTTTTTAGAATAGCAACAAAGCTTTCAATATTGTAGCAATGGTTAATTTTATAGCGTAATTGAATATGAAAAAATTTTATTTCTGTTTTTTTTTTAGAGAAAAATATAAAAAGTTGTCTGGGACTGATGTTGATTTTTTACAAATAAATTTCAATTATTCTTCATTACTGCGATATTTTGTTAACTTTGTGAGATTGTAGAAGAAAAAGTAGAAGTTTTCCGAAATTATTTTTGGCTATAATTTCATTTTTCATTAAATTTATCCAAAATTCTAAAATTTTTATAATTATTAATAAAGGAATAATCTGATTTAAAAAGGTATTCCTCATGAACATCATTTTAGTATTTGCCGGGTACAATGGAGTAAAAATTTTAATTTAAGGAATGAAATATTTGCATTTCAAACAATTTTGAACCAAGTTGGTTTTTAGTTTAACAACACTTACTTGTTATAATTTGTTTTCAAAAAAGAAGTGTAACCATTTGCTGTTAAAACACAACGTAGAACGGATCAAATTAGAGCGAAAATTCTTAAATATGTAAGTTTGTGCTACATAATTATATTCAATACAAAATTATTTGCAAAACCAAAGAAGAGTCTCACCTGTGTTTGGGGAACTGAATTTGAAAATTTAAATTTTCAGCCTCTTTCATTTTCAAAACGATAATAGTGAATTGAGAGATCGCTCGTGAGCAATTTATGAATATAGCATTAAAAATAGAAAGTGATCTATATATCAGTTTGTGATGACTAAGCTCAAAGGTTTGTTAAGATGCTGTTTATCAAATTGTTTCTAAAGAAAACTAATAATGACAAACAGACCATATATCGTCACACCAATAACATTAAATTCATTCACTCCAATTGAGTAAACATTTTACCGCCGAAAGGGATAGTTATCGCTTAAAATAGCTTTAAACTTTAGTTTATTAAAATAAGAACTTATAATTTGTATGAATTTAGTCAGAATCATATTGAAAATTTTGCTTCATTTTGGGACTTTCTGGCTATGTCCATTATACCTCTTCTTCACCTCATCCGTTTTCGTTATTCTATGATTTTATTACAACAAAATACAACAACAAGCGAGAATGGGTAATTATTAAATTTATTACAGTTGTGCTCAAGGAAATTATATACCTAATATTCAGTACACGATTTGAATTTTTTGAATTTTGTTATTTGAATTTGTGAGTTGGGAGAACTTGAATTCAAAAACAAAACTAACACCATCAATTTTTCTGTAACAAAGAAATATTCAACATCTTAATATAAATTTTGAATATTCAAATTTTTTTCATATTCTTCTCAATTTACTTACTTGCAATATTTTTGTACTCTCCCTTGTACACCTACAATTACACGCAAAAATTAACATTGAAACAAATTATCGAATTTGATGAAATTTTTTTTTTTCTTTATTTTTACAAACGCTTTTGCAAGTGCTGCAAACATTTGAAATTACAGTGAAGAATATTTTTGTGCTTTTTCCAATTTGAAATTAGAATTATTTTGTACTATGAAAAAAGCATTATTATTGTAATTATGCATTGAAAACACAATGGTCTAACACAAGAAAAAAAATTATTGTAATAACAAAAAGAATGCATTTCAAATTATTGTTATTAGTGATGGTTGCCGATCATCTTGTATAACAATTTTGAGAATTCTATATATAGAAATAGATTCAGAATATAAGCGCAATAATAGCAATTTAACACATAGGAAATGGTTATAAGAAGAATTTAAAAATTCAATATGGGTCATAAAATCTTGGAATAAAAACCCATAGCTTTGAGCGTAACAAAAACTACCTTACTATAACAGAGAAACGTGTTATCTTTCTGTACTTTATTTTTATCAGAATTATTACATTTTATCGGAGTTCTTTTTCTACAACATTGAAATAATTTTTTTTTTTTGATAAATTAAAATATTTTTAAATTATTACGTAAAAGAAAACGCGCCTAAAGAATTTTCGTTTAAAAAAATTTTTTCTGGAATTTTTCTAGATTTTGGTAAATTGTCCTTATTATTTTCCGCTGTATATTCGCTGTATAATTCTAAAATAAATATTGTCGTTATTGCGATTTTAAAAAATTCTTATTCATTTTAATCTGAATAATTGCCAAGAGTTCTTCAAGCAATTTAAAAAATTTAGCATATAAAATTTAAAAAATCAAAAAACGAAAAATTTTAGCATGTTATCAATCGAAAATTCAGCTTCAACCCCTTATGTTAAACTGAATTACAGCGAAAGTTTTATCAAATAAATTATAGAGTTTAAATAAAAAAATCGAAACAGAAACCCACTAATTCAGAGAATTAGTTTAGAAAAAAAATGTTATTTAATTGCTCATCCTTCAGTTTTCAATACTTTGTCTACTGCAATTATCAGTTCTAAGCGGCTATATGAAATTTTATTATGGTGCTGAAATTTCAAAGGGAAAATCAAGATTTTAATCAAGATGTATGCCTATATGACTGAAATTTACAAGTGTTCTTTATAAAATTTGAAGGGATTAAATTTTAATAATTTTTCCGAAAATTTAACAGTTTAGTAGGAATTTCATTTGGTAAAAATCACTCTATTTTTCTCTTAATCTTATTTCTAGTATTGCGTCAAACTTTTTTACATTTCATTATAGTTTTGCGAATTCTAGCAGCAAGTAAGGTATAAGAATACAATATATTCAATTATTTGGCGAGTTGGTAAGGTATCATAGCAAAACTACTTTCATATTAAAATTTCAAATTAGCAAAATTTTCCCGAAATTGTTCACTAATACCAAAAATGAATAAGAAATTTAAAAAAAAAAATGAATGTCTAAAATCTATCATGTTTTTAGCGGAAAATACAAGATTTCACAAAATGAATATTTCTTATATGAAGAGATCAGCTTTTAATAACACCATTGTAAGTGAAAAGAACTGAAAGTGAAACCAATATTCTGTAATTTTTTTTTTACCGACCGTATTGTGTAAACAATAGGTAGGTTATGTGATGGCAACAAATTTTGCATATCGAGTTTTCGGTGGGAACGTACTTCTCCATAGTAGGGAAGTGTAAATAAACTACTTTTAGCAACCTGTCGGTCTGTCGGTCTGTCGGTCTGTCGGTCTGTCGGTCTGTCGGTCTGTCCGTCTGTCGGTCTGTGTGTGCACGCGTGTATCTCAAGTTCGGCTGAACCGATTTTGATGAAATTTTATATGTAAGTTTGTTTCCACCATGGCACGGATCGATCAACTTTTGGTATATATCAGGCCTCGGGAACTGCACTTTTTAGCGGGCCTGTTTTACATTTTTGAACATTTTGAAGAAAGTATTCAACCGATTTACTTGAAATTTTATATATAAGCTCAGCTCGACCGTCCGCAAAAATTCGTATGTTTTGGAAGAAATCAGGCATCGGCAACTAGACGTTTACAACGGGCCAAATATACATTTTTGTGTATATAAAGAGAAATTATCAACCGATTTCATTGAAATTGAATATATGAACTCCTCGTATTAAAACAATGAACATGTAAATTTTTTGGAAAGATCAGGGCTCGAAAAAGGATTTGCGGGCCGATTTTACATTTTTCACCATTTTGAAGAAAGTATTCAACCGATTTACTTGAAATTTCATATATAAGCTTTGCTCGATCATACGCAAAAATTCCTAACTTTGGGAAGAAATCAGGCATCAGCAACTGGGCGTTTACTACGGGCCAAATATACATTTTTGTGTATATAAAGAGAAATAATCAACCGATTTCATTGAAATTTAATATATGAATTCCCCGTATTAAAACAATGAAAATGTAAATTTTTTGGAAAGATCAGGTATCGGCAACTAGACGTTTACTACGGGCCAAACATACACTTTTGTGTATATAAAGAGAAATAATCAACCGATTTCATTGAAATTTTATATATGAATTGCTCATATTAAAGCAATGAATATATAACTTTTTTGGAAAGATCAGGGCTCGAGAACTGATTTGTGGGCCGATTTTACATTTTTCACCATATCCACAGAACAAATTGATGGAATTTCTTGAAATTTGATATATGAGTTCTGGTTGTTACCCAAACTAACTGGCGAGCATTTCAGGGAATTCGGGTAGCACAAAGCGAAACTCTACTAAGAGCCAAATTTACATTTTTCTAAGTATGTTAACTATAAGCTTACTAATGTCCTAAAAATTGGAAAGAAGTATTTAACAGACATTTTTATAATATTCTGTAACACTTTCATTTAACTAGACAATACACAATGCGGTCGGTTATGTGCTGACCACATCAGATTTTTTTATTTATGTCTCTCTGATGCCTAACTGATTTCCTTGTAATCAATAATTAAATTTCGATTTTCAAAAAACTTTTCCATTTGTTTTTTCTTTCCTCTTTCACTTTATATTACAAAATGTCTTTATTATTTTCACATCCTCTTTAAAAGGAAGTTGTTAATTCTGTATAAACAAAAAAATAAATAAAATTAATTAAAGTATTATTTTATTACTTTTTTTACACAATATTCTTCAGTTCCATTTTTTTCAATAATAATAATAAATTAAATTTAATTTATGTGTCTTTTATTTCTTATTCAGCTTTTGTTGCCAGGTTTTTTTGTGTAATTCCGCTTATATATAAGATAAAAAAAAAAACAAAAACCTAATAAAATTTTATTTACAATCAATTATTTAATTCTGTTCCTATTGTAAATACACGTTTATGTATATATATATATATATATTGCACATATTCATTTAAAAAGCGTGTAATGATTTAAAAGATTATTTATAATGTTCCGTGAGCAAAATCACATTCATTCGTCGTATAAGATGAAATCTGCAATATTTTAAATTTAACATTAAGATTTTCTAAGATGACTACATAAGATTTTGCATATTAAGACAGATTAATATTAATTGGGATCATCTTAATAACAGAAATCTTAATATATTCTTCTTTCCTTATTTAGCAATTCATTGAAAGACTTTGGAATGAAATTACTCCAAAAATTTATTTTAAAAATTTAAATACGAAAAATTGCCATATTTGAGAATATGTAATTTTTGTTAAAAATAATCAAATATGAAATTCAATTCTCGTATACTCAAGTTCGTGAAACCGATAATTTGGAAAATAAATTTATTAATAATATTTTATAAGCTATGTTAGAAACAATGTGAGTGTTAATGAACGAATTTCGAATTCAATTAAGCAGCACTTAGTAAAGATGAAGCAGTACACAATTCATTACTTAATTATAAAGCTTCGATATTAAACTTCTTGTTGTAAAGTTCATGAAAATTTTCTTAATTGAAAATTCTACATTACAAGGCCCATAATATAGTGTTTTCAATTAAAAAAATGTGTTAACTCCAAACTCAAGTGTTTAAAGTTTCTCGCTTAAGTTTTTTGTTAAGCCCTAATCAAAATTCCATTATATTGTTACTTTCAAGAGCTACTATTGTTCTTTTATGTATAATATTTGGTAGTATGTAAGTAAAGTGCGTGGAATTTAAAAAAACAACAATTCCAAAGGCACGTCATATTTGTCTTAATTGCATTCCAAAGGCACGTCATTAATACATTCTTAATTACATTTCTTTTTATAAATAATTAATTTTCTTTTTACAAAAAAAAAGATTCCAATTATTTGAAATCATTAATTTAATTTTTTCTTTCTCCTTTTTTCTTCTCATTCCAGATTTTCAGAGTCTGATTTGACCAGCTTTTTATTATTATTTAAAATCCATTTATTTAGTTCAAATTTATAACGGGAAAACAAATAAGAAAAAAACAAAAATTAAAAATGTTATTAAAAAATAAATCACTATTATTATTATTATCCTTATTAATATCATCAACATCAATAAATGCTAGACGATCAAGAATAGATAAATCAAAATCAAGTGATTCTGGTTCTGCATCATTATTAACAGATAATATAGCGACAGCATCAGCAATGGAACCAGCTATTTCTGTTGCTGTTGCACCATCACCACCTTCAGCATCAAAACAACCACAACAGTCACAATTAGCGACAGCATCATCATCATCACAACCAGCTGAAATACCATCACCATTGCCATCAGCTATGTTTGTATCAGCATCATCTGAAGAACAAATAAATAAAGAAGATCCTTTACCAAGTGCACCAAATAGTAGCGGTTCAATGGAAGAATATTGTGATCCTGATATGATTAGTTTTGAAATTGTAACAGGGTAAGTTGGAAATTTGTTTTTATTATTCAAAAAAAAATTTATAAATAAATTTTTTATTTTTAAAAGGTATGTCTTCTCAGCACCTAGTAATATTTTAGAACAAATACCAGGTACATTAATGTTAACTGATTGCCTAGAAGCTTGTCAAGGAAATGAATCTTGTTATGCTATTAATTATGAAACTGGATTATGTGTTCTATTTACATCAAATTCAGACAAATTACCAGGTAACAAAAATTTTATTATTTTATGAAAAGAAACTTATAAATTCTTTAAAATGAAATTTTTTTACCAAACTTAATTAACGATTTTTTCTCATTTCTTTTTTTATTTTTGAATATATGTAGGTGCCCTTTCAAGATCACAATTTCCGGTATTCACAATTTACGCCCAAAAAACATGCCTTGGAATAAGACCATGTACCAGAGCTTGGTGTGTTGATCGCGTTCAAGGTCATAGATTAAATAATTATTTAAAGAAAACAGTTAGTGCTAATTCAAGACAAGATTGTTTTGAACTTTGTCTAGGTGAAACTGATTTCAAATGCAGGTGAGTGTTTTTTGATTAATTTTTTAAATATTCTTTCAAAATAAAAAAAATTAAATATACAAAAAAAATGACGGAATCAACAAAAAAAATAATTATTAAAGGCGGCCTTTTTTATTTCTTACAAAAGTCAAATTGACAGAGATAGGTACGACATAAAAACGTTGAGTACGGCAAAAAAAAATTTTTTTTATCCGGTTAATCAAAATTGTATGTGGCAAATCTAATCAAATAAGAATTATTGAAAAATATTTAAACTTACAAAATGAAGAAAAAAATTTTTTTTTTCTTCTTCTAATAGGGAAACGAAAAAAACTTTTCAACCTCTTCAAAATGAGTTGTTCAAAACATTAATTAATATTTTTATCACCTATTTTGCCTACTTTAAAGAAGAGCCTTTAAGTATCAATTTATCTCTTTTTTGAGAGAAAAACATTGACAGCAACAAAATAATAAAAAAACAGTTTTATATGAGTTGAGAGAAAAAAAATAAACCGCTTGTAACGGAATCACATCAAATACGAAAAAATGAAAAAAATATTTTTTTTTCTCTTCGAACGGTTGGCCATTTCTACTTTAGGTTTGATTTGATGGGTAATTTTTAAAACTTTAATGTTTAATTAAGTTTCCCTACAGTGAATTTCAAAATGATGTTGGAACTTTTATCGTAGAAAGTCTCAAATTCAATCAAGATAATTTATACCGGAGGATCAAATTTACAACCAACTCTAACTTTCTAATATTCATACTCTTGTGCGCTTCTTCTTCTTAAATTCGAACTTTCTCTTCGAATTCAATTTGAATATTTGGAGTAAATTAAATAATGGAATATAAAAATCAACATTTATTCGAGATCAAATTTTATATGACATAATTTGAAGGTAAAATTAAAAATATATTGTATTTTGAGAGGCCGCCTCAGAAAATCGAACTTCTAAATTTTATTTTAATTTTAATTTTTTGAAATTCTCATTTTCACCTCTTCTACTTCGTTTGTAAGAATAAGGTATTTTTAATTACAACATCCCTTCATCCTAAATTTTTTGAACTAGCGACCTTTATTCAAGCTAAATTCTGGGATTTTGAGTATTGCAATTAAACACTTTTCAATAGTCTTCTCATGTATAATAGCTTTAACATAGATTTAATATGAAAGTCCACCCCTAAAACACATGTAAAGCATATAAATAAAGATTTGCATTTTTTCTGTGTAATTTATTTTTCTTTAACAAACAAATTGCTCTCCGCTAAAGCTGCATTGATTTCACATACAAAAATCGAATACACTTATTTCTACCACTCTATTCATTCTACATACCACTCACTCTATTCAAAGTGTCATTGTATGTTTTCGATAAGTAGTTGACAAAATTACTAATTTTATTAGCCGTTGTTCCCTTTGTTCTTATAGTAATCGTGCTACTAAGACAAGAATCACTATAAAATTTGAAGTCATTAATCGTTATATTATAAACTAGATGTTATATACATAATACCATTCAGTAATCACACTTTCTGTTTTTCTAATTTTCTCTATATAATTTTATCTTAATAATTTTTAAAGCTAATAACAAACATATAAGATATTTTGTAAACATAATAGGTATAAAAATGTTTTCTTTTCTTGTCAATTTAAACTAATAAATTTTGATTGTACCGCTTTATGCTTGTTGAATATATTTAAAAGGAAAATTGTAAATTAAATAATCAAACATAATTTCTCAATCTTTGAATAAATTCATTTATGAACTCGACATAATAATTATTGTTCTCATATTATATAGTGAAACTATTTCAGTACCTAACCGGCATTAATGTTCAACTGATGAAATATTCACTATGATTGAAATTTAAATGAAAGCGTTTTCTCTATTTTATTACTCAATTATAAAATTTTTTGCTCCTTACTCTCATTTTCTCAAAATTCGGAACTTAATTTCGATATTTCGTCCGATGTAATAATTAATTTTCGATATTGTGCTTGATGACTGTAGTTGAATAACACATTATAGCTTAAATATTTTTACATATTCCTGCTTCCCTTTGTTGGGGTTTTCGTTTTGGGACCTTAAGAGATTCTGTTATAATTTGTAATTCACTTTGTAATTCTCTTCCATAATGTTGTTAAACTATAAATGTTTTATATCTACGATATTAGAATAAAAAATTGTTGTATTTGTAGAGAATCTAATAGATTAAAAATATTATAACAACATATATTTGTTTATGTTTGTATATATATATATATTTATTGTTATGTGATGAAAAATCTATTACATATTATTTGGGTAACCTATAACGATTATTCAAAGTCGTGATGGTTACTTTTTTTTTCTCATTTCTCTTTTTTTTGTTTTTTTACTTATTTATATTTGGTTAAAATTTCTCTTCTTCCTTTTTTTGATACTCAACTTGTAATTTATAATGTACATAGAAATTCTAACGGCTAATAAAAAAAAGATGCAATTTTACAACAACAAAATATATGAAATAAAAAATTTTAAAATTATTAAATGAAGAAGATTAAAGACAAAAATTTTATAACAGATTATATTTCTCTGTCAACAAACTTCCAATCTAATTTGTATAAAAGTTATAAAATAAAAATTTCAAACGAAATATAAAAATTCGTAAACTTTTATTGTACAAGTTATTTAACAACCCGAATGAATTTTAATTTTGCTTTTTTATTTTTTTTGTTTAATTCATTTGAGTCATTTTTTTCTCTTATAATTTTGGTATTTTATTACTCAATATAACATTAAAGAGATAATAATTGTTGATAAAAAGAGATAAAATTTAGAAACAACTTCGGTTTTTCAAGATCGGGAATATTCGGAAATTACTATTTTCATTTGATATGATGGAAGTTGGCGCTCGGTAATTCGGTTAATTCCTTTTCGATAATTATTCCTGAATTTAATAATTCGGATTTTCTTGAATTCCGAATTAATCCGAATTATTCGGAATTTTTCTTGAACTATATGAACGGAATGATGATATGGTGTGGGTATGATATAATATGTACAGCATTTTACCGGGATTACTTGATATCTTCCTACCCTCAAATAATTTATCGAAATTAGATGGCAAAAATTCAGAGCCTCTTTGTTTTATAAATCATGGCCCGAACTTCTGTGATTCAAATAATTTATTTCACTTTAAATTACAGCATTATAATCGGAAGTTATTTAAATTAGTCCTCTTGCACCATATAGTTAAAAGAAAAATACCGATGTTAATATTACAAAAAAAAGAAAATTAAATTCCCATAAATATTTTATTCTAATTTCGTTTTTTGTTAATATTATTTTTTGTACTTTTATAGTTTTCATTCTTCATTTCTTTTCCTATACTATATCTCGAATTTAACAAGTTTAAATCGATGTCTCATTTTATATAAGAGCATAGTTTAAATATTATTATCTTATACTTTGTATCTTTAATGAGTGTTTTATTTAATAGGTTATAAATATCTTTCATGATTCGAGATTCATCTTCAATTGCATATTATTATATGCGATATATATATATCATTTCCATATTGTTATACATATAAGGAATAAAAATATGCTCTTCTATATCGAAAGAGAATCGTGACATTGAATTTGATAAGTTTTTGTCATTGCGATTTTTTTATATGTATATAGGGATTTCGAGACATATTATTTTTATAACAGATTTTATTTTATAACAGATACACACGTACACGAATATATTATAGATTTGTATAACATAGAATTTATTTTACATTATAAAATTTTCAACTGATATTTTGTACTATAAAAATATTTATTTGATTGTTGAACTGTTATAAAAAAAATGTGTAATATATTGCTAATATTTTAATTAACCTGGTAGCACCTAATTGGTCTCTTAATCAAACACAGTTCAATTTGTAATTCAATTGTAAAAAGTGAACGAAAATGAGAAAGATAGTCGATATCTTTCTAATTGATTACATCACAAGACTATGAAAATCGTAAGAGGAAATGTGAGTTTTTATCATTTTTACGAGTATCAAGTCAATTTATTCAAAACTATCGAATATCGTCAAGAATAATTCGTCCTTATTTATTGCTCGAATAAAAGCTTAATATAAAATGAATAAACATGGAATCAGAAAAACGAAAATGAAATCATTTTTACTAATTAGAATTAAAAATAATTTTGTTGCAGGCATTGTAATGCAACACGCATTGCCAATAATATAGAAAAAACATAAAATGAATGTGGTGTTAGGAGAGAAATTAATTATTACAAGCTGATTTACTCGGCAAATGAACTTCTAGGGAAAATGTTTTTATGAGAAATACATATACACATAAAAAGCTATTATAACACTTACTTGACAAGTAAATGACACGTTACCAAAACTCATTCTTATAATTAAAATTATAATTAAATACAAGTTTAATTCATCAATTGAACACTTTGTACATTGACTATATATTAACACATACAAGCAAGTATAACTGAGTTTTTTTTACTAATTTTCATGTAATTCTTAGTTTTTCTACATTTACATTATATTTAACATTTAATTAGTTGGGAAAGAAAAAATTCTGCAAAGTAACAAACAAAAAAAGATGTTATAAAAATAATTATAAAAAAAATTTTGTATGATAAAAAAAGAATTTTAAAACAAGAGAAAAAACTGAAGAATTCCGGAAGTGAACTAAAACTGTAAAATATATTAAAAAAAAATTCACGATTATGAATTACAAGTTCAGTAAAATTTAGAAGATATATGCATGTAAGTAGTATGAAAGCCGCACAGTTTGAGTCAGAACCGAAATTTCAAACAAATTCAAGAGCCTTAACCGTACACTGAATGAGACTGAAAAAGTGTCAATTTTTGCTGGTGTTGTGTAAATAATTTAATTTTACTGTTCTTGGTTACCACATCGCTGAACTACTCTTCAATAAATAATAATTTACTAAAATTCAGTACACATATGTATGTATGTATGTATACGTACTTGCTTTCTAAATTCATTATTTATATGCATCTGTTTGGTAAAATTCTTCCAATTATACTTGAAGTCACATTAAATCGCTCTCTACCATTTCCATTAATTACTCCAGAGTACGTTCAGTTTAAGTTTACTATAATCTGACAAATGAGGCGCTGAGCACATTAGTGGCTTGTCCAACATTTTTACAAAAATGAGGGCATATGTTCAATAAAGAATCGTTCAATATTTTAAAAGTACTTAATTTACTCCTCTTTTTATTCGTTTTTGCCTTTTAATTTAAAATTTTCTTAAAAATTAAATGTCATTTTTGCAAGTACACCATTTATGTGTAGAGCGTCTCAAATTACATTGCAATGTTTAATAATATTTTAAAGAGGAATATTTTTTATTAAAACTTTGACATTAAGAATGTTAAATCAAAATATTATTATTTTGACACAATAGACTGTAATGTATAAATAACATTGTACACACTTTAAAAAATTATTTTATAAAATGTAATTATTTTTCAATTTGTAATCAATTAGTAAAACTTTTAACTCGTATAACAGAATTTCAGAAACAAATTCCAAATTCATTCCAATAATTCTTAAAAGAGACATTCTTACTTTTTTTTTTTTTTGACTTGAATTTAATTATAAATTCCCAACTATAATTATTTTATATATACTTAATAAATTCTTCAAGTATCCCCATAAGTATTGGCTATAATAAATCTCTTTGATTTCTTTATGACTTCAAATTACCATTCATTTATCTTTCACATATATAGCTACCTACATATAGATAAATCTTTCAACTAATTTGATTATCCATAATTTAATTTTCAAAATGATTATATTTTAATAACATAGTTTAACGAACAACATTCTTTCGTCAATTGATTTTATTTTTCATTATTTTGCGAAAAAAAAAAATGTCAGATTAAGACAGCGCCGCGCATTTTAAACAAAAACAATAACAAAATCAAATTACAATAATTTAATTTTTATTAAATTGCATTCATTAAGAGAAAACATAACAAAAAAAAAAAATGTATGGGAAAGCTAGAGTAAGCAAAAAAAAAAAAAATTGTTTTTTTTCTATTTTTTTGAAATTAATTGATTTTGACATATGCGACTTTCTAATTCCACGTTATTATTATAGCCAGCAGCTACACAAGAGCACGTTTAATATAAAAAACAAATGTGTCTAAATGTTTAAATAAAAGGAATTGTAATGCCTAATTATTTTGTAATTGAATATCAAAAGATAAAATTTATTTATTATTAAAAATATTTCATTTAAAAATAAAAAATATATAAAAAAAACAAGGGAAAAATTCAGTTTAATACCGTCATGTTCTATTTCCTTTTTCTTATATTTTATCCCCAATAATATTGTGACATGACGACACTTATATAATGTTATGTTATTTAGACAAATACGTGACAAATAGCCACAATATTCTAGACATACATTTTTATATTATGTTCGTTATAAATATTATAGAAGTATGTAGATACAAAATAATAATGGCAAAAAAGACCGTGATAAATTTAAGAATCGTCAAGTTCATATTGTGGACAAGCTTTTTTCTATTGAATTAATTCCAATTAATTGCATATACATAGATGTATATTCTACTTATATGTATATATAAAGGTCTCAGAGATTAATTAAAGGAACACATTTTCTATTTAAAGTCTAAGATGAGAAATTTGTAAAAATGCATTTGGACATTATTTATTTTGTGTTGATTTAATTTGTACGTACAAATTTTTTTCAAAAGTTCAAAATTTTAATTGCTTAAGACAAATTGGTTTAAATTATACTCCACAACGAGCTTTCAAAATTGAACATCTTTACTTTTAATATTATTATACATAGGTAAGTAATTAAAAGTATGCAATATAAATACTAATTTTTGGAAAACTGAATGAAAAAAATGTCAATTCTGAAATTTCAAATTTACATTAAAGATTTGAGGTGTTATTTACATTTACAAAATCTTTGTCGTATAAAAGTCGTACACATATATGTAAACATTTTTTGATATCCGATTTTGACTGATGGCAACACTGACAAAAATTACTCTGTTCTCATCAGATTTACAATCAAAATTTTTAAATGTAAAATGGTGACTAATTAATTTTTAATATTTTGTCGTATATGCAAACAATGCTTTTGAAGAAAAATATTCCAATTGAACTCATTCTCTAATTGCAATATGATATTGCATACATTTAGGAGGAGCCTTATATTACTGCTAGTATTTTGGCTGCTCCAAATTATTTAATATCTGCTAGTATTTTGGCTTAAATAATAATAGTTAGGGCACGGGGGTTGATTTTTGAATAAGAATATTGCCGGCTGTTATATACTTATGCCTTTTCAGAATTGAACGAAGCTAGTATAGTCTCCGCGTATTGATTGATCAAATGTTATTGTTTTACAAATTTTGGAGAGCAATATTAATCGAAATATGGAAGAAGAAGTAGAAAAATATTCTATCATACGCAATAAGGTAACATTGACATTAAACTATTAAAATTCGAGATTTTTACGACAAGTTCAATGATTTACCATTAAACTATAGTAAAACAAGGACAAAAATATTAAAAGAATCTGAAAAAAAAACTTGTTTTTATTTTTTTATTTTTAATTTCGGCAAATCATTCATGAAAATTTTACATAAACGTTTGATAAACCTTGTTTCTATAAATTTCATCAATAAACCTATTTTAGTCTGCAAACAGCTAAAACGTGAAATTTTCGAATATATCATGTACAAAGTATAAGTATACATATATAATTATTGTACCTTTATGTTTAAGATTTGAAGAATAACACGTATTTTATAAATTTTTAATCGATTGTATTTAATTTTATTGAATTCTTTCTTTATATTATTAGAAAATTATATATATAGGTATACATACATATAAATATTTTCATATTCGATTATTGATCCATATACTTAAGGCACCCTATGGCGCTTTATAAATTCATTTAGTTCTATAAATTCTTTTTGATTTATATAAATTTATTTTTGTCGGTTTTACTGACTGTTCTCATTTTACGATTATCTATTATAATTGATGTAAGTGTTCATGATGAGAAATTAAAATTCATTTTAGAAAACTTGCTTTGGCCCAAAGTATTTTAATTAATTAACTTGTACTAAACTTCAATTTATTATAGTTAATGACCCTTACGACCAATTTTTGAAATATTTAATGAAAATATTACAATATGTTAAGAGATTTATTGAAAAATTAGATAAATACTTTCGATTCAATATATTTTTCATAATTAATTTTCATTATTTTCTAAAATTTTGTATCAAATATCTGCCTCAAAACAATTATTATACAGGTTTAAGTACTCTTAGAGTTTCATAAAAGAAATAATATTTTACTCAAAAAATGTGAAAAAAAAAAAAATTTCGATATTTTGATATTTATGTCGAACAATTTTTTCTCACCTTGCTGCAATAAATTTTAATTTCGAAATATTGAAAAAAAAAAATGTTTGTTGTCAATTAATTTCCGTTCCTTACGTATACCCAACGTTCCTTATATTATAAACGTTATGTTTTCTTTTAACATTCGAAAATCTAATTGATTTATTCTAACATTTCAGATTTAAGAAACTTTAATTATTTTAACTTTGAATCTACTTATATATAAAAGTATCATAAATTGAAGACATGCGCTTATGCATTTCATTTTAAGAATTTTCTTGTTTCTCTTTCATATAGAATTGCACATAAAATGCATGAGATAAAAATGCGCTTTGTATAAAATTTAACATTTGAACATAGCAGTATGACGCCTTTAATTTTTAAACTTAATTAGAAGTCATTCATTCTTTTTATATAGGCTACATTATATAGGATTCATAATGTAGCTATATAAACAGAAAATTAGATATAATATACATACTTGTATATTTGCTTGTATTTTACAAGTTTTTATTGCATATTATTAATGTTTATTTATTTATTTTATTATATAATTGCAAAATATTAAAATAATTAAAAAAATTTAATTCAAACTTCACTCTTATGTAGTTGTACTTTGATTTTATTTCTCAAGCCTTTGTTTTTTTCATTTATTTAAAATATGTGAGAACAAATTCTAAAATAATTTTACAAATTAAATTTGAAATGGAATTAATTGATTTATAATTATCTATTATTTATAATATGGTGTATAATTTAAGATTATATTTATAATTCATGAGATGAGGTTAACAAATTTGAATAAAACAGGGCTGTGCTATAGCACATAGAAAAATATAATTATTTCTAAATTTTAATTGGCATAACAATACAAAGTAGTGCTGTCATTATATATTTAATATTATGTAATTTGAATGAGTAAAGCATGCGTTATGTCAGTTTAATAACCCATCAGAATTTATTCACAATTTTCTATGTTTTTTTTATAATTCTTATAAAATGCATTTTTAAAAAAAATTCTGATTTATTTTATTATCCAATTTCATCGTTTTCTAAGGCATAATAATTACATGTAAAATTTTTTCCTTTAAAAAAAAAGTGAGTAGTTTTTAATTTATTGTAACTACATCTAGTTGCTATATAGTACGTTAAAAAGTAGAAGATTCTCGGGGGCAATAGTGTATTGCGATATTAGAATTTTTAATATATAAGCAATAATATAATAATATGTAAAATTTATGGTTCTTTTACAGATAATTGTATAGGAAATAATATTTGTAGTACAATGTACTAGAGTTTATAGAAAAATTTATTTAATTGATAACAATTTTGAGAACGTTTCTGTATTTTTCGCACCATTTTAATATAAGGAATACAAACCAAATTATCAATTTAATTGTTAGAAATAATTATGAATTTTTTATAATTTTCATTATATTTATTTGAAAGTTATATAGCGCAGTATTTCAGTTAACACAAGAATTATGTAAATTTGGGTTCGAATAATTTTTACTTCGAGAAATCTTTAAATAAAATTTAGTAATTTCTCATACATTCACCGACATTATCGCATCACCTAACGTTCTGCCTATACCACTTTAAAATTATCTCAATTGAGCCAAATTTTGCTTATATGAATTTGGTGTTAAGTCGCGATTTGAATGAACATTTTTTTCTTATGATCGCAAAGTTATATTGTGAGATTCAGGAAAATAAATTAAAATCATATTGCTGGAGCTTGAATTTATTCAATAATTGCTTTTTGTACAATAAATACAGTATACAGTATACAGTGAACCTATACAGTATTAATTATGTGTCCAATATAGTCACAGTTATAAAACAATAATCTTTTAGTAAAGAAGCTTAATTGATGCAAGTACAAAAAAATTTCTAAACTAATTTGTAAATTTATCACTATTGAAATTAATGTGTTATTTTATTGCGTGTACATAAAGTCCGCAAAAGATTTTTAATTAAACGGTTTATTGCAGAATCAATAAACGGTAGCAAAAAATTACAAAAATTAAATTAAGAATTTGTTTATACATTGCAGAGAAATGTATAGCAGATAAAACTGTACCTAATGATTTTATTGAATATACGATCAATTCTACAGCACATTAAAACCAATATAACACCAAGTTTCTTATAATGTTTACATTACACATCATTTATGGTAGCGTTAAATAAATTGAAATTTACGATTATGATAATAAACGATAATATTTACGATTAGTTAATTTGTGTGTATTGAAAAATTTTCAGTTATATCATAGTGGTTGTTTTTAAAAAAAAAACATTTAAATAGAGAAAATAATTAAATATTAATTTTTTATTTTTCCTTGTTTACAAAATATTTTGTTGAATTAATAAGGAAAAAATTGAAATCAAAAGAAAAGAATTGTTAATACAAAATTTCTGAAAAACAAGAAAAAAAACTGTAATTTAATAAAAATGTTTGTGTATTGCTTGCATTTTATATTGCGGCCTGGCTAGTAAAAGGCCACCGAATTAAAACTAGATATGCTACCATTTTTGCAGATTTCACTGTTTTCATTTGACGAAAGATATTTTTAATTAATTTCAAGTTAACACTGATTATTGAAAATTATTGAAAATACGAGTACTCAATATTTTCTTCAATATAATGATGTTTCCGATAATGCCTATGAAAATTTTACAAATTTACCCTATGAAAATTTTTCAATTTAAATTTTCTTTTTCATAATTCAATTCAATACCCTTTTTAAATGGTTTTTAAATGACAATGGGGCAGATGTGTATCAATTGAATTTCTATAAATTTTAGAAAAGATTTTTTAAGAAAATTTATTTTGAATGAATACTTTCCTCTTGCCCCTCTTTTCCAAAATTTTTTTATATAAAAATCTTTTTAAATAATGAGTTAAATTAAAACATTAAAGGACTGTGCATTTTTTTGTGTCCGTCATATAAACCCTATACACTTTCTTTTAGCAACTACAAAAGGAAAATGAGAGTTTATCTTTCAGCGCTGTGACCTTATCTACTGACCAAAGCAGAGTGAATGCGTTTTCTTTTTCCATTTGTCATGAGCGATTTGTTATTTTTTTATCTATATTTGTTTTAGGTCTCAAAAAAAATAGTTGCTATGTAAGCACTCCTAATTATAATATCAACACTAATTTCAGAATTCAAATTGTAAATTTTCCCACAAGATTTATGAAAACTTTAATTAATTCAATTCAAAAATATTTGAATTTTATGACAAAAGTAGAAATTTATTTTAAAATTTTTTATATTATGCATTTTCAAATGCAATATAACTAGATTATTGTAATACAAATTTATTAGCTGTTAACATTTTGGAAAATTAAAATAGAAAAGAAACGTTCATCATTCATACTCTATTTAAGATTTTTTCTAATTTACGCTTTAAAAATAATTTTTAACTTTTAATTAACGAGTATTTTTATTTTACTTTCTATATACAATAAATTCTAAATTTTTATTGCTATTTCGTTCAAACACCTTATATATACATTCACCAATATATGTACACTTGCCTTGTCTCTATATACTCACAATTCACTTGATTGATTGTAAATGTTATGTTATAAATTATAATTTGTGTTACTAAGTATAATTTATAAATGTTATAAAAATGCCATTTAACGCATATTTTATTACATAAAAAAATACCTCCTTAGTATGTGGTAATTTTTAATTGAACAATAAACCATGACCTATATTTTTCGAAAATATTTTATTCTATGTTATAATTTTACCAAATATGGGTAAACTATACATAATAATGTTCTAGTACACCACTAAATATGTATATACAGGGTGTTTCGTTTCAAGGTACACTGCTGTATAGGGCTTCATTAGTAAACAAAACTTTTGTATGGAGATGATGTTCACAGCTCAACATTTTTGGAACTAAAGGGGTTTAAAATCAAACTCGACTGATTTTTTTTACTTTTTTTACTGTATGTGTATAAGACCGGCGTATTTTTAAATATGATTTGGAAACCTCAGAATGGGGTCTTACTTATAAATATCTGCAATACTCGCAATTTGTTCAGATTTCGGAATCACATGACTTCAAAGTTCGAAAAATTTTTAATTTACATTTTTGAAAATTGTTAATTTTCTAGGTAACGTAGCTTTGGAGTTTTCTCCTATTTTTGCACAGCTTGTCAACTGAGATTCAATTTAGTACGAGTATATGAGTTATTATGTTACCTGATCTGAGTTATTATTATTGTAAATTTTTTTTTATACCAAATTTTTTTCTTCAATGAGATTAGAAAAATATACCACAACAATTTAAAATGGTGTTTTTCTTGGGTTATGCAAACCTTCACCTTAACAATCAAATTTCCGCTTCCGGCCAAAAATTAATGGACCAGACAAATTAAATCCCTTGCAAAAATTAATGGCCCAAAGAATATCATTATTATGGTGTCTTTCATTGAAACCTTCATGAGACCATATACAATGGTATATAAAAGTGTACGTTGATACGAGCCACCCTATATATAAATTATTATTTTTTATTGGCCTATTAAGAAAAAACTTATTTTCTAAGAATAACTTACATACATGCATGTAGGTACACACATAAATTTAATATTAGAAAGAAAATTTTAGCATATTTCAGCTTAACTCATTGACTTAGAATTTTATAATAACCAGTTTTAATAATAATCCGCAGTAATTTAGAGTATTTAATTTCTCATAAATTAATATAACAATAAAAATAAGAATTTTAGAATATAAGTTTATTATATTTAATGTTGTAATTCAATTTTTTAAATAGTTCAAAATTACAATGTTAAGAATTTCTGTAACAGTAACTTTAATTTTTTTTTCTCATGAAATGCTTAAGAAAATAAAATCAAGTGCGCATTTTATAAGTCATAATTTAATTATAAAATGCAATTATAACAATTCGAATATTAAAAATTAAGATCTAACTGCAGAAATTTTATAATCCATTTCAAGTGTTCTTTGAGAACACAATTTGGTTTATTTATTTTATAGCGATTAACAGCTTTTATTAATGATTAAAAATACTTTTATATTTTAATAATTTAGATTATACCTAATCTGTAGGTGTTAGAGTTGTAATTATTGGAATATGAGCAAGTTGTCATGCAAAATATCGATAATACTTTCCAATAATTGAATTGGGAGATACTACGGTGCGAAGTCACAAAACTTGAATTATGTAATATTAATCCTAATCAAAAATAATATAATTAGGAACAATATTATTGTAAGATGACGGTCGAGTAAGATTGTAGGCGATAAAATTAACAATTAATTATGGCTATACTTATAGCTAAGAATGTTTTCTATGCAAGGTGTTTCGCATAAGGTGCCAAATAATTTTATTTATGTTTCTTTGATCAATTTCCAGTAAAAAAGTATATGGATGTCGGGGGTGTAGATGTATTCGTTTTAGAGTTACAGCCTGTTGAAACAAAAAGGTACCAAATTTTTTCTGCATATTCATTAAGTAACCATTGGGGGCTGGTTTCATAAACGTTTGATTACTTTTTAGTTTCGGTCTTACAATAAATTTGATTTGATTATCCTCAATAATTTGATTTGATTATTGAAGCTCCTCAAAGCCTGAATTTTCGTTTTGTATTGAGATTATATTGTAACTAATTTTTATAAATAAATAAATTAAAATCTCTTACAGCTATCTGTATATGAAATTCGCAACAATTAAATTCAACCATACCTTATAATAAGCTGTGATAGGTTTTTTACTATAGAATTTAATATAAACACAATATAATGCCGTTCACTATCTTATTTAGATTTTCTTTAAATCATCACACGATATTGTTGGTAATTTACCACGCTCGCGTATTCTAAATAACTTTCATATATGTAGATATGTTTTAAGCATAAACTAAGTAGCATATAGTAAGTGTATATGAAAACAATTTACATGACATAAACATCTGTTTCTGTATGTTTTATTAGTGTACTATTACAGAATGAAAGCTAAATTTTCATTCTACAAAAAAAAAAAACAAAAATGAAAAAATAAAATAAGACGAAAAGAATTTCTATACAGATAAAGACTAAATACAATTAAGAATAGAATAAAATTTGTTAGAAAAAACAAATTTTATAAAATTTTACGACATCAATAGGATATTAGAAATTTTATATTGCCGTATTATAAGCGTATTTCACCAGAGAATAATTTACATATAATAATAGACTAAACAAGCTCTCAAACTTCTAAAGATTCTCAGCTAATTAACAAAGTCGTGCATATAATATTAAAGAAATTTTGCACACGTATGTAACTACTACAGTGAAATTAAGCAAGTATACAAATAACTAGTTCTCAGATGAGATTTTAGACAGCATTATTTATGGCTGAGTTTCAATCAAAAAAAATTTCCAATTTTTTTAATATTTTTAAAATGAACAATCGAATTCGAAGCCAAATCGTTTGAAAACTGAAAAGTTTACGAAATTTTCGGTTTATTTTCCTCAAAATTCTATAGCAAATCGAATTATAAAATTTGACTAAACAATATTGTAGCTGCATTGTCTTGGTTCAGATTTTAATTAAATCTAAATCTAGAGTCTAGATATTGAAAATTTTTCACATTATTTCATGCCCTCTTTTAATAAAAACATTTTGGAGTAAGAATTTTTGGTACACAGAGAAAAAAAAATATTCGGTCAGCAAATTGTTCAACTACATATTGTGATAATAAATAGATATATAGTGTTAAATTGAATTGAAGCGACTGTATAAACTCAAATTTCAACAATGTCCATCCAAATGGTAGTTTTGTGCGATCTTGATTTTAAATTAATAATATAAGAATTCTTATAAATTAATTACACTTACCTGCTACTAATATAATAAATAATTTTTTTTATAATTTTTTGCCACTGATTAACAATCTTAACGACATTAAATTAGAAAAAATGAAATAAATTTAATTAAAATTAATTCAAGTCCATTTAAAATTTACAATTCTAAACTTAACATTGAAAATTAAATAGCTATAATATTATAATAAAATTCTGAATAAATCTAAAAATATTTATTCTCATTAAATAATAGCAATAAAAGAAAAACCAAAACAATGTAGAATAGTTATATACTTACATAAAAATAACTCGCAAATAATAATTGTTAATATGGGGCCCTTAATGATAACTTAATGGCCACAATCAAGATAAATATCTTCTAGATATAAGCATGTGATTGCTAGTTTAATTTTGCTATTTTTTAGCTTGTTTTCTTCAATCTCTTACTTATACTTAATATAATGTAAGTATTTCGTCTTGTTAAATAAAACACCTGTATTACAGTAAATAATGTAACAAAAAAAAAAAAAACAAAATAAAACAACTAAAAAATCAAAATGTGTTGGTGTAAAGAACTTATTTTTTTTTTTTGTTGTTTTGTATAATAATTCTTATATTATTTAGTGTAAATATGTTATACGAGTATAGATATGACTTTGGAATAGAATTTATTTATAATCTTGTACGTATAAGATTAGAACAGTTTTTTCCTGGATTTTTTTTTTTAATTTTTTGTTGGTGTTTTATTTGTTATTAAAAAATTCTTTTGCTTTCATTCTCTCGCTCGCTTGCTCGTTCATTCATTTATTCATTCATTCACTCATTCATTTAAGCATATTTTAATTTCTTGTATATAGTAAAAAGACGTTCATTTAAATTGTGTGTTTTTTTTTGTTTTAGTGTTTTCGGAACTTAAAACAAAGTGTACATACTTACATTTTGTACATCAGTAAAAAAAAAACAAAAATATGTATATAAGAAATAGGTGTTCGACAAGAAGAAAAATAATGGTAAAAATATTAATGATAACGATAATAACAATAATAATAAAAAGAGAAAGAAATAATAATAATAAAGTAAAAATAATTGAAGATGATACAAAACCAACCTGGATTGTTTTTTTTTATTTAGATTTTAAATATTTTCATGTTGTTTTTTTTCCGTGTATAATATACAAAAAAGTTCAGTGAACTGAGAGATGTTAAAAACGGCATTTTTTTTTTCTTGTTGTTGTCTTCCTTTAGTTTTTTTCTCTGTGTACTTATTATTATTGTTTTCAAATTTAATTTGAATTTCTTGGAGAAAAAAAAAATTTACTTTTTTTCTCATTTAAAATTTATTCTCTGAGTTTTTGTATTTGTTTTGTTTTTGCTGCTCATTTTCATTATTGCTGTTGTTAGTGTTGTATTTTACCTTGATGATGGTATTTTTTGTTTTAAATATTGTGTGGCGTGTAATTTTTGTATATTGATGACGAATTTTTACATTAGTTGGTATAGCAATAATAAAGGTAAAACATAAAAAGAAAAAAAAATTGGCTTGTCTTTTTTCTTATACTTTGGGTGTTCTCTTTCGGAATACAACAAGACAAAAAAAAAAAACAAGTGACAACCGTTACAAAGTAATTATCCTGCAATATTAAAACTGTTGAAGAATGAAAAATGAATAATAAAAAAAAAAAAAAATTTTTTTTTCTGCTTCGGCTAAAAAGTTGAATGAAAATAATTAACTTTTAAAGACAAACTACTTTAAATAACATTATAGTTACCGCCACCACATTTAAGTCACAATTACTATCGCGCTATCATCATTAGAGAGAAATATTACGTATAATACTAATATTCCTAATCTCTCTTTGTACATAATATAAGTAGCTTACTTAGCTATTAGGTATACATACAAAAGAATGTACATATGTAATTCGATTTAATTTTTTTCTAACAATAATGCTCTTCTACCTTAAAGAAAAAAAATTCTTAAGGTCTTAAGCTTATTTACGATACCCGTTATTGGTTAATTGGTTTTGTTTCGTATTTTACAATATTTTTGTATTCTGTATCGTCCAGTATTTTACATAATATTATAAAATTTATGTTCATGTGTGTACATATATGTATATTCCATATACCATATGGAAAACGTAGAAGATAGAACACAATATATGTAATCAAAAATTTATACAAAAACAGAGAAGGGAAAAAAAGTTAATTAATTTATAAACTCTTGCTCACATAATCTTTAAACATACACACAGTCTAAAAGATAGTATTTATCGTACATACATACATATGTACATACACAAATTACGTATTTATTACAAAATTATTTAAAAATGAAAAATCATTAATATAAGATGATAATAAATTAACAAGGAAGCAAAAAAAAAATAAAAATAAATGAGAAAATTAAGCGAAAAAAAAAGTTAATCATGTTGAAATCATAGGGACCTGATCTGGGAGATTTGATGGTCACAGTATAAAATTTATTTAGGTCAATTACAACCGGATTTTTTATTTTTGTTTTTACATTTTTCTTTTTTTTTATATTAAAATAATTTATTTTTTATAAATAAATTTTTTTTATTGAATAAAAAAATTCTTTAAAAAATTTTCTTTTGTTTCAACGTAATTAAATGAAGAACAAATATAATTGAGGTCAGGAAGAATAAATTTTAGTTATATGTGCGGTTTGTGATGAGTAATGCTAATGTACATACTTATGTATATATAGGAAATGGTGAATTTCGGGTTTATTATGTTCTTTTTGTTTTAAAGACTCAATAATTTTTTAATAAGTTTTGGTTTGACTTAATATTAAAAATATATAAACACACATACATATTTCGTGTTGCATGCGTGTATGTTCACAATTCAAATTCAAGTGAATAAAGTAAAAATTTCATTGAATTTAATTTCAAGTACATGCAAGTACATTAAATTCCAGAAGAAAAGCATTTTAAGATCTAAGATGATTTGCATGTAAGTTTTATTTCATATTCAAAATTTGGCTTTAATGAATGAATATATATACAGAAATAAGATAAAATGTTATAGATTTACTTTTTGGACACAAGTTCATTGAAATACTAAATTCGATTTTTGTTAAAAAATTAATGATATACAAAGGCAATGGACTGTAAATTACCCCATTCATTTTAATTCCATCCTCTGTCTTATTGTTATCCCATTTTCTTATGGGATGTTATTTTTTATGTAAGTTATATTTTTAAGCAAATATGCTGCAGAATCAGTCATTTATACGTAATAATTTTTTCAACAATATTTCTGATGACCTCTTTGGGATTGATTTTCTCATTCTCAAATGGATTCATACATTCTCGAGTGAAATGTATTAAATTTACAACCTTGTTTATAAATTAATTAACATATTGGAGCTCATTATTTTCAGAAATAATATTATGATTAAATTACGACAATAAAAACTCATACTCGTATATTTTAGTTGAATTTTTTAAAAAAAAATATACTTGTTTGCAATTTAAGATTTCGGGCCAAATAATTTTCAAAATATGATCAAATTGAAATTCTATATAATGTAGCAGCACATAGAACTAACATTTTGATTTCATTCAAATTCAATAGGATTTCAGCATAGTTTTTGACTTAATGATCAATTTTATGTTATGACAATAAAGGCCTGATTTAATCAATTATAAGTATGAAAATTTTAAATAAATTATTATTAAGCACTCTCTATTCTAAACAACTAAGAACCACAAACTCACATCTTTATACTCTAAAACTCTTCCACGTTTTTACTGAGTCATTTTATTGTTTTATTAGTTACAGATTTGCGCTGTACAAAAATCATAAATTATCAATACTTACTCAATATTTTAAAAATTGTATAGTGGGTAGAAAAAATTGATTGAAAGCATAAGATTATTGTATATTCCTTAAAAATTATTAAATTAAGATGATTAAACAACAGCTGCTCCTCTTCATCTAATATAATCTTTAAAAAATTTCTCTATTTCTTTTATATTAAATACTCGCAGTATAATCAATGCTCGCATATCAATCATAATTCAAGGTAATAAAATTAGTCACTTATAATTTGCAGTTACTGAGAAAAACCTAAAAAAAAACCTTTAGAAAAATTTTTGTATACGCTTAAAATTGTAAAAAAAAAAAACAAAACAAAAAACGCAAAATATAAAAAGCAGACGCGATTTTTTTTTTTCTCTTTGTTTTAAATTCTACGATGAACACGTTTTCGAAAGTGGTAGTTTCCTTCAAAAAAAACAAAACAAAAAAACCAAAAAAATAAAGGAAAATGTTTTGTATGTAAAGAACAAGTTGAACCACTTGAATAATGCAAAAAAGTAAAAAAATCGAAAAAAAAAGCAATCGCAATGAACAAATTTTAAAACAAGGAAATAAAACCAAACATATATACTTACAATCTATAAATAAGTATTTAAATATATGAACGCCTATAAATATAGATATAAATTAGTATGTATGCGAAGTTATAATTTTAGTTCCACGTGAGAGATCACTGACCGGATGGATATCCATCGAATGATGTTCATGATGAATTATAAACGAAAAAAAATAAAAAATAAAGTTACAATAAAAGTAAAAAAGGGCCAAGAACTTTCTTCCTAATTTTTATAATGTGTATATATATACGTACATAATACAGTGGATATACAGTAGTAGTTAAATTTGTTGAGAACATTGTATATCTTAACTTCATGTTATTAGTTGTCACTTTAATAATTTTAAATATGATTTGCAAAAAAAAAATTAAATGTTTTAATAACAATTGTGTATTTTTAGGACTTTCAAGAAGTTGAAAATTTTCGAAATTTGGCTTTTCGAAATTTTATATAAGTTACAATTCAAACTCAAGTTAATACTTGATGGCACTTTTCTAAGTCATACAAAAATCAAAAAATGTTAATGAAATAACGAATTCTAGTGCAAACAAAATTTTCTCTAACACACGTACTGTTTCGATATATTCTGCGCCATATTTAGTTTTACTTTTCATATACCTTAAAACGAGAATTTTCTCTAACACAAACTAATTTTGTTACAAAATGGTGATTCATATCAAGAAGATTCGACTGCACTGATTTTTAATTATTTTCAGTTCAATTTTAAAAATATTTAATTAGAATTCGGATAAAATCAAATATTTGAAAATTAGAACTTTTTCCTTAAACAACTAAATTTTATTTTAAAAAACAACAACTATGCTTTATTTATGCAACCTAAATATTTTTTTATATTACGTTTTTAATTTTACATATTAATTGTGTTTAATTATGCAATTCTCGAATAAAAACCTTAATTATAAATGAAATATTAAAATATTGACCAACATTGTCGAATAATAGGTTGAAAGTCAAATAATTGCTCAAAATTTACTGTTTCCAAATATCTGATATAATTTGCTGAAACTTCAAACTTCTACAGCTTGTTGTTTTACTGGATTCTCACAAAAATGCATTTATACATTTGCGAGGAAATTCCTACATTTCTATTTTTAAGGGTGCAGAAAATTTAAAACAGGTTCAGACATAGTAAAATTAACAAGGTCATTTATTAGAAATGTTAAAATAAATTTTTTTTTGCATACCACCTCGGAACCACACTTTTATGGTCTTAAATCACTAAAATTCTTAAATTTTACAAACCACTGTATATAATTTTTTTTCGAATTCTTACCAATCGAAAATGCAAAAAAAAAAAAAAAGAAAACCCAAATGAAAAAAAAAAAAAAATCTGATGCATTTTATTTGTAAAACAAAAAATAATAACAAAAAAATAAGAAAAACAAAAATGTTTCGCTGTTTTTTCTTCTTTTCTTTTCTTCTTATCTTTTCGTTTCATATCAAAGAAGGTTTACACTTTCTCAACAAATAAAAATCACAATTGAAATTGACTATTAATTGCAAAATCACAGAATAAAACAAAAATTCTAAGCACATTATTTATAATACGTGTATATATGTATGTAAGTATGATTGTATGTTTTCGTATATATAGAAGAAAATTTTTGCAGTGAAAAAAGATATTTATGGAAAAGAAAAGCATCACAAACGCTAGAAAAAAAAACAAAACAAATCACTTTTTATGATTTTGTTTTTTTTTTCTTATTTTGTTTTTACCTTGAATGCGTTTCAGTTATAATTTCAATTAATTCGTTCAATGAAAGGAAATGTGAATCAATACAGAAAACTATACATTGTGATCAGTGTAATTTTGTAGAAACAAAAAAAAAAAATTAATTATCAGAAAAACAAAAACGAGAAAAACGAGGAAAACCTGGCATATAAACGTCTGTGTATAATTGAACATTGGGACCCTGTAATCATTTCAATTTTTCATTTTTTTTCTGATTTTTTCTGATTTTATTCACCATTTTTTTTTTCTCTTTGACCGAACCGATTTGCGATTTGTTCCATCATCTGGAATCTTTTTCTTTTGCTTTTTTGTTTTTTTTTTTGTTATTGGATCTTTTCAGTAATTTCTTATTTTTCTAAAATTATTGAATGTTATACACAAGAACTTTTCTAAATGAAATAAAGATGAAAGAAAAAAAAGTATCAATTTTGTAATATCTTAAGAAAAGAAAATTATTTCAGCTATAAAATCTTTATGAAATAGAGAACTTCTAATATTGATAATGGTATCGCACGTAAATATTTATTAACTAACAGAAGCATTGGTTTCAATCGAATTATTTTATTATATAATTATAAACCAAGGAATAAAGTACAATAAAAAGAAATAAAACAAAAATAGAGATTTCTATCTTTTTTAGTCCCTTTTTTTTTTTCTTCGTACGAGAATTCCTCTTAAATTTGTGCGAATATTTTATGCTTGCTTACAGTATTATAAAGAATATTGTGGACGTATCTATATATACAAGGTGATCAGGTACTCAATGATGTTCCAGAAGTAGAGTGAAATAATTTTTCTGAATAAAGTGAGAATCTATAGAGAATTTGGAAATTTTCGTATTCTTAAATGATTACTTTCTTTAAAAGTGTCACACCTTTGTATATTTATTTTATAATTGAAAAAATATGACAGATAGAACGGGACATTCTAATGGAAATTAAGAATGAAAATTGTATTTTATACGACAAAATCAAAATCAAATCTTTTGAACTTGATCTACTATATCTTACAGTTACAATTCAAAATGTATTTCCTATCATAATTTAACATAATTTTCAGCCCTTTTCTCTGGAAATCAAGAGCAAAATTTATTTTTTTTGAATTTTGACCACTGCTCTTTACCCTTTTGTGGATTTCGACCTATTGTTTCGGCTAAACGAACCGTTCATTTTTAAAGGTTTTAATAATCACTTCTTTAAGGCTAAACAAATTGAAAAGAAAAATAAAAAACGGATACTATTCTTCGCTTTCTAACATCTCATCATTCCAAAGTATGATTCAGTTACGAACACTCTGTACATTTATTGCTACGTTTATTCGAAAAATAAAATGGAAAATCATTTTTGCGTTCTATACAAGAATAAAGCAAGTAAAACAAAAAAATTGCAATTGTTTGTTACAGAATAGATGAGTCTCTAAATTGTTATATGAGAATATAATACGAAAAATCTACTACCTAGCCATATGTATGTATGTATACATATAATATAATATATACAAGGTAATTTGCTTGCTATAAATATGATAAAATCTAGGAAATTTGTTTCCTATAAATGAAAAGTTGTTTTCTCATATATCGGTTTCAGTACCTATAATAATTATAATTTAAATTTTATAGCTTCTTTATTTTTGTGTATGATAGCATATTATGTGTGTATATGTATGTATATATGTAAAATATTAAGGAACTGGCTTGTTTTCATTTTCCTTTATTATTTTATGCTTATTGTTTTATATTGCTCGTGTATTTAAGTATGTATGTAGGCATGTTATTTATTTTCTACTCTTGAATTTGCAATTTGCTATCATTTTAAAAATCATATAAAAAAAAAAAAATTAATTCAAATAATATTAGAAATAATTTTCAATATTTTTTTCGTCTTATTCCAAACACTTTCATTATCTATAATATAGTATGTTATATAACATACACTCTCTCTCTCTCTTCAAAAGATTGAAAAATAATAGTATCACGGATTCTATATAGAAAAATCTTTGAAGATAAACAAAAAAATAAAATCAAAAATATTGAAAACATTCTATTTTGATTACTCTTTTTTTTTCTATTTTTATGCTACCGGTATTTCATTTGCACACACATATTCCCATATAATTATCCATAACTACATAAATAAATAGAAGCTTTGTATATATTATGAACGGCATATGATATGAATAGAACACATAGAACAATCTTAGAGATTTTGAAGAAAATTATTATTGAAGACCAGCGAACCTTATTAAGCAGCTGAAATTAAATTCATAAAAAAAAAAAGTAAGAAAACAAAATGGAAAATAAATAATTTTTACCTATAAGTACACAAGATAGAATAAAAATTTGCCTCTGGGAAGGTTCTGCTATAATTTTTGTCTAAAAATTTTTGTTTGTTACTCTTATTATGGTTTTTATTTCAAAAGAAAAGAAAAAAAACTTGTAAAACATTCCAACCAATTTTCCAATCCTTTTAATACCCATCCGTTTTTTGTTGTTTTTGTTTTCTCATTTTAAAAGTCTTATACCGTATGTATATGGAGATGGTCGGTAGATAATACCCTGAAATCAAATAAAAATTTATAAGAGAAATTAAAAAATAATAATAATAAAAAAAATAATACTTTCAATTTTTAAAAAAAAAAAATTATTTTTAAGAAAGAAAAAGTTGTTAAAGAATTATGAAAATGTTTTTGTTATACAAAAATGACAACAGCAAAAAAAATAGTAAAATTTTTCAATACACAAGTACACACTCTCAATATTTTTTTTGTAACATATATACACAAGACATACGTTAATATTTTTCGTACAAAATATGCAAATGAACTTTATGTTTTGATATTAGAGAAAGAAATTTTCTCATCAATAATAAGGATGAAATATGACCATTCTAAAGTTGTTATACTAGTATTTTGATATTTCGACGATATAGGCAATAAAAAAGGTGGGCAGCAAAAACTTGATCATGCACACAATAATCGTATGGGATGGCCATAACATGTTTCTCATTTATTATTATGAATAGATAAGTGAGTAATAAAATTTGCATTTTTAAAAATTTAAATTGAACATTAGATGAAATTAGAATAATATGAAGTTTAAGAGAGATTTTTTTATTTAATTAAGTATGATTTGTGGATTTTTTTTTTTCGTAGTATTCATTTCCGATTTCCGTAGGACGAAACATACTTATATTAAAGAATTAAGTGCATCATGCGATTTTAATTGACAAATATTGCAATATATGGGCAAAATAAAAAAATAAAAAAATAAAATTTATGTTGAATTTTTAGAGCAATATTCAATTAAAATTAATTTTGAATTTTAATGTAGTTTTGAAAATAAATCTTGTGAACAGAATTAACAATTTGTTATTCAAGTTTTTTTCTTTGCTTCTACAAGTTTTTCGGTGAAATCTTTTGTAATCTCATATATAATTTGTATAATAAAGTAATCATTTGCTGTAAGTCGTTTCTGAGAAACGAAAATTTACGAAGTATTACTAGATTTGAGTAATTTTAAGGCAAGTTTAGATGAAAGTTTAGAAAGAAAATTGCTTTTAAAAAATTATAAATAGGCTGAAACTGAAGAAAAGGGTGTTCAAAATTTATCGAATTTTTCTATGTCGAGGTGAGTTTATGCGAGAGCTAACTGTATTACACAATATAGTTTAATTGTTTTATTCTCTATAAAACATGCATGCACGACAATTAAATATTCAATTTAGTAATGAACTACTTAGAATTTTCGGAATACTTAGTTTAGAAAATATAGAAATATTTATAAAAGGATTGTAATAAATTGTAATAAATTGAAATTTCTTAAATAATAGAATGTAAAATGCTCAAAATGCTGAATAATTTACGCTCATCTCTATTTAAGTTGAGAATATCATGTGTATGTAAAATTTTTTACGATAATTGAAAATCTAAACAACTATATGACATTATTATAATTGAAATTAATTGACAAATCAGTACCGTAAACTACATTGTGGTCAGTGTAATCAAAATCGAATTCAAATATGGTTTTGATTTTATATATACTCGTAATATTAATTTCGTTAAGAAATTCTTTAAAAAAATTATTAATTTCGCAGCCTTTAATATATTGCTAAAATTATTTAATTTCTATTTTAGAAAATAACAACAATTTTAAATTCATTAAGACTACCAGCACCTTAAACTCTTCCTATAAATAACATTTTAAGTTCAAGTACATTAAAATATTGACCTCAATCAGATGGATTAACATTTTTTAAAATAGAAAAAGAAAGTGAATTTCAAAAACACAAAAAAAAAATTATAAATTCAAAAAGAATAATGAAAAATTTTTTTAAAACAAAAATTGAAACACCTTAAAATCACCTTGTGCATCTTAAAATTTTTGTTGTTTTCTTTTTTCTAATTAACAATTTTTTTTTTTTTTTGTGAAAGAAAAAAAATTAGTGAAATTAAAATATAAATTAACGAACAAAATTCTCACGCAGAGACCCAATTTTCAATTTCCATTTTATTTAAGCGAAAAAAAATAACACAAACAAAAAAAAAAAAAAAACTCAAAATCCCCCCAAGTATAATTGTTGTTAAATTTCACGAAAACTATTAATTAATTATAAAGAAAAGAACTTCAAACAAAAATAAGAAAAAATTTTTTTTTTCTCCATCTTCAGCTTCCAGGTGTAAATGTTGTTTTGTTATTTTTCATATTTTTACTATTATTTCTTAAACAGTGTTTACTAAAATTTAATTTTATCTCATATTGCCGCATTATCTTCGACCATCATCTCATCCTCTCATCAATATTATCATCATCAATAGTATTATAATGATTATCAGCTTCAATTAAATATTTTCATGAATTTTTTTTTTAATCTTTAAAAATTGCATTTTATATTAATAAAATTTTAGAAGAAAAAAAGCACTAATAATAGTCAACATTATTGGCCATAGGTGCCACCATTATTTACTATAATTACTTTTTTTTTTTTAATATAAAAAAAATATAGAAAATTAGAGAAAAAAAATGTAAAAAAATTTACACTGTTTAAGATTCAATTTCCGATAAATTTTCACCATTATTATGAATTATTTAATAAAAATATTGCCATTATTATTAAAAGAAAGTAAAACTGTTTTCCTGCTGGGCTACAGAGCAGCGGCTGTTCAATATTTCTACTTTTTGTTTTTGTTAATTTTTACTTTCTGTCCGGTTTTTACATGTAAATTTGTTTTTTTTTTTTTTCTATTTATTTTAATTGTAATTTTGTATTTTGTGTATCGTATTAAAAAATCTAAACTCCTTTAATGCTTTTTTTTTTGTTTTTTTTTTTAAAAAAAAAAAGAAATGAAATCGAAATAAAAATTTTTTTTTTTTTTTTCATTTGGTTTTTAATATTGTAAAAATTTTATTGAAAATTTTTTCTCATATATTTTATAAATTAAATAATATTGTGATTGGTATATGGGTACTATTCACTTAAAAGAGAATCGATTCGACCTAGAAGCAAAATTGTACTATACAGGCTGATTACCTTTTAAGATAACGTTATAGGTTGGCTACTTGCTTATGATATTTTTATACAAAAGCTACTAAACAAAAACTACATAATTGAAAAAGTAGATTTTTATTAATTTTTTGTAAAAGTAAATAATTGGAAGATTTAGGAAATTCTAATATAATTTTCGGGATATTTTTTATGCAATTTAAAATTTAATCTAAACAAGGACAAGAAACCAGATTTACCTTGTTGAAAATAAATTATTTCTGAACTATACATTAGAAATTTAATTATCTATTGAGGAAAATACTGGGTTAAAATTCTTAGAGAAGGCTTACCAACTGTATTGTGAATACAATAGGTAGATTATGTAATAGCAACAAATTTTGCATATCGAGTTTTCGATGGGAACGCACTACTCCATGGTAGGGAAGTGTAAATAAATTATTTTTAGCAACCTGTAGGTCTGCACGCGCGGGCGTATCTCAAGTTCGTCTGAACCGATTTTAAAGAAATTTTATATGAAAGTTTATTTCAACTATTAAACGGATTGATCAACTTTTCGGATACATCAGGTCTCGGGAATTGCACTTTTTAGCGGGCCTGTTTTACATTTTTGACCATTTTAAAGAAAATATTCAACAAATTTACTTGAAATTTTATATATAAGCTTTGATCGATCGTCCGCGAAACATACGCAAAAATGTATATTTGACCCTTACTACGGGTCAAATATACATTTTTGCGTATATAAAGAGAAATATTCGATCGATTTCATTGAAATTTAATATTTAAATTCTTCGTATTGAATCAATGAACATATAGATTTTTTGGAAAGATCATTGCTCGGAAACTAATCTGAGGGCGGATTTTACATTTTCCACTTTATCTACGGAGCGAATTGATGGAATTTCTTGAAATTTGATTTTTGAGTTCTGGCTATTACGGAAACTAACTCGCGAGCATTTCAGGGAATTCGGGTAGCACAAAGCGAAAGTCTACTAAGAGCCAAATTTACTTTTTTTTAGGTATGTTAACTATAAGCTTAATAATGTCCTAAAAATTGAAATGAAGTATTTAACAGGCATTTTTATAATATTCTGTATAACACTTTCACTTAACTAGACAATACACATTGCAGTCGGTTATGTGCTGATCAAATCAGATTTTTTCTTATTTAATTTATAAAATATTTTCGCCGTATTTTTGCAGTTTTTTAAATGACCAAAAAAATTTTAAAATTTATTGCTCGATATTTTTTCATTAAATGCTATTAACTCGTGCCACTGAAGAAGAACAATATACCAACTCGTAACTATATTCAGTGTCATAATATTGCGACATAACCATTGTGAAATTTATAATTTATAATAATTAGTTCTTAAATTTCCTATTCGAGTTTACTGAATTACTTACCCTTGGATCTAAAATTTTAATAATGACAAGGATAATAGAAAATGTTTTTTAATCGCTTTGAATATATTCTATGTTATTAATGGAATAAAATTCTACATTAAGTTGATATTGATTTTTCTGTTCTGAATCTAAGCAGATATTTAATTCTTGTAATATAGAGAGTAAGAGAGTTAGTTCTTGTAATTATTATTGTATTTTTTTCGATTATTATACATTTATTGTTATACATAAAATTGTAATACAAATTCAAAAATTTAATTATATACGTATAGATTTTGGCCTATCAAAAGTATTCTAATTCTAATCATAAGAAAACAGAAGAAAGAGTGTATCTCAAAAAATCTTCATTTCCTTCAGACTGCATAGCTACAGAAATATTATAAAAAGTATTAATGAATAAAATAATTAAAAATTTGAAATATCAGAACTGGTTCCAATAAACTGCATTATTTCATTCCGTTACCCCATTTTTTTTTTTTTGGAAAAAATTTTCTTAACATTGCCTTGCATTCCTTATGTTTAAAATTTGAACACGTAATTTATAAAATAGTTAAAATTTTTAACAAAAAAAAATTAACCACGGCAATGGTAAAACAAAACCAAGGAAATATTCAAAAAATAATATTAGAAAAAAGCTGAATTTTCCTACTATAATAAAATCTTTGAAAAGGACTTGGATTTTATTCAAGAAAATTTTAACTCTACCCCACTTAACTACATACATGCATTTACAAAAAAATTGCTGACAAATGCATGTGTGTCCACCTGTGTGCATGCAAACATTGCCATATTATATTTTTAATTCCTCATTTTAAAAATATGCTGTGATAAAGTGCAAAAATCAACGGTTATTTAAGAATTTCTTACAAAAAATCCACAAAAAAAAAAACCGTCATATCGTGTAGATTTGCTAACAAAAAACAAAACCTTTATTCTTATTCATTGCAACTTTTTTTGTTTTTTCCTTTTTTTTTCATAAATCAGTAAACAGCAATAAAAATTCTGATGACCTAGAAATTCATCCTCTTATGTACAATATAATTGTATCCCATATATTAAATATCCGTTGTTCATTTATTTTGTTTTTTTTTCTGGTTGCTGTTAGTTTTAAAGAATACTGCCTTTAACAGGTACATAAACCTATATGCCATACCACAAGTTTAGGTATACATGTGTAGAATAGATGCTTGCGGTGTGTGTCTTTTATAAACATAATATTATACAAAATATAATAATAGGTAACAGAAGCCTCGCACTGTTGAACGATAAAATTAAAATAGTGACCGCTTAGTTGTCAAATGCTTTAAACAAAAAGAAAATAATTATAAAAAAAGATTGAGAGAAAAAAAAAGACGAAAAAACGAAGAATCAATTGAACAAGTTGTGATTGCGTGTTCTAAGTAATTCCTATTATAACTGAATTGAATTTAATTTTTTTTTAATACTCGTGTGTACATAGAAGTAATTGTTTTTTTTGTTGTCTTAATATAATTAAATTTATATAAATATAAATAATATATCATAAGCCTTATACATATGTCGATATTCCGCATGTATAATGAAAATGTCTAAATATATACAGGGTGTTCGAAACCAATGATGATAATCCGGAAACAGGGAAATTAAATAGACTTGGACGGATATTTTAACTGTTCTGCCCTTCACTTTGCATTATTCAGTTCAAAAATTTGGCTTTTCTAAGAAGACTTAATTTGTGGTCGCATACTGAAAGTAATTCCTGTTCGAACACCATCAAAAAATAATATCGGATATTTTTATTGTTTTGATTTCCAATTTGAGACTAAAAGTTTAGGTTTTATAAAAGGAGATAGTTTTTAATTGTAATCGCATATTCTTATTTTTTTGGCCTAACAAAAGTCAATTTGTTGTTGCATGCTGAAAGTAATTCCTATTCGAACACAATCAAAAAATAATGTCGAATATTTTTAATTCTGTTGAAGCCAAGTTTTTGCATTATGGGGCATGAAATTTGATTTTCCAAACTTTGTGTTATATAATTTATGGGACATTATACAGAGCATAAAACGTATTTTTAAACACTTGAGACAAAATATCAGCAAAATTTAAGAATTTCAAAAAATTTTTCTTATAACTTTTTGTATAACCATTTTTCACTCACACTTTTTTATACGTTAAACTCATTTAGCTCTATACCTGGAGTAAAAGACTCTATTTTGAACTTCTTTTATTATATCAATGTCTAACAGGTGAAAACCTGTGGTACCATTGAAAAATGACCAAAAGAAATAATTTCCATAATTCTCATGTCGCAACGCCCTGTGCATACAATTTTAATTATAATTTTCTCCTCTTGTTTTTAGCGCTTTTTAATAAATATAAAATATAGTTATACAAACAAATCATTCGCAAATTTTTTTTTTTTTAATGAAATTCTTTGCCTCAATGGCCTTTCTTAACTTTTTATACTCTCAATTCAATTCAAATAAAAACTACCTACTAATGCAATTTATTGTTTTCTTTTAACACTTTATTAAACGTTTAATGTTTTAAACTATTTAAAGCACTTAAGAAGTCGTAAAAATATTAAATAAAATAGGAAAATCAAACAAACACAACACTCACACTACATCATACAACCAAACACTCTATGAATTCATAGTAAACCTGTCGATTGTTAATTTTTATAATTTTTTTTTTTTGTTTTGTTTTTTATATTATTTATATATCGTAAATAATTGTTACAGGTGTATAAATTTTATAAAAAAAAAGTGATATATTTTCAGAGTAAAAAAAAAAAATAAATTTAAAACTGTAAAAATAGCACATTATTACGAATTAATTGCCAACTAAAAAAAAAATGTTGGTTTGGAGTTTGAAATAACTGGAAAATGGTTGCTTAGATTCTTTTCATATAAAATATGTATATAATATGTGCAGTGTATGTAGGCATATATATAGAATTGTAAATGAAGATTCTTATTGTGCCTATCAATGCTATATAAGAATAATTTAGTTATGGTATAATTTTAACAATTCCGCAGAAAATATCTGGTTCTTTTCCCGGATTTTTTGTTTTTTTTTATATAAAAATTTTAATACAAAATTATTCATTAAATTTTCAATCTAATTTATACAATTAAATTTAACCCATATTTGAATATGCTTAAGAAATAGTATTTAAATAAATTTTTGGAAAATTCAAATTTTCCTCAAATAAGCTTGTTATATAATTGCTATACAAGATAATTTGAGTTTTAGATATCAGAAGACAAGAGAAATTTTATAAATTTACGCATTCTGTACGCTTACGTATTTTTTATGAAAATAATTTTTTTAATCCTTTAGAATTTCAAATTTGATTTCTTTTGAAAATTATTACAAAAAAAAGTAAAATGACTAACCAATATACGGCATTTTTTGCTGTTATTGTAGAATTAGAACCCAAAAACATTATAAAATGATCTCGGAAACAATTTTAAGCAATTTATTCAATAATTTTAGCAGATAAAATTGTCATTTATATTATTTCTAATAATCTTATAGATTAATAAGAATAAGACGCACAAATCTTATTTCCATTCTTATTTTATTCTTGCTAAACCTCTTGAGAGCGGTTGAGGAAATTTTCATAAAGCGCTGAATTCATGGTATCCAAATAAATTTAATTACACAAATTTCAGTTTTTATAAAATAACAAAATTTAAGAAAAAACACCTGGGTAAAATCAGCATAGAGGTGTGCTTGATATTTTAACTAATTAACAATTAAATCAAAAATCCTCAATTTTTTCCAAAAATTAAGAATCCCCGAAAAGAACAAAAGAAAAATTCGGCTATAGAGTGCAGTAAAACACAAGACTCACCTTATCGAATTGATGCACTAATTTGTATCGGAAAACAATTTTATCGATTTTTTTCATAACTTGAAATTGGTTTCAAGTTACGTGGTAGTTATTCTAAACTATGCACAATAGTAATCAAAATGAATTATTCTCGAATAAAAACTTAGAAATTCCGTCATTCCAGAAAATTGGAGAAAATAATTTATATAAATTTTCTCTTATTTTTTAAAAATATTTAATAAAATATTATAAAATTATTCAAAGAATTCAATTTAATTATTTGCTCATTATTCTTAATTAATTCAAGTTCGACACTTAATTTATACTTGATACCGAACAGATATTAGAAATCGCATACCTTATGTGTATACGATTTCTAATATCTCTTCACACATACATATATCTAATAATATGTGTGTATTTATACATTTTAATTTATTTAAATTGCTAAAATTTTACAATTTCTTAAAATTTTTAGGTCAATTAAATTTCAATATTTTCTACGTCAGTTTTAAATGTTATAAATTTATTATTTGACAAATTATTCAATTAGAAAATATATAGTGTGAATGTTTGTACACATGTTTGTGAGTATAAGTAATTTATTATAACAGTTTTCTTTTCCAAAAAAAAAATTTTAATCAATAACAAAATTACTTCTCTCTCGCCAACTTTTCGTGATTGATCGCCTTCAATTAAAAATATTTTTAAATTTTGTATACACACATGTATGTATGTATGTAATGTAATGTAATTGAAAATTAATATAGTTAATAATTATATAAGAAGAAATTCATACACAATAAGTTCACCATGAAAGTTCAATAAAATAAATTTTTTTTTTTTATTTTCGCCCATATTTCAAAATTTAATTTAAATTTATTTCAGCTATTAATTGTAAAGAAAAGGGAAAAAAAATTACATTTAAATTTTTTTTTTGCTAATAAATTGCGCAAAATTGATTTTTCACCTATATTACACCTTTTAATTTCGAATTTTATTATTATTAATATTTCGAAAACACAATTACAAGTACAATTATTACACACCATTATAGACAATAAGAAAGACATCAATTATAAAACGGCCTGATATTACAGTTATCGGCTAGCTAATACAAAAAAAATTCTTATACGAAAATGAAAGCGGGCTCTACTATAATTTTATTGATTTTATTCAAAAAATATTATATTGTGAATACTTAAATGCTAATAGCAAAAAAAATTAGTGACCTAAATTTATAGTAAATTTTTCCATATTTATTAGGAAACTTTTTCTCAGTGTATAAATATTCGGCCCAATTTTCAAACTACCATTAAATAAAATTGCTTATAAGTCTGTGATGCCAATGTAAAATTATTCTCGAAAAAAATCAAAATTCTAAGTGAAATTGGGGATATTTTAAATTGAAAATTTCAAAGTCTTCAAAACAACATCTTTATTTTTTTTGCACAACGCTACTTACATATATCGTTTTCATTATTGATATAGGTTTTAGCTTCCCATATGGAAACTTATAGAACACTTTTATGAATTGACAATATTATAGATTTTATGATCAATTTCCTTAAGCACTTAATAATACTTTTAGCCTAAAGTCATTTATCTACTTTAATTTTAATGATTCATTCTGTCAAAAATATCAAGTGAATGAAATTACGCGATTTTTGCACGAACAAAACAAAAAAAAAATAAAATTAAAATTCTTAACATCTTTCACCTAAAAAACCAATTTTTTTTTTTTATTATATAGAATTTCATGTACGAGTATAAAAAAAAAATGTAATGAAAGTTAAAAGTGTATAAAAAATTTCTATTTGAAAAATTCTAATTTTAAATTCCCTGCCAATTAAATTTTCAAAATTTACTCTAATTTCTATCATCATTATTTCTAATATTATTGCCGAGTGACTTGAATAAAATGGTTTATAATTTGTTTAGAGATTTGTTATGTTATAGTACGTACATAGAATACATGTGTATACGATATATGTATTTGCGCAAAGACCTGCCTATCTATAAAATAAACTTGTATGATGATTTCAATTAAACGAAATAGCATGGAATAAATTAATATATCAAAAAGTTGAGAATTTATTGCAAAATAAGAAAAAAAATTAAACTGTTTAAAAAAATTAAAATTATATTAACTGTTAAATGAAGAAATTTAAAAAATTTTAATAGAACGGTAAATTTAAATAGTAATGAGGACATTATCTGTACAAAATATCTAAATATTCACAATATTTATCTGGCTATAAATATCAATGGCTACATATGCACTATAATGACGTCTATAAGTGAGATTTTAATTCACCATCTACGTATGTAAATAATTAATAGCTCCGAATGTTAATGGTGAAAAATTCAATTAATTTATAGCTATTATTAGATTTATTATAAGATTTATTTTAGATTATAAAATTATAAATTTTATGTTTGCTAATTTTTTATCATTAAAATTTTTCATAAAATCTATGATTATTATAAGTAAATTTTTAAATGCAATTGAGATTTAATCTACTTTGATCACGTTTTTATTAAAAATGAACAGAATATGAATAAAATTTTTAATATATCATAGTTGTTTCGTTAATTAACCTTTATTAAATATAAAATCAGAATTTCGAAACCTGAAATAAATGGGATTCGGAACAGAATTTTGAGCTCGGAACACGTTTTAGGCATAGTCAATAGTACAGTGGCTAAGGTACATAGGTCGTTTAACCGTAGGGCATCGGGTCCAAACCCTAGTAAAATTTATTTCCCATATATCTGTTAATACTTGATATTCTATGACAACAAGAATAAACAATGAATATTTAGTATGAATTAAAATTGGTTCTTCGTCTTGTACTGCCTATCCACTACTGGATGTTAGTGGTCATATATCTATTTTCATAATAGGCTGGTTACCATGTTGATATATTCTAAAAGGTCTTTTGTTAGATACACCACGTTATTGATATTTAATATACCCGTCCAAGTTCCCATATTGAGCAACCATAATATCTGTTTTCTACCAATTCCTCTTTTGCTTTCGTTTTTTCTTGAATTATGTGCTGTAGAAGTTCATATCTATTGTCCCGCATTACATATCCAAAACACGCTATTTTTCTTATGCTTTATGCTCATCAGTAGCTGCCGGTTTGATGCAATTATACATAAAACCTCATCATTGGAATCATGCTCAATTCATGATATTTTGAGCAATCTTCTAAATATCCACATTTCGAATACCTCTATTCTGTTAATATTATTAAGTTTTAAGGTCCAGTATTAAACACCATATAGAAGAACACACCATACATAACACTTCATAAATCATAAATGTAAGGTTAAATTAAAATTTCTGCAGCACAGTATCTTTGCATATTTATTAAATTCATATTTAGCCACTTTGATCCGACATCTTATTTCTTGCTCGCAAATCCATTTTTAATTCAACCAGAAACCCAGATATTTGAAGTCGGATGCTCATTCAATTTGAAAAATGTCAATCGTAACTTTAGCCAAAGTATAAGGGTTTTTATTTCTACTTATAGTCATAAGTTTAGTTTTTGCTGCATTGAGTTTCAAACTATAATTTTTGTTATGAAGATTTATAAAATTGATGCTTGACTCCAAAATCAAGTGGAAAGTTCTAATGATATCCCAAGTGGAGTATGAAAAAAAGAGCATGTTTTAAGACAGAATGCATGCCATAGTTTTATTTTAATAAATAGTTTTGAAAAATTTTCTGACAATATTGTGAGCCCAATTAATTTTCATTAATTTTTGCCAATAAATCTCAAACGTGGTAAATATTTTAAAGTTTATTAACAAAGTATTCGGCATCACTTGAATCTTCAAATTTATTACAAGATACAATAACAGTAAATTCAATCTTCAACTTTAATCTTGTATACAAAATTAATCTTCTTGCTAACATTTTCTTGAGGTATTGAAAAATTTGTCATTAAATTTACAATACAAATGTTGGCAGAAATTTATTTTATTAATTGTACGATTGTACATAATGACTTGTAAAAATATCAAATAAATTTTCTTTTTGTTCAAACAATTAGCAATAATCAATATTACCTACCACACCTGAAATGAGAACAAACAAAATAAATCAACCAAAAAAAAAAAGAAAAAATTTAAGAACAACATAGAATTTTCACAGCGCCATCTCAATGATTTCCTCATCAAAAACCAATTGTTTTGTATAAGAAAAATCATATCATGTCGAAAAGTCAATAAAAGTCAAAACTGACACATGGAAGAGGGGAACGTGTAAAAAAATGGAAAGAATATATAAGTAGATAGAAAAAAAATTTTACTGTATTTTTTTTTTTTTTTTACAATAAAATTCCAATAATTTTTTCTAAAACAAAAAATTTAGTTAGAAATACACGTATATGCACATACATACGTACATAATTCAAGCGCAATTATAAACGCAAAATTTAACCCACATTCATTTTTATATCTGCGATATCAAAAAAAAAAAAAAACAAAAAATTATTTATTTTATATTGTAACCCGATCATACTACTAACCTATTTATAATGTATGAATACATGATGAGTTCTAAATGTACCACCAGCCAAACAACACACCACCGACAGAACTCCAAAAAAAAAAAAAGTAAAAAACACAATATTATTATCATTGAATAACATGTGGTGCGAGTGCGAGTTCGAGTGCGATGTTTTTCTTATTTTTCTTTTAAACAATACTAGAGGTACATGCGCTCACTTATTTAACATAAAATATGTTATACATACACACAAACACACAATAATGTTATACGTTTATTACCTACATATATATTTTATGATAATATAACAAAATGTTGTTAATAGCACGATTAACCTGTTAGGTTGATTACATTCCCATTTCTTTTTTTCTTCTCTTTTATGATTTTAATTTTCTGAAATCGAACTAGTTCTTGTTGTGTTGAAAATTTTTCTGAAAACATCAACGAATGCCGCAGAGTAACGGCAAACGAAAATTTTATTATAATTTTTTTTTTGTTTTTTTATTGTAATAAAATAAAATGCGACTTGTTTGGTCAATATTTTTAGTGAAAATAAAAAAAATTTTACATTTCTTCAATAAAACGATGAAGTAGAATCAAAAAAAATTATTCGCGATGACTTCGCGCAATGATTAAGGTAATTTTAAATTCATTAAACCTACTTTTCTTAAATATTATTTTCTAGACTTAGGTATCAAAATTACCCAAAAAATCTAACATGATTATTTTGTTAATTTTTTAAAAAATAATATAAAATGTGATGTTTAACCCTTGAGGAAATATAGAAAAAAATTTTTACAAGAGTGTTATTTGAATTTCATAAGAAAAGCTACTAATTTAGATGTTAAACTGTGAAACCCAATTATCCATATTTGTATTGCATGTAGATTTGTACGTTTACAAGAAAAATCTTTAAGCTTACCAAATAAACGTAATATGAACCAGGGGCTATTCATCACTATGTACACAAAATAGTAATTTGTACACATGGTTTCTAGGCTAAATAAAATGCAATTTTTTTTTTTGTGAAAATTTTTGTATTTTTAATGCTGCAGTTTTACTGCTCTTATAAGAATTATTATACGAGATTATTGAGTAATCATAAAAAAACAAAAACAAAAAAAAACTATATAATAACGGGTAATGATTGACTTATGATAGATTATGATTATAATTTACTTATTGATGTCAAGAGTTTAAACATTTTAAGTTTTTTTTTTTTTTCATACATATTTTTATAGTAAAAAATATTCCTTTTGTATATGTGATGAGAAGGTATTTTGCCGGTAAAGTGATATTGGTCTTTGACATTAGACCAGAGGAAAATTGCGTGACTTTTAAAATCAATAAAATCAATTAGATTTTATTGTCAAAATTCTTAAATTTTATAAATTTATAAGATTAGCGGCCATGTATGCTATTTGAGTATATAAAAAAAAATTATCTTAATGCATAACTAAAGAAAATAATTGAGCCTATTGGACATAAATTACTAAATTTGGATTTCATATTATATGCATAAATAGGTACTTATGAAATATTTAAAGAAAATGGTAAATTGCCTTAGATGGCAATCTCTTTGTTTAATTTTTAAAGATTTTTATAGATTTAGAACGTAAAATGACGATGAGATGATTAGCCAATAATTTGTTTTTGATAATTGAATGCAATTGAACGATATATGTATAAGTATATCAAAACTTTTAGTTAATTTTCGAAGAATTTATTGCCTTCTTCGAAAATTAAAAAAGGACAATTTGAGCTTATTTTTGATGAAACGGACACCTTAGATCTGTTAATTCAGGTGTTTCATATTTTCTCTAAATGTTCACGCAAAGCGGTTATTAAACAAATGTTAAATTTAAAATTATTAAAAAGTGACAAAAATTTTGGGATGCCAAATAAAGGGGTCAAATGTCCGTTACCATAATATCAAATAACCTATCATATTATAATCTGAGCATCGTCTCTAGGTCAAAAGCAAAAATTTGTTATCTCAAACTTAAACAAACTGTCTATTAATTTGAATTTAAGTTGAAAGACGAAATTTTTACGGGTTGATGGCCTTTATTGAAAATTAAAGAAGCAGTCAAGCATAATTAAGAATTCAATCATTTTCAAACAGAGACTGAAAGAAAAATTTGAAAGACTGTACCTATATTACTTACGAGTCTAATCACTTAAAGATTTCCGATATATTTTCCAAAATTTGCATATCAAATGTAAAAACGTAAGTTATCATTCGAAGTTCTAAAAGTTCAGCTAGAATTCGAACATCAAATTACATGCAGGCATGGTCACGCAAAATAATGTTAACTATTACTGTATTACAGTTTTGTGGAATAGAGATAACAAATTTTGTCTTTTTACGTAAAAGACTCTTGTTACAATTGTTTCTTCTTTAAAATTTACGATAATAAAAATTTTATAAAAATTTTTTGTTTCCAACAGTTTTATTTTTTTCCAACACCCTGTAATTATTTCATTTTAAAGTAGGTATAATTATTTTGATAACCATTGCATATTAAATGCAAAAATGTTCAACCTTTGTAAACAATGTCCAAAATTCTATTAGATTTTGTTGTTTGACATCAATTGAATTCTTGTGTAAGAATTTTCGTGAGATTAATAAATTATATTTCAAATAAAATTCCTCCAATTACATACATAAATTCTATAGACGTGGAAAACCCATTCAACTTCAATTGAAATGTAGAAAAAAATTTTATAGTTTTATTGATCAATTAAATTGTAAGTCCTAAAAACGTTTTTTAATTTAACATGTTTACTTTGACATGAATATCAAATTTCCTAAATGTTATGAAAATTAAAGAAAATAATTTTCCGATTTACTAATAAAATAAAAGAAAACACGTTTTATTCATTTTCATATATGACGTTCAATTTTAAAAATTAATGCCAGACATTCAAGACATTCACAATAACGTCATTTTGAGTAGCATTTTTCCAAAATGTCTGCATAATAATTTTTTAATTTCATTGCTACAGGTACACAATGTAAAACAAAAACATTTTTCGAATCATTCGATTAAAACTACATTTTGATTAGGTAAAATTTTTGTAATTTTATCTTGGTTTCTTATATAAAAACATAATTTTAATTTTATGATAAGTTCAATTGAAAAATGTCCAAAATATATTCCTTACATTTTGCATCAATTTATCTATTTTTTTTTTTTTTGTTTTCTACTTGCAGATCTGCCAATTTCTTAAAATCTAAACATACATGTGAATTATCTGAAATGGATCGTATAACATTGTCTGGATCAACAGCATTCGTACAAGCTGATGGTTATGACTATCTTGAAAATAATTGCGCTGATGAACCAAATAAATTATGTGAATTCAAAAGATTATCTGGACGTATACTTAAAACTGTTGACTCAGTATATCAAGATATTGGTGGAATTGATGAATGTCGTGATTTATGCTTAAACTCACCATACAGGTTTGTATTGTATTTTAATGTATATGAAGATGATGAGTAAAGTGGAAATTTTAAAAATGCATAATAAAAAATTATTCAAATGTAAAAACAAGTTATAAAAGTAACGCACCCGCAAAACAAACTCGCCTGTTGATGTAGTGATCATCAAATGACTTTTTTTTTTTTTAAATAACTTCTCGAATAAAATTTTTTATCTTGAAGAAAAAACTGACATTTTAATAAACTTTTCATTTTATTTAAAGAAGAGTTAAGAAAAACAGGAAATTCAACTTAAGAAATTCAAACTATATTCACAATAGTAAAATTACAATCAAATAAACAGTTGTGAATTAGTTAAAAAAAAATCGAAAATATGAATTTCTATTTATACGTCTTGTTCTGATCATACACTATAATTTTCTCGGACAATCACTTCAATTTATTTGTGTTTTCATAATTTTGCACCAAATTATAAAATAATCTTTAATATTTTATAGATGTCATTCTTACGATTATGGAGATACTGGTGATATGGTCTGCCGTTTAAGTCATCATTCACGTGCAACATTAACAGATATTCAAGATCCATATTTAGATGTTCCAGAAGCAGCAACATATGAATTATCATCATGCTATAATGTTTCAATTGAATGTCGTGCTAATGATATGATTGCACGTATTAGAACGTCAAAACTATTTGATGGTAAAGTATATGCAAAAGGTTCACCAAAATCATGTTCAGCTGATGTTAAAAATGCATTAAATTTCGAATTACGTATGGGCTATCAAGATTTAGAATGTAATGTTAGACAATCGGGTAGCGGACGTTATATGAATGATGTTGTTATACAACATCATGATATGATTGTAACATCATCTGATTTAGGATTAGCTGTAACATGCCAATATGATTTAACAAATAAAACTGTATCAAATGAATTTGATTTGGGTGTTACTGGTGATATTGAACCAGCATTATCTGAAGAAGTAATTGTTGATTCACCAAATGTTGTAATGAAAATAACAACAAGAGATGGTAGCGGTAGTGAAGTTATGCGTTCAGCTGAAGTTGGTGATCCATTGGCATTAAGATTTGAAATTTTAGATCATGATAGTCCTTATGAAATATTTGTACGTGAATTAGTTGCAATGGATGGTGGTGATAATGCTGAAATAACATTAATTGATTCTGATGGTTGTCCAACTGATCAATTTATTATGGGACCAGTTTATAAGAGTCCATCATCTGGCAAAGTTTTGCTATCACATTTTGATGCATTTAAATTTCCATCATCAGAAATTGTACAATTTAGAGCATTAGTAACACCATGTATGCCAACATGTGAACCAGTACAATGCGATCAGGAGGATGTTAGCGGAGAATTAAAATCACTAATATCATTTGGAAGGAAAAAACGTTCCGTTAATGCCACAGGTGAGAATGATTTATTTTTTTTTTCTTTTTAATCGGGATAACGTAATATAACCAATTATTTATAAAGCAAACGCTACATAATTATTCAGAATATTAGATTTACGTAATATAGCATTATTTTTTTTCTCTCTGTTTTGAAATGAGAATAGAATAATAAAATTATATTGTAATTCTTGTTTCTATGAAAGTATAATTTTCTCATGTGTGTGTTAGTGCATGTTTATATAGATTTTAATCTTTTTTATGTAAATTATGATTCTTAGCTTTCAATTTGAATCTTACACAATTCTGTTTTTTTTTACAATAATATACAGTTAATTTGAATGTTGCTTATGCACACACACATATAATTTAGTTTAGTTCAGAATTGTATTTAGAAAAATGTAAGAGTAATTTTAAATATCATGCTATTTTAAACACCTTATATTTCGGCACAAAGATTAAAATATTTTAAATCAGACACTGTTAAAATTTAATTCTATATCGCAACAATTTTTTTTTTAATTCAATATGGTCCAGTGATCAAAGCCAATGTAGGCGAAAAAGTAAGTTCGGCTGTAAATGAAAACAAAGTAAATGATAAAATTAATAAGAACTAAGGAGTATTACACTTGGCAAAAAGGCAACACACTTACCTGAAACACTTAAACAAATAAAATTATTTATTTTCACATCTTGATTAATTTCTCGAAAACTTGGTTTTTGCAGTTAGGGTGTTGCATTTGAAGCAAGATTTTTCATAATTAATATTTGAGGTGCAGTAAAGTGAACCAACCCACAAATTGTTCATTTTAAAATAATTGCATAAAACTAATGTGAAAAATATGAATTCATAAAAAAGTTTTAAAAATACATCCAATCTGTAAGTCGCAATAGTGGTCAAAACCTCATTTTTATTGTTCTACAAGCACAGAATAAAAGGCTTACATTTATATACATTTCTACTAAATACGAGTATTCTAGGTTCGAAATTTGAAAAAGTTAAAGATAAATTCTCCTAAAGGTATACAATGCGTTTATCTCGAAATGTGATTTTTGGAGTTAGACCTCTTTGTTTATGAGCGCCTCATTTTCTTGAGAATAAATTTAGAGGCTTATAGCGGAATTTTATTTAAAATATTATAATATAATATAAGTAATTATTTAAAATATTTGAAATCGAAAAATAATTTAAGATTTTTTCAATTCTAATGACTAAAGCTTTGGAACAGATAAACTAAAATACCAACTACGGTTTATTGTTTTTTCCAAGCTTAAAAGTATGTTCTAGCCAAATTATTTAATTGTATATAGTAGCTCTGAACAAAAATTTATTACCGTAAAATGTTCTGTATATAGTTTTTCAATTTTCTTTTTACACAATTATTAACAGATTTATGATTTTATAATAGTGAGAAATACAAAAAATTCGAAAAATAGTTGGAAAGAACTTCTCCATATACTCATAACCAGTATTAATTTTATTTGTTAATTTGTATAATGCAGCTTATATGCACACAATATATCTATGTATATTGGGTGGAATAAAGAAAATTGAAAACAATGTAGCGATTTAAATAAAAAAATTTTCTCTTTATTAAATTGCTTACTTCAATAAAAAACAATAAAATGAGATCCAGAAAATTTTATTAGCGAAAAAAAAAATATATGAAAATTTTATAGAACCGCATATAGTGGAATAAATTCTATTAGTTTTGGATCAACTTAGTCACGCAGAAGTTATAATATTCAAAGACTTAGTAAGACTTAGGCCCCTCTATTATGTTCGTTTGTCATGTTTGTATGTTTTTAATACTAAATCCGAATTCTATCTATATTATTTTTACATTAATTCTTAATTTGTAATTTCGAAGATATTTTCCTATTTTCCTATTTTCCTATTCTTTTATTATAACCATTTTCCCATCTTGAATAGTAATTTGCCTCTCTTACTATATTTAAATTTTCAGTATTCTCTTAAAAATATACAATGTAAAAGATTTTATTGCCATTTTTCTAACTGTTTGTTGTCTTTTTTTTTTATTACAGCATCATTTTTACCGCAATATAATCGTAATCATCGTTTACGGCGTGAAACAACAAATAAACCAAATCAAGATGATATGTTATTAGTTCAATCAATTCAAATTAAAGATAAATTTGGTTTTGATAAACACCAGCAATCAAAATCATCAAATGGTATTGATAACAATAATGAGACAGTATTTATGACTTCTGATTCTACTGGATTTTGTGTTAATGGAATTGGTAAGCAAATATTGCATTTTACACAGAATAACATTTTGTTTTTAACATGTATGATATGGGCATGTGTATGTTGCTCGTGTATTAACAATTATTTTTATTTTGTAAGAATATGAATTTTTGTTGCTAATTTTTTTGAGTTTTACCCTTTATTATTATTTTTTATATAATTATATTATTTGTTCTTTATATAATATATAACAGGTCTTGTATTAGCTGGTACCGTATTCCTTTTGGCACAATTAGTTGTTATTGCTATATGGACATATTTATATCAAAGACGTGGTAAACAAAAATTATATAAAAATGAATCAGCATCAATACAATCAACATATGCATCATCTGGTGGAAGTATAGGTACTGGACCAATTTTAGTACCAACTCAATCATCATTAAATGGTAGTAGGGCTGATTCTTTATGCAAATTATATGATAATGGATATTCTGGTCGACATGGTCGTCAATTTTAGAAATTTTATTTTAAATAAGAATGGATAAGAGCAACAAAAAAAAAATTCTGAGAATTTCATTAATTTTTTTTTTTTTTATATATTATAAATATTCTAAATTATTTCATAAAATAATTAATAATTTAAAGATCACAATTATTCTTCAAGACTTTTTCGAAAACATAAAATAAAATCGAATATACTTTTTCGAACTAATTTGTCAAAATAAAAATTAAAAGAAAAATTCATATAATTATAATTATGATAAAATGAAATAGATTTTAAAGAAAAAAAATACAATAGAACGAGAACTCTTCATAGTTATTTATAAAATAATTAAAATATTAATTAAGGTGAGTGAAGTTTTTTCTTAGAAATTAATTTATTAATTTACATATATTGAGCTTGTTTGAATATAAAGTTCTTAATGTTTTAACTGGTCATATTAGTTATTAACTATATTTCATATATGTATTGAATAAATGAGGCGCTCAGCGCATCAGTGACCTATTTGCAAAAATGACATTTCGAGTAAATTGAAATTGAATGTTTAATATTTAAATTTTAAGAAAATTTTTAAAAGACAAATACAAACTTATGTCACAATAGAATAAAAAGAGGAGTAAACTAAATATTTTGAAAAAATGTAACAATTTTTTAGGCCATTACAACTCTATTGAACATAATAACTCCTTTTTGGAAAAATTTTAAATAGGCCACTAATGCACTGAGCGCCTCATATATGTAATAATGTAGAACAAAGATTTTGCAGATCCAATTATTTGCACATTAAGAACTCCATTTTCAAAAAAAGTTCAATTAGTTTAGTGGTCAATAAATTGATTAAGTATATATACATATTTAAAAGTATGTCAATAATTTGTACGTGAATTTAGTTAAAATGCAATTCTTCTTTAGTCAAATTAGAATGGACTCAAACTATTCTTAATTTTCTAGCTACAAAATTTTATTTTATAAATTCATTTAAAACTACTTGAAATTTGAATAGAAGAGCCAGAATTTCAGCCTGTAATTAATAAAAAATAATTGTTTTCAATTCGGGTATATAGAATTGAAAACAATTATTTTTTAGTTAGAATTCAGTGGACCGAATTCGGTTCGGCTCAATATTATGTTTGAAATTTACAAAATATTTATCGAAATCAGGGCCAGAGCCTAAAACAGTTACAATTAACTAAACAGATTATGCTTTTAATTCCTGATCAATTAATTGACCAAAATTTAAATTAAATTTCAATAAAATTAAAATTGAATTTCAATAAAATTATAATTAAATTTAGCATAATTAATAAAGTAAAAAAATTAATTTTAAATTTTTATCTTATATTTACAGGTGCCCTGCAAAAATACAATAAAATTTTATTGTTACCATTTAAATTAAATATAAAATATAATAGCAATTTAAAATATATTAAATGAAAAGAAACAATGTGCTTAAATATTATAAAAACAGCAACAGGAAAAAAAATAGTATTACAAATGAAGAAAAAAAAATTTCAATTAGTTAAAGAAAATTAATATTTTTTTTTTTATAAAACTTAATAATTAAAATTAAAAAAAAAAAACAAGAAAACGAATTAAGAAATTAATTAATTACATAATAGATTTTAAGAGAAACGCGCCCTATATAAAATGGAAATTGAAATCAAAATCGTCTACATGAAGTGATATTGAATTCCTCCCAATTAAAATATTCTTAATAATATAAAATATTTATTTATTTTATATTATAAAACGAATATATTATAAAAAATTAACAATTAATTTTTCATAATTTTTGGCATTATATATATATATATATATACACACACATACCCAGACATAAATATAAATAACATTTTTTTTTCAAATAAAACTTAAAGACTTAATAGATACGAATAAAATAATGAAGAAAAATATAAAAAATAGTATTAAAATTTAGTTAACAATTTATTTAATATAAAAAATAATAATATTAATATAAAATTTTAATTTAAAAATTATAATAAAAATTCGACAAGGCTTTTAGAAGGCTTGCAATATCTCCAGTTCATAAAAATAGATATAAAAAATCATACTCTCCCATAATACAGTTCATTAACACTTAAATAACCAGCAAAATTCTAACATAATTATTAGGAGTAATATACAATATCCTTAACAAAATTTGACGAAAACAAAAATTTTTTTAAATATTGTAATTAAGTAATAATTGAGTAAATTCCTTGTTTAACCCTCTCACTGTCAGGAATAGTTTTCAAATAGGTTCATTCAAAGATGCCTGTCACAGTCAAAAATGCCTGATAAAAATGAATTATAAAATTATTTTGGCAGAAACTTCGAACTGGCAAAGAGCTATTCAAAAAAACTATTGCCTTGCCGAACACTCGTGAAATATTATATTTTTATTATTTTGAAAGACTGACGGTCATTATGATTGAATCAAGAAGAACTGTAACGCCAGAATCGAACTTTTCTGATATTTATAAATTTTTTTTAATCGTACAATGTCGGCAACAACAAAAAATTTGTCACACTATAGTTGGAATTATTTTAATAATTTTTTTTGTGACCATTGTGAGGCCTTTTTAACTGACCCGACAGTGAAAGTGTTAAATTTCGATTAAGTTTTACGCATTATATTCTTACAAAATTTTTTATTAAATTGGTGCTATCATTAAAAATATTTAAATCATGAATTTAACCATTGTGTTAATTTTTAATAAAGAATTTACTTTTTTTTTATAGAAGAATATTTCAATATACAGAAGACAATTTTTGTAATTACACAACAAGCTACATTTTTTGAGTGGCTAGCTACTGAATAGTAAATTTTTTTTAATTTAAAATTGCGTTATTCAAAAAAAAGTAATTCTAATTGTATACTTACAAAAATTGTCTTTCGTATAACATTATAAACTGTTATACACAATGGTTTTTGTTAATAATGCGTATATAAAAAATAAACTAATTGAAAAATTAATAAATTAAATTTAGAAATTTTTGTTGTCAAATTTAATTACGTTTCAAACAAAATGGAGATATTATAATTCTTAGTTATTAAATAATAATAATTTTAATAAAACGAAAATTAAAATAACAATATCTTATGTTCTAACTTTGCTTAATAAAAAAAAAAAAAAACAATTATTCTTCACCGTAAGAATTTTTCATGTACTAAATAGTTATAAAAGACATAATAAACTACGTCCTGATGTGGAAATTTTCAATTTAATATTTTAACAAATTTAACCCATTCGCGGCTAACACAAAATTATGTAAAAGGAATAATATGCAATTAAATATTTTTTTTTCTGATTTCATTGATAGCAATTAAATATTTCGGCAAAATCAAATTTTCGAACTTTTAATAATTATAATATTATGTCTTTGAATCATATATTTAAAAAAAACACTTTCAAAATACACAATTAATTCATTTACTCCCGAAATGGAATAATTATGAAAAAACAACATTTAAAATTTTGTTCAAAATTTTTTTTTTAAGTAATTTTGTATCAAAATACTTAAAAAAAATTGCATTTGATCATATTTTAAATTTTAATTTTCCCAAAAAATTTCAATAATATTTCAGAATTTCATTCATTCTTGTAATTGTAAAAATAAAAACTTAAAATATAGTGAAGAAAAAAAAAATAAGAAAATTAATTAAAAAATTTTCAAAACAAATTCATTTTAGAAAAAATTAATATAAAAATTTTTTTAAAAATTACGGAAGTTCGTAATCATTCGGAGGAAATTTTCTCTAATTTGAATTTGTTTAAAAAATAATAGTTATAAATTAAATAATTAATTTAATTATTACTGTAATTAGTACAACTATATTGCAATTGAAATAAGTTGTCTAATTTTATTTTATATGAAATTTTATCTTTAATTTAAAGTCGAATTTAATATTAATTTTTACGATAATAAGAGAGTTTTAAAACAAAAACAAAACAAAAAAAAAATAAAAAAAAAAAATATTATTTATTTTTTTAATTTAATTTTAATTTTATTTTTCATTTTCTTAATTATAACTTATTTATTATAATTTTATTTTTTATATTTTATTTTTATTTTTTTCGTAATTTGGTGGATATGTGAGGATTTGCGCTTTATTAATTTTAATATTAATAATAAAAATGTTTTAAATTATTTATTTCCTATTATTTTTTTTTTAATTTTATTTTAATTACTTAATTTAATAATAATTATTTTTGACTTTAAATTTAAGATTTTATTTCAATTGAAAATATATATGTATATAATAAAATTCTATAAGTATATATATACAATATATATTTTCAAATTAAATATAAAAATTAATTATAATGTAAGGAGAAAAAAAAACAATTTAATATATAAATAAAATATAATCGAATTTTTAAATTTACTTAATTAAAAAAACAAAAGAAATACACTGTCACTGTATATAACATAAGATTTAAAAAAAAAAGAAGCATTTTATAAATCAATTACCATGTTCAGAAATTTCTTAAGTAAAAATAAAAAAAATAAATATACAAAAATGATTTCTAATTAGTTTGCATTTAAAATATATAAATAATTTTTTTTTACAATAATATTTTTTTTTTTAAATTTAATTAGAGAGAAGAACAAAAAAAAGTAATTATGTAATTGAAATTTAAGAAAAATAAAAATTTGATAATAATATGAAACATTAAAATTTAAGTAAAAATAAAATTGAATAAAAATCAAGATTTTTAATAAAAAAAAAAATGAAAAATAAATTTAAAATATCAAAGAATTTTTTATTATTTAAAATTTTTTCCCTTTATAACAGAGCGAAATTCCTGTCATAACTGCAATTATTTTGTAATATTTCATGCGACCTCTACGTATACAGTAGGAAGTCACTAGAAGAGAAATAAAATTTCAATGTCTCGTTTACTGTTATTACTATAAGTTATTGTCAGTATAGGGTATAAATTTTGGGTTTTGTTTAAATACATTCGATCTATTTTGTCAAATCTGTCACAGTATCTCGCCTATAACTATATATAATTTGCAGAATAAAAGCCGTAAATCCTATTTTGTCTCGATGCAACCGAGAAATTTATTTTGATTGTTAATTTTGGTGACAGCAGCGTTGCCAAAAATGAAGACTCATCTTCAAAATGAAATTTTTTTTGGTTATAATTTTTGTGTAAAACTTCAAAATAAGATTTTTACAAAAATAAGAAAAAAAATTTTGACCATAAAGTCCATTTAATAGTTATGTATCTCCGCTTTATTTAATTCTACATTATTTGACTTGGTGCAATACCTAAATGATAATACGGCTCGCTCCAACTCTTCCAGTTTAGCCAGAAAAAGCGTTTAAAGTTTAAATATCTCCAAAAATATTTTTGCTACAGCCTATTATCATATATTGGCGGAATCTGTGGATTCCCAGTGATCACAAAAAATACTTAAAATCGCTCTATATCTTCTAGTTTAGCCAGAAAACGCGTTTAAAGTTTTGCAAAAGATTTTTTTAAATATCTCCAAAAATATTTTTGCTACATTCTATTATCATATATTGCTAGAATCAACATATGTATGTCCTTGGGCATTTCTTAAATTTTCTTTTTGATGTCTGATTTAGTTCGAATTGAAATCATTATATTTTGGCTTCCTACTTTTTTCAATTTAATTTCAATAATTGAAGATCTCGAAGAATTCTTGAAGAATTTTTTTATTGAATCTTTAAAATGTAGGTTTTTTTTTTTTAAAAATGAAGATATTTTGGATAATCTATTTGGTAGCACTGGGTGACAAATCAAATTTAAGTAAAAAATTTACATAGTATTACTGTTTCTCATTGCTGTGTTCCTATTTGGTCCCAATTGCTATAAGTAAACTGGACACTAAGAAAACTCTAGCTCTATGATAGCTCTCATATATTTTCTCTATGTAACTGCAAGGGTTATCACAACAATTGTATGATCAATTTTACGCATTCTAATTTTATGCAATAATACTCTATACATTATATTTCAACATATTATGTTATGCTATTATAAACCACTTTCAGCCGGAATTCATAATTTTAAAAAATAAATTTAACACTATGAATAAAACAAAAGAGTAATTTTATTGTATAACATTTAACACTATTCGAATACTTAAATCAACTACTGTAATTTGCATTCATTATAATTTTACATTGGTCTCTTTAAATTATAATTAATTCAGTCTTATTAAATTTTAATATAGTTATTTATTTATGAATTATTTAATTATATTTAATATTTTGCTTCATTTTATAAAGCTTCTTTATATAAAAATTTTAATTAATTATAAAACTTATTCGAGTCCATCATTTAAAGTGAGCTAAATAAATCCTCTTTATGCATGTTTTTAATGATGTAACAGTTGAAATAAGCATAAATTATATTTAATGAATTGTTTTTAATGTCTAATATTTGATTATATAAGACCGTTTCACTTGCAAATATTACACTGAAATAAAAAATTGTTTAAATAGTAATTTAATAATTATTCTTATTACCTAATATTTCCATATTTTTTTTTTGTTATATACATGATACTTCTTAACCGGATATTACTCTTAGCCAATTACGTACAAAAAATTTCAAATAATCAAAATATCCCCATTATGCAGTGTAGCAGGTTCAATAGAACGTAAGAATGAATATTTTGTTCTTTAGAATTAAATATAAAGAAATTTAAATGAGGCATAACCAAAGTTTATAATTAAATATTGGCTACAATACATGTTATACGTAAATAGTATAGAATATACAAAAAATATATATGTATATTGTTAATTAATAAAGGAAAGGAATAAAATTAAAATATTAATTAATTTCTTTTATAATGTGTTTAAAGTAGTGCAAGCAACACTTGTAAAAGATTTACAGATCAAACGATATTTGCTAAGCACAACAATTTTTCTCCCATTTTTTAATTGACATAGTTTGTTTTCAATACATCCTATATCTGAAAATGTAGTATCAACAACGTAAAACTGATGTGAATCAATTATTATCAAAAATCAAATATAATTATTAATTCTGTTACAGAATGACCGGCCTTCTACATGAATATTAGCTTTCATATCCGAATGCCTTGCTGCTTCGTTAATCACTTTTTCACAATCAACCTCGATTAAAATTGCTCTTTGCATTGTTTTATTCTGGGTTACGCTATATACTTAAATTCCTTCTTAGATAACACAGTTTCTTTGTATTCTCTACTTTCTGTTTTTCCTAAACTTCAATTATAAGAAATCTTCTGCATCGGGAATTTTTCAATTGCTTTCATTCAGGGTTTTGCTCTTTGCATTGTTTTATTCTCGGTTACGCTATATACTCTCTCATCTTTTGTAGTTCTCATCTCATCTTTTGTAGTTAAAATACAAATATTTATGACCAGACAAAAATATTAATTGTTTTGCTGCTTATAAACTATTATTGGCTACAGGTACGAGTATAATGTTATTGACTAATTCATAAACAAATAATGGCATTTTGAAAGAGAGCTGGTTTGCGAATAATTGGCATTAATGTGATTATTTGATTTGTAACTGTCTTTGATAAATAATTGTCTAATAATTTGTGAATTGTGAGCTCTTTCTCCGATGCCTATCAAATGTCGATGTCGAGCATATAAACTTTGTAGGTACAATCACGTCTTAATACCTAGAGTTAGTCCTAAAAATTACCGTTTTCTACAGCATTTTCGACAGAATCGATTTGTATTTTTTAAGTTCGCTAGGTATGTGTTCCTTTATTCCACTTACAAAAAATCAGTTCAAAAATGTAAGGAAAATGTAAGTGAAAAAAAAAGTTCAATTTGGTATAAATTAACAGCTTCCGCACTTTTATGAACTAAAATTATAATAATATAACCTAAAATTCAAGAATGAATAATTGAATAGGTTCACAGTAAAAAAGGGTCTGTAATCAATATGATCAACATTTGATTAACATGAAAAAAAAAACAATTAAACATCCGACTTTGTAGAGAGACTAGTTTGCTATTTATGCATTACATAATATATTTAATTACTTACAAAATATTATTTCCCGCTTCTTCAAATATGCTTCTTTTTATCCACTGCCTTAACCTGAAAGGGTTGCATGTATCCATGTATTTGTTTAGTCTGTTTACATTCATAAATGTAATCTGAACGATTTTAAAATAGTTTCATGTACAAAAATATGAATTGAATGATAAATATATATTTACATTATTCATAAGCTTGTCTACATACAAGATAATATACTGTGCAATGTGTAACAACTTGCTATTCGAGTAGCCATTGTTAAATTGTTATTGAAGTGTTTAAGCGCCACTCCTATCATCTCAATTTTCACATGCTTCTTTCAAACAAAATCTATAAATAAATAAATATATACAAGTATATGTAATACATTTTTTTAATTTTTCTTTCATTACTATTTGTATCTAGTCTATGTCCATCGATTTATGAATTATAAACAAGGTATATGTAATTATATTAAGATTTTATCACCTGTTTGTCTGTTTTGTGCCACCTTTAAAGGAAATAAAACTAAAAATTTTTATATGTTGTATAATGGGGAATTTAAGTGAAAACAATAATGAATTTTTGTAATTATAAGTTTACATAAAGCGAGACGAGTAAATTATTACATTTGGTGTGTAAACAGTTAAAAGTGTTTTCAAATTAAATTGATACTTGTATTAAGTATAGTAGCACGCATTGTATTATATACCTATATTATATTAATCAGCACTAATCCAGGTGTGAAATTTTAAAAAATCATAAATTTTATTTCAATAAGATTTACAATAATAAAATTGGTTTAATGAAAGAAAAATTTCAACGGAAACTGTTTTATTGACTATATTATTGAGAATTGACACTGGCAATTGTATTATTTAAGAAATGAATGAGTAAGGAAATCTAGTTTTAAAATAGTTAATAAGATTTAGATTATTTATATGAAAACATAATTGAGTATGGCAAAAAGGTCGATATCCTTAATGTAATTTACTACAAACAAGCAAGGCTAAATAGCAATTAGTGTTCTAAAATTAGTAATTTTGAGACTTTGAAGATGCTTCCAGTTTCGTTTTTATGTTCCTACAAAATATTTTGTACGTGTAATATAGATTAGATTAGCGAAGAGATATAGGAACTCTCATACAAAACTGTTATTTTCACAAAAGTATTTTTTTTCTAATGTAGTAATGCGCATGTAATGGCTGTCTTATTTCGAAAAAGTGAAAAGCTTAATAGAAATTCTTTCTTTTACTAATTCTAGTTAAATTTCATTGAGGTAGGACTAAAACAAAGCGAGACTTCCTAAAATGCTTTTTTAACTATTCACCTAGTTGCTATGGTGAATCCAACACGATTATTCAAGTTCTTTTTCCCACAGCTTTCTGATCAAGAGATATGATTTATTTGGCGCGTCTTAATATACATTTCAGTTACTGAAAAGTTTTTTTAAAGCATATTACATCAAATACTTTTACACGTAACTACTAAACACTTTAAAATTTGTCACTTTTGTCAATTTAATTACACCTAATTACTATTAAGGATATAGATATTTCTGCATCAAACAATAATTAGAGCACTAAAAATTCTAATTGAAAATTGCAAAACAAAAAAGGAATTATTTTGCTATACACATATCCTATACAGGTTACTGCTACGCAGTGCACCGGTGGAACGTACCAGTACGTACGTGTGACGCAACAAGGAATTTGTGGCCAAAGCTAGACTTGCGTCACGCAAGGGATCTGATATCTCTCCGGAGGGAGAATATCGACGAGGTTATAGGGGTTTCAACTGGACACTGTCTGATTGCCGATCATGCCAGGAGGATGGGCCGCCCTGCAAACAATCACTTTAGGAGTTGCTGTGACGAGTAGGAGCAGGAAACGGTGACCCTCCTGCTTTGCTCGTGTCGGGCGTTGACGAACTCCAGGCGGAGGTTTCTTGGGTCCCACATTTTTGGGCGAGCTATGGACCTAGCGAATGTAAATGCTAGGGATCTTGGTCGGTCTTTGAGGAACTAAGGTTGGTTCTAATGAGGGAGAGGGGGAGGATTCGGCGGCATCACAACGGGCCTTGGTGGCCTAAGTGTACCCTTCGGGGGGCCGTGCAACCTAACGTAACCTATCCTATATAGGGCTGTTACTTTAAATGCTTATGTAATACAAATTAAAATATGATCTAATGTGCACTAATTCACCATTTTTTTTTTCATAATGATAAAAATCTTTTGCTATGTAATAATTTTTAATTACAATTCAAAACTTTTGCTTTTACGAAAGCATTTTCTGCTCTGCGTTCCTTTAATACAAGGAATATTTAAAATCTAAATTACTTAGATAAGATATAGGTACAAAAATATAAATTGATTTTGATGCATCAAAATTACATCAAAAATGTGCAATTTTAATGGGTCTTCTTATGTAATTTTTACTTAAGAAAATTTCATTAGAAAATATTGAAGTATTGCAATATAGGCTGATACCGATGTTGCAAAATATGAACGATGATGATGACTTGGATTATTTTTTTATCTATAAGACAAAATGATTTTGCCGCCATCAACTTTTAACTTAAAAAAATAATATTCTTCTCACTTATGTATCCTCCTCTTCCCTTTATACACTAACACTTCATTCCTATTAAAATTTCATTATAGTTGTAAATTGAAATCCTATAGTATTGAATTCGTCATAAGTGTTGTATAAAAGATTTAAAATCTCTTGGAATGGAATATTGATTAATTTAAGATAATTTTTATAGTTCATAATTGATTTTTGGTATACGTTACTTATAGTTCAAAGATCTCTGAGGATTTTCCGAAAAAAAATTAAAATTACTGAAAGAATAGTAAAATTTAAAAATTTTTTTTACTTTGATCAGAAATAAATTTTTGTTTCTGTTTTGATTTTTAAATGAAATTTGCAATTGCAATTTTTTAATAATTACATTTTTTTAATAAAATTATTTTCATTCCGGAAATTGAAGTTAAATTGTTACAAATTGTACTTTAAATTCATTAAGTAATGGATTTTTAAAAGATTAATTAAATAAATATTTTATTTTATAGATTTGAGTGGACATCAATTACTATTATTATTTATAATTAGCAAAATATTTAAACAATTAATTTAAATCAAAGTGTACACAAATTGCTACCATGTAGTAAATCTACTGCTAATTTCGAAGAATTGATAAAAGTCGTAATATCAGTCAAAGCGAGAATTGGTAGAGTTTAACATGTAAACTTTGTGATGCGCATGCGAATGTATGATTGTAAGTACTGGATGTTTATTGAAACACTGTTTCGCACATACTGATGGTTTTTATACATATATAGTATGTTACTTTATACACATATACCACAAACATTCTTACTCACTCAAAGAAACGTTAATGAAAATGATGGCTATATTATAATATTCAGTTATGTTAAAGTCATGGAAAAGTCTCCTGAAATAAATTAAGAGACGACAGTTAATAAAAATAATGAAACCAGCCCTAAAATGAAGGCTGAAAATCCAAAAAAGCACAAGCCTTCTCCGGTTATATTGAGTAACATTAAGAACTACTCCCACATAGTTAAGATATTAAAAGAAGAAAGAATAAACGTTAGGGTCAATATGATGAATAATGACCAATTAAAAATAAATGTGGAAAATAAAAATGAATACAGATTACTAACAAAAGCTATAAATAAGGCTAGACTGGAGTGGCACACGTATGAGAATAAACTGACGAGGTCAGTTAAAGTTATGGCTAGAAATCTCCATCCATCGTGTGAGTCTGAGGATATAAAAAAAGAGCTTATTAGCAAAGGCTTTAAATGTCTAGATGTTGTAAATAAAATCAAAAAGAAGAAGGAAAATGGAAAATATATTTCAGTAAAACTTCCGCTCTTTATGTTATCTTTTGACCATTCGGAAGAGATAACCAAGATCTATAAAATGGAATACTTACAGCACATGAGAGTAAAAATTGAAGGTCTTAGAAGCAGCAAATCCATTCCTCAATGCAAAAGATGTCAGAGATTTGGACACACACGAAAGTTTTGCCAAAGAGAGGCTAGATGTGTAAAATGTGCTGGTAATCATATGACAGCGGAGTGCAACAAGAAGGATAATTTTCAGTCCAAATGTGCGAACTGCAATGAGGTACACCCTGCTAGCTATCGAGGCTGTTTGGTTGCAAAAGAATTGCAAAAAAGAAGATTGAAAAAGAATAAGACCAAACAAAACCAAATTAAATTTATTGAACAAAGAACTCGAAAAATAGACAGAACGACGGCACCTAGTAAGGTGTTAAAGGGAGTATCTTATTCACAAGCGCTTCAAAGCAAAACCCCACAAAAAAGGAAAATAAAGGAACCTGAGAACAAAACCCCACAAATAAAAAGAACTGACGCAGACATTATACAAATGATGCATAGTATGCTGATTAGAATTGACGAGATCTCTAAAAGATTATTAAAAATAGAAAATGCATACACTGAGATGTATACGGGGACACCAAAGAAGTTAAGAAAAGATGTACGTAAATGAGGTACGTATAGTAACTTGAAATGCTAATGGTGTTCTTAATAAGAAACAAGAATTGGAGGTCTTTCTCAAAACGAGAAATATAGATATTTGTTTGCTGTCGGAGGCTCATTTGACATATTATACGAGCCTTAAAATAAAGGGCTATGATTGTTATAAAGGACTTTAGTGTTGGTGCTGTATACTGTCCACCAAATTGCAGCTTTAAGAAAAATACTTTTAAAGATTTCCTGTACAAGCATGGACACAGATATCTAATAGGAGGTGACTATAATGCCAAACATACAGATTGGGGTTCTAGAATCACCTCAACTAGAGGAAGAGAGCTAAGAAAAGCTATTCAAGAGCTAGGTTGTTGCTATCACTCCACTGGCACTCCTACTTATTGGCCTACTGACACTAACAACATTCCTGATGTTATAGACTTTTTTATAACCAAAAAAATATCAAAAAACTTTTTAAGTCTTGAAGATAACTATGATTTTAATTCGGATCACTCTGCTGTCATATTAAAACTAAGTGAAAAAATAACTAAAACATTATTTAGGCCCAGTTTAACAAATAGCACTACGGATTGGGTGAGCTTTAGATACGAAATAATAAACAATATTGACGTAAATATTAATATTCAATCAAGAGAGCAATTAGATGTGGAGTTAGAAGGATTTTTTAAAATCATATAAAGAGCTGCATGGAACAATACAAAAATGTCAAAGTACAAACCGATAGCAAATAGCTATCCTCGAGAAATAACTGATTTAGTAGGTGAAAAGAGAAGGGCCAGACGTAGATGGCAACGTTCGCGTCACCCTGATGATAAAACTATTTTAAACAGACTTTCCCAGTTGCTTAAAAGAAAAATCCAAGAATTTAAATCGGCAACATACGAAAATTATATAAAGAACTTGTCAGCTACGGGGGAAACGAATTATTTCTTATGGAAGGCGGCAAGGAGCAAAAAGAGACCGATTAGGCACGCTCCGCCACTGATGAAAGCAAATGGCAGTTGGGCGAGGAGCAATATAGAGAAGGCCGAATTGTTTGCTGATCACTTGGAAAACATATTCACGCCCAGCGGAATAACCTCAGATGTGGGTTTTGTAGAATCTATCGCAAATGAAGCAGACAGCATAGCTCCACTTACTCAATTAGAGGTTGCGGAAGAGATAAGATCCCTAAAGTTGAAAAAATCGCCAGGTTGTGATCTTATTACTGCGGAAGTACTGAGAGAGCTACCAGACGAGGCATTGAAACATCTAACGAAATCATGAATGCAGCTATGGATTTAAGGTATGTTCCTTGTGCTTGGAAAGTCGCGGAGGTAACTATGGTGCCGAAACCCGGGAAATGCTTGAGGGAAACAAAGTCTTACAGGTCCATTTCACTGTTACCAATGATGTCTAAGCTTTTTGAAAAGCTGCTATTAAGGAGATTAAAGCCAATAATAGAAAATAGGGGCCTAATACCGAACCATCAATTTGGTTTTAGAAGAAACCATTCTACAATAGACCAGGTCCATAGAATAACTAATTTTACAGAAAAGGGCTTGGAAAATAAGGAAATTTGATCTTCCATGTTTCTAGACGTAGCACAGGCATTCGACAAGGTGTGGCACAGGTCCCTTATACTTAAGTTAGGGCAAATGTTACCATCGTCATTTGTAGAAATTTTGAAATATTACTTAGCTGATAGATTATTTAGAATTAAACAAGATGCTGAATACTCCACGCTAAGAGAAATAAAGGCAGGTGTGCCTCAAGGCAGTATATTGGGCCCAACGTTGTACCTGCTTTACACGAGTGATTTGTCACAAATAGAAAATCCTACGATAGCCACTTTTGCTGACGATACTGCAATATTGGCAGTAGGAGCGAACATTGACGATTCGATAAAAAAATTACAGGAGGCAATTAACAAAATAAGCCAGTGGACTAGAGATTGGAGGGTGAAGTTGAATGAAGCAAAATCGGTTCACATAAACTTCACCAATCGGAAAATAGTGAATCCACCACAAATTAACGTAAATGGAACGAACGTAGCGATCCATAACTCAGCAAAATACCTAGGAATGACTTTAGATGTCAAGCTAAGGTGGAAAGAGCATATAAAGAAGAAACACATAGAATTACAAAATAAATATAGAGAAAATTATTGGCTACTAGGTGGTAAGTCCAATTTGGCAATTGATAATAAAATTTTAATTTATAACCAAATCATTAAACCAATATGACGATATGGCATTCAGCTGTTCAGACATTAACAAAATTCAAACCTTCCAGAATAAAGTTCTACGGGGCATGGTAAATTCGCCATGGTATATACGTAACAGTGATATCTACAGGGACTTAGGAATTCCTTTGGTTGTGAATGAAATTAGGAGTTGTGTTATAAAGCGTAGGGCTCGTCTAGAACAGCATGTAAATATGGAAGCAGCTCGGCTGCTAGACAATGCGTTATGACAGAAAGACTTAAACGAACAAGACCATTCGATTTAAGACGAAATACCAATTTTCCTTATGGAAGGTATTTAGTTCCTGCACGGAAAAACCAAGTTAGCGCGGAGGTAATAGTTGGTCTGTAGGACCAGTTTTATCCGTTCAGAATTTAGGTGATTTTTTAGGGTTGGAGTCACGCTCCCCCACTGTCGGAGGAAAAAGGCAGATAGAGCTGTCCTTCTTCGTCTTTCGAGATTTTTTCAACTAGTAGAAAAAAAAAATTCAGTTATGCAAAATTTTGGCACTGTCTTTTTAATATTTCATAACGTATGACCAAATAATTTTTGAAGTTGTATGGCAGTTACCGCAGGCCACTGCTTCAGTCATATTCAATTTATAGATAGGAATTTAGTATTTACTATATAATAAATTATTTGGGGAAACTTTATGAGCTTAGCTCAATTAGTTTTTGAATTATCGCTGGGACGAACGAAAGGATAGACGGGTATACAGGCAGACATTGCTAAACTGACTCAGAATTCGACGCTGATAAAAAAAAAACGTATACTAATATCTATATCTCAAATCATTATTTACTTTATCGTCTCAAACGATAAAGTAAATTTATTATATCCTTCGAACATACATTCGCAAGGGTATGACCACTATTTGAAGCTATTAAAAATTTTATCATGCAATGCAAATGTTTTCAAATTATGCTTTGTTAAGAATGTCACTTTTCCCTTATAGTTTAAAAATACCATGACTAGTGAATACAAAATAAACTATTGCTTTCCTTGACTATATTTCTTAAATTTCACATTTTTATTGTAGAATTTTGATAAATACTAAAATCATGTTGAATTGTCAAATATGGGCTTGTCATATTGTTTAAATAAAATTTTTATATGTAACAAAATTTTTTTTATCTAATATAATTAAATAATATGACGTATGCTACAATGAAATGGATGGGAAAATATTAAAATTTTGTAATAAAAAGAAAAAAATCATAAAATAGATCAATATTTTTATTTCATTAAAATGAATTCAAAATGTGAATTCATCGGGTTCATTTAAAGAAGTTATAAAATTTCAAATTTTATATTTACATATGTCATTAAACATAATTTATGCAGGTGAGTCGTGCTTTTTCAAAAAATTCTTTCAAATACTTCATAAAAAACATTAAAAATTTTTAAATGCATTCAAAAGGAAATCATGGACAATTAAGCTGAATGTGATATAAAACGATTTATATACCAAAAAAAAAAGAAGGAATAAAATATTTAATTCTTTACTTTTTTTTTAACATAACAAATTTTTGTTCTTGGTATTTTTATTATTAATAAAATTTAAATAATATGACACCGAAACCTAAATAACATTCATATTTTTAAACAATTATAAATATTTTTGTTTTCTTTTTTAGTAATTTAGTATCACGGTTTACTATTATATAGCCATTCAAAAATAATATGCCGGCTTATATTAAAAATGTTATCGTACACACGATTTGTAATTGTTAAGAATATTTTATAGAATATTTACCACAGACACGTAAATATTATCTGTCCGTGGTTTTGGTGTCGTTTCTGACACCAAAAAAAAAAACAGTATTTTTTCTTTTTTCTAAAATGAGAACTTCTTAGAATACTTTTTAAAGAGTCAGAATAAAAAACAAATTTTTTATACCGAAGATTAGGAATCGTAAAAAGGAGTTATAGGTCGGGATCAGGAGTAAGCATGCCAAAATGTGGACGGAATAGCAAGAAACCTATATTTTACTGCGCAAAATTAGTCCTCACTTCTTAGCGAATCCGAGTTCATTTCTTTGACGAATTTGAATAGAGCAATATTCAAAAATAAAAAGCGTATTGAATTTTAATGCGTCAATTAATGAAACTATTTTCCTCAATATTTTATATCTTACATATTATATAAGATAAGGTAGTATGTATTTCATATTTTTATATTTTAAATACACGTGTATGTAATCGGAGTTGTTGGTGTTAATAACTGTAAATTTTTTACAAACCAGTAAAATTTTTCTCAACAGCAAATATTTTTTATTTAAGGTATATTAGAATGTGAGGCCCCCCCATAAAAATTGTTATTTCGTAAATAGCCCACCGTCCGAAAAAGGTTGTCGACCCTTGCCGTATATAACTGAGTAATTGTAATTAACAAAAAATTTTGTTACCAAATTTAATTTGATACATTTACAATCGAAAGAAAAGGAGAAAGAAAATTAAGTAATGTTCGAGAGCCATTTTTTATCTTGATGAATGAGTCAACTTGTAGTGAATATGACTTGTGTGCTTGGCGAGTTTGATTCTATTGTTTGCAATTCTAATATCTGATCGGTCATTTGTTATTACTGATTTGAATAATCTGAATGTGAATATTAGCTGGTCTGTTATGTAAATATGAGGTGAATATGCATTCATAATCTCATATAACACTTAATAACACTTAATATTATGTGTGACTTAAAATATTTCTAGAAAAACACACTTAATTGTTATCTTCACTTAAAATTCATTCAATCTAACAAAAGGGCATCTGAGGTATTTCTTTTTTTTTAATTTAGGATCCTCTTTTTCCTCGCTTTATTTTTTTTTTAATTTTCATTTTTATTACTTGTGAATTTAATTACATATTATTAACGTTATAAAAAATATTTTAAAGTAATAAATTCCATACAAGGAAAATAAAACGTTTAAAATTAAAAAAAAAAAAGCTAGAATAAAAAAATAAATTTTTCTTGTACAGAGAAAACATTTTTGCATAAATATCTGAGTCAATGGATCTGTAATTCAGTATAACAAATAAAAACAAAAAATAAACAGAAAAAAAAGTGGTTAAAACGTGACCCGGTGAAATTTATATCTTACAAAAACTTTGAATTAGAACTAGCAAAATTTTGAACTCTCCCCACGGAGGTTTTATTCCAAAACAAAAATAACAAGCAAGACACGAGAAGAAACAATATTATACAAAAAAAAAAAAAAATTATTTACAATAACAAAAATATGCTGCACCACCTCATCTTCAAGTAAAAGTATATTGTAAGTATGCACGTATTTATATATTATAACCGTTACATCAATGAAATTTGGTCAGATATTCAATATGCTTTTCAGCAGTTTGTTATATATATGTATAGTATTGTTATATATATATATAGTTGTAGTAGATATAGGAGCAGTTATACAGGCGGACTCATTTAAAATCAACATCTTTAGCTAAATTTTCTGACATTTCATGATATTTGGTATTTAATGTTTCAGTATAACAGTATAACAGTATAACAGTATGTTGTTAAACTGTTATACTGTCATACTGAAACATTCTGATACGGGAGAATGTTGGAACAATAATTTCACATTATAGAAAATGTTAAATATTATTATTTATATCCCGCGAGTGTTGGAGCATAGGCGTATAAGTAAGAAATAAAATCAATTGAAATGAAAGAAACTGAATTAGTGAACAGCGTTCCCACTTGGATACAATTGTATCCATTTGGATACATTTTTGCTTTAAAATTTAGCTTGAATACAAAGATACTCAAATCTGCTAAAATGTCGAAATTGGCTACATTTTAAAATTTTGCTGAAATATGGATACATTTCTTTCTCGAACACTAAATAAATGTTAGAAAACTTTTAAAGTGCTGTAACTTTTAAGTGCATTATCTTCCAAAAAATGTTATTTGCCGACTAAATAAAATTTGCCCGATTTCGTGCTAAATCTTTTTACCGCATAGTTCAACAGCTACAGAACATATATTTCCTGACCTTAAATTTTAAAATGTAATAGAAATTGCGTGTGATTTCTAAAAGAATTTACTATAAATAAGGAAACTCACATTGTTGAATAAAGCAAATTAATATTATTTATGAGTTTATTGGTATAAAATAAGGCGATTTAGTATAATAATTCTACTTTAGGAGGCTGGATACATTTTGGATACATTTTTTTCTCGAAATTGGATACATTTTGTTTTTATTGAGTGGGAACACTGTTAGTGAAGTTTTAAACAAACAACTTTTAGCTGTTTTACAGAATTTTAAAGTTTAAAAATTCTGTTACATTTCTCAAGTTTCTGTTTGCGACCCAAATATTTTCGAGCGTTTAACGGTAAATAGCCCCATAATATATGCAATTTTTATCTGTACAATAGTTCGAAATTATTTTTTAAAATATACTTCAACTAGCTAGAGCTATTGAGGCAATTAAAAAAAAATTCTTTTATAATACAAAACTTAAAACTTAATATCGTAAAAACGAAATTCAAAAAATTTTTAATAATTTTTTCCTTGCACTCTTATATGTATATATAACACATATTCAACATTTCACATTTTTTATAGATGATAAAATTTCGCGTTAAAGAAAAAATACCATTTAAAATTCTTCTTTCATTAATTTCTGCAATATTGATTGGGTCGTACTGTGATTCATAAGCATGTATTGCATATATATACTAGAAAAATTTAGGCTAGAACCTCATCCTAATAGAAATGGACTTTTTTATATCAAAAAAAAAATAAAATATAAAAAAATTTAATATTACATGATGCTCTGTATTAAAAGAAGAAAGCGGAAAACCGCAAGCGTACTTTACTGTTAATGAAAACATCTTTTATACTGATCATAAGAACAAATAACTACATATATACATTCAAAATCATCTTTTAATCTCAAATAACAACAGAAAAACAAAAACAAAAAGAGTGGATTCAGTTAAATAAGAAAGTGTCATGCATAAAACGAATGATGTGCAAATTTTATTTTGAATTTAGGAATTGGCTAGTTTTCCCAAATTATCCAATAACTTCTACTGGATTATCTGCTATAAATGATGGCGAATTTCATCTTATTGCATTTTATTTTAGAATTTTCGAAATTCGAGCATAGCTGCAAATACAAGAATTACTATCAAAAGTAGCTTATTGTCACTTCGCCCTCATATTTTCATTTGGTTGCATCATTTTTAAGATCTTATTGAACTTAAATGAATTTTAAATGCAATTGTTGGTTTCAGGTTAGAAGTCTGTAGCAATATACTAGAAAAGAATGCCTTTCAGGTATATAGGTGTACTAAGAAAACACTTCATTGATATTTTAGTATGTATACTTACTAATTTTCTTAAATCACAGAGTACTTGCTTAGTTACATCTCTAAATTTGTTGAAATTAAGAGGACTTCAATTTCAGCTACAGCAATTACTTATTCTATTGTGATAACTGAATTAAAAGACCTTAAATCCATACAAAATAAAATTGATACCAATAACTATGAAGACAAACTCAAAAAAATTCAGGAGATAAAGATTATTTTAAATTTTTATTTCATTTTCGCTTGTTCAGTTGTTTTATTGGTAATGATGAAATTTAAGTACATATCCCAAAAAACTTTTATATCCAACAATATATCTATAAATATATAATAGTTATAGATATAACAAATGGCCTGCGGATATAAAAATTCACCTTACTATAATATAGTATAAAAGAATCACTATGGATTTTAATACCGTAACAATTTATGTGTATATTTGCCCAGATCACACTACTGGCACAATTTCCATGTAAAAGTATATCTTAAAGGAATACCTGATCAAAACGGGAATAATATAAATTTTTTATTTGTAATTTTTCCTTTTGTTCTCCTTGTTTTGTTTTCTGTTTTTGTTATCTTGTATTGAAGGTACAAACTATTGATGTGATACCTTAAACTTGACAAAGTGAAGAAGAGAGAAAAAAAAAAGCTTAAAAATCAAAAAAAGGCGAAAAAGAAAAATAAATAATAAATAAATAAAAAGCAAATCTAAAATAAGATGCACACTTTCGATAGGTTACAAACTATTGTAAAAATTTTTTTTTTTGTTTTTGAAATTAATGAACAAAACTGTGTATGGCAATAACTACATCGGCATCTACATACCTCAAACACAAGAAGATATTGTAAAACAGCTAATATTTTCGGTTCTCTTTCTCTCTGTTAATGCAAACATATAACTGCATACAATACGTATGTAAACATAATATATATACATATATAGGTGAATAACAAAATAAATATTCACCATAATTTGAATCTTGCATTATTTAGAACTTCATCAAATTGTGCCAGAAAAACTCAAATATTTGGATTCAATGTGATGCAAAATAATACTATAATAACAGTGTTTTCCTCTTCGAATTGTGTGTTTTTATTTTGATTACATCAAAGCAAAAAAAAAATTGATGTGAGCAGCACATAATCGAAAGTATATAGTGTATTTTCTGATTCGGCCAAAGTGTTGCACAAAAAAATGAAACTGTTCCTTAAAAACCTCTTTTAAAAACCTCTTAATAAACGCAGAAAAATATAAACTCAACTCTATTCTGGAGATTCACTCTATATCTTGCGATTTCCCTGAAAAGTCAGTTTTTTTTCTTTTGACAACTGAACTCTAATTAAAATTCAAGAAATTCCACCGAATAGTTATTAAGAAATTATAAAATATGTAAAATTAGCTCCTCTTCCAGGTTTAATGTCCGAATCCTGATATTCCCAAAAAATTTAAAAAACTCTTTAATTTAACACATAAAGCTGTATATGAGCAAATGTGTAAATTCGGCCGTAGTAAAGTTCAATTGATTCGAGACTTAACATACCTCAAAAGTAAAGGTGACTCAAATATAAAAATATTCATCAAAATCGAATCAGCCGAAATTTTATTTATCTTGCTTATTTACCTACCACAGAAAAATGCATTTCTGTTGAAAACTCAACATTTGCAATTTGATGCCACCATATCGCCTATCTTATTATTTGCAATGCAGTCAGTAAAAAAAATTAATATTGAAAGGGTATTATATTATAGTGGCGTCGTAAAAGTACTATATGCGACGAAAAATTTTTTCATTTTTAGCACATTTTGGATAAATTTGGAAAATTTATTGTGGGCGTCTTTGTTTATATTGTTCTTCTCGCCTGTTGTTTATTTGCTTTTTTTCAAAACAATTTGTTAGAAAAAGAAGGTTAATTTTGTCGTTTAAAAACAAAATGGTCACAAAATTTATTATAACTTTGAAAATGATACTGAGATTACTCAAAAAATAAAACAAATGAGAAAGAAATAGACGACTCTCTTTTTGAAATTGTTTACCAATAAAATCAAACAAAAATTTAATAATGCTTATTTTTTGTCATTATTGTTGTAATTTTTGCTATCATTTGTTTTAATCGAAGAGATTTTCTTTTTTAGAGGTTGGTTAGGTTAGGTGGGGTTGTGGCGGCCATTCGAGGATATACTTAGGCCACTTGTGTCCTTTGTGATGCCGCAGGATCTCCATATCCCCACTCTCACGTGAAACAGCCCGAGCCCTTTTAAAACCGATTTAGGTTCCTGGCATTTACATTTTTAGAGGTAGAAGATAAGAAATAATTTTTCGAATTTCAAATTTCATCTATTTTTAAAATTTTTGCAAACAATAGCAAGCTAATAATATTCGCATTTAAAATGGCAGAATAAATGCAGCCAAGGATCTTTTGACATTCTTTTGAAATTTACTCTTCAATATCTCAATTTTACAAGTTCAAATTTAAGCTCAACTGAACATTATTGTTAAAGGAAAATTTGCTTTGAAGCAAGCCACTAATTTCACCCAAAACTTAATTTTATGTTTTCGTTTATTTTTGAATGTATGTAATATGTTTTCAATTTTTGATAATTCAAAAGAGGTCGACTACGATGCTGTTGAAAAATTGCATTTTAAAAAAATTATTACAATAAAACTTTTGCATACTTTTAATTTAATCCTTCAATAACTAAACTATTATCATTTCTATTTTTGGAGCTCTTCATAGAGCCAAAGGCCATATTATGAATTTTTAGAAATTTACAATTTAAGCATTTCATTTCTTCTATGTTTTGTTGTTTCTTCTTTTGTTTGATTAAATTTTCATCTTGTAATAATAACAATATTTTTATTTGGAAAAAAGATAAAGAAAATTTTTATTATAGAAAGAAAAATTGCTGCACATGCACAAATATTTACCGTATACTCACAAAATTATATTCGTATATGTTGTTAATTTAATAGGAGATTGAAAAATTACTGGAGAATTGAATCTTATGGGCGTCTTTAATATTTTATTTCTTTTTTGGTTTTAATTTGTGAAAATTGAATTTTTTTTTTTTGAAGAAAATTTTTTTTGAATTGAATTTTTATTAGACTTTAGTCAAAATAATGCATTATATAGAAGACATATTATAATGTTTATTATATATGACTCTAAATAGTGAAAGACGACAAAAAGTTCCATATATAAGTTGAAAATTAAAAACAAAAATAAAAGCAAATTCGGATTTTTGAACGGTGAAAGTGATTACAATAAATTTTTGACTGCTTTTTTGTCTGTGTTTTCTGAGTTTTATATTAAAGTGTGTGCATCGAAAATTTTTTTGATTTATTATTGGCTTGATTAAAATTTTCTTAATTTTTCAATTCATTTCAGTTATCTACATATATGTTTTACATTGTGTTCTATGTATTAAAAATTTTGAATCTGTGGTTCACGAATAGGAGCAGCATAATTTTACAAAATTCAAAAATGTTCGGAATATTTGTAGAAATTTAATTTTTGTGTGCAATAAAGAATATAATTTCCCGTAATGTTCAAATTTTTTTATAAATTTCGTGTTTTTATCTCTTAAAGTCACCGCAACCTCAATATTCGGTTCTCTACCTCTTTGACATTATAAGCTCTGTCGAACTTAGTACATATTTCTAAGAGTGATCTTCTTTCAAAAAGCCTTATCCACTTATATCTTAGCTAAAAAAATTAGCAATATATAATAATTAATCTTAAAACTATAATATAAATTTTTTTGCACTAAAATTTCTCCAAAATTTATGCAAAATTATATGATAACAGGAACACCATTCTGATAAATCATTTTGAATAAATACAAGTACTGCACTTAAATATTTAGAAGAAAAATATTGCTCAAGCAAATTATGAAATCTTGAGTTTCGATTCCTCGAATGCCAGCTATTTTAAACACATACATTAAATGTAGAATATTGGGTTGATATAAATAATAATTTGTGTTTACACTCTTATACGCATAAATACAATGTTATATTTATATGGAGTTTAATTTATACATCACTTTTTCAATTGTTCATAAATAACCATATTAAAAGAGTAGTTGGACAATAATAAGGTAATATTCAGTTAACTAGCTCTAGATGAAACAATGTGAAAGACAACAGTCGTATCAAGAGGCATACAATGAATCTTACTCAGTCGTATTGAGGATTTGTGATACGCAGATAACGCCGCTTTGCTGGACATGGTTTCAGATATGCAAGCAAAGCTGAATAAGCTGCTTATAAGAGCGGCAGAAATTGATCTGAAAATCAACACGAGAAAAACCAACTCATTTCGAATAAACACAGCAAACCCTACCTAATTTGTCATAAATGCAAGTCCAATACAAGATGTCGCATAATTCAATTATCTCGGAAGTATAATGTCGGCGACTAGAAGGGTCAAAGAAGACATTGAAAATAGATTAAGGTTGGCTAAGGCGGCATTTTCCAAATTATGGGCCATCTGGAAATCTTCACACTTACTCAGAAATATAAAATTAAATATATTCAACATGTGTGAAATCAATTCCATTATATAGCTGCGAAACATAGCCAGCGAAAAGTGAAAACACAAACAAAATAGAAGCTTGAGAATGTTGTGGCAAGTATTCTGGTCCAGCCGAATAAGTAGCATAGGTCTCTGAACTTCAACATCCTAAAGTAAGAGCAATAAAAGAGAAAATATGGGAATGAAGAGGTCATACATTGCGACGGCAACCTGAAATAATTGCAAAGCCGATATTGGACTGCAGCCCGCATAGGAAAACGTAAGCGTTGAGCGACCCAAGAATACATGGCAAAGAACAATAAAATATCTATGATTTTGTTCCTGCTTTACTCCCTTTGGGAACAATAAAATCCCAAAAGAAGCAAAGCAGAAACAAAAAAATTCATTGAATTTAATTATTAATTGAATACAACAAAACCATCCAAATTTTCTATTCCACTATTTTTTAACTTATTTTTCAAATATGTTCAAATGCGTGAGTGTAAACAAGCACATATCACTTTCATAATTATATAAACATTGTATAAAATACATATAACACACACGTATGACCTATATTATGAAGAAATTTTCATAAAAGAACATAGCGCCATCAATAAAATACTCAAAAATTTATTTATTTTTATGAAAAAAACAGAAAATTATAGCAAAAATACTTTTCTAATTGCACATTAATAATTCTATAACAAAAATGTCTATACCAACAACAAGTGAACATAAAATAGTTAGTCTTTAATTTTTCAATCTATATTTAATTCAATTAAGTATAGAAATATAAAATAATTTTAATATACATATATAAATTATGTCGTCCATTTCAATAATCATTAAATTCCAATTTAATAAAATATCGGTGAAAATCACTTGAAACATAACCTCATTTTAAATATAACAGTTATCAAAATTGTTACCCACAATACACAATACATACAACTATTTTATTAGTTTTTATTTTTTGCTATATGTATAACACAATATCAATCCTTTATATACTTACATTGCAACTATTATTATAATATACATAGTACAGAAAATTCCGTAAATGTTCAATTTATATGCATTCCTGTCGTTCTAATAGTAATTTCAATCAATAGCATAATATTTTAATAATAACAAAAATTTAATAGAAAAATCATCAAAACTTAAGACCACTTCAATACATTTATGTAACTTATTAATAAATTACCTAAACAGGAACCTGTAAACTCAAATATACTCACCTGTAAATAAAAGTAAGGAAGAGAACAGTAAGTATATAACAACAACCATACCGAACAAAAAATAAATAAATCAAGACGTATAAAAGCAGTCAGTTCGGATCTCAAGGCTTTCGATATTATTATCAGCATAGCTATCATAAAAAAAAATATGAAAAACCGGAAAAATTTTTAAAAATATAAATACTCGTATATATATATTATTTTTATCCTAATACAATTTAGAATAGCAGTTTCATATAGGTGATTTTAAGTGTTCATTTAAACCACGCAAAAGAATACCAAATTATTTTTAATAATTATACAACATTAAGCTCTGCGACTGTTCTGCTTTATTTTTGTTTTGATGATTACATCATGAGATAATGCATAATATGTATGTTGAGATGGCAGCAAAAAGATAGCAATCATAATATTTCTAAAACACATATGTGTACACTCTCGTATCAACATAATATGTAAGAAAGCATCAAGTATGTAGAATTATCTTGTATTCTATCTGCGAATATTATAGTCAAATTATGTATATAAAAATTCTGATTCTAGTGAAAACAACAAACAATAGGAAAAGAAAACAAAGAAGAAAATTGTTGAGTGTTCCGAATATGTGACAAAAGCTGTTATTAAATATGTAAAAAAAAATGATGAGTTATGTAAGTATATAGTCTTATGACTTATTTATGCCAACTACATTAACATTATGCATAATATATAGTGTTAGAATATTTGTGAATATGCTTGCATTAATTTGAAAAAAAAAGAAATAAAATTAAACTCTACTCCAGGCTAGCTGGTTTGTAATATAGCACATATTGCACACTTCATTCAAATAGTCCAAGGTTTTTCAAAACACTCTTTTAATTCTTGCATAGATACCCAGCTCAAAAATTTCAAACTGACAATAAAGTTAGTAAGGCTATTTGTCATTCGTTATATTTTTGTTCTCTAGAAGCTTTAATAAATTGTTACTAACATCTGACATCAGACTCAAAAATCAAAAATTTTAGTTTAAGTTGAGATTATGCAAATTTAAAGTTGTCATGGTGATTTACTGCATTTGTGGTTGACATATTAAATTAGTTGGTTTTCTAATAAAGCTTGTTAACTTAATTGTAAATATCATGTGATGAAGCTTATATCTTTGCAATTAAATTTAAGAAGTGTATATTCAAAAAATTTACAAAGTAACAATCATATCAAATGGGAAATGTCAGCACAGAAAAACACTCTGTCCATGCTGTAAACTACAAAGCGAAGTAGTACAATGTAAGCACCAGAATGAATGATCGGTGAATGTAAGTAAAATCTCCTAGAAAGAAAAAAACTACAAAGTTGTAAAAAATTTTCTTAAATGATTTTGTAGTTCTAAAGGTGTTAATTAATGTGAAAGAAAAACAGTCATTAACTAATTCAAATATTATTTTACTCAGTATGGATATGAAATTGTATATATATATAGCAATAATTATATATAATTTGAGTTACAATACGAATAATCATCAGCTTAGCCGAAAGCTTTAAATACGGTACATTTAATTTGGACAAAAAAAGAACATATTTATAGAAAAACCAGAATATCTGACAAAAATACTCTTTGTGCTCCTCTTAAAATAAGTGTATTTTATCCATTAAAATGCAGTCATATATCTAAATGCCACAAATGATTATGATATAGAAAAATATTTTAGATTTACTGCAGTTTTATGAATTACATATAACGTATAATACTATTTTTATACGATAATTGGTGCAATACGCGTTGATAAACCATAATTATTACATAAACCACATATCTGTATTAAAAAATATTATCCTCGTATCGTATTCATTGAAATCATAAAGTGACTTATAAAACTCTATAGAATTTGAAAATATCTTTTAGATCTGCATTAGATTATGATTTATCCCGTTAATCATAGTATGCCACCTATATATAAGGTATAAAATAATTTTGTGTGTATCAGAAGGTAATTTATTGAACATCTATGTACATAATATTGTTAAACATTGTATAATAATCTTATAAATGTATAAGTATTATGCAAGTATGCACTTATAGGCTAAGTAGGATCGTTATGATACCGCTAGATCTGCACATCCTCACCCACGCGCTAACCAGCCCCAGTCCTTTATATTAGATGAAATCCTTAAATTGAAATGCGAACCAAGGAAAATCTACCTTTACCATGAGCACAGAAGATAAACCACCTGTTTTCTTCCTCCTCGTTAGAGCAGTTCGACCCTTTATATGATCGACAGTTTTCAGGTAGGACCCTTTATATGATCGACTTAACAATAATGTCATTTAAATACAAAATTTATTAATGTCAACAAATCCAGTTTTGACAAAAAATTTTTCAGTCATTCATTTGTAAAGAAAAATTAAAAAACAAAATTAGGACTTAACCTAGATCAAATCCAGTTTCACCATCTATTTTTAACCAGGCTATTAAAAGTCACTATAAAATTTTATTATTAATAATCTTAGCAATTTTTTTTTAAGAAAAAACAGGAAAAAAAATTTTTTTAAGGAAAAATGAATCTTCAAAAATAAAGATTTCATTTAATTAAATTCATTATTTTTTTTCTTTCTTTCAACAATACCAATGGCATAGTATGAAATTTCTAAAGCATGATAACGATTTAAAAATTTTTCAACTATCGCAAATTAATCAAACAACTCTTTATTTTCTAAGTATGTATATTCCTGTCCATGATTTTCAAAATCCTCAAACTTATAGCTCATCTGTTTTAAATGACGCGGTCTCATCAAAAAAAAAAATAAAAAAAGTTTTAAACTAAGAAAATAAGAAGATAAATGAAAAGTTTATTTTTTAAGAGAAAGGAAAATTTTCTTTTGAACGCACCTTAATTATTTAGTCATTTTTCATAATATCAAGAGTAACAGTTTTGTAAATTAAATTAAATTTATTTTAAATTGGAATGCCACCTATTTAATTGATTTATTTTGTATTTTCTTTTTCAAATATTAAAATTAAGTGTTGATAATTGATTTTTAACAATTCTTACTTGGTATTACATGCAACTCTTTAATGTACAACCATTAACAAGAGATGTTACAAAAAATAAATATTTAAATTTAATTTTTAATCTATTCGAAAGTGAAGATGCAAAGTGAAAGTTTTTTAAACAAACAGATCCACAACTACTCGTATATTGTGATTGTGTGTATTAATTTTTTTGTTAAAGAAAATCTTAAATCAACTTTAAGAACGATGATTTACGGATTTTTCGAAGATTGATAATGGCAATTATGTATTAAAAGATTTTAATACTTTAAGTTTATGTAGTTGTAGTTGAAGAAAGAAAGAAATTTAGAAAAAAATGTAATTAAAATATTTACTTTATAGCTGTGGAACCTTGTGGGTGACTATGACAACACCAGATACAAGGGTATTACTGCAGTGAGATAAGAAGTCACAAGGGCCTGTTCTCGTAGTATTGAAATCTTTTGGGAACTTGATGGGGCATTCAATAAACCTTTGGTAATGCTAATGAGCAAATTGCAACCCATGAGTAGGGTATACAAGTTAATCATCTGTCTATAATAGCTAACCAATGTGATAGTGAATAATCGTAAACATATTAAAGGTAATTTGACTGTCTAATAATGAACAGATAATACTCGTATGTATTTAAAATAAAATATAAAATTACCTTCATTGTGTAATGCATACGATAATAATAATGACGTAAAAGTGTTCAAAACTGCAATCATGTTTTACTTACTATACATTGTGTATTTGCACATCTTAGCGAAGAAGTGAATAGTCTCCAAATTACATTTTAGTATAATTGTGAGGAATAAAAACATACATAGAAGCCTAATAAAATAGAAGGGCATATAATAGCACAATTTCCCAACTTCATTTTGAATAATTAACAAAAATATCATTAAATATTTTCAATTATATGTTGGATTTATAAATTATCCTTTAAAATTTACTCAAATTACAGACGATAATTATTTTTATAATTTCTTCTGATACTTTGAAATTCATGAGAGATTTATACATTCGGATTTTATTAAGAATCTAAAGCTAATTTTTTCTTATTATAGAAATTAAGAAATTTAATTGCTGGTGGATGTAAATCAATGACCTATAATGTACTTACAACTTGTACTTATTTTCGTTTAGTCAATATAAGAATTTTTTTCTGAAATTCTTAACTGGACAGTTATTGTATTTGAATTTTTAATTAATATTTTTTTCATTTTGAGATTCTGTAGCCTGAATAACTGCATGCATATTCTAATATTTAATAAAAACAAAAATAAATTCTTGCTAGCTATTGCTAAGGTGTTTGTGAATACAATTTCAAAATGAAATGCCAGAATATTTTTAGTAAATTTTGTTCGAAAATCAATCAATAGTTAGTTTAATTTTCACTTATGCAGTAAAATTTTCAATAACAGCATCAGAATTATAAATCTTCGCTAATATTAAGTCTTTGAAAGTTTTTATATGAATTTGATATAACTTATATTTCAATTATTAAGTGTCTGTACATATTGTACATATTCTACGTATTCCTATATTTCTACATATTCCTATAAATTCCTGAAGCATAGCATTATAAACGTAATTAAAAATTAAGTATAATCGGAAATAATTAAATTTGAAATTTCATTAAGAAATATAATTGTTCTGCTGTTATGTGGTTGCATACTTTCAGGATTATTGCCTAAATATACTTCTTACATAATGATTTACAATAAGCTAAAAATAATTTTTATACGGGCGAATCTCTTATCATAGAATTTTTAATTAGACTATTTTTGACAGCTATCATTATTTACATCATCTTGATTCCTAAAAAGCATTAAAAATTTTTTGTCATTATTGAAACTAACATTTAATGAATAAATTTTTTGAAGCACAGAAAAGTAATTTGCAATAAAGACTTTTCCCGTAGAAATATTATTTTTCGAAATTCAATATCCATAAAAAATAATTTTAAAATAATATCGAATAAATTGCAAAATTTTAATTAGGTCAACAACCTAATAGACCGACAACGTATTAGTTTCGGACGTGTAAAATAATACTCGATCTGAAAGTAATTAATTTAAATTTGATTTCTAAGAAAGTATGAAACGAAAAAAAAAAAAACCAAATCGCTTATATACGAGTGTAATAAATATAAAAATTCAATTTTCAATTTCTTTACTTAAGATTATGAACTTTATGGGTTTTTCTTTTGTCATAAAAATTCAATTGTCATTAAAATTAATCGAAAGTATTATATTTAATGTGTAAAAAATGTTGGCGGTCTTAATATATTTTTTTTTTTCAAATATCAAATGAATATTCTTGAAAGTGACTAGAAATTTCAAATATTTACGTAGGTAAAACAGGTCAATCAAAATGAAATAAATTTTTTTTTATGTTAAAGTAACCAGCGGTTCTTAATTTTGAAAATATTGAAAAGATTTTGTTACTTGTGTATTCAATTCAATAGGCTACCAAATTTAGATATGGTTGACTATACATTTGATGAAGTGAAAAAGCTTCACTTCAGATAGAGAAGCATCTTATGCTCACATAGATTTTGTTGTGCACATTAAGAGGTAAATGATATTCTATGAATAAAGCCCATAGCCATATCAAATTATATTGCGAACAATAAAATGTACACTTATACTCGTACCGTCTGCCTACGAGCTGAAGTTTTACGAATAAACGTTTTCCCTTATAATTAATTCATATTTTCTTTTTCACCCCTAAATGATGGAAAGCTATTGCAGCATATCATAATAGAGTCTTGCTTCAGTTTCATTGTGTTAATACTAAGTCCATATAGTTGTAATAAACTTATTAGGTATCAATTTTTAAGAAATTTTTTAATTCTTTTTTAAATGATTCAATATTCCGCTTTGACTTAACTCTGGATGGTATTTTATTAAATTCAAATTTAACGCGCTCGCTATATATTTTGTAGTTACCTGTTCTAAAATCACCTGCGTGCCTAGTGTAGTAATTATGTACTTCAGTCCTTGGAATAGAGTAAAATTGCTTATAATGTTTGTTGATTATTTTATATATGTGAATAACTTGTAAAAGTTTGTTTTGCTGCGTGACATTTAATATATTCAAATTATTATAAAAGTTACAAGTTGGCGTTCTAGCATCTAAATGTTTTTAATTGCCTTGTTTTGCAAGGTTTGTATTTTATTAATATTTTGTTTGGATGATGATCCCCAGATAGTTAAACCGTACGAGATATTGCTTTGATTGGTCTTCAATTGAAAAAACTGATGCTATGACTACTGCCTCTTTCGTCAGATAATAAAATAAACGAAAAAAGTTCAAGAATCAGAACTGTATAGGTAGATTATTAAAATTAGGGGTGTACATGTGAGTTCAAAAGAATTTCATGCCAATTATTCAATCTTATTCAAATCCTGTTTAATAAAGAAAAACTGGTAACATTATTGAATTGAGATAGCATCTAAATATATAGGGAAATTGTAAATATTCAAATTAAAAAACCGTGCTAAAAAGGTTGAAAATGAAATGAAATAAGAAAAACAAATGGCATATAAGAAAAAAAATGTGATCTCTAAATTTCAACTATTTGATCAATTTTATTAAAATTTGATCGCCTGAATGTTTGCGATTTAAATTTTGTTTAATTTTTTTTTTTTAATTTTTAATTTCGGTTTCTTTATTTTAGCATTCAGTTTTCTTATTTTATGACTATTTGTTTGTGAAATTTACGCGATAAAAATGTAGCATAAAAAATTAATAGTGTTAACAGGAGTAACTGTATAAGAGCATTTTGAATAAAAAAAAAATTGAATAAAATTTCGGAAACCTTAGAAATTGTTGAATTTTTATTGCTTTTCTTGAAAATGTTCTCAATTTTTCTAGCCCAGATTTTTAAATTTTAATTTGCTTTTTTGTCTTATTAATAAAATTTTTCAAAAAATATCGTTAATATGTCTACAATAGGCATCATTTTAGCATACTAATAAGAACGTTTTTTAAAATTGTAATGAACAATAAATTAAGAATTCAATTTCTTTTCGAGGTTTTTGAACAAAAACTTTAATTAATTTTTGGAATTCACTTCACAATAGCAAAAAAAATAAAGTCGCTCCCGAAAAGCGATCTCATTCTGAATGTTGATTTTAATGTGTTATCTATTAATCAGCGCACGCCACTCATAAATGCTATAATGAAAGATCAAATTCGTGATGGCAAGTTTAAATTAAAAATATTATTTAATCAGGTATAAATTTTTTTGAACGGCTGCTGTGTATAAATTTTTGTGATGTCTTTTTTAAATCAATTTTTTTGTTTTCATTGAATCAATTGATTTCAATTGGATCTCATACAGAATATAATTGAATTAAATAAATAAGATTTCAATATGAAATACCCAAATACCGTATTTTCATTTATTCAAGTTTTTATACCCATAGAATCCGATAAAAATCAAAAGTTTTTAAGTAAATAAGAACATGAATGTGTGTTCATAGACTTATTCTACAATATATATACAAACGGTTAAATTACTTTTAAGAATAAGTGTGACTGATTCGGTTATTGTCAAAGAACTAGACATATGAAAGGAAAATTACATATATTTGTACAAAAGTAATGTAAAGTTTTTCAATTTAAGATAAGACCGAATGATATGGAAAGTGTATATAGTATATAGGAAAATGAAAATTTTTGAATTTTATTTTATCAGCCTCTGGTTTCATTTTTTTTTTTCTAGATTAATTTATCATAAGAAAGTGTGAGTTGATCGGAATGCTATTGCAAATTGACTGTTTGAACTTGAATTTTAATTTTTTTTTTTTGGAAGAGAAAATATAACTTTCATCATGGTCATGGTGATAGGTTAATTGGTTTTTATATTTTTCCTTTTGAAAAAATGGTGCACTATTTAAAAATAGGAATTGCAAAACAAAAAGAATTTTTTGTAGTAATTAAAAAGTGTGAAGTATTGCAAGTAACAAAATATTTGGAAATCATCAAATTTTTGTTTCTGGAAAACAATTGTGCGAAAATGCAATAAATTGAAACGCATTTTCATAATGCAAGGGTTACATTTATTGGAGAATTTTATGTATTTGTAGATTTGGAGATTTATACAATCGGGGTAACAGTGCACTGTAACGTAAGGCGCTCCCTCTGAACACGGGGGATATACTACAACACACGCTCGAGATCAACTTTACTGATGAACTCAAAAAATTTGTGAGGCCCGGAAGTCCGTAACTCAACCGTCGTGATAGCAAAGCCCTGCAATATTTCCCTCTTTCTGTGGCCGAGAGAATTACACTGCCCCAGAAAGTGTACTATGGTCTCTTTATCCTCCCAACTTTCAATTTCAACTTTCTCCCAAAATAATACTAGTCAAACCTACAATAAGATTAAATAAGCTGTTTTGCAACATATAGAATAAAATTAACGCTAATAATTTGATAGATACTGAATAATGAGATTTCATACTATAATTCTTCTGCAAAATAAAAATTTGTTATTCAATTAATCTCTAGTTAATATTTAAAGTTGAGCACGTGTTTTCGAATATTTAAAGTTAAAAAAATTTATGTTTTATTATAAGCACGCTCTCACGCAATATGCATGAATTTTTTAAATTTTTTCTTATATTAAGTATAGGAAAGTAAAAGGATTAGAAAAGCGTATATGAACAGAAAAATTATTAAAATAAGAATTTAAGTTCTTAAATCTTTTCGTGCAGAAAATAAAAAAAAAATTCATTGTACGATCATTATTACATAACTTTCATTTTAAAGAAAAATAATTTAAAACAATTATTATGTACACACCTTTTGATTTAATAGCAAGTTGTCAGGAAATCTTTAACTTATTTTTTATTTTGTTTTTTCTTTTTAATACCAATGAAAGAACTTGTAGTTAATTTTTATCTTAGAATTAGAAAACAAGTACAATACAAAAAAGAGAAATGAATTTTTGTACAAAGTATTTTATTGTTGTAGTCACCCGATTTTGTGACAACGATGAACTCTCTTTTTGTCGTTGCTTATGTGGACACCTTAAGTGTGATGTTATTTTCATTTTTTATTATATTTACTTATATAACCTTTATTTGTCTTATGCTCTAAAATAGGTGCACAAGAAGCGACAAATATCTCTACATTTACTAATTGAATTTAAAAAGAAAATTAAAAATCATAAACCAAAAAAACATCTGCTCCCAATTTGTTACATGCAAACATGCTATTATCATAGAAACTTCCAATCAATTATTTTCTTTTATGTTTTTTTTTCTAATAGTGAGCATATAACAGTTTCAAGTAGTATGTATGTTTTTTTTGTAACTGTTATTAGATTTAGTTTTACTAAATTCGTTTCGGGAAATTAAATACAAAAATTTTATGGAAATCAAAATTTACTCGTACAACTAAATTCACAATATATGCTATCAAACCGATATGGGGCCCATAAAACATATTAGTAAACGAAATTGTGGAAGATGCATATTTTTTGATTAATTTTCGATCTATCTTGGCTCTATTTGTCCATAGTCTCTGAAATTTTTACGCTATAAGATCAGTAGGTGCACTCGTATAACACCAATACGCAAACTTATATTTTGATAAGGAGCATCCTTAGGAAATAGGTATTTGCGTATTTTCTCGTGGAAAGGATTGTACCCAAACATAGAATACATAAAATTCGGAATCCAAAATCTCAATTTTTTTTTTAATATGGGATTTTGCAATATATTCCCAAACAGTTTGTTTTACAAATTTTTTATCCAAGGTTTTATTCATTTATGAAGAGGAAGAGGGATCATATAAAATTTAATTTATGTCGAAAGTTCTAAGAGGCAAAGATTTTGAAATTTTTCGAATTTATCAACTCAAAATTTTCATGAAAATCCAAGAAATACACCCAATTGGTTCAAATTTAAATTTATTCATAAACACACACACTTTCATGTTCAAAAATTTTCATTATAAAATTTTGTGCAAGATTATGTCAACCGTCAAATTTCGAGTGTACGAGAATGTTATTCAAAAATTTTTATTAGGGAACTAAAAAAATTTAATTTTTCCTTCTGTAGAATTGAAAAAAAACTTTTTCTTAAATTTTTTTTCTTTTTTCTAAGTTTTTGTATTTCTATTTTGTTTTTAATTTTTTTTTTTTTGATTTGGGAAGGTGAGGAACATTTTATAACATTCTTTAATGCTTACTGTACTTGCAAAACAAAAAAAAAACAAAAATAAAACGAAAAAAATAGTTTTTGAAAAATTTGTAGCACCATCCGCTTAGCTGAAGGCCAAAAAATATTTGTGAAAAATTGCAAAAACAAAACGTTCCTTTTATTTGTGTTACGTACGTCTGCCCTTAGTTAAGTAAAAATGAAGTCAGAATTGGAATTCATTCTCGCAAATAGTTTTTCTCTCACTAAAAGAGATTCTAATTTGGAAAACAAACTTGTGTTGAAAAATGTTGAGAACTTTTCACCATCTTTCATATACTTGACATATGAAATTTTCTTAAAATTTCTAAACTAAGATTATAAACTTGCGAAACTCAGTTCTAGTTCTTAGTTTCAAGTCAAAATAAATTTCTTCAATAAAAACTATAAAAGAGTAGGTTTAAGCAAAAATCAAGTTTATAACCCTCATTAACTTAGAGGAGGTAATTTCACACATAATTGTCCTCTATAAACTTTAAGTTGGTTCTACAACTTTTCTATTTATAATTTCTATGAACATTTTATTAAACAATTTTAGCCTTGTTCTGTTTGTTTTAATATAAATAAGTGCACAATCTATTACAGTTTAATCGAATCTTCCAATTTTCTTTTTTACAAATTGGTTGCTTTATATAAGCTGCTATATTTTTCTTTTTCTATACAAACATATGCATAAATATTAATAAAATAACTATAACAATTGTACAAGGTATATGGTGACTTTGAAGATTTTTGTTTCGTTCTTAAATATAATATAAAAATAATCAATTCTACATAGTGAGCTATTTTATTGGATGCAAAGAATATGTACAAGTTTTATGCATATGTGCAAGTTAGGAAATATACGTACTTGTTATGTAAAGAGCGGGAGGATCCATGTTCCATTGCCTCTCTATACTCTTCCTTCAAACTCCTTTTTTTATATTTTAAGTCTTACTTAAATACATTAGGATTTTTTTCTTGCTCTTCTTAAATGTAGATTGTAAATGGTAAAAATAGTTTTTACTATAAATGTTTAATAATATTAGAAAAATCTCTTCCGCTTTTATTCCATTTCATTTCAAATACCAATTTGGAGTTGTTTAGTTCGATTACTTTTTTGTTTACGCTTTTCTTTGATTTTAATTTTTTTTTTTTTGCCTTGGTTACTATTTTAATTTTTTGCAATATTTTTTGGTGATACAATTCTTGTATCAGCTCAAATCATACTTAAATAAACTATGGTTGAGTAACATGAATATTAATAGAAATTTTACAATTATAAGGTTGCCAGTATTATAAATTAATTTGAAAATAAATAAAAATTTTTTGTTGATTGCGCATTGTTTGAAATTAACGTATCTCATTCCAGACAAGTTAATGCGATATTTTGAATTAAAGTGACCTTTCAAACTGTAGAAAGTGGAAATCGCATTGTTTTATTTTCATTAACGAGATCTTTTACAAATTATTGCAAAAAATCTTTATTTTTGTACAACAAGATCTAGGAAATAAAATAACACAATATGCAACATTCTCTAACCCCCCTCCCCCCATAATTCTAAATCATTTTGAAATTGATTAATTATTGTTTTACAAGAAAATTTTGTCTGACATAAACCTGTTCTTCTTCATTAAATTATTATTAAGCAAATTGCCTTATATTATACAGTGTGACCAATTACAGAAAACCTAACATTTGACTTAGAGCAATTTACGCACAAGTGTATGGCATTATCGAACTTAAACATTTTAATATTTTGCTATATTTTTTTCGTTATAATGATTTTTGTTTGAAAATTTGGATAAAATTGATTCAAATGAGATATAATTTTCACACGGAATTATTTAATCGGAATTACCTAGTTATTGGAATCATAATTTGACAATAAATTAATTTTAAGGGACAGATTTACTAAAGGTCATTCTCTAAAGGTCATATTTTACACTTCTCTATAATTTTTGACGAGGATACGTAATGAACCACTGATTTATTTTGATAACAATTAATTTAAGGCCTGTGAAGATAATATTGTTGACGATTTGTTTGAAAAACGGTGAAGAATACTCGAAAGACAACTAATAAAATAATAATAAAATTAACAGTTGGTAACCTTATAAATAAAAATTTGTACAAATTTACAATAAAAAACAAAAACCTATACAACTTATATTTTTTTATTCTATATCAAATTTTTTTTTGTAAGGGGATTTTTTATTTTTCCTTATGTAATCGAACATTTGTAGTAACATTCTTTAATATTTTGTACTCTGTTTGTTACTGTTTTAGTTGTAAAAATTCTTAGAATTAATTTTTTCTTATTTCACTTCTTTTAATAGCGGATCTCACTTAAAAGAAAAATACTATATCGTATTTTGTATATATACATATTTATTTTTTAAGACTATTATACTCTTATTTATTTTTATATGTAAAAATAATTTAATAAATCTATGTAATATGTATGTATCTATGTATATATTTAAATATTGTGGTATAAAACACTATAGGTATTAAACTACACTTATTAGTTTTAACACAAACCATTTAGTTGGACTTATAAAAGTTTCGTGTTATTTTAGTTTAGTTATAGTTCAGGTATACTTACCAGGTATACACAAAAAAAAACACAATGAAAAAAAAAATTATTATCTAATTTCAATGATCTTTAAAACCAAAAGGTTTAACTTTAAAATTACACATATGGTGAATATTTACATATAGTCACATAGAGGGCCAGGCACTTCATTATTTTTATATGAAGGAAAAAAAAAATTCATATAAAACGTGAAAAGTTTAGTTTTCCTTTTTTTTAATATTTTTTTTTCTTCTCCTTTGAAAGGAAAATTTTTTTTTTTTTTGTGAATAAAGAGACACAAGCAATACACCATTTACAATAACATGGAACTTTACTGTTACTTAAAAATTTCCCATAAGTATTATGCAAATTTTTGTGTACTTTTAAGTTAAAGTTCTAATTAAGATCTTGTTGAAAAATGTTTGATTTTATAAAAAAAAAATTATATACAAAATGTAGCTATAGCAAGTATTAGAGAGAACAGGAAAATTAGGATTTAATATAAAAAAATTTTTTTTTGTGGTTTTTATGGAATTTCACTCCTTTCCTAAATCAATGAATATTTTTCCTATTCCTCCACATTCGCTTTAATAGAAAACTGCAAAAAAAAAATCTGATGTGGTCAGCACATAACCGACCGCATTGTGTGAAAGTGTTACGGAATATTATAAAAATGTCTGTTAAATACTTCTTTCCAATTTTTAGTACATTAGCAAGCTTATAGTTACCATACCTAGAAAAATGTAAATGTGGCTCTTAATAGGGTTTCACTTTGTGCTACCCGAATTCCATAAAATGCTCGCCAGTTATTTTCGGTAACAACCAGAACTCGAATATCAAATTTCAATAAATTCCATAAATTCATTCCGTGGATATGTTGAAAAATGTAAAATTGGCCCGCAGATCAGTTTTCGAGACCTGATCTTTCCAAAAAATTTATATGTTAATTGTTTTAATACGAAGAATTTATATGATTTCAATAAAATCGGTTGATTATTTCTCTTTATATACCCAAAAACGTATATTTGGCTTGTAGTGTAGTGAACGTTCAGTTGCTGACACCTGATTTCTTCCGAAAGTTAGGAAGTTTCGCGGATGGTCAAGCAAAGCTTGTATATGAAATTTCAAGTAAATCGGTTGAATATTTTCTTCAAAATGTTCAAAAATGTAAAACAGACCCGCTAAAAAGTGCAGTTCCCGAGGCCTGATATATACCAAAAGTTGGACAATCCGTGCCATGGTGGAAATAAATTTGCATATAAAATTTCATCAAAATCGGTTCAGCCGATTTTTAGCAGACCTACAGGTTGCTAAAAATAGTTTACTTACACTTCCCAACTATGGAGAAGTGCATTCCCACCGAAAGTTCGATATGCAAAATTTGTTACCATAACATCACCTACCTATTGTATACACAATACGGTCGGTAAAAAGAAAAATATCGTAAAGGAAAAAAAAACGTGATTACGAAAGTTATTTATTATAAAAAAAATAAACAAAATCTCATGCACTCTAAATTCACACACATACAAATCAATTGATGTTGATAAAACATAAGAAAAACGAAAATAAAAAAAAAAAACGGAAAAAAAATATTTACAAAATTTTAATTGAATTTGAAATTATCTTATAAAATATGTAACTAGGTTTAAAAAACTTAACTATATGAAAATATTGTTTACCCCTTTTTAGCACTTTTCCAAAAAAAAATAAAAGAAATGCTTATTTATTTCACTCATTCAATTTGTCCGTCTACTACTCTCTCTATTCGTGTGTCTTATTATAAAATTTCTGCACTTTTCGAATAAAAACCTGAAATTTTGTATTCAGATAGGAACTTATTCCGCTTCAGAGAGATTTTTGATTCTTTCTGTTTTCTCCCCTAAAATGACAGTATCTCAAAGTTGTAAATATGCTCTTTGTTTTACTTTTTATTATATAGGAATAGAAATCACAAACATTCCTTTAATTCCATCAGAAACACTGCATGGTAGTGCTAATGCTCGTTCTATCACCGCATTGCATAATTAAAAATTGAAATGACAATTGATGCCGTTTTTTTTCTATCTGGAAGTTGTACATAGAACTCAAAGATTTTAGGAACTTCCAGACATAAATAAATTTTTTGTTTTGTTAGAAAAAAATTTTTTTCCACTTTCCAATGGGTCATGTTTCGACGGGGATTTTTTTCCGAAACCTCCTAGCTTCTGTAAAAAATACAAAAAGTAACGATTAACTAATGCCGTGTCATCAAAAAATTAAATTTTTTATGTTAACTCCCTTACTTAACTATTGAATTCGACCATTATATGTAACGCTCCGAAATGTATGCAATAATTTGATATATCTTGGTAAATTCATAAAAATAGTAAATTTAACTGATATTAAATATATTTTGACTTGTTCAAAGGAAAGGTGCTACTTTATAAACCATTGGTTAAATCCCAATTTGTTTCTAACTTAATTCTATATTGACTTTGTTAGAATATTATAGATTAGAGAGGAAAAATGTGATCTTCGAAATATATCTACATATATGTATGTGCTGAATATTATAAAAAGGATATAATTTATTAGTTACATAATAAGATAAACTCAAAATAATAAAGAATTAAATGTTATGTATGTATAAAATGGTGAATATAAAGGATATAATCTGGTAATAATAAATAAATACCTTATAACACATACCTATTGCATTCCATTGTCATTAAGATACTAAGTGTATCTAAGCATATTGATGCGCGTTAAAATTGATTACTTTAAATTGTTAGTAGAGGGCTTGCTCATGTGTTTATATGCATACTTATACTTAACAAAAAAAAAATTTAATAGAATTTTGCAAGATCATTAAATAAGAGTTCATTCATGTTCGTATTTATAACGTAATCATCTAGAATAATTGATGATACTCATATTAATTTATTTTTAAGAACAAACGGTTGACATAATTTTTATATAGAGTGTATAAAATTTTTTTGATAGAAAGAGATAAAAGGAAGGCGAAGAAATAACGGTTTTTAAAATAAAAGTTAATAATTTCTTCACCTTAAAGATTGTTGCTTTGTCTTTGGGCCGAATAGTTATAATCATGATTAAAAAATTCAAAAAATTCCTCCAACTCAGTTAAACATAGGCGAAAGGCTCTTATTCTTTTCGATAGTATAACGAACTCAGCTATATTTTTGCTTTTATAGAAGTTCGATTGACTTTATAGTGCGGCAAAAAAATAAGCGACTGAAATTTTTTTTGATTCTTTGTATAGGTACCTGAAACCGTTAACATTTAAGATTAATTTAATTGCTGCATACAAGGAGAAAATAACTTCAAAAATAAGCCAATGGTTTTTATGATAATGTCTGATTTGAAAGATCAATTCGGCAATCTCACATTATCAATAATAATTTTGAATCAAAAATGATGTAAATTTTTTTGTTTCTGGATTTATATATTGCTTTTGATTTGAACAAAGTGTCTTCTAATTTTAGCTTTGAAGGGTTGAAAGCGATATCAAAAAATTTTCGAGAGAACCAATGCTTTCAAAGCTGTTTCATAAGCACCATAGGCGGATAAATGGAGTGAGACTAAATAGGACGAAACAACCTCGTCTTTTTGTTGTTAAGAACATAATTAACATCAATGTTCTTATTGAATGTAATGGAAATTAAAATGCTAAAATTTAATTAAGTCTTAATACACAATCAAAATTCGATCAAAAAGGTCGACCTTTTATTTAAAAAAACCTAGTAACTTGGTAGAGGAAAAAATACCCTTAAAACTTAATTTTACATTTTGGGCATACAAAAAAAAGATGACGCCTTCAACAGATTTTGAAAATATTTTAAAATTTCTTGTACCCTCCTATCACTGATGACTTTTATCCGAAAAATTTTTGAACTATAAAAAAAAATTTTGTTTTTTACAATAAAAATAATTTTTTTAAAATTTCTCGGTGGGTCAATTTTTTTTTTTTAAATGTATTTATTTTAATGACCAGAACTGTAAAAATGATGAGCACAATCTCAAATATATTGTTTTGCTAATAAAGAATGAATTATTTTATTACCTTAACATAAAATTTATCGCCATAAATGATACTAAATTAGTGTCAACCTAATTGAAAAGGTTAAAAAGTTCAAAGTCATCATTCATATACAAACACAATACCGAAATACAATTACATATTTACTTATAAACTTATGTATAATAAATAAGTAAATAAATAAATAAAATTCCAAAGATGGTTCTCTGGCACATATTTCTGACACACGCTACTACCATCAAATACAAGCTTTATCATATTAAATTTTCTAATCTCTCTAATAGGACAGAGTCATCAATATGAAAAACTTTCCATCTGATTTAAAAGAATAGTTTTAATTTTAACCTTTTCTTTTATTTTTGAAAAAAAAAAGCAAGAGAAAATGCGTTTTTTTTTTAGTTGACTTAAATTTTTTTTTTGAAAAGAAGTCAATATGGTATGTGGGTACACGAGAATATCGTAAAATTTTTTAATGTCTTCCATTATTAAATGATAAATTTTACTGATTTTTACTTAAACACAATTTAAAGTAAAACCACTATATTTGAAGTAAAAAAATTAATTTGCAATGCTTTGAATCGGGAAAATTACAATGAAATAAAAGGAAACATACATCAATTAAAGGATTCAGGGTATTAATCATAAATTTTATATAGGATATATCGCAATCAATATAGAATAAGAATGCAATGAATAAATGTTTTTTTACATTTATTTGTAGGAAAAATAAAATAAGAGAATATTTGTAGTTAATAAGGTATTAAATTTCAAAACTAGGAATATAAAAAATCTGCTTTACCAAATACACTTATGCACCACCGCAAAATAAGCCGGGATCTTAAAAGATTTGGGCTTTTCCTCGCCCAGTAATAGTATGAATACATGGTTTCATGCTTTTACTAAAAAATATTTTAAGTACGACTTAAATTCGGTACAACTAACAAATCAGAGTTTGCCTTTATGAGCAGTCATATAGTACATTTTTAGAAGCAAAATTCTTAGTATACACGCCAGCATAATTTCAATTATATATTCAATTAAATTATAATTAAAATTTAATACAAGAAATCGTCTTCAACTATCAAATCATCCATTAAACCATTCCTCTAAATATTATTACGTAGACGTACCAATTTATTATTTATTACAAGAGCCGACCATAGAAATATTTGTGTATTCACACACAATTATGTACTCGTAACTACTGATTATATATGCATTGTCTATAATTTGACCGTAGTAGAATTTTATGATTTTCCCATTAATATTTAATAATTTTTTTCAAAAAAAAAAAATCCTAATCAATATTATTATTAATGAAAAATAAATAATTTTTAATAACACTTTATATTTTCATTTTTGACCTAAATCCATATTTCTTTAAGAAATGAAAAATTTGATTTCAATAAAATTTATATTTCCTGAAAATAAAATTAAAAAAAATCATAATATTAGAATATTTATATTGTATACTAATCTTAGGGGGGGTATAAACAAGATAAAATTTTAAATTTTATAATATATCTAGTCTGTTAAAGAATTTCAGTTCATTCAGTTCAAATTCATTATTATAATAGTGGTTGAATATTCTTCAATTATCAGCAGGAAGTAATAATAATTCCCCTACTAGCCAATTGAATTTTTATTATATATAAATTCTTCAAACTATAATATGAATATTACTAATTTGATTTAAACTCTCTTGTCTACTAGATTTTTTATTTTTCTTCTTTATCCTAGTTTATAAACACTTTTTCATATTCATTTCAATTCTTTTCTAATTTCTTTTTCAGAAAAATATTATTGTTTATGCCCTACGTCTAATAAATACATTCTAACTTGCGTCTTCTAAATAAGTGTGCAAATTTATATATGGAAATGTATATATGTATAAATGTTTATGTAATGAAAATTATGAACTCTATAAATACAATCACATATTATTCTAACATGCTAATATGCGGAAACAGAGAAAAGGAAAACACAATAAAAATATAAAAAAAATTATATTAAAAAATATTAAATAGAAATAAAGAGATAAATGAGATTTTTTAGTAGAAAGACCAAAATAAAACAAAAAAAAAAAAACAAAACTAAATTATATAAAATGTCAAGATTCCTAGCCCAAAGGACAAATAAATTTTTTTTTTTTCGAGAAATATTAGAATGGTGTTGGAATCAAGAAAGCGAACACTGTGCGCGCGCAACCATATTTATCATTTCCTGTATATCTGTGCGGCCAATACCGTTCAATATGATTGCAAAAGAAATTATATAGAAAAAGAAAGAAGTTAAGAACAAGAAAAAAAAAATAAATTTTATTGCCTTATTTTAATTTTTTGAAAGCAAATGTACGTATGCCTTTGGTCTTAAAACTTCCATTTTTTTAATATAATAATTTTCTTGAAATATCCTAATCAAACCCCACGATTAAATTTATCAAATTGTGATTTTAAAACTTCAAAAAAAAAAATTTTTTTTTTTTGTTTCATTTTCTTTCTTTTTGTTTTTGTTTTTTTTTTTTTTTGTTAATTTTTTAAGGAATCAATAACATGTTCTTTATATTTTAAATTTTAAAACTTTTAATGATATTTTGCTTTCTTATGGTTTGTGTATATGCTAATTATGACGACTGTTTAAAAATTTTGTAAAAACGTGAACACACCGAATAAAAAATTAAGCATTTTACTATATGAGAGTCTCAGAAGCAGAGTGGCGTAAGCCACAAAGAAGAAAAAATTTTTATTTTGCTGCAATCGGTTATGTACATCTTCCAAAATCAGTAATATTAGTTTCCCATTTATTTTTCACAAAAGTACTTTTGCTTTTGTAAAAATTTTCTGATTTTTCAAAACCAAAGTGGCATAACCCACATTGTGGCTTACGCGAATCTGCTTCTGAGCCCCTAATATATGAACTAGACGCTAATACGAACTAAGACTAAATAAATCAAAACAATTTTAACAGAAGAAATTTCAGTAGAGGAAAAACAGTAGAACCACATTTTGAATACCAATCATACGATATTTGCCTCATGGTATATTGACTTCTAGAAGTTCGATTCATGAAGAATGTAGGAGAAGTTATCATAATACATTCCTGTGATATATTATAGAAGGGCTCTGAAAAGTTCAATAGGTTCTTTAAAGAAAGGTCCTCTAAAGACTTCAAGTTGTCTTTAGAGGACCATTCTTTAAAGACCATTCTTTCTAAAATATGTTCTAAAATTCAAGTAGGATTTTTCCAAAAAACAGTTATAATGAGGTCTGCGAGAGTGTAGAAATTAATTTAAAAAAAATTGCTTTGAAAAGGACTTTTAATGCAACAGGAACTTTGAAAATTTTGTATTTAATTCATTAAAAAACAATGGTCAGTGCAATCGGACTCGGGTTTAAGAATTCTAAGAAATAGCATGAATTAGTCGAAAGAAATCGCTCTAGCATTCTTACAATTTTTATTAATATTACATTTTTACTTATGTTACGAATGGTTTATGTTACGTAAGAACGTTATTTCAAAAGAATCTCAATTGCAACAAATTAAACAAAATCATATTTTTCTTTTCCTTTGTTGTTTTTCAAATCCTGATACGAAGTTAAACATTTTAACATTAACTTAATCTGAAGTAAAAAATTCATATGCATTTCCAATGCAAATGTTCCAACAACGTACACCTGCAGCATTCAAATAAATTCTTTAAGTCCCACATTTATAAGTACAATAAGTATCAAAAATTTGGTATACAAATTTGGTATATGGAATATTATACCTATACGTTTTAATTCTTGGATATTGATAAAAGTTATAGAGCCAAATTATTGTCAATTGTAATTCAAATTTGCCTCATTTTATAGATTTAGTTTCCTATTGTTTATACTAGGAGGAGGAGAAGAATATTGCTAGACTTTGAGAGATCATTTCTCCGTTACATGTGTTTGGGGATTCATTCGCATCTCTAGACTATTTGTTTTCTATTCAGTTGTTGTCATCAATTGATACATAAATATTGCCGACAGGCTTATTTTTATATTATTTCATTATTGAACAATTGCACGTTAGCTTATCCATTAATTGGGTATATTGTATAATGTCCCAACTTAGGTTTGGTCCCAAGATTTTTCAATTGAACTAAGGTAATACAGGTATCATTAAGCTCGGTATATTTCATACTAGTTCCGGTATGTTTTACACATATGAACTCGGGACTCCTCAATTGAACTAAGGTTATGCCGGGATCACAAGCTCCACATCCTCCACACCTCAGATAATCTTAACAAAAATAATTAGTTTTTTTTTGTTATGACATGTGCTTCAATTCTACAATTTTAATACTTTAAATCTTAGATTTCTTTTTATTGCTTTTTAATATTTACTTCCAATTTTTATTTATTTATTTCATTTCTACTCTGTTTCATTTTTCGTTTTTAGAAATATTTTGTATTTTTCATTTATTCTAGATTATAATAGTTATGACTACAACATTTCTGTCCATATAAAACCACTGAAGGCCATCTTTTGACAGAAACCCCATAAATTCCATTTTCTTTCAATTTTTCTTAATTTTATTTTTAATTTTTTTTCTGGTTTTTGTTTTTTTTAAAGTTGTTCATTGCAAGTTACTTGATAACAACGATTAACCAAACGGCAGTTTAATTTAGATTTTACCGATGTTTGAATGTATAAAATCGCTTTTAAATGAAGTAATAAATTGCTTGTCATCTAATTGTTGGTTTTTGCATCCTTTAACGGTTTGTAGGCTGCAACGGTTTTGTTTTTACTCGATGAGAAATTTACAAAAGAAGAAAAAAAATGAAAAACAACACGGCTAAAATTTCGTTTTAGAAAAACAACCAAGAAACTAAGCAGGCAAGTAAGCAAGCAAGCAAGCATGTTTTCGTGCTCTAATAGCGTAGATAAGAGTGTGAATATTTGTTACAAATAACAAAAATTTTTACACTATACAATTACTGCATTATTATATAATGTGTTTGAATATGTGTATGTATATTATGTATTTGAATAACAAGTGGGTCCTACGAATATTTTTGTTCAATTTTAATGGTATTACACAAAAAAAAAAAACAAATACAAGAAAAAGAAATTTAATTCAGTTTCTTTTACTACAATTTTTTTTATAATCCGAAAGTCATATAATGCATTATGTGTATACTAATATGTGTATGTGTATAACATGTTAAATAATATACTTTTGAAATGTAAGCATTTATAATGCATGTAATTTAAAATTATACGTGTATATTTTTCTAGTATATATTTTTTTTTTAATATGAATGAAATATTGAAATTAATTTGTAACCTTGATCAATAAAATGTAACAAGGACGAAATTTATTCGTATGTTAACGGAAAAAACTTTTATACATTTTTATATTATACAATATTAAGGAGGCACCACCATAAGTAAATGGAAAATTTATATCGATATAATGAAAATGTCAAAAAATATTATAAAAACAACTTGTTTTTAATTGCTTTGAAACAAGAACGAAAAAAAAATAAAATCTGTGATGTAGGAAAAAAATTAATAGTTATACAATAATAATGAAACAACTAAGTAGCGCGGTGTACCGGTTTCATATAACAAATAGCAGAAAGAATATTCTTTCTATTCTTGAACAGGAATTGGAAAATTGATATTATTATGTTATGTGTATGTACTGTATATGCGTCTTATAGATATGGTATATACAGGAATGATATAATGTTAAAAATAAAATTATTAATAAACTATATGTGGTGTATCGCATTACACCGATACCACTGTAATATTATGAAACATGATTCAATAGAAATTCATAATCGAAATGTATAATCAAGACAGAAAAAAGGAAGAGAAAAAGGAAGTGCCTTGTTTATTTGTGATATTTTATATTCGATAAAAATAATATTTATGGATTGTGATAAGAAATTATAAATCAAATGTACATTTATAATATTTATGAATTTTTTTTTTTTTTTTGAAATTGCATACATTGTTTTCAATTAAAAATGTTAATTTGTTTTAAATACATTTTTTAACTGCAGAACAACTTGGATCTCGTTGAATGCAAGGCAAATGTGATCTTAAATGCAAAATTGTTTTGAAAAATCAATGAAAGTTTTTATGTAATGTAGATTTCTCATGCTTCAATTTAAAAGTCATTATTAAATTAAATAGTTAATTCCGTGATTGCCATAAAAATCTATGATTTTCGAAAATTTTTAATAAAATTGAAGCTTCTTTATTTGTTTATTAAATATAACAGCTCCTCTTAGTGTAAACAGTGGTTTGGAACTTAGTTGGATTGTCCAAAATACAAAAATTTCAAATAATATTTGAACGAACTTTAAATGTTATTTGCTGTTATACTATAGTTACCAGTACAACGTGTACTTTTTTATATTAATTATTAATAGTTATGAGAAAAATTAACGAAAATTTCTCCATACACCTGTAGAGCAGAGGGATGGCGTAATCAAAGGAACGAGTCAAGAGAAAAAATTTTTTTTATTAAAAAATTGTTGTCTCCTCAAACAGGACTCGAACTAGTGATATACAGATTCTAGGTGAACGCTCTGCTAACTGAGATAGAGAGGCATGAAGAAATTGCCGGCAAATTGGTGTTCATATTGTTTAATATTGTAATCTAGATGATTACTAAACATTGTTGACATAAGATGTTACATGCAATCTTCTATTTGAAACAATCCTTTGATAGATGAGGAGCTATCTGTTCTGCTATTGTATATAAAGTAATTTCCATTAGTTATTTCTAAGACTTACTGCTCTACAAGTGCTTTGACGAACTATTCAAAATAAATTTTTTTTGTGATTTGCAAGGCTGTGTACAAAAATGATCTCTTAATATCAAAATACTACAAGATAATTTTAGTACATAGTCTTGCAAATTATAAATAAAATTTATTATAAATTACTCTTTCCAACCCTATGCTCCCATTACTGAAGGCACATTTCCCGTTTAACTCGATTTTGTGTCTGTTAAAATATTTTAATATGTGAGTTATGACCTAACCACTCAGCCATTATTTATTATTTAGCATAATAACAGTTCAGTAATTTCAACGGATAACTTCAAGTAGAATGGATTAATATATGAAGATTTTGCAGGGGATAATCTGGAAGCACTTCCAAACGAATTGGGTTTGACTAAACTTATTTGGAAAAGGGTTAAAAACAAATTTTTTTTAAAAATAAATTTTTTGAATTTTTTTAATATTATCGCCTGTACAAATACAAAAAAAAACAATAATTTTTTAAAAGAGCAAAAGTTTTGACCTATTTTCTAAGACCACCGAAGAATTGCTTTAATAGCAAAACAAAATTTATTTGCTTTAAAATCGTGTTTTATTATTATTCTTCAGAATTTTTTTTTTTAATTGAATTTGATATACTACAATATCAGTTTACATAAAAAACTCTTCACATTATAATTTTTATGTTTTATGGCAAAACAAAAATTTTTAACTTTGGCTTTCTTCAAAAATCGCTAATGCTAAGCGTTCATTTTTAATTTTGAACAATATTCACAAATTATTCACACATTTCTTTTTTTATTACTGTTATACTCGTATTATTAAATTTTATTTTTTAAAAGATTCTGTGTGGTTTTTAAGTCTATTGCAATATGATGAGGAATATTAAATCAGCGTTTAACACTTTCAAATAACAATAAAGTGACTGAAATGTAGGTGGGAATTTATGACCAAGACAATGATAAGAAAAAAATATTATATACACTATCGATAGTCTTTCCTATAAGTTCCATAAATTAAAAGAAAATTCAATAATTTAGATGTACAATTTTTTTTCTTTTTGTATAAAACAAAACAAGGTCAGTATAACTGACGCCTTTGCCCTATTAAAAACTCATATTTTGAACTTGAATTAAATTTACAAGTTTTTATTGGAAATTTTAATCAAATAATTTTATTGAAATTTTTTAATTATAATTTGAATTAGTATTTACGTCTAATGATTCAGATTATTTTAATAATCTAGAAGAAAAATCTTTTTAAAATTCTGCCAAGAATTTTTGTGTTTACAAATTTACAATATTTACTACTGATTATAATATGTTAAAAATTTTTTCTGAAAATATTATTGATTACTTTATAAAATTTCAGATTTTGATTTCAATAAATTCCTTGTGACAACTCACTCTGACACTTCTGTTATAAATGAGTAATACACAATATGATCAGTAATATTGAGCAATCATATGAGTTTCAGTGATTATTGAGCTATAATGAGCATTGAGAACAAATGTTTCTGTTCAACCCTACTTGAAATGCTTACGGTTGCTTGAGAAAAGCACAAAATATTACACGCAGGTCTACTGTGTGCTGAAACAAAATATGCCTGCATACTACCACCATCAGAGAACTAGTCTTGTGATATACATTCAGTCTGCCACGTAGCTATTTAAATTCAATACGTTTATAAAATTTGTATTAAATATACGAAAAAAACTTTCCTTGTTATCAAATCGCATATCGTGGTGACATTTTTCCAATTTGGTCGGTCAACCTATTATTCAGATATAAAACATCCGTTGATCTTCAATATCCGTTTAATTCTCATATACATATACCTACAATAATGTTATATGAAATATAAAAAAATGTGAAATTACTGATATAACATTCCCCATTAATTCTATTTATTTTTCGAACAAAAATCACATAAGAAATATAACCATAATAAGCCATAATACTGACAACTTAAATATTTCCTTTTTATATTTTTAAATAAAACCATTTTCAATTGATTTTCTAAAATAGATTCTATTATTGACAGTTAACAATATCTCATATCAATTTTTAAAATAATATCAAATATACAAGCGTGCTCCTTCATTTTATGCATAATAATTTTCAATAAAAATGTCTTCTAATTTGGAAATTTCTTTTACAATATTGTTATACTTATTAATTGCTCTGGGCGGTGAATAGTTAGATGCATGTGAGTGAGAGTTGAGTCACGTGAGAGAGAATGGAGAAGTTCATGTAAGTTGAGCAAGAAAAGTTTATTATGTAACATAGATGTAAAAGTAAGAACTATAAGGCTTATCTGGATGTGATTCGCAATTTAACTCATAGTGACCATTCATGACAAACTTTAATCAAAACATATGCGGCATTAAGTGTGGTGGCTGTAAAAGAAGGAATTCACGCTATAGTAAAATAAACTGTCTTTGTAATAATTGTACTAGATAAACAGAATTGCAAATGGTTGCTTCAATCGTAGATTTTGTTACCAACACAACTAATATTGTCGGCTTTCATTCAGCATTTTTTAAGGTTAATCGAATAATAACATAATTAATGATCAAATATACCACTTCTTCGGCAAAAATTCTGGTAAAATTGTTAATTTAAGCTTTTTTTTTTCTTACTCCACTTGGAAGCATTAGGACCTTCTAGTTGGTTTTAGAGCCAAGTAAAGATTATGATTACAAACTTAATGCAGCAAAAACTAAATTTATGATTATTTGTAGAAATAAAAACTCCTATACTTCGGTTACAGTTACGATCGACAGTTTTCAAATTGAACGACTTCAAATATTTGGGTTTCTGGTTGAATGAAAATTCAAGATGCGAGCCAGAAATAAGATGTCGCATAGAAATGGCTAGACAATATCAAGTCTTGGACGGGTATATTAAATATCGATGACTTGGTGCATCTAGCAATAGATCGAGTAGAATACAATAACATGGTAAAAAGGGTATTATGAAAACAGACATATGACCGCTAACATCTAGTAGTGGATAGGCGGTACAAAAAGAAGAATCAATTCTACAGGCCATTTGAGCTAACTAGGCCACGATTAGCCTAGTTACCGTAGTTTTTTTCTTGATACTAAATGTTAAATGTAATTATATTTATTGTTTAATTTTTTTTGGTCTAGAATATCGAATTATATTAGATATATGGGCAATTAATTTTGTAATTTTGTATGTTAAGCTTTATATAATAAGTATTAAGTATAATTATTATACTGACCTGGCAAGTGTTTGAAGGTGACCGGTGCTATAGCCGCTGCAACCTTGGTTAAATATCTGAGCAATTTAGTACAGTGAAATTGTATTGAGACTCGAGAAATATTAAAAAAATTTTTTAATAAATTTCTCTCTGATTTCTAAAATTTAATAAAACTTCTTGCGATATTTTTTGTTAAAATTATATAAGATTATCTTAATATTTTGATGATCCAACTTTAATATAACAATTTTATTTTCATTCCCATCTTAAAAATTTATATCAATGTAAATCATAATTTTTTGTAGACCACAATTGAATTTCATTTACCTTAACAAAAAAAAATTATTGAATTAAATATCATTTAAAGATGACATGAACCAATATAAGCGCACATATCTACATACACATGTATCCTATTTTAGATCACTATAAAAACAATTTTGTTCATGTAGAAATGCAATTTTTTTTTTGCCCCCTCTATACTTTGGGTTGCTCTCTTGGTTGTTCTTATTTTGGTTCGAATATAAAAATTAAATCCTGTGTTATAAATAAAAAAAATTATGAATCGAAATCGAATATAATTATTAATTTTGTGTTAAAATATAACGTAACAATTGCATTTTTATGACCCAAGCTTCTTCATAGTTATTAGTAATATGATCGCTTATTTTTATATACTCGTATTTACGTACACATATATAATATAAGTTATTTGTTCGCGGTTTTCCCCGTCGTCACGATTTTTATAATGTGCGTTAAACATTTTTCTTTAATTTTTTTTTCGTTTTGTTTGAGTTCTCGGCGCTAATACAGGCAACGTATTAAATGGATTGGATTTTATTTAATATACGCTTATAAAATTATTGCTGACAGAGAATATTTTTCTGTTTTTCTTTCATTTTGAAATAAAAATAACAAGGTGAAAAAAGTGCTAATATATCTTTAATAAATTCAATTTTATATTATGAATTGTGTATGTTCGATATAAAAAACGGAAATTGGGAATACATCCTTAATATTATTCATTTATTCACATATTATTTAAATATATTCCAGTAACAATTATTGCAATTATATTAATGCCAATATAATTTTTTAATCCCCGCTATAATATAGACGAAAAATGAAATAGTATACAAAAATTATTATTAATTCAGTTGAATGTTTATCATCAACTCTAAATCGGAGATGAAAATTAAAGACCTTTTATTAATATCTCGATTATCTATAACACTTTAGTGTGATTTTAAAATTAGTTTTAAAATTTTTTACCTTCTCTTCATCCAATATATCTTATTTATGTATAATTGTATGTGTAAATGCTTATTAAATTATGGTATGATCATTTTTTAAGTGAACGCTTTAGTGAAGACGTCTGAATAAATAGGTGGAAAATGAGAAAAAATAAAAAAAGGGAATATTGGAATTTTAAAAATTATAAAGAAATTATTAAGAAAAACTTTCATTACAAAAAAAGTAATGGTTTTAATTAATAAACTTGGAAATTTTTTTTTATTACAAAATTTTACTTACAAATTTTAATTTTGAATTTCAAATATTTTTCAAATTGATGCCAAATCTGTTCATACTTTTCTCAAAACAATTACTCATAATAGGAAATTTTCAAGTTGAGCGTATCTAGCTCCTAAAAGGATTTTTCCAAAAAAATGATGCTTATTATAATTTCGCTCTTGTCTATCTTTCTTTTCGTTTGTTTACAAAACTTGTACATCCTTTGAGACAGAAAACTGAAATTTTGTATGAGAGGCTCAGCAGCAAAAGGGGTGATTGAAACGATCAAAGTTACCGTGATTGAAACGTCCCAAGTCAAGGTGAAACAGCATATGCCGATGACTGCGTGGCCAAGGGGGAGCTTAGTCGTTAGTATGCGGACACTGGATACCAGGCGCCCTCCAGTTTAAACGAGCCTTCCCATGGTATGCCGGGCTCTGCCATGGGTGATTTTACTCCCCCGCGCTATTCGTGGGACCAAAAATGGAAAACTTAAACAAAAACAGCAAAAACAGCACCAACAAGAACAACAACTGTGACAACACAACAACTGCAACAACAACAACAACAATAACAACAGCGACAATTACAACAACAACAACAATACTAAGGACAACATAAACCCAGTTAGTGCTCAAGGGTCATCGGAACCAGAGCTTCTCTCGACTGACGCAGAGGAGGAACTCCTTCTCACGCCAGTAGAGGAAAAGGCGGCGCCTCCGATGGAGACGGATAATCAGGATCCTCTTGGACCTATTATCTAACAAACTGAGAAGGACCTGAAAAGGTTGGACATCAGGGGAAAAACACATGGGATGGCATGTCCCCAGAGGAAGCTCACAGATATGAGAAGGAAAGGCTGGAAAAGCTGAAAGCCTGCTGATCGGGTGTTGTGGCCGACCATCCCCAGAAGAGGGAAAGGTCGGAAAGCAAAACCCCTGATGCAGGGCCCTCAAAAAGAGGTCGATGAAGGGCAATATTGAGGAAAAGGTCCCTGGGAACATTCCTCAATAAAACTCGAAAATGACTTCTTATCGGGAGGCAGTAGCACAGGTTAAGGTGGCCATCACTCATAAACTGCATCCAGAGGAAAGGCTATCTGAAGTTCAGATGGGGAAAATCAAAGTAGCCATCATGAATGAAATGGATAAAGTTGTGGACTCTCATCCACAATTCACTGCAGCGTTGCAAAGGGACGGATGGATATCCGTAACATGCAACAATCAAAACACCAGGGAGTGGATAACCAGTGTCTGCAGGAAGATAAAGCCTTGGGACGGTTGCGACGTCGTGGTGCTGGATGGCGACGACATGCCCAAACAGCATGTCTGCGCCACCTACGTACCAAAGGACGAGACAACCGCCAGTCTGTCCAGGGACAAATTTCTAAGTAGGATAGGGAAGCAAAATCCCGGCCTCAAGATAAGTTCCTGGAGGGTGCTGAGGATGGATAAGGAAAAGGACGGGGGCTGCTCCATCACCTTTTCCGTGGATGATTCCGGATTGGAAGATCTACGGAAAACGGAGTTCCGACTTTTCCTGAATTTCTTCCGTGTTACCGTTCGGGTTAAAGGAAGAAAATTCTCTCAAGGTGCTGACGGCAGGGCAGAACAAAATAAAAAACTAATGCCCACCGCGACAACGACGAGCACTTCAGGCCAACCAAAAGAGCCAAAACTCATTGGAAAGTCTGAAGTCGCTCCGAAAATGGCGGCAAGGGAAACGGAAGGACCATCGACCAGCACGCCAAATACAAGCGTCCCGGGTGAACCAAAAGGGCTCAAGCCCATTGGGAAGCCCGGAACGGCTTCGGTATTTGCTGTTGGAGGGGCTAGCGTGGCACCTGGGACGGCAAAAGAGGCTGTGGCAGTGCAGGCGCCCACCAAGATGTGTAAAAAGGCGGCAATGGGAGGTTAGGCTCATGTAAAGCCTTTGTCTAAAGGGCCAAAGCCCATAGACAAGAGCCGGAGGAAATGATATGGCTGTGAGGTGCATCCAAATAAATCTACAGCATGCTAGGACATCTACTGATGTTCTAGCTCATAGATTTATGAAGGATCACCTAGATATAGCCCTTATCCAAGAGCCTTACATAGTGAAGGATCAGGTTAAGGGCCCAACAGGTGAGCTGTTGTATTATAATAGAATTGGGGGCAGGCCTAGGGCTTGTATTTTGTTTAGTAAAAGGCTAACGTATTTTCCCATTCCAGATTACTGTTCTAAGGATCAAGTAGCTACGTTGGTGAAGATGAAGTCCTCCGGGGTCTGGACAGAGTTCATTGTGTGCTCATTCTACCTCCCGGGGGACTGTGCCTACCCGAACGAGCAACTGAAGGATCTAGTGAACTTTTGTGGAAGGAGGAACTTCCAACTTATAATAGGAAGTGATACCAATGCCCACCGCACCGTCTGGGGAAGCAGCAATATAAACAAAAGAGGTGAGTGCCTACTTGAATTTATATATAGCAATAAATTAATGATTATGAATGAGGGCAATAGGCCGACATTCATAAATGCAATTAGGGAAGAGGTCCTTGACATCACCCTTTGCACTGAATTTATCGGCAGTAGGGTTGGTGGATGGCATGTCTCAAATGAAACATACATGTCCGATCATAGGCAGATTAGGTTTGATATCATGGTCTACGGGCGCCTGGTAGAAGAAATATATCGGGTGGTATCAATTCGAAACGCTCCTCATGGATGGGATTGGATCCGTTCCTGCTTCTGTCAGAACGGTGATGGATATCGAACCGGCCAGCGAGGCCCTGACGGCGGTTATTACTAATGCCTATCACGGGAGCTGCCGCGCTAAGCCGAGGCGGAGCAATAGGAAATGCCCGTGGTGGAATGAAGAGCTTTCAAGGCTTAGACTAAAGACCAGAAAGCTATTCAATAAGGCCAAGGCGTCTGGTCTGTGGGAAGAGTATAAGGACTCACTCACAAAATACAATAAAGAAATTAGGAAAGCGAAGAGAATCTCGTGGAGGGCGTTCTGCAAGGGCATTGATGATCTCTACAGCAGTGCGCGTCTTCACAGGGTGCTTTCCAAAAAGTATGCTAGCGGGTTGGGCCTAATGGAACGTCCTGATGGCTTCATTACTGAGAACGGAATACGGACGTTGGAGCTTATGGCGTCAACGCACTTTCCTGACTCGGAGATTCTTCGGAATTACTCAAATGCGGTCATTGAACCGAGGGCATCCTGGCCCAGGAGGGATGACTGGCAACGATCCCGTCTAGGCTTCACGATGGGCAGGATTAGATGGGCTGTTTTCTCTTTCTGGCCCTTCAAATCTCCGGGTGATGACGGGCTATATCCTGCATTTTTGCACTGGGAAGCAATCCCTTGCATGAATCTCAGTACGCCTATCAGTCGGGAAGGTCTACTGTACTCGCTCTGCAGAGTCTGGTGGGGGTCCTTGAAAACTCACTGGAGGTGCGGGAGGTGGCAGTTGGCTGCTTCCTTGATATAGAGGGAGATTTTGACAACACCTCATATCATGCCATCTGTGTGCACAAACGAGGGATTGATGCGACGACTAGCAGATGGGTTAATCGGATGCTACAGGATAGGATTATTAAGTCCACCATAGCTGACGATATACTCTTCATCTCCGCTGCAAAAAGATGTCCGCAGAGCGGGGTTCTTTCGCCCCTCCTGTGGTCCATTGTAGTGGATGATCTAATCGCTGCTGTCAGGGGCTCCGGGGCGCATGTCTGGGGCTACGCCGACGATGTGGCCTTCGTCGTGCGGGGAAAATTTGAGAGCACTATTTCTGATATTCTACAGCAAAATTTACGTGTTGTGGAAAGGTGGTGCAAAGGCGTTGAGTTAAATATAAATTCAAGCAAGAGCACTTTAGTCGCCTTCACCAAACGCAGAAGCAGGGATATATTAACGAGCCCAATTTTGTTCGGTGAACGTATTAGTTACTCTAGGGAGATGAAATATCTGGGGGTAACCCTGGATGATCGTCTCTCTTGGAATACCCATATAGATAGAGTTATCGGGAGAGCTGGGGCGGCCTTGTGGACGTGTATGAGCTTCATCGGGGCGACCTGGGGAATTAGTCCCAGGATAGCGCTGTGGCTTATACAGCCCTTGCTAGGCCCATCGTCACCTATGCGTCGATTGTATGGTGCCGTAAGGCTCAGCAGGCGGGTGTGCGGGCCAAGCTGGAAAAGCTACAGAGGCTGGCCTGCTTGGGAGTGACCGGGGCAATGGAACGGCTCCAACCGCTGCATTGGAGGTGATGATCGGATTGCCGCCACCTCCATACATTGAAGGAAGCTCGGCTAGTGACTTACCGACTTCTCTCTGGCGAGGACGGGGCAGGGCTAAAGTTGGCCCACAGGACTCACAGAGACTTCATTGAAGGCGATCCGATTCTAAGAATAACCATGCCGGATACCTGTCTGCCGCGGTACAACTTCGACCACAGGTACAGGGTTCTATTTCCCGATCGATGGACGTGGGATTGGGGTGGTCCGGTACTTAGGTTCGAGCGTGTGGTATGCGGACGGGTCCAGAACGGAGTCGGGTGTGTGTTCGGGCGTGTCCGTCCGGACACGCGTGTATATGCAACCCTTGACCCGTATTGCACAGTGTTCCAGGCCGAAATACATGCAATAGAGATCTGTCTGAGAATCAATTTAGAAAGAGGGTATAGAAACCGCACCATCTATGTGTTCTCAGACAGCAGGGCTGCACTGCTGGCGCTTCGTTCAGCTCAGGTTACATCCAAGCTGGTCTGGAGCTGCCTTGCTGCACTTATGGAATTAGCATCGGAGAACAGAGTAACGCTCATTTGGGTGCCGGGCCATAGTAGCCATGCGGGCAACGAAGTTGCCGATGAGCTGGCGTGGAGGGGATCTGGTGCTGACTTTGTGCAGCTGCTGCCTTTCTGCGGTCTGCCTTCTTCCGCCGTGGGGGCCAGGCTTGCCTGCCTGCTCGCGGCGGAATGCGGCCCAGAGAGAGCAAGCAGGCAAGCCTGGAGCAGAGTTGCTGGGGATGAACAGGAGCCGGGTTCGCACTACTGGGGCACTGCCCAGTGAAGTACTACCTGCATAGGCTGGGTAAGTCGGGCTCCCCCCAGTGCAGATTTTGTGGGGGTGGCTGGCGATGAAACCGCCGTGCACATTTTCTGCGACTGTCCGGCACTGGCTGTTCGGCGCCGCAATTGTCTTGGACATGGGTTCCTAAGTGTTCGGGAGCTGTTGTCCAACTCCCTTAAGGATATCTCCGGCTTTGGGATTGGAACGGGGATATTATAGACGGGGGAGTGTGGGGGGCTACAATAAGTCAAAAATGGCTGCCGTGGCTTGGGGGTTACTCCTGTCCCACTCGGTTCCCTTAGAATCTACGAATCTACGAATCTAGCAAAGTATATAAAATTAGGTTACAAATTTAATTTTATCGACAAAAAAATCAAATATTTCCTATATTCCATAATTTTTTTTTTGACCTAAACACAAAATTTGATTTTTTTTTAGTGTAACAGCAGCCTGGTTGTGGCAAAAATTTTGGGAGTAAGGGTTAGGACACTTCTGAACCCCCTATATAAAGTATATTAGTAGCTTTAATCCTAAAAGTCTTAAAGATATAATTTTTTGACAATTTGATAAATATTAAACAAAAATTTCTAAATTTAGCAAACGCAGAAAAATACCAATTTACTTTTACCATAAGACAAAGCATAGCAAGAATTGCAATTAGAAAAAGACCGCTGTGAATAATTTTTTAACTTAAACCAATTTTTTGTTGTATTTAGCATTAATTTTCTTCTTACTTACTTAGTAAGTTGTAGGTGCCTAAAATTTTAGCAGAAATTAGTAAAATTTAAATTTTCGGTCTCTTTTGTTACCTAAACTTAAATTTTTCAAGTTTCTATAAAAGCAAAAAAACTAACGGTAAATATCTCCAAAATTTCTCCGAAAAGTATGCAATAACTTGCTTTACATAATTTTGGTAGATTAATAAAAATAGTAAATTAATAAATAATGGTAGAATAATAAAATAGATTTTTTGATGATTCATTTCATCTTCAAGGTCAGATATACTTCTGAATTTCAAACGAAAATTCATGAATGCATCTAGAGTGCGAGTATGCGTCATTTAAGGATGATTGCAAATTAGTAACATGATATTTTTTATTATACTTGAATACTTGTTTTAACGCAATAACAATTTCAACCACAATTCATGCTCATTTACTGAACGTATGGATATTTTGCAGGTGAAATTTAGTATGTCGTAAATGAGTAATACACAGTATTTGTTTTGAAAATTTTCGATGAAACGTGGTGTTTTGTATTATTCAAGAATGAATTCGGTACCTGTATTGCGTATATTAGAAGAAACGAAATATTTACACAGCATAGCATGAATACATTACCCTTAATTTTTTCATAAACATTATTGAATTTCATTTTTTAAAATATCGAACATAATTAAATCTTTTTGAATCTTTTTCATATTAACATGCTCCAGACTCATCAGCACTTGTATCCTTAAATAAATTTCTTATCTTTTTTTGATAAGAGCCAAGCATTCGAATTGATAATCTATTCCAAAATATGGTGTTGTTGGAGTAATTCAGAAAATTATTTTGTGTATTCTAAGAGCTCTGCCAACTTTGATTTTTTTTTAGAAGCATATTAAGCGGTGTATCGAATTTAAACCTCATAAATAATTTTTCAGTTATCATTCTCATGCATGCTACATCTGTCAATATCTCCACAATACCAGGATATTTAGTGAAATGCAAAAAGTTCTATCTATCTAAAAGCAAAACAGAGCCGCCATCTCAAAAGATGGTCTCTATTGAACAAGTAATGTTACCTCTCTTTTCCTCTAGAAATCTAATAAACTCGATTCAATATACAAAATGTTGTCATCAACAAAATAATATTATCGCAAAATTACTCTCAATGACTTCAGATAATGTAGCATATGACAGAATCGATGCTTTCAACTGAAATTGAAAATTCATTCAACATACATCAAGTTTTATGTACTTAATTTTAAAGATACTAAATAAAATTATAATCTTTGGAACAATTTTCGTACATATGCATAATATTGAAAATTACTTATTTTGCCCTATTTTAATTGTTAAATAAAACAGTTTCAAAACACAATTTATCATTAAAGAAGATTAAATGGGTGGAACTGTTTTTTTAAATATCATCAGATTTTAACAAAATTTTTTGTGTAGACATTCATAAGTACCATGTTATTATTTTCGAATATTTAAAAGCATTTATTAAGTAAAGGAACATATTATAAAGAACAATGTGACAGTAATTTTAAAATTCACCAATTTGATAAATATATACAACTAATAATAGAATAATTATAGAAAAATATTTCAGGAATACATGAAAATTAAAATGATATCTTGAATGAAAAGGCACAATATTCAGCAGCTACATAAAAATTTCTTTTTGTTTTAGTACCTGCTATACTATCCTTACCATGTAATACTATTTTTATCGTTACTTTGAGAACAAAAAAAAAAGCAAATCACATGAGCATCGGTTAAGTCTCATGTCAAGGATATCTTTTTTGTATGGAGTAGAAACCTATTAAAAAAAAGTGATAATATACACTCTTATAAAGGTAAGTGGATCGCGTGAAAAAAATCAATAAAAATATTTTGTACAGTAACAAAAAAAAAATTTTTTTTTTACCGATCTAGTTTTTTTCTTTCTTTTTGTTATTTCTAAATATTTTTTTAATAATAATATTATTATCGACTTAACTTCTCAACTCAAATACTACTATTCGACACCCTTTTTCATTTATAGTTTAAACTTTTATAGATGTAATATTGCTTATACAGTAAAATATCCAGATAACGAAGTACATAAATAGAAAAATTTTTAAAGGGTCTTAGGTGAAACACATGAGAAGAAACGATAAGTCAATGTACTCGTTCTCTGTAAAATCGCTTTGATAGCCGATAGAACAAAGGTCAAAAGTAAACGACCATCCAGAAGAATCGACTTGATTTTTCTTTTCTTCGAGCTCTGAATTTTATCAATTTGCCAATTGGAACCAATTGTTTTCCAAGGGATTGTTGAAATCAAAACTGACTTACATGATTGTGCCAACGAAAGACACCAAATAATATTCTTCGAGCCATTAATTTTTGCGAATGTAAAGGAAACTCAATTGTTAAGTTGAACATTTGCATAACTCCTAGACCAGATAAGATAGATGTGCGAAAACTGAAAAAAGCTCCAATGTTACGTCGCTTAGAAATTAACGTTTTTTGAAATGAAAAGCTCAAATTTTTCGAGTTTTTAAGCCGTTTAATTTCAAAATCTGGACATATTATAACTACTGTAGATTTTTATGAGAAAGCCCTTATTCTGAAGTGTTCAAATCATTCTGATCCTGAAATGATCACAATGAAATATCTTAAGAAATTATGCTAATATAGTCAAGCCTGAAACTTTTCTAATACGTTCACCGAGTGCAATAGTTTAAAAGCTTTAAGTTACGATAAAATTAACTAAAAATAGGCGGATATAGTCAAAATTTTCGCAAAGACTAAAATTAAATTTCGTACTTGTTTTCTGCACGTGAAAAATGAAAATATAATTTGTAAGGAATGGCACACGACAAAATTATTGTTAATTTTCTGACACCACAATAAATTTTTCGATAAACAGAGAAGTTCGTTAAATGAAGGCTTTTTGGTGAAGAAGGTTTACTGTATTATTCGTGTATAGTTGAAATTTACAATTAAATATTTATATTGCAGTTACATGTAGAAGATAAAAATTGTGAGCTCCATGCACATTGGATTACCTACCCAAAAGATTTATATACATTCAGCTTCTTTATTGATTTTTAAACTGAACAAGAATATTGGTATTTTTATTTTATCTGATACCATTTTTTTTACAGTACGTACATACATACAATTATAATTACTGTGTATGTGTGTGTGAATGTATTACATATATTATAATGGTGAAATGATAAGTTCCAAAGGCTATATAGTAATAATTAATTTGTTTAAAATGCAATTATATTTGTTAAAATCAAATAAATACCGTGCTAATGTTTAAAAAATATCAAAGAATTGTAATTGTAATTATAATATACAAGGTAGTATACATAATATTATATAAAACTATTATAAAACTCAAGTGTAGAGTGTAATAATAAAAAGTTTTTCTATAGAAAAGTAAAAAAAATCAAGATTAAAATCTTAAAGTTTCAATATTTTTTTTCTACTTTATTTTATTTCTTATGCATTATATATGTCTTGCTTTTTAGCAGATTTTCAATAAAATTAGAAAATAGTTTTACAGATTTTACCGTTCTTCCTGCCTAAACGTCTGCTAACAAAGCTTCTAAGTACTTTGAGATTGAAAAAAGTAAGTGTATTATCTAGTTTAGCGAAAACACTTCATAAGATTATAAGCTGTTAACTTAACGTACCTAGAAATATGCAAATTTGGCTCTTGTTAGAGTTGCCATCCAAACTCAATCATCATTTTTCATTTCAATTTCATCAATAAATTACTTCAATTAGTTCCTTGTATATTTGTATAGTAAAAAATGTAAAATCGGCTCTAGTTCCAGTTTGATGGCACCTGATTTCTTCCAAAAGTTAGGTAATTTCCCGTATTGTAAAACAAAATTTATTATATACAAAATTCCAAGTTAATCTGTTGAATATTTTCTAGTGTCTTTTTATCTAAAGATATAAATTTAGATATACTGAAATTAATATTTTATTAAAAAATATCGAAAATGTAAACCCGGCCAGGCCCTACTTGATCAAATGTCTACTTTCCGCGGCTTGGTATATTCCAAAAGTTGATTAATCCGTGCTATAGCCAAAATACATATTATCAAATTTCATCAAAATCGATTCATCCGCATTTCCACTAAAAACTAGATATGTGAGATTTTTGATCAGATAATCTCTTTATTGTACGCAATGCAGTTGGTAATTAACTTAATTTTTGACAAGTCTCGTTGAAATTGTTAAAGTTTTGTCATATTTCTACTAAATCAAAGAAGAAACGTGGTAAAGTCTTCCTATCACAAATCGTAACTATGTACCGTAATTGCTCGCATAAAGACAACTGGATGTACAACCTTTACTTCTTGTTAAGTATCTAAAAGTAGTTTTTTTCTATAAATGACAAGAAATTGAAGAATCAATTTTCTTAAAATAAAAATTAGACACGAGCCTCGCCTTCATTCAATTCACGTCAAGTCATAAATTTTCGGTCCCAAAAACGATTTTAAGCAAAGGCTAATTGTATTTTCAACTCTTTCAAGCCAAAACCTCTTTGAGTTTTAATAACATTAGAGAAAATAATATAATGTTAAGAAAATGTAATGTAAATACAGGATTGCGGTACTACTTTACAGGAAAGGAAATGTGCTACTTTACAAATTATTAATCCGATTCGAATTTATTTGATGTTATATGTATATAAAAAGGAATTTTCGAAACGATTTCTTGGCATGAATTTCATTTGAGAGCAAAAATACTCTTTATTGCTTCAACTTTAACTATAAAAATAATAATAAGAACATTTAGTAAATATAAAACTGTAATAATATAGTTGATACCTTTTAAGATTAAAGTCTTACATATTATATTATACAAGTACTTGTTAAACTAATCACGTAAATTATTATTTTAATACCTATTTGAAATAATGCTTATAAAAAAGAATAAAATTAATTTTTTTTTTGTCAATTTTATTTTTAAATAAGAACTCAAGTATAAAAATGTACACGTAAATAAAATGAAGATTATACCAATATTGGTTACTCGTATTTTTTTGTTTCTGTTAAAATATAACAAGAAGATGATTTCTAGCTCTAAAGACATACTTAAGATTGGCAGGAATTAAAAAAAAATTTAATAAAATTGTATTATGGTTTTATGATGATCTCAATATTCTGCTGATTGCTCTCATTTATTTGGCATATTTATTCTGTTTCCGTTAGAAAGCAAATAATTTCCATTTTTGAAAATATTTCCATCAATTTCATATTTTATTTTGAAAGATCTAAAAACTCCATCATCTCCAATTTATTGTTTATAAAGCCTTATTAAAAGATAAACAAATTTAATGAGATTTTAAATTTTTTACAAAAAATATTTAAGTATCTAGATCGAATGAAAATCGAATTATTAAAAAAATTATAAAATATAAAAAAAAATAATTGCATTTTGTATAATTTTCCGGGTAAATTATGATAATGTCGATGCGGGAGATTTGTTTTAATATGGAAAATAAAACTTCATTTACGCATATTAAATGTGGTTATCTTGGAGTAAAAAGCGTAAATATGACAAACTTCAAAAATAATTGCAAGTAAATAATTTTTTTAAAAATAGTCAAATTTTTTTTCAAAATTGTTACAAAACTTATATATGAATCTTAAAAGCTTCATATTCAACAACTCTTTACAAGATGTGACTATGTTATTTTAGTAGTTAAGAACCATTTTTACGGTTTATGTATGGTGACAACTATAATCAACCCACAAAAATGTTCTAACTCAATGCAAAACTATGTGAGCCCCAAGAATATTTGGTATATAAATTTTGCTTCAAAACAAATAAGCTGGCAATCAATGGCCTCCCTAAATCACCTCAGAATTCGATGGTAATCAAAAATCCTTCAAGCAATATCCCAGTTATATCGAAGGAAATTAACAATAATTTCGTTTATTTCTAATAATTAAAAATTACACGATAAATTATGTAATTGATTTCTTTAACACTGAATGCGTAATTTTATGAACTATTCAAATACTAAAATTCACTAAATTCAAAAACTAATTTCCCAAGAATTTGATTCATCTTTTAATAATTTTTAGTTGTGTTCAAGTTAACTTACGTAAGAACACTTTACTTAAATTCGTGTACGGATAACTAAATGTATTTTACGTTTTTGCAAGCTTAAAAAACAGAAAATCACGATCTTCTCAATTGAAAATGCTACTCAATCAGTTTTGACTTCACATCATTGATATTATAATTTGAATTGCTGGAGGTATTCGATTGCAAAGATCCATTTTTAGCGTAATTTAGAAACTCACAATCTACAGTGTTTACATAAATTAACTATCAATTTAATTAATGAACTATTGTGAATTAATTTTTCATATTTTGATATAAGCTAATTCAAAGGATTTTTTTTAATTCTAATAAAAAATAGCTATTGTAATAATATTGAAATCTAGTACAATTTTGCTCTGGCTTCCATCCTAAATATAAACTAAAAAAATGCATTAAAAATAATTGTGGCTTTATAAAACTTATTACCAATTGCAATATAGCATGTAAAACAAATATTAAATTAGAAAAAAATATTTTGTGTACTTTATTAATAATTATTAATTAAAAAAGGAGCTCTTGAAACATTATTGTGTTTTTAATTAATGTGATGAGATAAGTAAGGTTAATGATTTTAATGGTAATTAATAAGGTTTTTATAGAGAAATTCTTAGTACTTATTTCAAAAACAATAGTAATCTTATAATACAACAATGAACAATTGTACTAAATATTATGGAAGCTATATGCTTGTATTATATAATAAATACTATGCTTATTTTTCTCATGCTTTCTATTAAATTAACACTCAGCGGACGGGCCCCATAGATTTACATTTTTCCATTCTGACATCCTAGAACGGGCCACGTAGATTTACGTTTCCGCATGAGTTTTTAGTATGTTGCATTAGTGGTTTTCTCCTATGCACATTGTTATATTTTCTTGGTACTATTATTTAAAGTATTATCCGCCTGTTGTTCATACGGCGTAGTTTTGATTTTAGGAAATATTTCTAAATAATTTTATAACGGTACAAATGGCAAGCTGCAAAGAGTTTTTACAAAACTTATCGGGAAGTGGTGTTAAGTTTGAGAGCCTTGATGAAGAAAATGATTTTTCAAGTGATGAAAGCGAGTTTTTTCCGCCAAAAAAAAAAATCCACGTAGATTATCGTCTTCGGAGAGTGAATTCGAAGATAGAGAATTAAATAGAAAAGAATGGACATTTCAATACAAGTTAATGTCTGCAGAACCTTTTCTTGGTTCTACTGGAGTACAAAAAATACCCAATACTGTTATGAAATATTATAAGAAATATATTTGATTTAATAAGGTTTTATTGTAGTTACAACGCTTTAAATCCATACATGCATATTTATTAAATCCCCCTGAAAAATTCGAAGAAACAAGGAAAGACAGAGCAGGTTCGACCCGTCCGTTAAGTGTTAAGACGAAATTATAAGCAGTTAGTAATAATAGTAGGTAAATAGATAATATAAGGGTATCGAATTTTTAGCCAGATCATTGTAACCATTAAATTTTGTAGATATACCTATATCCTTTTACATCCACGAACAATTGCAAGAGGTTCAAGGGCCGAATTCTATATATCTAGGTCCAACGACTTCCAGACATTTTCCTGCACATATACAAGTTGCCTCTAACTCCAAGCCTGGTATTGTTCTGTTGATTCCGTCTCTTTGAGGAAAATCAATCCCGATACGTACACATGACAATTCAGATCACAATCACTTATATGTAGAGGCCAGCTATACTACTCACGCCTTCCTTTAGTAGTTGCGAAGGGCAACTACTACTAACGCTTTAATCCACATAGTAAATTACTTGTACAAAATAAAATTTATTGTATAATTTTTCTTTAAATCCGAGGAATGTGCTTTGGAATACATATCATCCCAAAATTGTAAAATCAAATATTATTTCATTTTCAGATTTCTGTTCAAAATCTCTCATGAAAGTCGATAATTTTGAACAGTTTACCAGAGTGGTTAGTTAGAAAAAAAAACTCATATTTTCCTTTCATAAAATTTTTGTTTATTTTCATAGTTTTGCAGACGATATTTTCATCCTACAGGAATACACAATGCAATCAAATCTGTCATGAATCACTTTGATTGTGACATTTTAGAAAATTTTCCGACATTATAAAATAAAAAACAAAACTAAAATCAAAAACATGTCGCCAATTTGCTGTAATACTTTTTTTTGTTATTTTTTTTATAAATTTTATTTAAAGTATCGAAATAATTTGTAAAAGTAGTAAAAACTTTAAAAATTATTGGATTTTTTCTCTTTCTTTTTTCATGCTTCTTATAATATTTATGTAAGTAACTATGGTAAAACAAAAAAAGTATAATAAATTTAAAATCATTTTTACTTCATTTGTTATCTAAATCGTACGTACAACATAAAACGTACATACAAACACATAAATATATAAATGCATAAACACATAATGTAACAACATTATTATTTTTTATGAGAGTATGCCCGATATATTATTCCACTGACCTTAAAGAATTTATCAAGGACGAATGTCTAAAACCATTAAAATTCCTGTCATTATAACTCGAATGCCATATTTATAATCTCATTTGCCGTATAAAGTATAAAGATCATCACCCTTTTCTTCTTTTATCGTTTACTTGCTATTTTTTGTACTATAGCCCATATAATGTAAAAATTCTTATTATATATTGCAGACATTATATAATACAACGGTATTTTAATTTTGATAAAATGTTTGGAATCGAAATATTTGAGTTGATTAATACAATGCTTTCCTTGAAAAATTTGAGTCAAAAACAAAATGTTCATACAGGTTTACGGGTATAGATGGCTTATATTTTCGAAAGTATCATATAGAGGCTTCCTTCAAAAATAGTTTTATGAAAATGGTTTGAGGAGGGCAGATTCTGTTACAATACATGCATTTTCCAAATTTTCTAAATTCAAATATTGCTAATGGTCACAATAAGGTGACGAATAAGTTGCCACAATAACGTTTCGATGAACTATAACTTCAACAGAGGAATTGAATATTTTGTTTAACAAAAGATGTATTTTCTAAAATTTTCATAGGCATTTGATATGATAAAGCAGAATAATATTGTAAATATACCTTCTAGCAAAATTTTTTGAAAACTAGCAATTTTCTATGTCATAACATATTCGAAATAAACTTATAGACTTTAATTTTTTCCGAAATTTTAACGGAATCGCGTAAATAATACAGAACTTCAGCTTGTTTTTCGTCCCTTAGTTGACAGTATTCAAATTAAATTACGAAATGAAATGAAAATTCTAGGAAAAGTAAAATTCTTGCAGAAAATTCTGTACCTATTGGAAAGCAACAATAATAAAATGTAATCAATTATAAAATTATGAAGTTATTGAAATATTTTATTAAGAATATTATTATCTACAACTTCTTTCTTAGCACTTTATTTAAATTCCATTAAATCAATAATAATTTATAAGTGACATACACTAGCTATATTAATATCGAAGAGTTCATTACTCGTATAATAAAAATTTCATACTTTGTTGAACAAAATAATTTTTACAAAAATATTTTTTAATATAAATTGATTTGTTATCCCATAAAATATTGGGATAAAAGAAATTTTGTCTGGATTTTAATATCCTTAAGTTTAAAATAATCCTTCATATTTTTCTATGTGTTTATATTTGTACATATGCATACCATGTATTCTATACTATAATCTTCCTATTACAACGGAGAAGAATAACAATAAAATAGAGAAAAAAATTGAAATCAAGCAAAAGTACTAAGAAATAGGTAATTGAAAATAAAACAACAAAAAAAAAATTAGAAAAAAAATAATAAAAAAAATCAACAATTTTACAAAATATTTAACATCCAACATTTTTATATATGATTGAGTGTATAGGGTACACAGATCTTAGAAAAGCAACTAGTATTACTCCAAATAACATCAATTGGGATAGGCAGGTAAACTATATAACAATGATGATTTACGTTATTACATTTTCTATATAAAATAAATATTGTACGTACCTACTTATGTATACCAGTATATATTGAATATAGAACTATAATAATTGTAAATAAAACAGAGAGAATATCATCATCTATTTTATACCACCTTTATATTATTATTTTTCTGTTTATAGATTAATCTTATAGCACGGATCATTTCAACATAACAGAGACTTGTTATACAAAGTATGTATAGGTATAACATAGTCATTGATATCAAAATTTATAGTAACCTCATCATCATTGTGTATAACAATATTTATATTAAGTACTTTGATTATTCCTGCCTATATACAAACTCTTATATTACTAATTTTTATTATATTATTGCTATTATTATTGTTATTATTATTATAATAATAATGATAAAATTAATCTGGTCAAAAAAAAAAAATAAAATAATGAAACAAATATAAAAATGGTAGCTATTTTATTGAAGTTTTTATTAATTCGAAAATTTTTTATTATATTTTACATGTAGGTTAACAGAAACATATTCTGGCCGACCGTCAGAGAGGCTGTGAAGAGAAAAAGGGAATACAAAAAAATAAGGTAGGTTTGTAATTTGTTTTAAAAGGAAACTTGCTATTATTAGCTAGTTTATTTTTGATTATGTGTGCTCCTCTATAATATGTTTTTTTATATAATTGATATGTAAAGTATGTTACACGACTCTGGTTATGCATTTGTGCTTATTAAAATAAAATATTGTGGTTAAAGAAAATGATTTGCCCGACGAATTAAGGAGTTATTTTTGGTGTTCTTCTTTTTTCTTTTACTCTTATTATAGATTTTATTTGCATATAAAATTTTCTCCTTAAATTTAAATATAAAATACTTGTTTTTTTATAATCACAAATCATAAAATTAATCAAATATGTATATATAAAAATGTTGAATTAGAAATGAAAATAAATAAAAAAAATATGATGTGATCAGCACATAATCGACCGCAATATTTATTGTCTACTGTATATGAAAATATTAATTAAGTATGAAAATCCCTTTTGAACACTTCCCCTCAATTTTAAGGAAGTTGGCAAACTTTTAGTTTACATACTTAGAAAAATGTAAATTGGGCTCTTAGTAGAATTTCGTTTTGTGCCACCCGAATCGCCAGAGGGGTTCACCAATTAGTTTTGCTAACAACCAGAACTCAAATATGAAATTTCAAGAAATTCCATCGATCCATTTCGTAGAAATTAAGGGAAAAAATGACACGCCGACAGACCGACAGGAGAAGTGCATTCCCACCGAAAGCTCGACATCCCAATGTTTGGTGTCATCACATCACCTCCCTTATTGTACGCTATACGGTCTGTAATAAATTACAATATAAAATTAAGTTATTATTGTAATAAAATTGTTTGCTATAAGAGATTAAGTTGGTAGATAAACTTAACCAACTTAAAAAATATCATAAAATCTTTGCAATCTTATTAAAAATTTTCAAAATTTAGTTTTACCCAAATACTGTATACGAGAAAAATGTTTTAAAATTTAAATATTATGACATCAAACGATGCCATATATACCCATAGATATAATATATAGATGGTATTACATTACATCAATGGTTATACAATTCAAAAATATTTTCAAAATTAAATTTGAGTTTTAATTGTTTGTTTTTGATCAGACTCAAATTTTGAGTCGATTTAAGCATATCTGTCCCTCTGTCCATTTGTCCGTCTGCCCGTCCCAACGATAACTCAAAAACTAATTGAGGTAACCCCACCAAATTTTCACAAATGATTTGTAGTAGTATATTCCAGAACCCCTATCTAAATTTGATGTGATCGAGGCAGTGGTTCGGGTAACTTTTAGAAACACATTTAGTCGTGTATTTGGAAACTATTGAAATTACAGTGCTGAAATTTTGGATAAATGAAGAAAAAATACGATTACACATAGCAATTAAAATACAGCTCTTAAAATCATTCATTTGTACGAATAACATAGAGTTAACAAGGTCGGCTTTAACTTTTCTCGTTTTATTAATAAACAAATAAATGGTTACTACATAATTTAATCCCCGAAAGTTTGCAAATTAATTAAAATTAATAACAAATTAATTAATTTTGTGATTTAAATAATATTATAACCGAATGTTAGATTATTTGGTACCAAAAGTTAGGCTTAAATTTTCAAACCGTAAATGAGTGCAAAACAATAATATTTTCATATATTTGTGTTATCAGGAAATTCCTCGAATTCTTTAATAACTTCTTTAATTGAAAAGTAAAGTTTTACTTCAAAAATTCAATTATATTGTAACCAATTATTTGATATACAACTTGTAAAACATTACCAATATGTGGTAAACATAGTGTGATTAATGAAAACTTCCACTTCAATTACAATTTCGTTCAATATTATGGTATAGCCAACATAACTATCCGCGTTCATTTCGCACACATTTTAGATCATTATTATAGAGGTATTTATATGTATATTATTTTCAATATAATATTTAATTCAGTTCAAGTTCATCAGAATTATTGTATTAAATCAATAAGAATATTAAAATTATAATATTTAAAAATTCACTATAAATTCAATTACTACACCATGTAATTTAATATAATTTCAATGTTAAACAGAAATTGTTTAAGTGATTTCTGAAGCTACAATATAATATAAAAAATGTTCTCACCTTGTTTATTAAATGTTTAATTGAATTACGTACATCGTGTCTTACAAAATAGTTTCTTCATTCATCTTGAGAAACAAATCAATAATCGAGTACACAACATTGGTTTTCGTAATTTTTTATTTCTGTTATAAAATTATATAATTTTTATTAAATATAATTATAGTTATTGATTCACTGGGAACATAACCATAACAGTTTAGTTTAAAATGTATGTGAAGATATTGAATTGATCATTTCAACTGTAAGATATCAGTTTGAACTGCGAAATTTTTCAAACTCGCGCGATATTCTTTTTTTAAATAAAATCAATTCATAGTTACAAAACGGAAGTGGTTCAAATAGCAAATAATATAAAATGTGATTGGTAGATCGACTATAAGGCAATCAAAGCCTCCTGGATACAGAGATGAATTACAGGAATATTTCCACATTATATAAATAAGTGACTACTAGGATGACGGACATATCTTCATGATATTTGCAAACCGGAAATTATAAAAGATTATGATCTAGGGACTATACCGGGTTATTATTTATTCTGACATTTTCTTTATTGCTTGTACTTAAGTACAATAGAATTCTCCATTATTGTAATTAATACTGCAATTTATTCTTATGATTGTGTACTTTTAAGTCATTCGAATCGATCGCCTGAAAAGAAAACCTGTAATCATTTCCAAAGAAGAGTAATGTGGAGAACAATTTGCTGATCGTGCCATCGAACCTCTGTAAACCAATTGACAGAGAGTTCACCCAAAAAGAAGTAGAACATTTATTCAATTTCGGTTCGGGGAGGAAAAATTTTAAATTTTTCTGTCTTAAATCGCTATGTCATCTTTGTGTTGTGCAGTTGTAAAAAGATGTTTTTATTATTTAAAAACTGTTGTCTTCTTAAATTCTTGCGTGAGGCGGAGAAATACGCTAAAATTATTGAGATAAGATAAATTAAATGCTTTAAGAAAAAATATCTTAAGCGTATAACACAAATTTATGTTTGAAACTTTTTCTCGTTCTTTTACGCGATTAGAAGCTTCTTACCGATTCATAGTATTATATCACAAATGTGTCCAGTACCTTCTCTCTAAAAAGTGGTGCCTACATTCTAATTTTGGCAAATCAGAATTTAAATAAATTTTCTATAATTTATATTTAATTTCAAATAGAATATTTTATGTTCTACATTAAAAATAACCATTTTATTAGTAATCAATTTGTCAAACATAGTTTATTAGCTAAGACTTGCATAGTTAAGTTGTTTTCTTTATTTTAAACCATTCCATTTTAGTGAAAATTCTAAAAAAGGAAATCTTAAAATTCATCAAATCATCTTCATTACCATATTATGTATAAACGTATGTATATGAAATACAAACAAAATCCTTAAAATTTTGAAATTACTTTGATTTCTATAACCAAAACTCATAACCGTAACACACAATAATCATATGTGCATCAAATTTTTAAAATACCATATTTATAATCTAACATCATAGACAAAAGTCAATATGGAAAATCTGGAAAAACAAAATATTGAAAATGAATTAATTCAAAAAATTTAATAGACTAATGATTGCATAAATTTTTGTGCTTCAAAACCAAAAAAAAAGAAATAAGAAGAGAAGAATTAGAATTTGCACAACCCAAAAACAAAAAATAAATTCCTTTTCAATTTTAAATCCCTTATATGGTCTATTGTAACCTCAATATTTTTTTTTGTAAAAGAAAATTAAAACATCTATGAAAAAATTATAATTTACTAACCTAAATTTTTCTTTCAATAAATTTCGCTTAGCATGAAGATTCAAAAAAAAACCAAAAAATCTATATCGTCTTAAAAAATAAGAATAAAATGGAATTATTTCTCACAGAGTATAGAGTAAGGAAAAACATTGGTATACCTACAACTCTAACTTACTTATATCTTAAAATCTCTTTGGGAATAAGTGAAAGTGGTGACATCGAGGTTACAATAAAACTTCTTCTATATATAAAATAAAACCAAACTCTATATCATAAATTCACTTCCAACTTTTACTTTATATTATACAAGTATTAAGGATTAAAATAATATTTTTTACCTTACCTTAAATCAGGTAAAATAGGTAAAAAAAAAGACGAAAAAAATTTGTAAACTACCACAATATACAAGTTTTGTATGCTGCGCAGATTATAAAAAATGCACATTTTTTTCCAAAAAAAAAAAAACAAAAAACTTTACAACAAAAACGCGAAAAACAAACCTATAAACCTCAAATTTATGACTTCAATAATGCTACTATGTCCATATATAAAATGCACATAAATTCATGGAATTTATAAAAAAAGAAAAAAAAAATGTTAAACAACCTTATGAATTTAAAGATGAAAAACCAAATAAAATTCAACGTGTGTGCATAAATTTGAGCTCTCACTCATACTCATATTATTTTGTTAGCATCACAAGATATAATAAATGTTCTGTTAAATAAAACTAACTGTATGTAATGGAATATTGTTAGTTGTAAATTGTGATATATTGTACAAATAAGTAGATGCACATAACAAGTGCAATATATAATTCCACATTTTCAAGTTAATCAAAATAGAGTCATAGAGTCATAATAATTGAAAAGATATAAATCATATAGAATAACCGAATACGTACATATATATAAATATTTAGAATGACACATGTCCTACTTAATTCTATGGTCCTGTAATTTTTACTCATTTCGTTTCTCATCTTTCCTTTATGTCTCTCTCTGTTTAAATTCCATATACATTGATGTTCTCATTCTCGCTTTTTTTATTTTTGTTAAGAAAATCACATGATTTTCTTAAAAAATCTTCAAGTGAAAAAAACATTTTCTACGGCTATAAGAATGCAGATTTTCTAATATTTTTAATTTTGGTATATCGTTTTATTGTAATTATTGAAATAACAATTTTACTAATTGTTCCAAATTAATTAATCTTGAAACTTGCTTAACAAAATTAAAAAGCTCCTTTGGAGTGTACTCATAAAAATTCTAGTCGTGTTTTACAAATTTTTTATTAAATGAAAATAAAAAAATTGCTTATTATTTTCACTCATTTCGTTCATCCATGCGTTTGTTTACAAAGGTTCTATTCCCTTGAAAAAAGAAGGGTAATAATTTTTATGCAAATGTGCTTTTGCGAAAAACCTATTTTTCGGACAAAAAATTTTTAACTCATCTTAAGAATCATGCGCCTAAAATGCTTGAAAAATGCTGTATTTTTTTAATTTTTTTATTGCATTGAAATTACAAACCCTTTTTAAATTTAGCCAAACACGAAAGATCGCGACTTGTCAATCAACATTTTTTTTTGTCAAATTTTTGGGTTTGCTTTTCTTTTAAACAGTAACTAAACAGATCTGAATTGTTTTTGTTTCCAAAATATATTTTACTAGTTTCCCATCCAAACTGTTGCACCTAAAAATAGGCAAAATTTTAAATTTTTGATTTCTTATATTGCCGAAAAATTTTAACGAAACAAATCAATCCCGACTAAAAAACACTAATTTTTGGCCGCGAATTACTTTACATTGATTGGGTCCACACTTAAATAAAAAACATGACAAAGGACATTATACAATTATGAAAGAGCAGGTTTAACAATTTATTTATAACAGATAAATACTTCAAATTTTAAGTTAGTCTATTAAATGCTTGCAAATCCAATAATATCTGTAAACTTTAACATTTATTTACAACATCAATGTATAAATAAAATAATTGTTGTGTACTCTCGCTATAATTGCAATTAATCATAAATGTTATGACCTCAACAGAATTGAAACAAAATACAAGTAGAAAATATTAATTATTGTGAATATTTTATTTATAAATTCTGATCTCGCATCCAATATCCTTTAATTGAATATAAAATTAATCAAAAAAAAAAACAAAACTATTTTTTTAAATGCAGTCTCTTACAGACATTATGTAAATAAAATGTTGACAGGTTGTATTTTGAGATCATACAAAATACATAAAGTTTGGAATTATAAAGTATGGATCTTATAGAAAAATGGTGTTAACTTTCTTTTACAAATTCTGAAAAATAACAAATGAAATAAAGATTTAAAAAATATCCGCCATAAAAATAACGCAGAAATTGTGCAAAGTAGTTGTAACAATAATAGTAAGGCGAGGAAAAAGTTTCTAATAATTGTTTTTTATCCAGAAAAGTAAAAAATGAATTTGTTATTTTTTGTATGTTCAATTCATTTCTGCACATATGAGTATTACACATATCGTGTATCATACATGGATGCACATTCACGTATAGCATTTAAATACTTTGATTACAATAAGAAAAGTAAGAAAAAAATAAGCAATGATTTAAATTGCCATAAATCAAATAATACTCATACAAAATCAAGACATAGAAAAAAACGAAAACTCATAGAAATCAAAAAACCAACAAGAAAACTTTATAAATCCAAAAAAAACTTATAACATAAAAACCTTACCAGTTTGGATATTTAAACAAAGCTTGCTTATGCAGTCATATATGTTGTACAAGTATGAACATTTTCCATTTCAAACAAAAACAAAAAGCGAAGATGATAATACTGTGAGGATCATTGATCGTTTATACAAATCTTTCTTGTCTCAATGAATTTTACCAATTTCAATTCTATGAATGATAGTAAAATTGGTCAAGTAAATAACTTGTATTTAAAAAAAAAACCAGTCAAAAAAAAAAGAGAAAGACAATAATATCATAAAATACAAATAACTAGGCGAACAAGTTTCCGGTGCAAAATAATAATTACAAACTTTAACCTTCTAAAAAGTAGCCACAACGAAAAAAAAAAATTCTTTATTTATTCAAGAAAAATTAGGTGATTATTTTCAGCTTGATATTCTGTACTTAAATTTTTCTGTGTACTCGAATTCGCCATTAAGCATTCTAAATATTATTCTACACATTTTAATAGTTAACCTTTTGTTTTCAATTGTAGTGGCAACGATCATTTAAATTGTTTCAATGTATGATTGTAATGCTTGTTGTTCTAAAACAATACAAGATTTAAAAATCAAACAGTATGTTAGCTGCTAACATTTAATTAGCGTTTCATAAAACTTTTAACCTGAAGTACACAATAATTTTTTGTCGTCAGTAAAAAAAATAAGTTTTACATATTTTGGATTCTCCACATGATGGTACACATTATATCTACAATCTTATTGCTTATAACTTTAAACCCAAGCCTATCATAAAGCGACAGATTTGAATACCAAATTTATTGAAAATAGATAAAAATATTAAGTTGCTTAAATTTTAAGTGAAAATTATTGAATTTTCTACATTTTACGTAAAATAATTTCGAGTTATTTACGTTTTATATAAAAATATTGAGTTTTTTATGTTTTAAGCGGGTATATAGTGAGTTTTTTACGTTTTAGGTAGATAATGTCAAGTTATTTACGTTTAATATAAAAATATTGAGTTTTTTACATTTTAAGTAAACAATGTCAAGTTGTTTACGTTTTATATAAAAATATTGAGTTTTTTATGTTTTAAGCGGGTATATAGTGAGTTTTTTTACGTTTTAGGTAGATAATGTCAAGTTATTTACGTTTAATATAAAAATATTGAGTTTTTTACATTTTAAGTAAACAATGTCAAGTTGTTTACGTTTTATATAAAAATATTGAGTTTTTTATGTTTTAAGCGGGTATATAGTGAGTTTTTTACGTTTTAGGTAGATAATGTCAAGTTATTTACGTTTAATATAAAAATATTGAGTTTTTTACATTTTAAGTAAACAATGTCAAGTGGTTTACGTTTTATATAAAAATATTGAGTTTTTTATGTTTTAAGCGGGTATATAGTGAGTTTTTTACGTTTTAGGTAGATAATGTCAAGTTATTTACGTTTAATATAAAAATATTGAGTTTTTTACATTTTAAGTAAACAATGTCAAGTGGTTTACGTTTTATATAAAAATATTGAGTTTTTTATGTTTTAAGCGGGTATATAGTGAGTTTTTTTACGTTTTAGGTAGATAATGTCAAGTTATTTACGTTTAATATAAAAATATTGAGTTTTTTACATTTTAAGTAAACAATGTCAAGTTGTTTACGTTTTATATAAAAATATTGAGTTTTTTATGTTTTAAGCGGGTATATAGTGAGTTTTTTACGTTTTAGGTAGATAATGTCAAGTTATTTACGTTTAATATAAAAATATTGAGTTTTTTACATTTTAAGTAAACAATGTCAAGTTGTTTACGTTTTATATAAAAATATTGAGTTTTTTATGTTTTAAGCGGGTATATAGTGAGTTTTTTACGTTTTAGGTAGATAATGTCAAGTTATTTACGTTTAATATAAAAATATTGAGTTTTTTACATTTTAAGTAAACAATGTCAAGTGGTTTACGTTTTATATAAAAATATTGAGTTTTTTATGTTTTAAGCGGGTATATAGTGAGTTTTTTACGTTTTAGGTAGATAATGTCAAGTTATTAACGTTTAATATAAAAATATTGAGTTTTTTACATTTTAAGTAAACAATGTCAAGTTATTTACGTTTCATATAAAAATATTGAATTTTTACGTTTTAAGTAAACAATGTCAAGTTATTTACGTTGTGTATAAAAATATTGAGTTTTTTACGTTTTAAGTAAACAATGTCAAGTTATTGACGTTTTATATAAAAATATTGAGTTTTTTACGTTTTAAGTAAATAATATCAAGTTATTTACGTTTAATACAAAATATATTCACCTTTTATTTTCAAAGTAAAAATATTGAGTTTTTTACATTTTAAGTAAACAATATCAAGTTGTTTACGTTTTATATAAAAATATTGAGTTTTTTACGTTTTAAGTAAACAATGTCAAGTTATATAAAAAAAATTGAGTTTTTTACGTTTTACGTAAATAATCTCACGCTAGTTACATTTTATACAAAAAATAATTTAGCTTTTTCAAATTCGAGTGTTAATATTGAATTGTTTACGTTTTGCGTACAAATTTTTGGTGTGTTCAAATTTCAATATAATTTAAATAACCCATTTTCTGCTTTAAAGTTATATGGGCTTAATACACTCGGTATCCCAAAAAAATGATTTCAAAAGTGATATAAAGATAAGTACCGTTATACTTTAATGCTAAATGATCAAATTAAGTAAAAATTTCCTATAATCATTAAAGTATTCCACTGTTTACAAAACAAAAAGAAAAGAAATTTGTCAAAATAATTGTAATAAGCTCACCGCAGTAAATAAATAAATGCCCAAATATAATTACGTATATAAATATTTTAACTAAAACTAACAAATGAGATTAATATGACTCCAGCCGATACCTCGAGCATCAAAAATATTGTAGGTAAAAGAAAAAAATGTTGATTCTTACAAAATCACTGATAAAATAGGAACGAGCATGTTTATTAAGTATCTATAATAATTTTCTTTTATTTAAAATCAAAAAATTATAACAACCGCATTATTTTTATATAATATTCAACGTACATGCCTTATATTACATAACAAATGGTAAAAAATTATATAATTTGGCTATAAGGTTTTCATACACACAATATTTTTCTTTCATCAATATGTTCCCGTATAATGTACCAAGTGCACCAGATACTTAACAAATAATCGCTGATCAATCTTTAATGCAATAATTTTCCTTTAGCAAAAGAAATCTTAACCATAAATAAATATTAAACTTGGAAAATGTTTATGCAATTGCAATCACAGTGTATTGCATCATAAGTTTTTGCCAATAAAAAAAAACTTAACTTGGTCAGATCACAATCTTTTCAACAAAAAAATTTTCTAAAAAAATAACTTTTGTACCTAATTTAAAATTTAATGGTATATTTTTGAAATATTTTTAAGCAGGTTGTGGTCAAAAGTTTCGTGTATGAAAATTTAAAAATTTTTTTTTTTCATTATTTTTAATGGTTGATAATTAAGTTTTTTTTTTTCTATTTTTTTTTTTGTGAATTTAAACAGTTAAATAAGTTGTTTTTGATCTTATTAAAATTCAAATAGCCCAAGCAACTATTATAAATGAATTTTTTTTTCCTTCAAATAATTTTTGATTACAATTTACAAACATAATTAAATTTATCTAATTTTATAGAAATAGTTTGGAATATATGCGTTTTCAAAATTAATACTTTCAAACTCCACCTCCAAAACAAGCTTCAATTTAAATTATTTTATAAATATGTTCACTAGCTTAATGTATTCTGAATGTTCATTACCTTTAGTACATTCCGCATACGCAAAAAAGGTAGCTATATGTGGCAGTAAGTGCATCTTACACATTTGTAACCTTGTCAAGCCAGAAAAAAATTTTAATAACTTTCTTCACAAACTCGGCTCAAATAATTGATCTAACGATTTCTAAGCAGGTATCCCTCCTTTTCTCTTTTCATTCTATGAGAAGTGCAATTTCTCCTTTTTAGTATTAAAATCCTCTCTCTCTTTATAAAATAGTAATAGGTATTAGGGGAAGAATAACAGGCTCATTTTAGACCTAAGGAAATGTCAATAAATTTTAATAATGATCAAAAATATTCACACCTGATTTCAATTGTTTTGAAAGCCTTTGTTAAGCACGTCTTCCGCATAATTTTTAAAAAATTTTCATTATTTTAAAAAATGACATTCGTATTTTTAATATATTGGCATTTTTGACATAAAATTCAACAGAAATGTCACTTGTTCCACTTTTAAAAATGCAATTTTTTTTTTTAATTTATAACAAAAATTAAAATGGTAATGGATACTTTTTCAATAGAGGCCTCTAGTTCATCTCAACAGAAAAAGAAAAATTAAAAAATTTATTTTTTTTTTATAAATTCTTGAATTTTAAATTTCAACAATTATTTTTAAAGCACACAACTACAGTTCTTATGGTGTATAATATGCGCAAGTTTTAAAACGATTATCTTTCATCATTAGATAGAAAAATTAACAATAATTTTTTTTTTAATAAAAAATCTAATAAAAAGAAATTTTTATTTTTTATTTTCTATTGCTCTTAAACATTAAAAATAGGCTTCCGCAAAAGAAGTAACAACAATAAGAATGAGGAAATTATTTTTTTTTTTAGAAAATTTCCATGAATATTCAAATGAGTTTAAATGCGTTTTGGAAATATAATGCAGTAAAATCTACCAAGGTCCTGAAGCTATGAATCATACCGGATTAATATGAAATTTGAACAGGAGAAGAAAATATTTTTTTTTTTATATTAAATTTTATTTCATTTTTGATTAAATATTTATAAATATTTTCTATACATATGATGTGTAAGCGAGATATAGAACAAAATGATGTAGCAAGAAAAACACACCTGACTGAACCTGATTTTACACTAACCATAAAATTCCATATATGTATATTTGTGCATACGTATATGAGAGTATATTATATTTTTTGTGTAGTCTCCGTGCAATATAATATATGAGGCAATAATATTTTATTTATTTTCGTTCGTTAAAACAAAAACCAGAATTTTTTACGCAGAGAATTCAAAAACAATTCAATATAATGTTTAAGAATTTTTTTTTTCTTAAAATAATAATGTGATCCCTTTATAATAAATCAAATTGACAGATAAAAAATCAAAATAGCTTATACAAATGTAAAAGCAAAAATTTGTGTCGTAACACAGATTACATACAATTAATTGCAAAACTAATTAATTTAGGTCTTAAAATTATTCTTATGATTAAAATTATTTGACAAGCTTTTAAAAAACTAAAATTCTAGAATTCCGTTTTTTTCATATTTCATGTTTCCATGTCTTTTATTTCGGATCATGTTTTTCGGGTGCATCTTACTTCTTTTTCTACTGATCAGAGTCATGTTTCTTTGGGTCTGCCTACTCTAATTTTACATTGCGGATTCCATTCAAGGGCTTCGTTGAATATTATTTAATGGTCTTCGGAGAGTATAGCCTATCCAGCCCCATTTATTCTTTCTAATCTGGGCGTATACTTGTTCCTGCCCTGTTAATTCCCACATATCTTTATTACTAATGGTTCTTGGCCAGAATATTTCGCATATTATTCGTAAGCATTTTTTTATGAAGGTCTGCACACTATCCGCATAGATCTTCTTTATTAGTCACGTTTCACTGATATATAGCAGCAGCAATTTGACGCAAGCGTCGAAGATTCTTATTTTGGTGCCCCTTGCTAGGTGATGCTGCTTCAAAACCGCCCATAATCTTCCGAATGCCATTCTAGCAAGCCAGAGTCTGTTTTTTATGTCTGTTTAACCACCCTTATCTGTTGTTACTATATGTACTACCCAGGTAGCAGAATTATTACAAAACTATCTTCGGTTCATTCAGATACATATAGTGCAGTTGCATTCCCCAAAACAAGTTATTTTTATGAATATTATCACCATCATTTTATAATGCTATTATAACATCTAAAAGAAAAATAATTTTATTTAGTACATATCGGTTAGAAATCGCGTATCAAAGCACATTTCATTCTCAAAACGTTAAGATCACAATCGGTTTTTTTTTTCTACATAATTGTGTAAAATAAAAAGAATAATATATTGCAGCTCACTTGGCACGTGCACCCGTCATAATAATAAATGTATACGAAAGCGATCGAAACGCAATTTATGTATATGTGTGAGGGCACATATACGTCATGCAATTCTACCTATGTAATATTAAATTTTATATAATATGCGCTCACTAAATCATTTGTCAACTTTTCAAAAATTAAAAAAACTATGCAATTTATTCGATTGATTAACGGTGATGTACCAGTAAGTAACCTGTTATATAGTAAGGAAACAGTATATGATTTTTTCTATTTCATATTCGTATAAAAATTGATACAAAAACTCAAAAATTATATGTACACGTACAATATTAAAAAATATGTAATTCAATTATTTAGGAATTATTTTGCCCATGATTATGAAAAATCGCACATTACTGTAAAAATTTATTAAGATTACATTTAAGAAATGACCAGTACCATCTTACGGCAGTATACCTTACTCAAACAAAGCTGTGGGGATTCTGTATCTCGAAATTAGTTAACCATTCAACATTATCAATTATTTAGCACCTTTTGTATTAAACGAGAAAAAATTAGAGTTGACCTTGTCAACTCTGTGATACCCGTACGAATTTGTTATCCTATGTGCGAATAAAGATGCCATAACTGACTATGGAGTTACCGCATATTAATTTATGCAAAATTTCAGTACAATGTGTTTTTCAAAATACTGTCTGTGCCAAAATACTGTTGAAGTTGTATGGCAGCTACCAGAAAGAGCCAAGAAATTTCAACGACTTTTATAAGACATATTGGCCCTACTAATATATTCGCTTGTGTGAAATTTCAATACCATAGCTTTTATAGTTTCTGAGATATAGTCAAATAACTTTTGAAGTTGTATGGCAGGTACCAGAAGGAGCCAAGTAATTTCAACGACTTTTATGAGACACATTGGCCCTACTAATGTATTCGTTTGTGTGAAATTTCAATACCGTAGCTTTTATAGTTTCTGAGATATAGCCAAATAACTTTTGCAGTTGTATGGCAGGTACCAGAAGGAGCCAAGTAATTTCAACGACTTTTATCATACATATTGGCCCTACTAATATCTTCGCTTGTGTGAAATTTCAATATCATAGCTTTTATAGTTTCTGAGATATAGTGAAATAACTTTTGAAGTTGTATGGCAGGTACCAGAAGGAGCCAAGTAATTTCAACGACTTTTATGAGACACATTGGCCCTACTAATATATTCGTGTGTGTGAAAGTTCAATACCATAACTTTTATAGTTCCTGAGATATAGACAAATAACTTTTGAAGTTGTATGTCAGGTACCGGAAGGAGCCAAGTAATTTCAACGACTTTTATCAGACACATTGGCATTATTAATATATTCATTTGTGTGAAATTTCAATACCATAGCTTTTATAGTTTCTGAGATATAGCCAAATAAATTTTGAAGTTGTATGGCAGGGCAGCTACCCGAACCGGTACCCCGATCTTGTCCAATTTAAATAGGGTTCTGGCACTTAGTACAATAAATCATTTGTGAAAATTGAAAAAACGTATGTTCGAAGGGTATACTAAATTTGCCTTACCGTTTGTAACGCTAAGAAATAATGGTCTTAGATATAGACTCAAGTGTATGTTTTTGATCAGCGTCGAATTCTCAGTTGATTTAATTTTGTCTGTCCGTCCGTAAGTTCACCAAATTTTCACAAATGATTTATTGTACTAAGTGCCAGAACCCTATTTAAATTGGACATGACCGGGGTACCGGTGCGGGTAGCTGCCATAAAACTTCAAAATTTATTTAGCTATATCTCAGAAACTATAAAAGCTATGGTGTTGAAATTTCAGAAAAACAAATTAAATAAAACAAATTAAAAAAAAAATATTAGTACGACCGATGTGTTTGATATAATTCCTTAAAATTACTTGGCTCTTTCTGGTAGCTGCCATACAACTTCAATAGTAGTTTGGCCATATCTTAGGAAATATTGAAAACACAGTACTGAAATTTTGCATAAATTAATATGGTAATACGGCAACTTAAGGTCATAGTCTGTCCCATAGTCAGTTATGCCATATTTATTCACACACAGTATAACAAATTCGTACGGGTATCAGAGAATTGACAAGGTCAACTCTATTTTTTCTCATTTTCCAATAAAAATACTTAACAAGTCAATCTTCTCATATATTTTTTTCTTTTTTAAATTCTTAATAAAATGATTTAAATTTTTTGGCATTATTTTTATTTAATATTCATTATTTATTCCTTATTTATATTATAAAATACTGTAGAGGATCACCATTTTAAGCTACAAGAAATTAATAAAATATTCTTTTGAAAACGATTTTATTTAAATTAAATATACAAAAAAATTCTAAAAGAAAAGACCCACAAAGAAAATTTTAGCCCAAAAAAAAAAAAATTATTTTATTCAAAGACATTGGAGCGGTTTGACTTGTAGTTCATTAACATATTATATGGGTACATACAAATTAAATTATTAAATTTCTCATAATGAAATTTCTCTCTCTCTCTCTCTCTCTCTCTCTATGATATAATTATAAAAATGAAAGATCTACATAAAAATTTACAAAAACAACAAAATCCTTGACCTTTGTCTTTATTACTATTTTATTAAAAACATAACTAGAATGACAAGAAATTTTAATTTCTTATTTTATAAATTCTCGAAAAAAGAAAAAAACTGAAAGCCACTGGCATAAATCTGAAGGAGTTCTCAAATCTAGAAAAAAAATTAAACATAAATAAATAAAAAGATAATGAACAAAACTAATAACTAATTCGTAGAACAAAATAAAAATTATTAAACAAAAAGTATAGAAAATCGTTGATATTGGAAACTATATGGTCTAGATTGCTAGAATGATTAAAAAAAATTAGAATAAATTTGTACATTTACTGATAAGTGAATTGAGGCTAACTATAACGCTAAAGTATCTCTTCGTTCTAACATTACCTAAAATATAATCACGACAATCCTTTTTTTTTTCGAACGCATACCTCCCCCCTTATATGATTTGATCTATAGCAACGGCCTGTTTTATTTTATGTTAATTTGAAAATTTTGTATGCCTAATTTTAAATGCTAAACCAGAAAAAAATGAACTTCTCCTGAAACTGATGACAGTTTATAATTCGAACAATTAATTTTTTTCATAATTGACTAACGGATTTAATCTCAAACTTATATAGACATTCAATAATCGGGTAACAAGTCTTAAGAAATGTGAAAATCTCTTAAAAACTAAATTCCGAAAAAATATTGAGAATAATAGAATTCCAAAATCCATTATTCTTTATAGTGAATCATACAAATTGACTCAATTAATTTAAAAATAATTCTAATTTTACATGAGCGACAACAAATAGCTGACTTGAGCCAGATTAATTCTAAACGTGAAAACAAAAGAAAAATGTTTAATTAATTAAAGTATTAAAATCGTTTCCTAGCGTTTTCTTTTGTTGTTGTTTGTTTTGTCTAAAAAAAAAAACAATTACTATATGTAAACGACTTCTATATGGCACCTTAAATTATTTTCTTTAGAATAAAAACAAAATACAAACAAAATAATAACAACAAAAAGGCTGAATTATCTGTCACTTTTATAAAGTGACACATTGTGGTATAATTTATTTATAAAAATTTGCATATTTTCAATGTGTAGAATTAGGTTCATTTCTGTTATCTTTTTATGTCTTTGCTACTTTATTTATAGATATTATATTCTTATATATACGAATATGTATGCATATGAGTGTATTTAAGATTAAAACCAGATATTTTATCCGAATTCCAGCAATTTAACTTTTAATCATAATTCAAATTTATATACTCTTAACAAAAACAAAAATTAATAAAAATTAAAAAAAATTTAATTACAAATTGTATGTATTTTAGGTAAGTATATATGGGTATATATGAACTTATATAATATATTATGGGTTTATGTTTATATTAAGTTCATAAATTAAATAAGAAATTAATTTAATTTTACTCATATAGCAATAATATATTTGGTATGGCTGTTCAGTTTTTAAATAGTCTCATACAAAATGTAAATTGATAAAATAAAAAATATATGGTGAATAAATAATTTTATTTCAACATATTTACATAATATTAATCACAACCGTATTCAAGATTAACTGAGAAAAATGCTGACTCGATTCGGAAATATTGTGAGTAACATGCTAACTTACATGACTTCATCAAATATATTATTATATAATATTTATGTTATCATAATTTTGAAAAAAATTTAAACCAAACCAAAAATATACGAAATTTCATTCAATAAAAATCAAATTTTTTATGCATCTTCTTTATTAAATCTCATATACAATAACCGCACAGCACCCCCTTAACTTACAGTTACATTTATTAAATAACACATTCATTATAATTTTTTTAAAAATCATTCGAAAGACATTTTTTATGCTCCATATAAATTTATAGATCGGCATCTATTCCTATACAGTATACCTACCCTAAATGCATATTATGTAAATACAAATATGAAAATTTAACACGAACTAAATCAAATATTACGCCCATTTTCTTTTAATTTGTGTCAAATTTAATTTCATACTATAAAACATAAAAATGTCTAAATTTTAAAACAAATCAAACAAATTTAAAAATTTTAGTCGGTTTATCCGATTAACACTCATAATCATGATCTTTTCTAACTCCCTTAGGGCGAGTTGAAGTGCCTATTACAAACTTATCATAATATTTTCACACTCATCTTATACTAAGAAAGTCAAATTTTTTTAACGAAATTTAGCGCAGCATCGCGAATATTACAAATTCAAATTAAAATATTATAAAAATCTTTGTTCATGAATTATTTTGATTAAATTTAAAACTCATATATTTCTGATAACATATAGAGACTAATTATTTATAATAAAAAAAAATATATAAATTTTGCCTACTTTACGACGCTATAATTATTATTGCAAAATAAATTCAGGAAAATAAACAAAATTATTTTTGTTGTTAAAAACGGAAACATGTGATTCACACGTTTCGATCCGATTTAAATTTCCGTAGTGTGCTTGAAAAACCTCACTTTTTATAAAACCATAGTTGTTATAATAATTAAGTGATCTTGATTTTTGTCCATACACAAAGGATTCAATGTCATAACCTATATATCTGTTATACTCCAACTATTTTTCATAATTGTATTAATACAAACATCTGAACTGATTTAAAATAATATTCATTCATAAAAGCAAATATGTACACATATATTTTCGTTAAAAAAAAAAAAAAACAATATATAGGGTAATTGATGAAAGATTTTTCAAAGACCAAATAAACCATTTCTTAAAGCGACAGTAATAATATCAAATTACATTTAATAATAATAAACATAAGTATAAACCCCATATACATATATACGAGTATACATAATATGTATGTTTATATATATGCATATTCATTTATACCTGAATAAAGAATACGAAATGCCTTCAATATATTATATGAGGAAAGATTCACTATGAAGATATAAAAAAAAAATTTTTTTTTTTAAAGAAAATTATGTTGTTATAAAATTCGCCACCAATAAGCGCCGTCATAAGTTTATCCAATTTACTTGAACATTGAATCGAATCAAAAATAAAATAATTGCAGTTATGCAAAAAATTATGACAACAAAAAAAAAAAAAAAAAAGAAATGAAAGAAGTGAGCTTTAAAACAACTAAAATATTTCTAAGGAAACGTAGTAGCTCAAGATTAAATCTCTTATGTATGTATGTATGTATGTGTAGAAAAATATGCATAATTTTAAAAATAATTTATGTATAATAATATCTAACTAACCTATACCTATAATATTTTGGTAACCACTTGTATAACAATATTATTGTACTAAAAATTCCATATTTTCAATATACAATAATTTTATTATTCCTGTACCTTATGACTACATAATAAAATAATATGTTAGAATTTTACTTCATTTTGATTTCCTTGAATTTAAAATCACTGATATAACTCACTTAGAAAGTTATAAATAATATGATGATGAACAGAAAAAATACAAAAAAAAAAAAATAAAATTTTTAAAATGATTTTCTCATATTCACACGAATTTTTCTTTTGAAGGTACTTTCGAGGGCGTAATATAGCCAGGAGGCAATTACGGAATTTCATTTCGTGTTTTTTTCTTTTTTTTTTTTTTGTGAATAGTGAGCAAAAATAATATTTGTATAAAAAACTACAAATTTAACCATATGATTTGCTTTTAACATTCAAATAATTGAACAGAAAATTTTTTTTTTTTAGCAAACAAGTATAGATAGAAAATTTAGCAATTATTGGAGAACGCTTGCGTTTTTTGTACGGGCATTCAAAAAATATTTAAAAGTTGAAGAAAATAAAACTGGTGGGTAGCATAAAATTTAAGAATTGAAATTTTTTTTTTGGTATGTGGTATTGAAATTTATTAATCAAATACCATGTTTTCAAATGTTTCCAACATCACGTGTTATTTTTTACAATTATGAACGCCAAATTGACTAATATCGATTTGAAGAGATTGAAACTTGAACAATTACTCCATTTATATGGCAATACAAATGTACTTGAAGTCTATTTTTTGTCCATATAATTTGACTTCACTTAAATCAATCAAAAAATATTTTGAATTTAATTTCGAGCTTTTAAACTGACATTATAGTAAAAAACGCAGTTTAAGTTTAAAGATGATTTCAAGTCAAATACTTAAGCTGCTATATAAACGAGATAAAAGTCTCCAAATTAATAATATTTAATTACGGACATTTATGCATTAAAATAAAAATGAAATAAAGAAATAGGTGATAAAAGTGATTTAAAATTGAGTTCTACAATAGAACCATTTAAATTCTGCTGCTGGCCAACATTTACATGAACTTATTTAAACATAAAAGCTCAAGTAATCACCTCATATATAAAATTTCGAACATGTTAAAAATTATTTATGTAAAGAAATAATTCGATTATACTTAAAACTGTTTATTTAAAGGAATAATTCCAATGAGAACAATGAGAAGCAACGGTTTCATTGTTGGATTTTTAAATTTAAAATTACCTTTCGGAAGAATTCAAAAGCAAATATGAATATAAGAAAGGAATTATTTCATTTTCAGTAGCTAAATTTTATATGAGATTTTTAAGTAGGATAAAACCATATGAGTGACAAAACAAGGGATAAAACATGTTCCTGATGGTTCCATATAAAAGAACTTAACCTTAAGAGTTTTCATTTTAAGACGCAATAAAATAAAAAATTAGAGAATTAAATTCAATTAAATGCAATAGAGATTAAGAAGTTTTAGTAATTAAGATTGTGAAATTTTATAGAGAAAATGGAAATGAAAGTTTTTGATAGCTGAAGACACGTTTACTAGTGACGAGATATAATTTGAGGTCAACAACAATTTAATTTCATAAGGATTGTAGGTATTCGACTAACCACAATTAATTACCTATATGTTCAAATATTGTTTTGAGGAGACTATAGATCATTTTTTGCACAAAATACTGAATTGAAGCCTCTGCATACTAAGACTATAAATATGGGTTTTCTCTATGTGTCTCTTTTGCGTGCTTTTGAAAATTCCAAAAAATCTTTTTCCTTTTTTCACACGTTTCATAAATCATACATTTACATTACAGCCTAATAAACCTTATCAAATATCAAATGTACAAATTCCAAAATTTATTTGACCGAACACCATTGTCATACATTCTGTTATAGTCTTCAATTTTAATTTGTATTTATACATTTGACAAATATTTTATATTTTATAAGCATATGCTCTTGGTCATGCATGTTATGTTTTACATGCATTTTTTTCGCTTTTCATTTCTGGATTATTTAGAATTCGAAAAATTTGTAACGCTAAACGCTAAATAGAATTATTTTTAAGATTGTGTATGAAATAAGTTTTCAAAACCTTAAGAAAAGAATACGTGATTCACATATATTAACACTTAATAACTACGAAAACAATTTGACAAAATATCAAAAACTAAAATTATAAATTTTATATTTAAATATTTATAATATAAAAAAAATATTATTTTGTTTAAAAAGTGAATTTAATTCATTATTCTTTTGAAAATTTTCAGCTTTAAAATATTAGGCTGATTTTAATAAACTTGGTTAATCAAACGGATACCAATTAATTAATGAAATAAAACCCATTTGTGTTGATTAAAAGTAATGAGAGATGGACCTTGTTAAAGTTTAGTTTATAACAAATTAATTTACATATAATTTTCATGAGTGTTGCAACCCTGGATGAATCTTTGCTTCTTTTCCTACTTATTTTCGACTCATTTCAATTCAAAATATTTGCATGTCCTTCCAATGTGTCTCTGAGCAAGTGGAATACGTTCCCAAATTCTTTTTGGGGTTTCTTACTCAAAATTTGATATGGAGATCCACCTTCATATTTATATATTCTAATTTAATACATTTGGGTCACAATACCGACTTGCATTCATTAATTGCACTACTTATATTTTGCTTATACGAGTACATATTCAGTAATTGCACTATTGCAATCAAATACACAACAACTATAAGGAGACTAATTTAATGTAAAAAAGTGTCACATTGTATATTCAATATAATTTATTAATATTATATACGAATTACAAAAAAAAAAAACAAAAAAAAATTCATTCAACTTAGAAATCATTATTAATGGAAAATTTTACCGTTCATTATAGTCATTATCAATCAATTAAAAAAAAATATAGTTCTTGCATTAAAAATCTTGTAAACCATATAATAAAGTCTTAATATACTTAATAATATATTGTTTCTTATAGCCTTGTTTATTGAAACATTGATACATAGTCGTGATTTCGTGACTTTATATTACAAAATCAATAAGTAAATCTACAAAAAAAAAAAAAATAAGGTACTTAAAAACTCCTTTATAAACATAAACACATATGAAATATCATTCATGTGCATACATACACATATGTATATGTATATAATTTCCCTACATGTAGACATAGTGTTTATTACCAATTCGTATATAAAGAAAATATAGTGTACATATAGGAGTTTACATCTAGATTATTTTCTAATATGGTATTTTGTATGCTGTAAAAATTTATACTTATTGTTGGCGCTTCTTATACACAAAATAATATTGAAAGAATATATGTATATATCTATATATATATATATATGGATATATATATATACATATTTTTTTAAAATCAATTTTATTGAATTTCCAATATAATATTGATTAAACCTGTAAGCGCTAAAATAATGACTTGAAATTAATTGAAATTTGTTAAAAAATAATAACATAGAGAGAGAGAGAGAGAAAAATAATCAACCAAATAAAGGTAATATAAATTAGAACAACACCTTTAAAGCTATTGTTTATGAAATAAATATAATAAGACATGCAATGTGGGTACAACACTCTAACTATAATAATAGTATATTGTTAATAGAATATTTTCAAAATAATTTTTATAGATGATTATTTATTGGTTTATTAGTATCTTATATTTTATAGTTACATTTTTTTTTTTGTTATACAAAAGAAAATTGATCAAGATGCAAACATGTAAAGAATTCAGTTTAAAACTAATAAGTGTTATATAAACATAGGTATACTATTACTATATGTAGGTGATTGGAAATGATTTGATCTATACAGTTTTTTTTTTTTGGGTGTAGAAATTTTAATTTCTTATTTTTCGAAAAATTAAATCGGGAAATTCATATAAGTATGTAATTCATTTGATTTTATCCAAGTGTTTAAATTCCATTCCGAGTTCATCATTGAAAAAAATACATACAATGTACAATACCTATGTTGATAATGCATCCTCAAAGTTAGAGATATATGAACAATTGCAGTGTAATACAATTTATTATATGACTTAAACACAAGTTTAGCATTACCAAACTTCATAGTTACAAGAAAAGAGGAGAAACTAAGAGAATATTAAAAAGAATATTTAAGAATATCAGTACGCTCAATATGAAGCGTCCAGAACTGCCACGTAAATTCGACATGGGTTTTTATAATATCTATGATATGCTATTACGAAAAATTGTTATACGAGACTTTACAAGAGCTGATTGCTCATAAGAGAGAATGAATTAATAAAAATAAGATAAAAAAAGAAAATAAAAAATAAAATTCCTGCCTCCATCCACCTTCCATATCCCACTTTACTATCAAGTACCCAAGTAAATACCCGGAGACATACATTAGAGCGTTGGACGTGAGCTCTCCGTGAACATTGAGAAAAACCCCCCCAAACCATATGCACTTTCTAATAGCCAGAGTAGAACAGTCATTTAGAATGTGTATGGCCGTCTGCTCGCCGTCCCGGCAGAATCTACACAAAAGAGAGTTTGATTTACCCAGTTTGCGCAAGTGATATTTTACCGGACAATGGACCAGTAAAGAAATCAGTAATTGCACTGACCCGATTTCGGTTAACTCAAGTAGCTCTGAGGAGACTTCTTTGAGTAAGATGAAAGGAAAAGTTTCGCATTATGATATCTCTCTGTAGCCCCCCCGGCGAAGTTTTGACTCCTCCTAAAGCAGAGCGCAAAGTCTGCCGTTAAATACAAACATTCATAGTCCACAGAATGGGATGGGTCGAACAAAAGGGACCTCATATACCCTCCGCGCCAAACCGCCATCAATATTATATATTTTATTTTTAAAATGGCGCCCTAATACTAACCATATTATTACTAGCCCTAATGCGAATTCATTTAAGTTAATATTAATTCTACTTTTAAGGCAGATTAACAGGTACTTTGATAATTCTCAATGAAAATATCATTAAAAAATTTTATTTTTGGAATGGCGCCCTAATATGATTTTCATTATATATTGGTTTAAATAATGTGATCCTGATTTTTTTTTTAAATAAATTTTATAATTTTTTTTTTCATTTATTCTACGTGGGTAGTCTACCTTTTCTCCATTCTAATTAGTTTATTTTTTTATTATTATAAAATTTTTATTGTGATTAAAATTGTCCAATTTAATTAAATTTCTGTCCGTAATGAATTAATTGCTTACTATATATACACATTTAATTAGCCGGACCAAAAAATTCTTAGAAAATCACATAAATAAAAGAAAAATATAAATATTAAGTATAAAATTAAAATTAAAAAATTACAAGCTAATTTAAATTACAAAAATTTTTCATGAATATGTAAACATTTTGTATATGTTTGTATACAGTGTGTAAGTATCTCACACTTATTTTCATAATCCAAGAAAAATAAAATAATTTTCAAAGTTCAACAACATGCTGACTACATAACATTAATATTGTTATACATTAATATATTATGTATATTATGTTTATATCTTAATAATTTGTAAATTTGAGTAGTACAATTAAAAAAAAAATTATAATTATCTAGATTTCTTTCTTTAAACTTTTGTGGAAATTTTTTGTTTTTTGCTTTTTTTAGCACTTTTCCAAAAAAATTTTGAAAAAAAGAGCTTATTAGTTTCACTCTGTCCGTCCGTCCGTCGGTCCGTCCGTCTGTCCGTGTGTCTGTTTACAAAACTTCTACACCCTGAAGATAGAAACCTGAAATTTTTTGTGTACATAGATCTTTACTAGAAACTTATTTCCGTAGAACCAAATTTTTACCTATCTCCCCCTCTCTAGAAGTTATACCCCCCCAAAACCCAAAAAATGGCCTTTTTTAACTATTTGTTGCAATGAAACCGTAAGCATTTTTGAAATTTTGCAAAAGCAGAAAGACAGCGGCCTGCTTCCCCTAGCGCGGTATACTATGGTTAAACTTTAGAAAAACAAAATGGCCGTTCAAATTTACCGTTATTTAAAGTCGTTTTTTTTCCAAATTTTTGATTTCATTTTTCTTCTAGACCCCAGCCTGCTGAAGCTTTAGGGGCTTTTAGACAATAACCAATAGTTCGTTTCGTTAGAAGAAAATTTTTTTCCAGCTCCACCCCCTGTCAAGTTATCACCTCTTGAAATTTGTAAAATTTGAATTTTTGACACCTTATATTTCCGAAACCGCAAGCTTTTTCAAATTTCTATAAACGCAAAAAGCTAGCGGTAAATTCCATGACATTAAAAAATATAACTATTTTTCTTAACTCACACAATTAAACCTTAAAATCGAATATTATGTTAACCCCTCTTTATATTAATTTTTGCTTTATTTCAAAGACTGCATAAATCGTTCATCCTAAATATATGCAATCCTAGAAATAGTTTTATATATGAATGAAAATAGCATTAATAGTGTGATAGGTATCCACAGACTGTATTTAAAAACAGAATTTTTACTTGTTGAAGGGAAAAGTGCTACAATACAAACCATTGGTTTGACCCAACTTTAGTTTTTGTTACCACAAGAGTGATTTTTTTGTTTCATCCTAATTTTATACCTTTACAACATATCTACATAATATTGTGCTTATCTTATATAATATATATAAGGAAAAAATTTATTTTCTTTTATTTTCTTTCTGATTACAAGTAATTAATTTATAATGTAATACAAAATAAAGTTAACAAAAAAAAAAAAAAGAAAAAAAAGAATTTTAACTCAGTTACCTGTCTAATTATATTGCAACGCGAATTCATTCATTTGTCTATAACGCTACTTACTTGAATGCGATTTCTTGTGGATGAGAATGCGAATTTTTTTCCATTTTTCTTTCTTGTTTTTTGTATTTTAACTAGATATGAAATAATAACCATCGTGATTCGGCTATAACCCGTAATTTGATATTAACAAATGACTTCCTATTATAACAAAAAAAAAATACTATGAGCATTTTTAGTAAAGAAACTTATATAACAAAAATAACAAAAACTTAAAAAAAAAAAATGATAATTTTTAGTAGAATAAAAGTGCGATTTTAATTTGTATATAAAGCTGCAATAGAAGCCTATCTAAATTAGTATAATAGAATTGTACTTGTATATTATAGTTAATGTTGTTTAGTTCAAATTGGATTGGAAGAAAAGGTATGAATATAATAATGATTAATTTGCTTGCTCACAGTTTTAATGATGAACTACCTTTATTTATATACCATTAAATTTGTTTTTATTTTTTTTTGTTCTTCTTCTTGTTATACAACTTAAGTATATTTAATTGAATTGAACTGCAGACTGAAAGAGGTGAAAAATATTATAAAGGTGAAGAATTTTCATTATATTTTATATAAATATCTACACATATGCAATTACACTAAATAAAAAATTATTGAACATTGAAATATTTTAAAAGAAATAGGTTTCTATTTTATTATTTTATAATTTTATTTTCAATAATAAAAATGTGTATAAGTAATTGATATTAGGAACAACCCATTTCTTATAAAATAATAAAATTATTATCAAGTCAATATTAATTTTTAATACTATAGGATTTGTATGGAAATTTGTATGGATTGAAGGATTTTTAGGATTTGTATGGATTGAATATGATTTGTTTGGAAATTAGCTTTTTTAGGATGCAAATTAGTTGATCTGCTATTAATTAACGTATGAATTAATAAAAAAATTTGTTATAATATGTATTAACATATGAAGTCCCACACTGTCTATATAAAAGACGAATAAACATAAAATTTATTATTATTTTATTAACATATTCCACTCATTTCATTAGCAAATTGCACTCATTTCATTAGCAAATTTCACTCATTTAAATAGCAAATTGTACGCATTTCATTAGCAAATTGCACTCATTTTATTAGCAAATTACATTCATTTCAATAGCAAATTACAGTCATTTCATTAGCAAATTTCAATCATTTTATTAGTAAATTGCACTCGTATACTATATTATATTAAATTAATTTGTAAACGTGGGTGGAAAATATTAAAGTTAGCATTAATAATTTTGGCATGTTGTGTATTCAATCATATTTAACATGATGTTCAACACAAAAATTCAATAAATGTTCTCAATGATAACAGTATATGTACAATATATAGAAGAATGCATTAAATTTTCCATTAAAAGATTATTTTAAAATTAAAATACAAATTTTTTAAAATAAATTTTACAAATTAAAATAATATAATGCCCAAGTATATTGTGTTCCGTACTAATATTTTTTGGATTTTTATGCGAGAACTTGTTAAAATTTCAAAAAAAAAATAAAGTGTCCATTATTTTTTTCAAAGTACTGTATATAAGAATGAAGACAAATACGATTATTGAACCACTCATTTTAAAATTATGAAAACTGAAATATTTTTTTTTTTTGAAATTCGATTTCAGAGTTTTACAAAAAAAAAATTTCTTTTATTTTTGATTTTAATTTATGATATTTTGAATAATTGTTTGAATTATAAAAACTTAAACTAAAATTATAATTTAAGATTTTTATGAAGAATTATTTTTGTTTTTCACCTAATATTAATGACATTTTAGTTTTTGTATTTGTAGAAAATAATTTTATTTACTAATAATTAGTTTTTAGGAATAATAAAAAAATTTATTCAATTATAAATAATAAGAAGAGGTAGAACTGGTAATTAGGAATTAGCAAATTGTTTATTGTGTATACGAGTAAGATAAATGAGCGCTTAAATAATATTATTTTTTTGTTATGGGTGCATTTATATAAATAATAGCATTGGTGATTTAGTTTCGAGAATAAAATTTATCAAAATTAAATTTACAATTACGCATATTACAATTAAAATTTTAAAAATTATTATTGTGGCATGAAAATCATAATTGTGGCAATCATAGCAATAATAAATATATGTATTCATTTTAAGACAAAACAAAACTACCCGCTTAAAATATCCGCCTTTATGCCTTTTGTGAGTTTTAGGTTACTATTACAAATATTTAATAATATATTTGTTATATAATATGAGCTTTTTGACGGGATTCCCTTAAAAAATATAATAAATTTTATGATTATAATTCTTCTTGCAGTTAATTAAATAAGAAATATAATTATTAATAATAAGAAGTAATTGGAAGAGGTGCCGCCGACCTTAATAAATGGGTATAATACAAATTTTATTAAATTGATAAGATGCCGCCATAACACTTAATGTTCTTCATTAATTTTCACAACATGCTTTGAAAATGCCGAAATTTCATATTAGTGGATATATTTCGTTACTTTAGGATCAGAACTATTCTACGTTCAACTTTATCCAAAATGTAATGATTATAACTTTTAAATTTAATAGCCGTACTGGGATGTTCTTTATTCAGATTAAAGTAGGATCAGAATTCGAGATTATTCGGAGATTTATTTGTAAAGTGATATTAAGATGGATAAAAGCCTGATAAGCTGCTCATTTTTTTTAAGACTGAAATTGTGCTTTTGTATTTCATCAAAGAACTCATTTACTTTTTAGTGCTCTCAAAGTTTTTATTTAAATGCCTATTTTGACTCGTCTTTAAACTTCTTCTATTATTAACGCATTTCCGTTCATATATTTCCTTATGAAATCCCATTTACCTTTGTTCTCGGGCATAATTAAGCTGACGCAGTTGCCTGGTGTTGTTATTACAAATCTCTACATTCTCCTTGTTTTAGGAGATTGAATGATGTAGCCTTTAACCTCTCTACGCTAGGTATTGGAATGATATACTATATGTTCCAAAAACCTACAAATTTCTTCAAAGTTCTGCATCATTTGAAAGTAAAAAGTATTTCTTCTATAATATCACATCTTGTTGACAATATCTTCTTACAGCAAACAATGTCACATGCAAACGTATAAATAAAATATATACCTATACTATATATATATATATATACGAGTGTAACAAACAATGTTAAAATTCTTATAATTACAACAATTTTTTTCCTTTAATATTTTTTAATTAAATGTTTCAACATGGTCAGATTATAAAGTTCCTTAAAAGCAAACTATAATTATATCACATTTAATTTTAATACAAAAAAAATTTTCACTTTAAATTTTATTTTTATTTTTCCTTTCTTTTTATAGAAAGAAAAATTACCAGAACAACAAAAAAAACAAATAAAATCCAATTAAATTAAGCGAAAGTCAATGTCCTCTTACCAATTTACAACATGATTAAAAACAAAATTTAAAAGCATATTTGCAATAACATCGCGATAACACTTATTACGAGTATGATGCTCAAGAAACATACAATTACAAAAATGAAAAAAAAAAAGTTAAAAAAATAAAAAAAAATTATGCTATTGTATTTTAAAAATTTTTTAAGCATTTTGGTCCTCAAAATCATTAAGATGACGCGTTCAAACCTCGACGACGACGTTATTTAAAAAAAGAAAATCAAAACACACAAATTGTCTTTTATTAAAGGATAAAAGTTTAAACTGAACTTTATGTATACACACTTGGAAATACATAAACCTGTGTATGTGCAAGAAGTAGCAGAAATTTCGAACTATAAGAGTGCATTTAAGATATTTTACATATAAAATCACGTAAATATAAACAAATTGTACAAATATATAGTGAAGGTTGATTCTGTTACAGTGATCTTATTATACATGATGGGTTATCCATCAGAAATGTGTAAGAATCAAAGTGTATATAGATAAAAGTATGTACGTACCCGTAAATTTTTCGGTTTTTCCCTCTCTCAATTCCTCATATCATTAATATTTTGTGTGCATATATAACAATGTACATACATACATTTGTATTATATATTATGTGTATACGTGAAATGCACTCATTTGAAACAAACAGGTCACAGTCACACAATAGAGAGTTAAATAAATATGGCAGAATCGTGTCATTAAACTCACAAGAAAATTAAGTAGAAATTAAGAAGAACCTTAACAAAATTAAGCCGTTCAAAAAAATAAAAATGTTTGTCGTTTTTTTTTTTAGTTGTTTTTTTTTTTTGTTGTTGAAAATGTTAAAAGTAAATATGTTGTACAACAATATTTTGCAAACGTGCTTTTTCAAAAGTAAAAAAAAAATAATTTATTTATTTAAGTAAAATTTTTCTTTTATCTTTTTTCATTTTGCTACCAACTAAAAAGTGTAACTTTCAATTTTGTTTTTCTTTTCATTTTCAGATCCCCCAATGTACGTTATACGTACATATCTTTTTGTAGTACAACAAGTGTGTGTCCACATAAAATGTGGTATTAAAAATTTTATAGAGCTTTTATAATAATAATAACAATTTGTAATCAAAAGAGATTTGAAATAAGAGGAAGAACTTGTCACTTTAAAAAATTTTTATACATTTTAATTCTTGTGTAAATTAATTTAATGATTTGTTTTTCTCATATATTATTAACACGAATAATGATTATTATTAATACCGGGACCTAAAAATATATTTGGACAATATTTTTACAAAAATATATCAAATTTCAGGTCAAATATTCAACATTAATTTCGGCATTATAAAATTTATTTCAATACTCGTATAAGTATGAATTTGTAATAAATTAAAAATTGTTTTGACGCTATACGCATATCGAATTGGAGTGTGATTGGAAATACGCAACTATATAAATTTTGTTTTATGCAAAGTGAAGGTTTGGTGCAAGAAAAATGAATGCTTTACATTCAAAATAATAAATTATTCGTGTCACAAAATTCAGGTGAATTATTTAAATTTCATACCTAATTTCATTTTTAATTTCATGCATTTTTTATTCTCTTTCTTTTCTTCATATGAAAAACTTATAATTTGTTTAAAAAAAATACGATTTATATTCATTCAGTTGCTGCAATTTTTGACGAATACTTTTGACTAAGAATTAAAAAGGGCGTTTTATCGCATAATTTTATATTACCAGTAGGCCGAAAATTAAATTCTTTCTTGCGATATTATGAAAGAATATCTAGATTTGGCGATTAATGAAAGAATAGCTAAATTTTGCAAAAAAGCTATATGGTATCGTTCTCTCGAAAAACACCAATTTTTGAATGGGTAATTTTCTTCCCGAAAATCAATTTCAAATGAATTCCTAATAAATGAAAATCAAATTAAAAATATTATCAATAATGCAATATTCATAAACATGCAATAAAATTATTTTTGTAGATTTTGAAAGGGAAACAGCTATATGCAATTGATATCTGTTCTTACAGTATATTAGGCCCGAAATGACTCTTGAACATTTCATAATATGGTCACGGGCAGGCTTGTGGAAGCTGATATTTCGTTAAATCTATTATCTATTTCAGAAATTATTTCCTGGGGCTGGCGGTGATTTTATGGGTCCATAGAATGGCCCCCATTTTATATAGTAATATGGTCAGAAGTATACTACATCTAATTAAATTTAATAATATCATAAAAAATAATATTTTATACTTCAAAAATTTTGTAGAATTCAAAAGAATAATGTTATCAAATTGAAAAATTAAAAATTTGGGCGACTGCCTCAAAAATGTTGATAAGTTAAAATTAAGGACCAATGAATTAGAATAATTAAAATGCTAATTAAAAAAAAAAATCAAATTTTTTAAAATACAATCAGTGCATCCTTTATCACGTTGCAGTTCTTATTCCCATTATCGTTACATTATAAATGGCAGGTACAAAATATTATATAATGCATAATAATTAATTTCAAGGTAAATTAATAATGAAAGAACAAAAGCAGCGCAATTAAAAAAATTATTCTTAAAACCAACGAAAAAATTCTAATTTCAAAGGAATTATGGTTACTAATTTTTAAATACTTTTCTTTTTTTCGCAAAAAAAACTTTATTTTTAAAAAATGAACAAATTAAAATTACAAATGCAAACAATTTATAGAATAATTTGCATTTCCGGTCCAAAGATATTTTTACATTTTATATCACGAATTATTAAGTTCAATTTTATTTTCTTATGTACACACATAAATAATTTTTTTCTTAATGAAGTCATTAAATATTATTTTAGATAAAGAAAAAATTGCAATGGGTTCTTTCCAAAGAAAATGTATAAAGCTACGAGTATATCGTCACAACCAATCAATTCCATTAAACAAACAAGAATTTTAATATTAAAGAAAAAGAATTTTCAAATAACATAAATAAATCGATTGCAACAGGAGTAAATTTATAACCAGAGTAACTCTAAATAGTTTCATAATTATACTTACTGGCTTCTGCATAAAATGGAATTATATTAAATGAATGCTTAACATTATAAATGAATGTTCAACATTAATTGCTCATATAAACTTAAATTATTGCTATGGGAATTTTAATGAAATTGTTTGTATTAAAAAATATTCGATTTAAAAAATAAGCATTTCTGAGAACATCTAATTTTTCGTTCTAGAATTACTTAATATTTTAGTAAAATAAGAAAGATATCAAAAATTTATTTGTTGAAATATCAAATTGAATAATTTTTTAATAAATTATTAAATAATTTGAATTAAATAATAAAAATGTTATATGAAACATTGTTTGATTCAGTAATATTCAAAAACAATACAATAAATTAATGAACAATTCTTTACAAATGAAATTTAATTTTATGATCATAAAGCATGGGTCTTTAATTAAATTAATTTCCAATACGAGTAATAAAATATTACATACACACACATATCAGTTTCTCTTTATTAAGATCTAGTTTAGAAGCCATCCGAATTTGTTGTATGCGGTTGTAGTTATAATTATTTAAAAACTCAACGGGATTTAGGAGGACAAATTCAATTTAAAATGTTTTTTTAATTTTACTAGCGATGTTATGACTTTACTAATTAATTAATATTAATTTTGAGCATATCTCCTTGTACATGTTAAAGTTGAGCATATCATATGTCTTTTGAAGCCGGTTTGAAGGTAATCGATTTACTTTAAATTGCTAATATGTAATATTCATATGCTTAAGTATTTATGTAAATATTTTTTATTGATTACTGTAGCTGCCATCTGTCACTTGTCCTCGGTCAACTGTCATCTGCCATCGGTCGCTGTCATATGTCAGCTGTCATATGTCAACTGTCATCTGTCACCTGTCAAATGCCACGAGACACGTGTCAATATCATCTGTCACTTGTAGGCTGTCACCCGTCATCTGTTATCTGTCACCTATGATTTTTCACCAGTAATCTTTCATCTGTCACACAATAATGTCTAAGTAATAACAATTTTAGTTATGGTTTTAAAGAAAACATTAGCTATAGAGAAGAATTAGAATATAATGTTATTTAACAGAAGTAGAAAATAAAATATTTTTGTTATACGGTCACAATGTATTTTGATCTATTAACGTAGATATTAAATTTCTTAATTAATTAATCTGGATGTTAAATATCTCATTACTAATTTTTGAATTCTAAAGAAGATAAAATGACTAAGTAGGAAAACAAAATTTATTACTAAATTTTATAATGGTTTTAGATTCTACTAATTCACCATTTAAGTTGGAAAAATGATTACCTTTAAAAAGAGCTATAGGAAAAATTTCTTATAGATATGACGGCGATATCTAAAATATCAACATAACTGCCTGACACAAATTGAATAATCGATTTCACGAATTTGTAACTCCTACATTACAGAATAATGCAAATTGTGGAGTTAACCAATCTGGTTGTCCTAATAGAGTCAAACATATATTTTTATTGAAGCATAATTATTTTTGTAGCTTAAAGTTTCCTCAATTGCAATAAGAAATTACCGTTCAAAAGCAAGAAATAAGTACATTGTGTGTCTTTATGTTTAAAAAAAATTTTGAAATCAAACCTGGTTCTAAAAAGTTCTTTAATTATATGAAATTGTTTGAAAATCATGAAAGACCAACACTTGAAGTTTTTAAAAATTACAAGTGTTTATACGCCATTATAAATGGCGCGTTTTGACGCGTTTTTTTTTTATATTTACACCATTTTTTGTTAATTTTCTATAAAACTAATAAAAATTTAACTTAACTGATTTTTATTTACTGTTCAAAAGTTTAGAATTTGAAACTAATTCAAAATATAAAATAAATTTACTATAACCATAAAACTAGAACCCTTTTTAGTGAATTGCCTTTAATATCACAAAATTAATAATTGGTTTCCTTAAATATTACATTTATATGCACGTCTACATACATATGCATGTGTGTATGTATATAGTAGTTAATAAAAAATACGCAGAATTCAAACTAATTTTCTTCTCTTAAATCTTGTCTTACAAAAATTTTGTTCGATAACTAATACGATGTAATTAACCAATATTGTTACAACTTAAAAGTTGGACATGTTATAAATAATATTATAAGTTGATTTATAAAAAACGCGTTTACCGTTACAAGCTTGCACATAAAATCAGAAAACATAATAATTCGATATTTAAAAAAATGAAAAAAAAAGATCGACGAACTTAATTTGATCACTTTTTGTTTTAAGTATAAATATTTCATTGAGAAGATGAGCCATATAGAAAATTTTTTGTACAGATGATCTCAGTTACTCGTAGTTACTTGGGTTGAAGAAATTTTACCAATTTCTGTTTCTATTTTCAGATTAGAACAATAAAATAACGTGAAATAGGATATAAAGGTTTATGACCAGGCTAAATGCTTAAGCATCATATAAACTAACATTGCAAGCAGAGTAAAATAAAAATCGTTTAGATACACAAATATCAGATTTCAGATATCGAAATGGTACATTTTTTTAATGAATTTTTCTGCCTTTAACTCGTTCCATTGATTACGTCATCCATCTGTTCTACAGTTGCATGAAGAAATTTCCATTAAGATAAAGTAGAGTGAATTAGTATGATTTCTACGAGAAAAACGTAGAATAAATGGGTGAAAATCAAAAATTTTTTTCAATGCTGATGCACTTCGAAAAAGTTTTGATTTTTTCAAATAAGCTTTCTGCGTTCGCTTTTTCGTACAATACTCGTATTCTTGTCAAAAACACAATCTTAAAGTAAGAAAATTTAAAATTTTTACAAAATAAAGATTCATTGGGTCTCAAATAAGAAATTTTTGCTTTTAGGAGGTCAAGGCGGCTTAACTACAAAATGGATTTGAAAAACAAAGCTAGGCAATACAAAACTGCATTTAAAACATTTTTTACAAACTTATTATTGCCAAGCGAACACTCTGCATTTAATAACTTCGTGCGTCTAATAAATACATATTTTATAACATTGTTTAACACACGTTCCTGTGTTAGTGAATACATTTTACTTATAAGAAAAGAAAAAATGTTATACAACTAACATGACAACCAAAAAAAAAACGAAAGAAAAAATGACTTGACCGGCTTATCACGAATTAAATTGATGAAATGGTAAGAAAATGAGAAGAAGACCCTTCGGAAATGAATTCTTTAGAAAAAACAACGAAAATTAAAAACAAAGCTCTTATAAAAAAACCAAAATTAAAGTTGACTGACAATGAAAATTTCTAAAAAAAAAAAATGGTCTAATGGGTAACAAAGTTTTAGAATCTGTAATAATATTAAACACTATACTCAACTTAAACGGAAAACTGTCAAATTTTCTAACACAGAAAATTAATAAATCAAAAATAAAATTTATATGAGACAAAATAGTTGAACCAGTTTATTATAAGGATGTTCTTTTTCTGGAAATTCACTCAGGTAACTTAAAAAATTTCACGATAACATTTTGGAGTGTGTTGAATTATTTCACAAAGTTAATGTGATACAAGAAAAAGAGAGAACTGCTGAAAGGTGTGCAATGGAAACAAGGAAATTAAGGGGAGAATTGGGGTTCTATGATGAGTACTTGCAGTGATAAAGAGAGAATTATCCCTTTATTAACGTGTCATTCGACAAATATAAAATACAAGTTAACCGAGAGATGTGTTATCGGGACATAGTTTCTTTGGTAAGTAGAATATTTTCGATTAAATTGAAGACTAGATTCACAAGGTTTTCGCTTTTTGGCAGAAATTACATATGTTTTCATAGTTAAATTCTGTTCTGCTTTTTTTTGATCGGAAAAACAAAATCACTTAGGGGTTGTCATCTTCAGCGAAATAGAAATATTGTTGTGGATCATGAAGAAATATCATTGCCGCTGGACGGTGTAATAGGTCAGTAGATGAAGGATTCTTTTTCCAGGTACGTACAGTATTATTAGCATCAGGGCAGTGTTGTTTTTATTAAACTAAATATTCCTGATGGTTCATTTTTTTGGCATGAGCCCAGACGAACTCATTAACTCTAGACGTACTCATTAAAAAATTAAATAATTTAATGGTATGTGTTAAACCTGATTTCAATTTTATACAACTTTCAAATATTTTCTTCTACAATATTTTAAAGAAAAAAAAAATTGAACTATTAAAAAACATACAGAAACAAGATTACGAATTCAGAGTAAGCATAAAAAATGCATTATCACGATTTAAGCGCATTCTTGGAAAATCAATTATGCCATAAAAATATTTTGAATTAAACAGAAACGCGAAAATCAAAAACAAAAAAAAAATATCGGCCAGAATTTGGACAAAAAAATTTTTTTTTTTTAAATTTTTTGTATTTTTGAAAAATTATTTTCCAATTTCTAATTGCTACTTTATACATAGATTAATTATTACTTGTTCTATGTCAACGGCACCATATAAATTATTTTGATCGTATTTTATAAGAACAGAGAGTTTCTTATCTCATTAGCTACGCCGGATGCTGAGCTATCAAGTCATTTTGTGATATAAAATTTTTTTAGTTATTTCTTTTCTTTTTTGGGTATAAATCTGGAACAACCTGATGCTTCAATTCGATTTGACTTGGAAAATGAGCTTGATATGTGGTAGTCTTAAAATATGAAATAAAATTGTAGTGTAGTAAAAAATTTTAATATGATGAAAAAAACTTATGATTTTTTTATGATAGAAACGCTTGAGTTGCACATGTTTGTGTTATAGTACCATTCGTCTATTTGAAAACGACGCAGTTATTTATCGCATATGCATGTGTGTATATTTAATGTACATATCTATATAATACGTACCCATATGAAAACGTGGTTTAATGCGTCACATAACAGTATCAATATTTTTGATAGTTCTGGCCTGAGTAATTATAATGATTGGCAGAATATGATGATGATAGTGGTTTTATTACTTGTGTTCATACTATTGATTACGTGTAATTTTGATTGTTATTCATATTAATATTTTGAACGTTATAATTCATTGTTTTTCTTTATGTTTTTCTAAAACGTGACTCCAAATTTCATGTTTTTGGTTTTTTCTATTAAGCGTTTCTGAATTAGTAGAAAAAATTACTGCTTTCTTACATTTATTTAATATTGCTTTGATTCAATGTTATTGCAATGCGTCTTTGAAAATTTTCATTATTTTCAACTTAACCAGGATACCCTGGTTTCCGAAATTAAGTTGTGTTGTCCCAGCTCATTAACTAACGATAAGGTGATTTGTTTAATGATGCAATTTTACTGCAATCCGAATGCCAGGATTAATTTTATTATTTTCTGTAAAGTTTTTTTGTTTTGGGCAATTTAAAGGGTAGTAGACTGGTTCTAAGGAACTAAACAAAAATTATTATATCAGATAATTGCTTAAATAAGGAAAATAAACACCTCTCAGCCAACAAACGCGGCTATCAGTAACTATAACTCGTCATCATTTATTAATTGGTAAATAAAAAATTAAACAGCGCACACCTACTGTACGGCAGATCACATAAATTAAGAATAAATTAAAAAATATAAATGTTTCCGTATAATGTGGCCTTAAGCACCTTCTTAATTATGTTCATACAAAAAACAAACGAATACAAGTTATGCAGATGTGGAACATTGAAAAACTCGACTTATTTTAAGTTACTGAGATTTTCTCTGTAAAAAATTTGACCCAATAAAACTGAAACACATTAACTACTAAAAGTTGATGGCTGAAAACTATATAGGAAACGACCCTACGATAACAAAGCGACTTTAAGTCTAAAAGCCAAAGCCTAAACGGCTTCAAACCTTCTCATAAGGGAGCAGCTTTAACGGATCCGACAAATCCATGTCACGAAGAGTAAAACGAATGAAATGCCTCTGCACAGCCACAATAAGAAGGAGACCAAACCTGACATGCACACTCTAAAATGGACTTTATACGAAAGTAACATAAAGATGTTTCGCTATAAAACGATCATTAAATTTCTTACATCATCCCATGACAAAACTTGGGGTAGAACTGGCCCTATTAACCATCAAATTGAGTTAGGTCTTAAATTCGAGACGTAAAATCTAGTATTTCGTTGGATTGTAAGCTCAAGTGTGCTACGTAACACATGCATGTATAAATCTAGCCGAAAAGTTTCTTTTGATTACTGCGAAGTAAAATTGCCATAATTTTTAAAATGAAATTCCGTATTGTTGTTAACTATAAAATTATAGTCTTCAATGTGCTAAGAAAGTTTGACAAAAATTTATTGATTTAAATAAAGTTTTTAATGTTGGGAAATTGCAAAATTTTATTAATTTTCAATCAAAGTTCTTTTTTACTAAAATAATCCATTTTTTTTTTTAATGTCGGCTTAAATATAGCATAAATTTTCATAAAAAGAATCATCCGAGCGGATTTCCTGTCCTTGTTTCTTATTTATTGAAGATATGCGAAAAAACAAAAAATGTGTTCGCATTTTACTTTTTTCCCATCTGTTTTAAAGGTTTTATGTAAATTTTCAAAACTTGAAATACACATATTAATTTTATTTTTTTTTTTTGGCAAAATGAAAAGTTCATATCGAAAAATCTTAAAAAGTTCATTATTGGCGACTTTCTGGACAGAATGATGGTGAAAGGTGTTCAGATGTGCTTTAAAGAATAAATAAAGTATGCATATATCAAGATAACTTTTAAAACTCACCGAAAACAAAAACAACCGTTTAATTTCAAAAATTTCAAAACAGAAAAGAAAAAAAAAAAGAAAACTATAAAAAAAAGACCAAAGTATTTAACGGGAATTTGGCGGTAAATCATAAATTTTGTTTTAAATATTCGGCAATTATTTTTATTTTTGTGTAAATATTTACAAAAATCTCTCAAAACAAAAAAAAAAGGAAAAATCAAAATTGCAAATCGTAAAAGATAATGAATGAAAAAAAAAGGTCCTCTTCCCACCCTATATTCGGTGAAAAAAAAATTAAATTTAATTTTGATATCAAGAAGGTTTAAAAATGCTTTTTTTATGAACCATTTTTGTTTTTATGACTTATTTTTTATTGGATGTAGTTTTAATTAATGATTATAGGTCTTGTTATGACAAAAAATACAAGTAGCAAAAATTTTCAGTATAATATGCAAATTACCATTTATTTGCATTTACGACCTTATTGATTTTTTGATTATTAAATTTTATTCATTTTTATTTGCAAATTTTTAATGCATATTATTAATGAATATTATTCCAGTTTCAGCAATAGCAACAAGTCTTTTACACTATTTTAATGTTGAATATCTTAACCGTGACAGATTTTCATATTCCAGAGCTATGGTACTACGATTTTCGCCTTACAAATTGTAATGAAACAAAGCTTATATATATATTTGCTTAAATTTTTAGAACTTTTCCGAAAATCGTTATGGTTCTAAAATCACAGTTCTAAAAGTGTCTTCTCTACCTCCGTACAGTTCAGTTGACCAAATATTTGAATGATAAAATCAATTTCCTGTTGGACTGTACCAACATCTTTAAAACGTTGTACAAATCGGACATTCTTTTGGATTTTCAATGCTCTTTTCTTCTAAAATGGTCACTTTTTGTAAGTTTACCATGCATAGGATTTTAATATTAAGAAAACATCGAAATCAGAAATGAAGAAAGAATATGTAGTAGTAAAACTAATGATGTCACTCAACATTACTTTGTTCCAATAAAAATTCATACTAAGGATCCAAAATAGCTTTTTCCCATACATTCCTCCCTCATTTTTTTAGACGCTTTTGTCTTCCCTTTTCATATTAAATTTCTCAAGACTTCCTTTACAGATATTCTAATAATAATTCCTACGATTACTCTTAAACTTTAACATTTTTCCAAATAGTTGTAACAGTTTGGAAAGATATTCTGATAAAGATTTCTATAATTGCTTTGACAGTTTTCCATATATTTTTCCCCATTTTCTTCGAACGGTTTTTCCATTAATATACCACCATTCCAACATTTTTCGCAGATTCCTGTAGTATTTATCATCAAATTTACAACATGGATATCATTTTTCCAAATTTTCTCATATCATTTTTGTATTAGAGAGTAGGCTGTAGAAGTCTGAAATTTTAGCAGCTTTAAGACACTAATTACCTCATCTACACCCCTTCCCAAATTATAGCAACACGAAATTCGTAAAATTTCAATATTCAGCGCCTAAATTACACACTTTTACAAATTTCTATTCAAGCCACAAGTTGATGGAAAATGCTAACATTTCATCCTAAATGTATGCAATAATGTACTCGTAATATACATGTTTTGGTATATGAGATGAAAATTTATTTAAAACAATGTAGTAAATTCTTTAAGGGCAATATTTCCTAACATAACAAATAAAATAAAGATTTTTAACTTTCGGAAAACGAAAATTATTTGTATAATTATAACAATGAAATATTGGTATATTGTGTCATGTTACAATAATTATTTTATTCATCGCATAACCTCATTATACAATCAATCTTTCTATGTGATTTTGATAGTTTAGTTAAACCTAACATGACGGAATTTTATTTGCTTATTGAAAAAGATTGTAAAATTAAACAAAACAAGAATATTCAAGAACTAATAAATTAGCAAAAGAACAAACTCTTTTGAAAAAAAAAAAAATTACTTGGTCATGCGAACCGGTGTAAACTACCTGCAGCTTGCATGCAATATTAATAGCATTTATCACAATTTAATGTTAAATAAATTTTCTTACAAAATGAACACACACTCCCATATCTTCTGAAATTGAATAATAAATTTATTTTTTTAATAATTATAATTTAATTTTAACTAGTTTCGGTTCAAAAACTTCTATATTTCTCTTAATGAGTACACTGACAGACAAATGTATAGAATTTCCCACGCATAATATTAAATGTACATTATAATTCAATGAATGTTTCCATTTATTGTACATATAGTGCACATGTAGGTACATTATGAGTATATGACATGTTAAATTATGAATTTATGGTCATATGATTTCTAAATGTACTTATTCATTCGCCAATATTCATGGTTTAAATTAATGTAATGAAAAAAGATTATTTAAAGTAATAAAACACCTTCAATTAAAAACTGACCATTTTTTTTTATTTTTCATCATTTCTAACTCCTACTTTTCCAGTTCTAAAATTTTAGAATATATAGTTGAGCCCATAAGAGCGTGAATTTATTCTTTATGGAGTTATGTAAAAACAAAAAACAACAAGAACAATAAAATTATTTCTTAAAAAATCTAACGGTTGTATACTGTTGGCAGGTGTATTATTATATATTTTTGTCTTCTCCTGCACATACAGTACATACTTACACATTCATTTCATTCATATACATAAATATGTTACAGAAAAAAGATTCTTTCATATATAAAGGAAATTAGGTAAGTAAGTAATTGAGGTTCAAAACTAACAAGCCACATAATTATTAGTTTCATAAAAATTAACGATATTTATTTTTTTTTTCATTTATTTAACTTAATACATAAACATTATAACATATACGGTCGCATGTATAATTGCAATAATTTAAATCTATGGTCCATAGCAACATGAAATTTATAGCTCATAATTTTTTTCCAAAACTACTGAAAAACATTTATACAATTCATTTTCTGGAATTCGCAATAGTCATTTCCAATATTACTATAAATTTTTTTAAACTTTTAATATTTAGTTCAAATTATTTAAAATTCAAGCAGAAATCTCAATATACTTCAGTTTAAAATTATACTAAAACGGTTTATTCATTTACAATTCAGGTTATGAGTTGCTAATTATATCAGACAAATTTTTCAATAATCAGACTAATTATATCAGACAAAAAAAATTCAGGCAGAGCATCAATTTCCACATAATTTAATATTTCATGAAGGAGCCAAAACAATCATGATTTAAACGCACAAAAATGCGAATTCTCAATGAAAGACACATGCTCCAAAAAAAATGGCGAAATAACGCTAACCCAAACAAAGTTGATGAATAAAAACAACATCAGCGATTTTCCTACCTAGAGTACAACGTTTGCAATCCTTACAATAGTCAATAGCCCATCTTAATACTGCGGCAACATGGCAGGATCAGATCAAGAAAAAACATGCAATATGAAACAGAGAAATTTCTGAACTAATTCAATCCTATACATATCAATAGAACGATAATAGGCCCAAACTTCATACGCATACTCCAAAGGAGTCCTAATATATGATAAATAAAAATGCTTCCCAATGTAGAGGTAAGTAAATTACTTTGCCCTTCTCATAACGAGACCTATATTAATAGGAATTCGCTCTATTTATAACCATATTAAGGTGGGCCTTAAAGTCGAGCTTTTGGTTGAGCGACAATAGTAATAGAAACAAAGTTAATTCTAAAAACTAATTTTTAGCACTTTTCCAAAAAATTTTTGAAAAAAAGTGCTTATTAGTTTCACTCTGTCCGTCCGTCCGTCCGTCCGTCCGTCCGACCGTCCGTCCGTCCGTCCGTCCGTCCGTCCGTAGACTAGAAACTTATTTCCGTAGAACAAAATTTTTACCTATCTCCCCCCCTCTAGAAGTTATACCCTTCCAAAAGCTTAAAAATGGCCTTTTTTAACTATTTGTTGCAATGAAACCATAAGCATTTTTAAAATTTTGCAAGCGCATAAAGACAGCGGCTTGCTTCCCCTAGCGCGATATACTATAGTTAAACTTTAGAAAAACAAAATGGCCGTTCAAATTTACCGTTATCTAAAGTCTTTTTTTTCCAAATTTTTGATTTCGTTTTTCTTCTAGACCCCAGCATGTAGAAGCTTGAAATTTTAGGGGCTTATAGACATTAACAAATAGTTCATTTCGTTAGAAGAAATTTTTTTTCCATCTCCACCCCCTCTCAAGTTATCGCCTCTTGAAATTTGTAAAATTGGAATTTTTGGCGCCTTATATTTCCAAAATCGCAAACGTTTTCAAATTTCTATAAACATAAAAAGTTAGCGGTAAATTCCGTGACATTAAAAAATATAATTATTTTTCTTAACTCACACAATTAACCCTTAAAATCGAGCATTATGTTAACCCCTCTTTATATTAATTTTTGCTTAATTTCAAAGACTGCATGAATGCATCATCCTAAATATATGCAATCCTAGAAATAGTTAAATATGAATGAAAATAATTTTAATAGTGTGATAAGTATGCATAGACTGTATTTAAAAGCAGAATTTTCACTTGATGAAGGGAAAAGTGCTACAATACAAACCATTGGTTTGACCCAACTTTATAATTTTCATAATTCATAATTTAAAAATCTATGAAAAAATATCAAAGTATTGACTTGGACCATTGATTTTATAAGTGTATTTGTACAAAAAATTTTGTTTTGTTTGTCAAAAGTTCTAAAAATATTTTTTTTTCTCCCTCTCTTCTTATTCTTAATTGCCTTTATGTAATAATATTCAATGTTTTTTTTTTTAACTTGATGAAACGCCAGTTTACCGTATCGTTCATTAATCAATATATTACATGTCTATCTATACTACCTATAAGTTCTATAGAGTTACTATTGATTCTAATACAAAATGACGGCATAATATTGCATTAACTACATATACAAATTATTAAATGTTATAATCATCTTCTTTGGATTTAGAAATCGATATATTGTGTCTACTATCGAAAAATTTAATATGTCTTCTGATTGTTGTTAAATTAACTACCATTTTTTTTTGGTTTTGTCCACAAAGTATGTACATATATGCTAGATTAATGAAATATATGTATATAAAATCAAAACATATCCAATTAAATTAAATCACATACAGTAATCTATCAAAATACAAAATAGAAAAATAAAGAAGAAAAATCAAAATGAATCTGTCATAGAAATGAAATTAATGAACATGATCCTCAGTGATCATGAAAATTTTTATATTTTAGGTATAGATCGATAATATTTATAAACAAAAAAAAAATCAAGTAAAATATACTTGTATTTTTTATATAAATAAATATTGCCGGGATATTTCTTGTAGTACAGTTGTAACAGTGACCTACAGTCACAAAATTCCATACTATATACATATATACATACATACAATATTATACTTTAAATTAGAGCAACAAAGCAACCGCAATCATATATAGTTAAAAGATGATCGCAATCAATAAAAATAATAAAAGAAAATTATACTTAAATAATAATATATTGAGAATATTGAGAATAAAATAACAAACGCGGTAAAAAACATTAAGAATCAAAAGAAAAAAAAATCTAATGAACAAATTATAGAATTGTTATGAAACGCTTTAAATGCAATTTATAACTAAAGGCAAAATTAAATTGAATATTTTATATATAATATAATTGAATATCTGAACATCTCGATTAAGCCAACAGCACAACTACAATAATATTTGAGAGAAAAAAAATGTATGGCAGTCAAACGCATTTGTTTTGTAAAGAAGCACATTTTCAAATTAAAAATTTTTTAATATTGAGAGAGATTTATTTAATTCCAATACATTCAGTGAGAGTTACAGAAATTATTTCTCTCAGTAAATTGTAAAACATGACATAAAATTCGATGGTACGAAAATAAGTAAGTGAGTAAGATGAGAGAATGTGATTTAAAAATTGGATTTATGTTTCACAATTGAAAACAATTGAAAGAAAGTAAAACAATTTTAGAAAAATTAAATTTGTTTATGTAGAGTAAAAGATTTTATATTCGGGACACGTTCCAACTAATAACAGCGTGAATCAATTTAATTGAAATTCATAATCAAATTCGTTCAATTTCCTCATTTCGAAAACCCTGCGTCGTCTATTTACTCATTCAACTAATCATTTTCTATTTAACATTATGTATTATAAATCATTTCAAGCGCTTTATTTCCGGCTGACTATATTGTTTCGGCATTAAAAAAAAAAGTCCGATACAAGAATGACTGCTTCACCCTAAATTAATTTTGTAATTCGCATTTGTTCAAAAATTGTTATCAATTGAAATAGACAGACAATATGACAAAGAAAAGCACTAAAACAAAAAAAAAAATTAAAAATTATAAAATATTTCATTTGTAATGTTGAAATTTTACCGGTTTTACCTGAAACCGTTATTAAATATAGATTAATAAAATATTATTTACCAAAATTATATAATTTAATAACTTAATTTAATTGGGTTATATTATAGCTTATACCATATCGCATATGAAACATGCATAACAGAAGGCGTTATGGTTGCTTTACCTATACGCTCACATTTGTAAGTACATACAAGATAATTAATGATCACATTGTAGTACTATGTATTTTTTATACCCTGCATTTCGTGAAGGGTATATTCACTTTGTTATGGAGTTTGTAACCACTTGAAGGAGTCGTCTCCGGTATGAACGTATATATATATATTCTTGCTCAACGTAAAATTCTGCGTTGACTTAGACATGTCCGTCCGTCCGTCCTTCCGATCGCACGATAACTCAAAAACGAATAAAGTAATCGGTACCAAACCTTCACAAGTTGTTTCTCTTGCGCAAACGACGGCTGCTATTGTAATTAGGTCAATTCGAACAACAGGTTCGGGTAGCTGCCATACAACTCAAAGAGGTTTTTTTAAATCTTTCAAAAACTAAAAGAGATATCCATATGAAATTCTGCAAAGTTGTGTCCAATTACACTCTATGTTCTGAAAGTTTTGATGGAATGGCTGCACTGGTTCGGGTAGCTGCCATACAATTCCAAAAGCTAATTTTAAATATTTAGAAAAATAAAAAAGTTAGATTCATGAAATTTGGCATTCATGTGCCCAATTATAGGTCAGACATATCCATGGTCAGTTTTTATAAAGTGGTTTGTCAGGTTTCAATACTGGGTATATAACAATGAGATCTAATTCTAGATATTTCTAAAACAAATTTTAAACTCAAATTTCCAAGGTGCAGGGCATAATTCGGTCGGTTTATACCGACTGAAACATTTTTACGTGTTTTTGTTTTCTCAATAATTGCCAGATATTACAAGTATTAAACTATAGAAATCAAATTTCGATAAGTAAGTACTTGTATTTTATATTATTATTTTTAAATAAGTGTAAAAATTTAATAATATTTGATCCCACAAGAATGAGTGCTTTACCCTAAATTCAGCTTATACGAGTATTTCGCATTTGTATCATTCAACACTGCGTATACCCTCCAAATTCTTTGTTAAAATTTTAATGGTATACAAGTAAGCACGACTATATGCGGATTCATTTAAAAATACAATACCGAATCATTTTCTTCTTTCTCCTTACAATTTCCTTAAGACCATTTTCTTAATAATGCAATTAGTAACTAAAGTAAATGCAATTAATTAACTTTAGATTTTATTTATATTGAAATTACTTAAATTTACAAACCATGAATTTTAATTTTTAACTCAAATTTCTAAGTATAAGAAAATTCAATAATGTTACGAAAAAATTTTAGAACCGTAAAATAAATTGTGGTTTCTTATACTAATGATTTTACCATTCATGTCGGCGATATTTCATTAACACTGCAGTAGATCTTTTCATAATATACAATTGAAATGCGTTTAATTTGTTTAAACTTTAAATAACTTAAAATTAACAAAGTTGAAAATATTTTTTAAGAATTTTATTGGACTTTTCCTGATTTTCATTATACAACGCAATGTGGCATGATTCAATATTTTATAAAATAATGGAAACCGAATAGACAATACTTGATTTCGTAATTTATCTAGTAAGTATATGAAAATTTTAATTGCATGTTCACTATTATATTTGTTATATATGACCGGCCACCGAATATGATGTTGTTTTACAGTTAAAATAAAATATTTTGCAAATTTATTACTGCGATTTGCAAAGTATAGTAATTACGACTGTTATAATATTTTTAGTGAAAATTTACCATTATGCAAAATAATTTACAAATAATGCTTGTTAGCAAATAACGCTAAATAAGGAATAAATCGCAAAACCGTCTTTATTATTTAAGAGAGCGGAAGTGAACTTCGCATTAAACAAAACCTATATATTTATCGTGTCTTAAACAAATGAATTTTTAGAACTATAAATTTGGTCTATTGAAAATGTTGGCAAACTCCCTTAGCCAATTTATTCAATTGGCTTTAAGCATAAGCTAACATAATGCAAGTCTGTTTCCTGAAAGCAAAGCCTCCACAAGCAAAGTGCCACTACTTCCTACACAAAACCGTCTTGAATTTTGACATTTCAACAAAGAAGAACCTAAAGCTTCGAGATTTTCATTTGTTCTTTTCAACTAATGTTTAATCTATGAACCGGGACTTGCATAGAAATCAGCAGTGGCCCAGTTCTTGACAGTCCGTTTTCTCGCTTTTTTGTGTATGTGATAGTTCAGTGGATTGCAGCAAGATAGTCCAATTTTTAAAACACAATCCTCATAAACTAAGCTTCCACCTAAAGGTTTTTGATTTTTACTGATCTGTTCTATATGAAAACAATAAAACCAAAGCCTATCTGAAAATTTTATCTGTCAAGTATTTTAAATCGATTAATGTTAGCACTCATCTCTTTCTAATCTGGAATGAAATTCAATATCAAAATATTTTATCGAATAAAACACACACATAAACAACATTCAATTATATTGACATTATATTAAGTGCGAACATTTTATTAAAAATTTGTAAAAATATTTTGTATCATTTTGATTTGCATTTAAGATTTCCAGCATACTTTATGAACCGGTTAACAATATTGCAACATCACCACACAGAGAAAAATGAGAAAAAACATTCAAATCATGTTTTACAGGAAATTTAAAAATTCATTTTTACATTATGTAAAATTGAAAATACAATATTTTTTTTTTTTCAATAAATATACAAAATAAGATTAGCTGTGCGTATGATGACAAAAATGTCATTTCATATGAACAGATGCGCATTGTAAAAATTTCAAAAAGTTGTTCGTGATTCTTGAATCACTTGAGTCATTAGCACAATTTCAAATCTTGTTTTTATTTTCTTCTTTTCATTTTACATGGTTTGAAAAGTAAGAATTTCATTTGCATTTCAAAGCGGTTCTAATGGAAAGTGTAATTATTTTTTTTTTTCATTTTCATATTTTGTTGAAAATGCGTAGGATTTTAATATTTTTGTATGTGATGAAGAGCAATTGGAAAACATTTGTCAATTTGAAAATTTTTGCTAATTTAAAACTTAAAATAGGAAATATTTTTTTTTTCTCTTAATTGATTTTTGCTAATTTTAAATGAGCAATTTAGAAAATGTGTCAAATATTTTTTTTGATTTTATAATTGATTAAACGCTTTAAAATCCCGTTGTATATTGCCATACCATCCACGTGGTAAATTTTCAATCCCGTTGTATATTGCCATACAATATTATTTTACTTTTGAAATTAAACTGATACTTTTGTCCAGACTCCAGAAGTACTAGTTGCAGGCTCAAAATTCGAATGCTGAATATGTATAAGGAGTTTTAATTAGTTTAGTGCTTTTACTACCATCTGCAAGATTTTCAATTCAATAAATGAACATCTTTCAATTTAATTGTGTTATTCTACAATCTTATTGATCAAATTTTAGAATCACTTAAATATTCATTTATATAAGTAATATGTAAAAAGTGATGTATTGTATATCAGACACTCTTGTACTACACTTTAATTATAGTTTATTGAGAAACATAAAATTTACAAATTATTAAATTTAATCAATAAAAGAAAATTTTTAAATTTAACCGATATAAACGGTAAAAATATTCAAAACAATCTGGACTGCCATCTATACGAAATTCAATGTAAACTTAAATTTTTACTAAGAGAATGAATTTCAAAAACTCAACAACAATTAGAATTTATTGAAAAATTCAACAACAAATCAACAGTTAAAGAATGAATTGCTGAACACAAAACAAAAATTTAAGAGAAAATTAAAACTCTCAATTAAGCTATTTATAATACAACCGTTATTCTTAAGAGAAAATTTTTTAATCGGTAAAAATGTTAAATGTAATTTTTTAATGGTAAATTGAAAATTATAATTTTACCTTATTCTCAGAATCGGTGATAAAAGAGAATAACGAGTTACAAAACAGCGCGGCACAGCGCGGCATAGTAGCAGATATTTTCAAATTATCTTTTATTTCACATTCAAACAGATGCTTGAACAGAACGGTGGTTTAATCATAACTTGATTTTGTAATTAATTTTGGAGAAGAAATAAAAAACACTTCTGTACAGCGAGTTGAGTACTTTTACTTGCTTTAGCAAAAGAAAAACATTATACGAAGAAAAAAAAAAAGGTTTTAGGATTGATTATGTGTTTCCGCGAATTGTGTTTCATTGTTCGTTATTTCTCATTTTTATTTGCAATATAAGTGATCTGGTTAATATTTTAAAACATGAAAAGTGTTTTAAGACCTGTCAGAATGAGATGATCCGATTTTGACGTTAAATGAGCTTTAGGTATACTCGTTATAGTTGAGATTATATATGAGGTTATTTGTGAGCACATTAATTCATATTTTGTACATTTAAACCCACATTTATATGAAAATTAATATTTTCTTTTTATTTCAAAAGTAAAAAAAATTCGGCATTGTTCTCTTTGAGTATTTTTTTTTTTTTTAATTTGAATAATTAATTAATATCTTAGGTTAGAATAAAGTTAAAAATTTTGGTAAAAAATATCAGGCTTACAGTTGAGAGCCTGCCACAATCTGAATGATTTTCAGATTTAGTTTTAGAAAATTGTTACTCTATAATTTACAAATCAATAGATATTTAGTTTATTCAGGGAATTAATATTTTCATCGTATAGAAGACTACCAATCTGATTATGAGAATTAAATAAGAATCTATCCAGTCATAAGTATATTATTACTTATACGTTGTTATAGTAACGCGATTTAAATGTTTCAAAGAATATTCGTAGCTAAAACTTAATTAAATTTTACACAATATAAATAGGGAAAACTTAATATAAATATCGGATATAAAGAATCCCAAGAATCGAAGATTTTGGTTTAACTTATATAGGTTTTTCACTTCAACAATTTAGGCATCGAGTTCAATTCGACTTACATCTGTATCTAGTATTTGCATAGAACAGATTATTCAAACATTTTCGCATAGTTTAATCATAACGTATCAATTTGAGAATAAAATTCACTAAATTAGTTGCATTCAATAGCACCTGCATTCAATTACATCAAATTTTTGGTCTTGCAAAAAATTCAAATTTCATTGTGCAGGGTGTTGAAATACAACAAATATCTTATTCTCTTTTATTTCAATTGAATACAAATTATTCACAAATTTTTATAAATTATTTTAAGATTTAAAGTTAAAGAATAACTTATTTAGAAAAATTTCTACATTCTTCCTCATACAAAATTATATCAAGCACATACAGTTGAATGTAGATCTTCGGAATGAAATTAGAAAATTATTAAAGAATTTCCAAATCAACTGAATAATATTGCAATGCGTTAACAGCATTAAAATTAACATGAGTGAATAAACATTTCGAATGTATTGCTCATACATACATAATTGTGTCAAATTTTTACAAGCTGTTTAACATGAAATCTAAAAACAAAAAAGCAAAAGAAATTCAAATTAACATTAAATTCAACGAGTACATGTGAAACATTTCATATGATGTACTCATTGATTTTACTGACACAAAATGTACACAACATAATATTTTTATTCTGTAAAGTATTAAGATTATGGTAGCCAATTCTTGAAGCGTTAATGCGATTTAGATTTCCGTATAAATCAATGAACATTGTCAGCTGGTATTTTTAAAATATATACAAGAATACAAATATAGTAGAGGAACGCATAGATTCTTGTTAAAGGATAAAAACTCATTTGTATTATAAAATTGAAGCTCGCACCATAATAAAATGTCAAAGAAAATTAAAAACAAAATTTTTTTTTTTGTTTTATTTAAAAGAATATTAGATTTTTACACAATAATCTTTTTAAAATATCTTCAGTTTCAATTTTTTTGTTTATATTTAAAATTTTATTTTATGCTAACTGGAAAAGAACATAAATAGAATTAAAGTGGAAAAACTAACTGAAAAGTCAACTATATTCTTTTTTTTTATCAAAACATTCAAATAAATGTGTGCATTTGGTGTAATTGAAAAATAATAAATTCAGATCAAATCAGTGATTTGTAAAAGAGCACATTTCCAGGTAAAAACTCTTATATTATGTATCACATAACGCCATAAATATTGCATAAATTTAGGATGAGAATAAAATTAAATATTGAAAGAATTAACATTACCGTAACTCATATGCGTTACGGTAACTACGGCAAAGAAATGACTTGTGAAAATATGAAAATTTCACAGGAAAATTTTGTGAGACGTGCCTCGGAAACAACAAAAAAAAAAGAATCTGGCTGAAATTAATTATTACCTTAATCTTACGTTTAATTTCCACTCAAATTTTGTTTTGAAAAGTTTTTACGATAAAAGAAACATGTCTCTATTTTAAGCGTTTTCCGAAATTAAAAAAATGTTTATGCTTTTCATCGCATTTTATGGTCACCGAATATTGAAATCCCACAATTCATGATAGACTTAAATTAATATAAAATTAAATACAAGATCAATTTGTGTATAAAATTTTAGGTTCCTAAGGCTAAAATCTAGAAATTTTTTAATAAGACGCTGAACGTACAAGTTTTTTTAAAAAAATCCTTCGACGGACAGACAAAGAGAAACTAATAAACACATTTCTTCCTCAACTTTGTTAAAAAATTTCTATAAACAAGCAATAAAAGAAAAAAAAAATTTTCTTTTTCAAACACAAAATCTATCGATTCCGACCTGTTTCTATTTTAACTTGTTTCTAGATCTAAAATAAGAACATTGTAATATCACTGCCATTAATTGCTATACGATATTAATTATCATTCCGTTATTATCAGCTATTTCTTTTCCACATTCAACATTTTCATATACACTCGATACATTCTTGATTCTACACTGATTTATTCGGTTTTGTTTCTTGTTTTCTATAAGTTTGCGATCAATTTCATCATCAGTTTTTTTTTTTTTAATAAATTGCTAACTGGTAATCAACTATTAAAGTCAATTGATATTTTTTTTTTTTTTTGTGTTCTTCTCATTTAAAATAAGTATACAAAGAACTTGTTTTATCATACTGTGATTTAGAGAAGAACAGAAAAAATAAAAAGTTATTTTTGAAAATAAGGAAAGTAGATGTTTTGATTAGGGTATAAGGGAAATCCATCATAAATTGAACACTAATAAAATATATATGTATATATATGTACAAATATGAAAGTTCTTGTCACGGATGCTGTCAAATGATAAGCATATAGGTACCATAAAAAATTAAATATTTTTTTTATCATATGAGTATTTTATGGAAGTAGTTACTAGATTTTTTAATTTTTGTTTTTTGATATTACAAGTGCTTCTTCCTGATAATTAAAAATTTTTTGATCTAAAAATATATTATTAATTTTTTTATTGCATAACTCTAGTTACTTATCAAATTAATCAAATCTGAGTTTAATCAAAACAAAACAAAATAGTGAGAGATTATAATAAATGAAGTTTGAAATTATTTAAATAATTTGATTAATTTATTATCTTCATTTAAAAATAAAGATTAATATTTCATTTTATGTTAATTTATACATTAGATTACATTTGGAATGCGATGATATACGATGCCAAATGATATGAAAAGATAGTATTGGAGAAGAAGCATCAATAATATTGAATAAATGTCCCATGGGATTTGTGAACAGAAGTCATTATGCCATTGATATTATGACAACAGATATGGTAAATTGAGTCAGTCTTTGTGACTGAAAGAAAATCTCAAAAAGTGAATTAGCAGACAATTCTTGTAAGTTTTTGAGCATAGTATAGGCTTTCTCAGAATAATTTCAATCTAAATGGTTTTTGCAACAAAATTTATGAAGAACACTTTTAAAATCTATTTGAAATTAAAATCTTACAATTATGTAGAAGAAAAGATTTCTGAATAAATGCTGTTCCACATTTGTAAAAAATATTAAAAATACAGCACGCATTTCCTAAAAATCTCTTTAGTGATATTCGAATTCATTGTGAAAATTTAAAATTTGGCTCTGTAATTCTCATTCTAGAATTAGTATAGAATTTAATTACACAAAGCCATGCATCACTAACATTCCTTTGGCTCGTCTACCATGAAGATTTAGGGAACACGTAATGAGCTACATAGCTCATTAAAATAATTGAGAACAGCGCAAAAAAATTTTAATTTACTACAATTTAACTTTCAAAATTGCTGAGCGACTCAACTTTGTATTTAACTATTTAACCAAGTTAATCTATACATGTTAAATTAATTATGGAACGCAATCCGAACCGCGATTCAAGTTTTCGAAACCTATTGAATGACTATTTTTTATCACAAGTTGCAGTTATAATGGCAGTGTCGTAGTTACTTTTCTTTTGGTTGTAATTTTTTTCTATCCCAGTAGGTTAATATTTCTATTCAATTGTAGCTGCTCATTTTTTTCTTGTCTGCATATTCTTTTCAGAATTTTAGCGATCACAGCTTAAGTAATATCTTTTACAATATTGGCAAATTCTTCCCGAAATCTTGCTATGTAGATTAATTGACCTGTGCTGTTCTTACTCCGTTTCAGTTCTTAATATCCCGCAACCATGACATTTCTTTCCTCCCAATACCTTTTCGATCTTCAATTTTACCTTCAACAATCAACTGTAACAGCTCATATTTCGCATGTCTCATTATATGCTCAAAATAGCTCAACTCAGCCGTTTTTAAGAGCGATTCCAAATATTGTTCTTATAATTGAAAAATAATTATAACCTTTTGTAGAATAATTATGACTAATTATAGATGAAAAATAAGTATAAAACCTGTATAACATTTTCCATAATTTGAAAAAGAATAAAATGGAGAAAAAAAATTTTATTATTGAAATGGAAAAGGAAAATGCCATTGCATTTTTCAATATTTTTTGTTTTTTCATTTCATATTTTCAATTACACCTGCAATATTGTTTTTTTTTTCTCGTTTTCTTGTAGGTTTCCCATATTCTTATATACTTTGAGTGTAGAAAAAAATTTGTAGTTAATTATGTATATATCAATTACATATCTCTAAAATATAAAGGAAAATATTTACTTAAGCGGTGAAACTTTTTATTGGAATTTGGTCACTACCTGTACAGCTCAAAATCTACTCAAATGTGTATGCTGTCATTGATCTGCGTCCTAAAAGTTTGTTGTTTTTTCTTCAAAATAAAATTATTTTTTCTTCAACTTTAACCAGCACACCTTCTAAAACCATTCGTACATTTCTAACACACATCCATACTTTGTATATGAGTAAAAGAAAAAAACCAATTTGAGTTATTTATTAATAATTTTTCCATCACCAGTAGTAGGTACATTGTGGCAGTCACAGATTATGTGAAATTCAAAACGAAAATAAGTCATTGTCATTAACTTGACCTTATGCGAAAATTCTTGTGTTTGTTTTTTATTATAAAAACAAAAATTACACAAATTAAAATTATAAAAATTTTTTACTTTTGCTCGGTAATTTTTTTTTTTTCTTTATTTGTTTTAACATTTTTTTGGTTTTTTTAAGAATTCTTTTGCAAATACCTTAAGAAAAATATGAAATTTTTTATAAAAAAAAAAAACTCTGGTGTTCTATTCATTATTGTTTTATTTTTTCTATTTAAGAAATCTAAACTTGGATAATTTTTCATGTGTATTTTGTTTCATTAATTTATAAGCTTTTGTAAGAGCGTATAGATTATGAGACTGGTGCTATTTTTGTTAAAATACATACATTATAAAGGGCGTCTCAAGAATTGAATTTTGCACCATTTATGCGGTAAGGTGCTGGTAACCAAATATACAACACGACAGCTAACAGTTCAGGGTTATTAAAAATGGAGCGTTACACAAAAGAACGGCGCATTTTTATTGTTGAGTAATATTTTGTAAATAATGAAATCAAAAGTTCGCAATTTTCGTACAAAATATTTTCGGAATAGTGATTTGAATTGATCATCTGTAAAGAGACTAATTTGAAAAATTTGGAGATACTGGATCAACTAGTGATCTTAAACAGTCTGGTCGTCCTTCAATAAGTCACTCAACACAAAACATTGATTAAAAAAACATCAACACAAAACAATTATCATTCAAATGCTCAGATATATACGATAAAAACTATAATTTTGCGAAAATATCCAATGATTATCGCAAACCCTATAAATTTTCATTGCGTATTTTTGCCTTTTATTCAATGCGTACAATCCTTTCAGTCATTCTTTCACTTAATTGAAACTCAATGTCTCGAGAATCAAATATAAGAAAATTTTATTTTCTTTCTCTTTTCCTTTCTTTTAATTAGAAAGAATTGGGGATGAAATTCATAATTAGGCCAGCCTCTAAAACACGAATCATCGGTTAAGGGTGCGACAAAGTACGAATTAATCATTTTCGTTTCCAATTAATTCAATATAAAGTAGGAAAATCAAAATTTAGCCCCTTACAGATACAATATTGTTAATTATAGGGAAAATTCGGATTATGAAGGATTCATAAGGGGCGAAAAGTAATAAAACATTCTGTTTTCGGCGCCAAATAGTTGGTGTTAAGCAGATTTTTGTGTTACGGGAGTTCGCTTTCTTTGCAATACAATAACAGTATTTTTTCCTACTTGTATTTTGTATTATCATTTTACAAATTCATTTTTATTTGCACAAATTTTTAATTTTTTTCGCCTTATATTCCGTTTTATTGTTATATTCTTATATTCAACGTTGCTTCTTACTCTTTAATAAATTCATATTTAGATAACACTTACAACAATCATATTTTATTGCCAAGACTTACTTATATTTTTAATTAATTATTAAAATTATATTAACTACACGCTTGAATTATTTATACCAAACGTTTAAATACAAAAATTTTGAAAAAAATTGTAAAAAAAACAAGAAAACCAGAACTCACAATGCATAATTTTTATGAAAGATGGCTAGTAAAGTAAATGGTATGATGGGAGACCTTATTAATTCTTATAATAAAAAAATTTCTTTTATTCAGGCCTCAATAATACTCAAGAATACTGATTAAAGTAGTAAAATCTACTACATACACCCATATATTATTTTGTACTCTATAATTATTGAATAGCAAAAAATATCCGCCTATATACCTACATACATTATCACTATATTATATACATAGTGATAATCTATGTAGATATAGACATACACACACATATATTTTTTATAGAGCTGTTGTACTTAACTGTAAATATTAATAATTCCGAAAAAAAAAACAAACCAAAAAGCTTGCGTGCTCTCCCAAATTATATGAAAAAAAAATATATATATATAATGTAATTATTCAAAAATAAAAAAATAAATAAAATAACACACATAGAAATAAAACACATGAAATAACGAGACGTTCATTGAACTTCTCTCCTAAAAAGTTTTTCCATTCAAATCTTTTTTTTTTTCATTCTAATTATATTATTTTTCATTTAGTATCAGAACCACGTAACTATCCATCAAAATAATCTATGTAACTTACACTTTACACACAATAGCATGTCCGTTTGAAAATTTTCATTCATTTATTTTTTTTTTAATTTTTTGTGTTTTTGTTTTTTTCGAAATGTTGTTTTCTCAAATTTCCTCAAATAAAATTCTCTTTAGTATAAAGTAGAATGAAAATAAAAAAATAAATTAATAAATTTTCTCATTATCTCTCTCTCTCTCGCTTTCTGCCTCTCTCTTTTTAAGCACTTGCATTTTGTTAATCATAGGCAAATACGTAACTAACACTAGTACAGCAACATTACATTTGATATAATTTTTAATTGGAGGCTATAATACGCATTTTTATTATATACTGTTAAAACAACAATGTCAAGTTCAAGAATATAGAGAATTGAGAATTTTAGTATTAATGTAAATTATACTTAATAATAATGTATATATACGATTGTATGTACGCTTATTATATAAGGAATTATTGCTCCTGCATATTGTATATACTATGTAAATTATAACAGAATGCAGTTGTTGTAAATAAAATGCGTGTTAGGTACGCGTTGAGTATATTTCAGTTTTACGATCTATGATTTGCAAATCACGATAAAATCAATGAGTTTTTTTTTAAAAGAATTTGAGTAATTAATTAAAATTTATTATGTTTTCATGATAACATGTAGTCTAACAATAATGTTATAATAATGTATAATTTGTTTTATGATATAACACATACTATTTATTGCAATAATATTGTATATCACTTATTATAAAATTTATAATTTTAATTAATAATTTTTCTTAACTAGATTTATAGTAATAGTCTCCAAAATATTAAATATATACTTGAACCGGTATAACATTAAAAAATTCAACAGGTGAAATTTTCCGTCTTTTGTAATTATATATACCAACACTTCATACCTATTATGTTAAAATATTATTTAACAGATTTAAAGCTTTCTCTCATTCTCACTTTTAATTTTTCTCTCAATAAAATTTCTCTTTTAGAAAAGAAATTTCTCTATATAAGAAAGAAAGTATTGAGAGTAAAATATTCTTTGAAAGAAAATTAAATAATTAACATTTTACTATTACAACACTGTTATGACAATAATTGTTATAACTGATAATAAACACAATAAGAAATTTCATTTTTTTTTTTGCATTATGAGAAAAATTAAATCGTATAAGAAAGTTTAGATTTCTGAAATAATAATAATATAATCATGATGATTTGCGTATAACGTAAAGAGTACCTATCTCATATAGTTAGATATGTATATATGTATACAGTAAGAATATTAGATTATGGTTAAATAGAATTCATAAGTATTTATTTGTAGTATTTATTCATATTCAGAATATAATTTAAATCATATTTTAATGAAAAATTTCAATTCGAAGAAAATCACAAGTTTCTCGCTCAACTCTTTTGATTTAAAATTTGTCACCTAAATTACGTTATCTAGAAATTATATGAAAAAATTTATATTTGCATTTTAATATTTGAAAAAAATTTTAATTCTTAAATGAAAGAACAATATTAATTTGTTAATATAATCACAAAATGCTTATATTTTTTATTTGAAATTTTCAAATGTAAATTACAAAATCCATTAAATTTTATATTGCAGAACAAAAAAAAAAAATGCAATGAAATCATAAAAACGTTGACAATCTCATTTAACCTTAGGGAATGTTAATTAGTCCTTAATTATAAACTCCTTAACCATCATTAACATGATTCTTTTTTTGTTATTAAATGTGAATGCAAGTTACTTATATAGTTACACACGTATATAGATGCTAAATAAAAATTCTTATGAGAAATAAAATTAAAACCACATTTTATGTTTTTAATATAAGCAATTTTTATTATATTTCAACAATATAAATGCCTCGAAAGATAAATTTATAATCTTAAACTTTTATTTATAAGTTTAATAAAAAATGTCAGTATTTTTTTTTAAGTTCTCTCTATAAATATACAATAATGACTTATCGTATATAATAATAATACAAAACTTTAATCTAAATCATTCAAAAAAAAAAAGAAAACAAACTATGACATTTTATTACGGTGTTGGTTATGTTCATTACTTTAAAAAAGCAAAAAAAAAGAAGAATAAAATAAAATAGTAGTGTAATGTTTACAAGTGCAGTTTGACAACAAAAACCACAATATAAATTTAAAATGCTATATACATATACGCACAATCACTATGTAAACGCATAAGAATACAATAATATGAAATTTGATCTGAACGCATAAGTAAAAATAATAAATTCTTTTCTACAATTAGAATGCTACCAATCACCTATCTATGAACACATTTTGATGTAGAGTAGCAACAAAACTATATTCTTTACATCTACTGTTTTTTGTATGTACATAGACGATAATAATGAGCAAAGAAAAGAAAAAATGTTGAACCTTGAGGAGAAAAATGCTTAACGAGAAATTTTTTTTTTTTTGTTTTAAATTTCCACAACTACTGTACTCATATTATTCTATATATATATATAAAAAATATACACAAATGTAATTATATTTTGAGGCTTCTACTATTACTGTAGAATTGTAACAATTCAAAATTTATTAATTTTCCCAACAGCGTTTTGAAAGTGTGCTTTTTTTTTTAATTACAAACAAGTAAAAAGCCTAATAAGATAAAAAGAACATAAGGTATTATGAGAGCAAATATTAGGCCGACCATATGTAGGCCGATTATATTATACAATATTATAGTGAATTCAAGGTTAACTCCAATCTGTATTTAGTTATAATATAGCTCTAATGTACGAAATTTCTAGTCTATAATTTTGCCCACTCTCAAATCACTATATAACGACACGAATGAATGGTAAATAGTTTTTCAATTCCAAAAATATTAATCAATACGGAGAATACACAGGGTGTGTCTTGTCACATTCACTGCTATAAATATAATTGCATGTACCCTCCTTTTTAATAATTATTGTAGATTTTTTTAATTTATTGTAGAAAAAAAAATTGGTGCAAAAAATATTTCCAGAATTTTTCTTAATAATTCTTAAACCATGAAAAATATAAAAATGATTAAAATACCAAATTAAAGGTCAACTAAAAGGGTTACCAGCCTTGCCAAATCTAGGAAAAGCTAGAATTTTATGTTCCATAAAAAATTAATGATTTTTGATAATATACTGTTAAAAATTGAAATTTCTTGAACTTTAAAGTTATGTGATTGCGATAGCTGAAAAGAATGTAACTAACATAGATGATTAACAGTTAAAGTCCCTGTGTAACTCACAATCTGTCGAAATTTGAACATCAACTGCTATACATAAATTTTTCCTAATCATAAGGTCTATGTTATTTTATATGACAGTGAATTTAGGTACGAGACACCCCTAAATTAAGAAACTCTGTTTCACATTCTTATACTTGACTTTGCAAAATTTACTCTTATTTAATTGATTCATCAATTCTACAAATATTTTATGAATATTATTAATTCTTTTAAATAAAATCAAATATCAAAAATCAAAATTTTGATTAAAGAAAATTATCGAAACAGAAAAGCAACAAAAACATTTTAACAAAAAAAAAAAAACAATTACATATTAAAAGTACACATGAAACCGGGTGAACTTAGCAAATATTACATTTTTACAAACATACAAACATTGTATGGTACTATTTCAAACACTGAACTGTTAAAAATCACAAGAAAACAGAAAAAAAAGGGAAACATTTTTTTGTTGTTTTTAATGCACTCTCTGTGATTTACATGAAAATTTCTTTTTCGATTGAATTCAAATTTACACTAACAAAAAAAAATGATTGCCTCTTGAGTATGTCTGTATGTGTACGTTTGTTCCAATAGAGATTTCAATTTTTTCATCTTTTTCTAGTATGACCATATTTTTTGTTCTTATACTTTTTACTCACTTACTTACTTACTTTAGTTTACTTACTGTTATACCGCTATATTATCGTTTGCTCTAAAATGAATAGATTTTTTTTTTTTAAAATGCTCCTTTCCAACTATAAGTATAGAGAGTATTTTATTCTGTTACTTTTTTTCTTGTTTAAATAATATTTAATATTTATATATGTACAGATATAATATAGAGTAGAGGCCATGAATTTTACAAGTATGTATGGACTCTCTTCTTGCAATAACTGCGGGTTTTTGATCAAATTCAATGTTGACTTTGATGTAGAAGATGAAAATCAAACAAAACAAGAAAAAAAAAAAGAAAATAAAAATTTATAAAAGAATGTAGAAAATAAAGGTAAGAGAAGAAGAAAAAGAAGAAGTAGAAGAGAAGATGTAGAAGAAATTTCTTTAATTTTTCCTCTTTTTTTTTTTTTGTTGTTGTTTTTTGTAATTTTTAAAGTTTTTTATGGTTTTTTAAAAATGTTGGTTGCGTTTTTGTATTATTTGCTTTTTTTTTTTTTGCTTTTCTTTAGTAAGTATACCAACAATATAAAAAATAATACTAGAGTTTGAATATTATATCGTATAGCATAATAAAATGTTGAAAGTTGTGTACGATGTTGTATTCTAAATTTTTCTTTTCCTTATTTTTTCTTTTGCGTTTTTTTTTTTTTTTGAGAAAAAGAAGATTATATTATTATATTATATTTTATTTATAATAAAGGTACATACATAATGTATACATACGTATATTATGCTGGGTATATATTTAAATATGAGAACAAAATTCATTTTTATAGTTTACTATGAGAATATTATGTGAGAGAAAAGTTTATATAATAAGTGTTAAAATATCTTTAATACTTTAGTTCTTCGGCGACCTTATCATGGTCTAGTTCGTTTATTTAAAAGAATTTTATAAATTTTTAAAAATTAGAAATTTTCTATAAAAAAAAAATATTATAATAATAATAAGAAGAAGAATATTAAGTAGAAATTTATGAAAAAAAAAAAAAATAATTTTATTTTTTGCATAGTTTTTTAACCATAACTTTAATTAGTGAAGTAAAATTTTTTCTTCCCGGAGTTTATTCTGTTTGATTATACGTGTAGTATCGCAAAAAAAAAAAAATCAAGAGGATAGAAATAAACTTTATAATTTAAAAAGGATTCTAAAAAAATTTTGTTTTTAATAGCATCATAAATAAAGGATTTACTTATCGTTTTAAGAGAAATAGAAAAATAGAAAAAGAAAAAACTAAAAATTACTAGAGTGCATTTAAAATCGTAAAATTTCTGATTTTGTTTCTTCCTAATTTTTTATTATTTTAAAAAATAATTTTGCGTGCGCTATAAGAAACAAACTGTAGATTTACATTTTAATTATGACATATAAAAAATTAAGAATTTAGATAATTTTTAATTAAATTTAAAGTAAAAAAAAATTTTTTACGATATTGTAAATGAAATGTTCTTGTAACTCTCGTTCATCGCCTATTTGATTATTTGATTTAAATTATAAAATTTTAATTAACAAAAAAAAATATTAAAATAATTTAATTAAATCTGATAATTTTGAAAAAAGTGAAAATTACAATTAATTGAATTTATTATTTTAATAAAAAAAAAATAACAAAAAAAAATAAACAAAAAAATCAAAAACAAATTCTTTTAAATCAAAAAAGAAAATTTTTTTTTTAAGCTCTCTTGATTAATTATTTGAAAAATTACGAGAACGAAAAAAATAATTGGATTTTTAACCCTTTACTAATAATTTAACACAAAAAAAAAAAATTCATTTGAAAGCCTGAATTTTAGAACAATATAAAAAGAGTTTTTGAAAAAAAAAAGGTCAAAAATTGGACGAAATTGCTCCACAATTTTAAAAGGTAAGCTACACAATAATATTTTTTGACTTGAATGTCTATATGTGTGTGATACACAATAGTAGTTATGTTATTTTTAATGTTCCTCTAAAATGAAAAAATATTCATAACTTATTTGAATTTATTTCTATTGTGATTTCATCTACCTGGTTTGAAAAAAATTAGATTTTAGAATTAAAGACCACACACTTTAATATGAAAAATTAAAAAATAATTTTATAAAATAATTTAATAAAATTTTGGTGTAATTTTGATGTAATTTTAATAAAAATAATATTAAAGAAAAATTAAATATTTTAAAATTAAGTTTCTCGTTTAAGTCTTTTGTTTTATAATTTATTTTGGAAACAAATTTATAGTCGAAACTATTTAAAATAGAAGCTTTATTTAATTAAGGAAAGAAGAATATTGAATTTTTAATTTTTGTAGAAATTTTCGAAAACACTGAAATTCCCTCTTTTTAAATATCTAAGGAATTTTACAAAAATTCATAAACCATTTCCATATTAAAAAATGGAAAATTTTGGAAAAATCGGAGTTTTGAACATTCACAACACTGTTAAAATTGCTAGATATCATATGGATTAATTAATTTTTAATAATTGAAACAGCATTATACTTCCGGTTACATCATTATAATTAAGTACTACAAGTAGCATTAATTATATTCCTCTTGTAGCATTACGAATTGGATGAGATTTTAAATTTGATTCTTTTTTATTAAAGGAAAAATTTATTCAAAATTAAGAAAGATCAATTAATATTATTAAGATCAAAATAGTAGCCTCAAAAATCAAGATTAATTAATATTATTAATAGGAAGAAGAAAATTGAATTGCAATTTTGGATTATAAAGGCTGTTTCGCAGAATATAATACAAAATAAAAATATGCATAAAAACTAACATTTCATTCAGTATTGAATAATTACTTGTCTAAATTATTTGCCATTAAAAAAATTACCCATTTTTATTTCAAATTGAAATGTACAAAACTCAAAAATCAATCAAAATATTTTCAGCAATAAATCAATAATTAACTATAGCAACACACACTTCCAATTTATTTCTGAATATTATAATTCTAGAATTAAATATTTTTTCCAATAATTTTAACTATTATTAGGGCACACGAACATATAATTCATTATATATAAAATACAAGATCAAGGAATCAAAGAAATACAAATTTATATAAAATCTAAATTTCAATAAATTGATAATAATAGTATTGAACTACTATTTTAAAAATTCCAAATAATTGGATAATGTCTGCAAGGTTAACTCTAATATAACCACGTTTATTTTTTTGAAAGTTAATCGACTAATTTAAGACTATAAGAAATATTGAGGAGGAGTCAAATTAAAATAATTTATAATATTTTTTTTTAAACCTACAGATATATAATTGTGTTTACACATTAAAAATAGCACAAAAAAAAAATAGACCTTCATTTTTTTTATTTTCTATAAGATATAAAAATCAAAAATCATTAATTTGAATAGATAATTTTTACATATATGCAAAAATGTAACAAAAGACGCGTATTTATATTATACCTACAAATTCATTAATAATATTAATCTTGAGTTTATACACAAATGTACATATAGATGAAAAGAGGCAATTAGGCTTTAAGTCACTTATTAAAATTACTATGATGGAATATATAACAATAAAAACAAAGAGAATTTCCTCAATTTTTTTGTTTTTTTTTTTTGCTATTTTCTGCGAGATACGATTAGATTTTTAACTTTTCTATTTAAATTTCAGGCATTTTGTATCCTGCTGATTTTTAATCGAATTTATTTTCTTTTACGCAAAAAAAAAAACAAAACGAATGAATAACCCTAAAGGTAAAAGAAAAAAAAAAAACAAAATCAAATATCACCTATAGGGTTAATATTCTATATGCATAATATACGTAGCATGTAATACACTTTATTCTGATATTGAATCATGAAATCATTATTGTATAAATAGAGAAAAAGAAGATTTATATAAAAATCAGGATTTAAATGAAAATCTTAAAAAATATTTGTATTCAAAATAAAATGGTAACATTGAAAAATTTCAACTTTAATAAATTTAATGAGAGTTTCAATTCAAAATATTGTTATATATAAAATATTATAAATCATATTTGTAGGTATATATGTATATGAGTATGACTTTGTAAAAGAATCAAATAAACAATTGCTACTGTCCTTTATTCCCACGTTCACACAATAAAAATAAGAAAAATTGCAAGCAACTTTTTTATCTTTATCAATTCTTCTTCATTATTTCAGCAAGTGCTATATTACCTGTATTATGTATATTCTTATATTGACTAGGCTAAGCTAAAGTTTGGATACTATACAGGAGACTATATAGCAAATTTCATGTTATAAATTTAGTTTCCTTACATAATAATAAAATCGTCGATTAATTTTTACACAAATTTTTCGTTTTCTCTTTTTTTCTTTTATTAATCTCATCACATTTAATTCCAATTTCGTTTCTCTTTTTTTTTGGTTTTTATATTTTGAGCATTCCTTTCATGCATAATTCAGTGTTTGCAATATTAACTAGCACGTGGCGTGATATTTGATATCAAAGTAAAAAAAACAATCTGATAAAAAAAAAAAAATGTTATAATTTTTTTTTTTTGTTCTTTTTTACTTTTTTAATCTGTGCACCTGACGAAAAATCATTCGCGCGCTTTAATATTATCCCAGAATTATGGTAAAGGGAATCACAAACAAAAAAAAGAGAGTACAAATTTAATAAAATAACCAAATGGAAAGAAGAAGAAAAACAAAATTCTGAAATACTGAGTTGGTAGTTGTTTTTTTTTTAGATTAATAGGAGATTAATAAAAGTGGAAAAGGAAAATGTAAGAATTCAAAAAGAAACCTCAAATCAATTCCAATTGCTTTAAGGTATAAATTTCGGAAATACCATAAGAATTTTAAAACTAGTTCCTATATTTTATATATGTATACGAAAAATCCATTCATATTTAGATGAATTTCTCGTGTCTTGCATAATATATAGGAAGATAGATATATAAAAAATTTTGAAATAATAAAGATGTCCAAGGTCTCAGTTTGGGGCATGTTTACAAAATAATTAAGATATAGTTGAGTATATATTTTGAATTGAATGTATTTTTTTTTTTTTCACTCATAACTCAATTAAAAATTTATTGTAAGAGATATTAAAATAAATTAGTCTGGATGATTTTGTTTCATGTACTTTATAAATCATGTTAAAGAGAATTTTACATTATATGTACAATGTTATGAGATACAAGTTAAGTTAAAAACGAAACATTGTATATTGCAAAAATATTTACAAATAAAATATTGTAATACAAATTATAGTTATATATAGGTCCTCATATAATAAATCATTAAGCAATAATAATAATGGTCATAAAATGTGTTAAAAATTTTTTAAGAGAATTTTTAAAAAATAATATTTTAAGAAGAGGGAAGAGTAGGTTTAATTTTTCAAATAAATTTTGGTAATAATCTTTCGCACATTTAATCATATAAGCGAATAGTGAGTAACGGGACAACAGTTACTCACTAAACAAAAATAAGTTTTAATTACAGGAAAAGTGTGCAAAATTTTGACGATTTTTCTTTCGATCTTTTTAAGATCGAAAAGTTTTAACAATATTATGCGTTCTGAATTGTTTAAAAAGCGTTTCCGAATCGCCAAGAAAAGTAGATTGTGCACTCAAAATACTTTGAGCTGCTATAAATATTACCAGTATGTGTTAGTTGATATTTAAATTGTAATAACACTAATATTTAACTCTTTGCATTGAATCATTTTGAACAAAATTGGCAATTGACAGGAAATTTCAAGAATGATTGCAATAAGGAATTGTATAAAAACTATGCATAGAAATTTCAACATTAAAAAGTCAAAATTTGCTTTCCGAAATGCAAAAGGTATACAAATGGTTTTTAATTTGCATTGGCATTGTATTTACAGCTTTGGATTTAAATATACGATCTAAAGGTTAAAAAGTTTTGTGTTTGATAATAAGAGCCTTTATTCTAAATTGAATTAAAAAAAAACAATAGTTAAAGCAAACAATTCTTTACAGTAATTCGGAAAGATCGAAAGTAAAATGATTATTTTGTGTATGTAAGGTAAATGAATGGTAATGAAGGGCACTTTTATCCTTATACAAGTTGTACAAGTTTAATCAGCAATTTTAGTAGAAGCGACAATTTTGTAAAACGTGACATGTGTTTACATTCTTTTTCCATGCTCATTTTTTTATTTAATTATCATTGGTCAATTACTTGTAATTTCGTTTTGATTCTGCATGTTTACTGAAATTAAGTAGAAAAAAGTACTTTTTCTCAGAATTATAGTATCGTACAATTTTCATAACCAGAATTGCACTAAACTGCCAAAAATAAATTCGGAATAGAAAATTTAAAACAAAATGAAAGAATTTATTAAATTTAATGTGAATTAAAGAGAAATCCAAGTTAAATAGAAAATTCGGTAAATAAGTATTTGATTGTTGTATTAAAAACATAACTTTCTTCTATTTAAATAAGAAATTTTGAATAATTAGTAAAATATAAATTTAGAAAACTTATAAAAATCTGATATTGCAATTAAAATACAAACAAAAAACTGACCAATACTTTAGAAAAATCGTGTAGATGTAACAAGATAAAAATCAACTTAATTATATTTGTTGAACAACTAAAAAAAATGTCGCTTTTCTCTCTTAAAACTTCATATCACAAAATATTTACCCATGAAACCTTAAAAATCAACTGATTTAATATGCGGGCATTCAAATTTTGCAAATTTAAGCAATTATTAGAAAATTTTAAATTTTCTCTTATAACCAAAAATTCCATCAATAATTTTATGCCAACATCAATATTAAATCTTCATAAATTCTGTAGAAATGACATAGAAATTTTTATTTTTTTTTTTATTTTTTAACTCTCACCATGTTTTCTTTGTGTAATTAAAACAAATTTTATCTAAAATAATTTTAGCACAGAGACAGAGAAAAAAAAACAGGCTTATACTAAACAAAATCGCGTCTCATAAACAAAAAAAAAAACAAAATTTATCTAAAAACAGCCATCAATTGGTTGATTTGCTTTGTAAGATTTTATCTTTAAAAAATAAAATATTCTTGTTTTTAATTTTTTTTTTTTTAATTTCTGTCAAATAGAAATTTAATATTCAAAAACAAACATAACAATATTTTTCTTAATAGAATCTTTAACCTCATTTTCTTCTACATTATTATTTTGCAATACAATGTAAAAATCATAAATAATTTATTATAGATGGCGGGTAGGAAGAGGGTGGTAGAAAAATCAATTAAGTTAAAAATCTTTTAATATGCCTCTTGTTTCTCAAAATTATTAGACATGGTCGACATAATTAAAATGTTTAATGAATACTTAAATTTCTCTTCCATTAGTTCCAAATTAATATTTTTCTTTTTTTTTTTGTCAAAATTCATTAACTAAGTCATAATATAGATTTTGATAAAATGTTGGCATGGATTTTCCAATAAATTTTATTAAAGCAGATTCTCAAGAAATTATTTGTCACAATAAAGCCTGTATACCATAGGAATTTTCTTGTATAATATTATTAATTGCGTTAGGTTAGGTTTGGTTAAATGTTTGAAAATGATAATTGAAACATTCTGGAACGGAAATTATAAGAAACTTAAAAACATTCATATAATGCTGATAAGTAGAGGACGATGCAGAGAATTGTTTTGTATTCAGGATAACATGATAGTTACGAGCTCCTGTAATATTGCAGTAATACAACATAAAATTGTATTCAAGTATTAAATTTCAATGTGAATGCTACCAACACGAATTATATTACTATAAGAATATAGGTTTTCCTTACTCCATTCAAACTAGTTGTATACAAGTTCGACAATTTGTATGAAACAAAAATATTTTACTCTCAACAACCATTTCAATTGTAAAATTTAAAATAAAAATTCAAGAATTTTTATAATTTTACACAATACTAATTTACTAATATAACAGTCATAATATATAATTTATTTTTAAAACAATTTTATTACCATTATAAAATTTATTTAATTACGATTTATAACAAATTCAATTTAATTTTAAATTTTTTTATTCTTTTCTCTCTTTATCTTAATTGTAATTACAATAAAATTTTCAGGATTCTCATTTTGTTATTACCTTACTAATTAAAATATAAAAGAACGGAAATAAAATTTCATTAAAATACGATTTAACCTCATTCAAATAGTTATACACATACTCGTATAAATGAAACATGATGAAGCTACTTACTTACTTACTTCTATGTATACAAAAATAAATTCAATATTTATCTAGGTACATACATACATACATATGTATATAGATTATAGTGTAATAAAATAAAATGTTTTTATAATAAAATTTCAATCAAAAAATTAAATGTACAAATTAAATCAACTAAAAAAGAGAAACTGCTCAATAGGACATTTAATTTAGAATCGTAAAAATTAAAAATAGATACAATAAAAAAAAAAACACGTACCAGTAATTTGTTGCTCATATTATGTAGAGTCTCTTATTAAGTTACCAGAATAATAATGAAACAATGTTTGAGAACAAAGCTAATTATTGCAGGTTCTCTTTCAATATTTCTTCTTCTTGAATAAACAGCCTTTTACTTTAACAACTGCGCATTTATGATAAGAAATTAAGGTAACAATTGAAAAAGTCATAAATTTATCATTATTTTATAATATCCGTGGCAATTAAAGCAATAAAACTGTTTTCTTACTATAAAATCTAAAATCAAATAAAATTTGGTTTAATTCGTGCAAAGCCGAAATTGTTCGAATTTTAAGACAATTTAAATTTTCAATGATTTTAAATCTAACAAATGGGCTCTTTAAACTAGGCTCTTTAAACTTTTGCATACTGCTAGTAATAAAAAGTGGTAGAAATCGGGATAGTGTGAAAAAAAAATAACATTTGCTTCCATATTTTATTCTTAACTATATAATTCTAATGAAAGTCTAATGCACGGCACTTTTAACATTAGTTACAATTTTTTTTTGTGTTGTATTACTAAAAAATACAAGTTGTTTTCATTACTTATGACGAATTTTACAAGGCTAATTGAAAATGTAGTCATAAGATCTAGTTACATTTTATATGTCACAAATCAGCTGTGTATATCATTACTGAATAAATATGTATCCAATATGAAGGCTGAAATATTGTTAATTTTATAAATTTTTCTAATAATTTCAGATGTAAGGTTATAGTTATATTTATTGGCTACCAAACCGGTTTTTTCAGTTAACTAATTCTGAGTTCGGCAAATTTTCCTTCTTACCAAATTTTCGTACATTAAGTTTTAACAAGGAATTCTTTATACTGGAAATACTAAAATACAATAACAATGAAATCATCTCAATTATCTCAAATTATGTGAAATAAGTTCGTTAAGGACTAACAGATAATTATTTTCGCAAAAATCGAAACATTTTTAAATGAAAATATTAGAAACTGCTTCCTATACTATTGATGATCTGAGTCAAATGAAAGAGCTGAACAAGTCTCAGGCAAAAATGTTCAAAAACAATAAAATTCGTCGAATGAATTCTTTAACAATGAAAATATGTCAGAAAATTAAATAATTAAAAAATGTCGCTATTGCCAAACCAAATAATTTTGACATTATTTTGACGTTTATGGTGTAGGTTCATTAGTATGTGCAATTCCTATAATAAATTCTCAGTTTTTCTATATTTTTTCCAAAAATAATTTTAAATTTAAACAAAAAATATTTTGTTTAACTGTAATATTTTAGGCACCTAAGCAATCACCACATATACATTTAAACATTAAAACTGGTTAATTGAAAATGTCGTAAATATTCTTAGCCTATATTTTTAATAGTAAATCTGAGAATTTACCTGACATAAGAGAAAACTGAAAAATGCATAGACGAATATTTTTTTTTCTCTATACAAAAAATTTCAATAAAAAACAAAAAATGAGCGCAATAAAAAGATATTAATAAAAAAAATATCTGATCGGGCAGAATTTGCAAAAACTCTAATTGATAATAATTATTTTTTTTTTTAGAGAAAGTTAGAAAGAACAAAAAGTAAAAAATTTAAAAAGAAAAAAAAAGTAGGTATTACAAAAATACAAAAGGAACGCTACCTCTTTTGAAGAAATGCTGCAAGCGACATTAAAGGAATTAATTTCAGCTGTCGTGCTTCTGTAGAAATAAAAAACACAAAAATTAAAACTAAAAGTAGGCATTTTTGTTTTTTTTTTCTAAATTCTTTATAATGGCAGTTAAACCAGCAGCAATTTTCGTGCAATTTTTACGCGTTGTTTTTTTTTTTAATTTTTTTTTATTATTTTTTTCTAAAGATATTATCAAAATAATTACCCATAAATTGTATAATTTATGCTATATAAAATAAGGTATTATAAATTTTATTGACGTTTACGTTTGTAATTTGGATTTAATGTTTGACGTTCAGGTTTTCTCTAACATATTTCTTAAATATAGAACCTTATTTTGTGACATCAAACTAGTAGAATAGTTTACACTATCTTTCTCATTAAATTTATGAATTAGAATTCGGGAGCCAAAATACATAATTCACCTTGAAAAGGCAACCATACATAAAAGAGAACTTTCTTGTCTTTGAAGAGTTACATCATACCAAGTTGAATAGTTTTCTATCACCTGCATTGAAATATGAATTACTCTTTAACATTTTGAGTTTAACTTGCAATTAAATTACTCGTAAATAAATGAAAATATTAAGGAGAAAGCAGACATGCAGACATGTTTGATTGCTTATTTGCATTTCATTATTTTATATACAAGCTCGTATTATGCAACTGTGTGATCGCATACAATTAAGAAATCAAACAGTTTGCAATTTTTTACAAATTACACATGCAAATTAATAATTTCAAATATTTTAATTAGTAATTAATTTAAAATCAAACTCTAATTACAAAACTGAAAGCTGTATTTCCGCCAGAGTTGTAAATAAATATTATTTAATTATTTTGTTTAATTAAATTAAAGTATAATAAAAGTTTGATATAATGTATGAATGCTCGTAAACTTTGTTTGATTGGCAAAATAGAGCGTCAATTCTCTAAATTTTGCAATATTTTATGATTACACATTGAAAATTAGTTATGGATATTGATTAAAGTATGAGAAGAGTTTGAAGAACATACTCCAACTTATTAACAATGTTTGATGCCTATAAAATATGGTTTACATTACTGTAAATGTGATTAATATCGCTGTTTAACATTTCTTCCAAATAAAAGCAAAATTAGGTTAATACTTAAATATTTTTCGGATGATTCATAAAAATCATTTAAACCAAAATTTTTTTTTCAAGCTTTCACTTAAATTTCCAATCGGATTTTAATCTTAAAAACTATATGAGTATTTTTATTCCCATATTTATTTTAATATTTTATAAAAATCCTATAGTTTTTCTTACTTTTTTCTTCTGTTGTTGTTTTGAATACCCACAGTTTTTATTACAAATTTTTATCAATTTTTTTTAAGTGTTCATTTTTTACAACCTTTATTTATCAAATACGAACAAATTGAAAGTTTCGCATCTTTATAATTTTTCTTTTTTTTATACTTTTTCATGTTATACTTTATTGTTCAACTCGATTGTATTTTGTCAAACAAGAATTATTCATATTAATCGTTTTTTTTTTGTTTGGATTCGTCTGAAGGCAGTATTTTGCGTTGTATATACCAATGCGATGAGAAGAAATTTGTATAAAATGAAGAAAAGAAAATCTATGTCACTATCACTGCTTTTAGCCCACATTTTTTCAATACCAATTTCATATCTCTAAGATATTTTAAATACCAAAATACCAAAGAAAAGATCCAAAATCCAAAAGAAAAATTAATAAATTTAAATAAAAAATTAAAATGGTTATTTAATATAGCATAACTAGAAAGAGAGGGGGTGTGGAGAGCTACTCGGAAAAGTGTGATTCATTTGTTAAAATCAACCTAATTTTATGCCACCTTTCTGATAGAGTACTAATAAGAATAGAAATATTTTATGAGATATGCGTTGGTTTGCCTTACTCTTACAATAATTTTTATTATTTTTACACGTTTTACGATTATTTTTTAACAAAAACAAAAGTTATCTGACATTCCCAAAAAAAAATTATGCCTTAAGTAAAATTTGGAGAATATTTTTCTCTTCTAACCCGACAATATAAAATTTCCAAGTCCAATAAAATCGAAATCTTTAAAATTGTACAAAATAAAAAGGAAAAATTAAATAAAAAATCTTTGATTAAAATTCTTTATTATGGCCACACAATTTTTATTATTTGACCAAAAATACGTATGTTTTCTTTCAAAATGGTCACTTATTATGACAATAACATTAAAAGTGATGCATGATTATGACCATTATAAATTTGTTTTATTTGGTGACCAGACACCTCATCATACGAGACATTTCATCATTGTAACATTTCATCATTGTAACATTTCATCATTATAGCAATTCATCATTGCACATTTCATCATTATAGCAATTCATCATTATTGTATTTCATCACCATAACATTTTATCACTGAAGATGGTCGCCCACAACCAAAAAAGAAGAAGTATAGGGAATTAAATGATAAGACAATTGCAGCTGTACAGGGGTATTACAATGAAGAGGATAAAATGAAGTACTTGAGAAAATTAACTAATTTGCAGTAGCAGACCATAAACTCAAAACTTAATCTAGTCAGTCATGTTATTTTTTATTATTAACCCTTTTTTACAGGAGTCTATGCACCTGGCGAGTCAGAAAGTTGGAAATATTTTCAAGAAGTGATTTGATACATTTTTGTGTGTTTCGACATTAAATTTGTTTCGTGTATAATGTCTTTGTGTTTTACTGCAATGAATTCTGTTGCGGGATAATAAATATATGAAATAAAGTCAAGAAAAAACAAAAAACAAAATTGCCTGTTTGTGGGACAAGCCTTTACGTGGCAAAAAGGATAAGTAACCAAAATTAGTGAAACCAATATGTCCTTTAATTTAATTACCTGTACAAATTTACTTTACATCCTAATCCTCTTAAATTTTTGTTCCATTAGTTGCACTATGCAACAAAACTGCAAACTGCTTCAACATGTTGCCAAAATTGCTCAGTATGTTAATTACTTAATTACACCTACATGTACTTATGTTTGCAAAATGCACTTTATGCAATGATGAAATGTTATGGTGATGAAATACAATAATGATGAATTGCTATAATGATGAAATGTGCAATGATGAATTGCTATAATGATGAAATGTTACAATGATGAAATGTTACAATGATGAAATGTCTCGTATGATGAGATGTCAGGGAACCGTTTTATTTATGTATGTAAGTATTTGTTGAAGAATATTGGCAGTGAAAGTAATTTTTCTATTTTCGTCTATGTTTCATTGAATTTTACGATAAAAAAATTTGTGTTAAATTTTTAAAAAAAATTTTTGATAATCGCATATGAAATTGCTATTAAAATTTTATATGAGTATTTTGAGTCCATTCAGTTCAAAATGTTACCGCAAATTCTTTAACGTCAAAATTTTGTTTTCAGTCTGCAAACTGTCTGACGTATAAAACTTTTACGGGCAGAAATGTAGTACTTTTTACCCGTAATTGACTTTGAATTTTGATCATCCGTAAACGTCAAAACAAAAAAAAATTATTTTTAGATTTAAAATAATTTTATACTTACATATTAAAAATTAACAAAAAAAATATTTTTTATATTATTTTTAACGTAATGATAGTCACTCAATACATCAAATTTATTTACTGAATTACTACGTCAGACTGTCTGCATGTAAAAAAAAAAATCTACAATTTTGACGCGTAATTGACTTTTTTTAAACGTTTAAGAATTTAACTTTGACTCAAAGTAAAAACGCAGTAGAGTATTCGTAAACTCAGACAACTCAGATTTTGTAAAATTTGACGTTTAAGAATATACCATTATTGTACCTAAAATATGACGTGAAAAATAATTGTGATTAGTTAAATATTAAAGCGAAAGTTTAGAACGTATTCTTGTAAATTTTAGTATCGTCCTCTGCATGCATATTCAGTCAATAAATTGTTTAAAATTTTAAATTTTAATAGTAAAATGTTAATAATGGTAAATTGTTTTTTACCTCCAAGGCAAATGCAATTTTTTTTTTTTTTCCTACTTCACTCCCTTTGGGAGCATAGGGCTTCCACAAAGCTTCTTTTCCATCGAACTCTATTTTGCGCCTATCAGTCGATATCCGAGGCTCTGTTTCAGTTTCTTGAATCATTTGAATTTTCTCTGGGTAGATGATTAGTCTACTATCCGCACGATGGTCACACTTATTTTTCCTCCTGCTATCTATCGTCTTTTGCGGCGAGACGTGTCATCAGTAGTTTTGCGAGCTGCCATTGCGGTGAAACCATGACAATTAATTTCACCACGCGATGGTTGTCAAATGTCAGTTTTTTTGACGGCTCTCAGTCAGTCATATGGTCAGTCATATGGTATATTTTTTTTTTTATTATTTATAAGGTTGTATTATTATATTCGATATTATTAGCACGATCATATTGAATATTGAGGATATTAAGGTACATATTTTATATTAATTTTATACTAATATTGGATATTTTCTATATATTTTTTAGTATTAGGTATTAATTTATATATTATTGGTTATTGTGACATGACCTGTCCAGGGTTTGAACCCGGGACCCTTAGGTTAAAGGGTCGGTGCCTTAACCACTGCACCATCGGACAGATAAAGCAAATGCAATACGCGAATATAATGTGTAAGAAAATAATTGAACAGTAGTAGAAGCACAAGTGCACATTTTTCGTACTACTTTATTTTCGGGAAGGCCTAAAAGGAAGTTTAATACAATGCTTTAAATATAAGTTTCAACAAATCTTCAGCAAAAGTTTTCCGAGAATATCAAAAATTTTTCAATTAAAACATTTAAATCTGAATAGTAAGTAATTTGTATAGTCTGAATACTAAGTAGTAGTACGTAATCGTGGGTGCACACGTTTTCAACTTTTTTTCAATCCCAGCTTGTACGCTATTCACTTTAGACTCCTAATTAGTTAAAGGAAAATTTTTGAATTGAATTCATTTATTGATATCTTTCGGTAAATAAACAGAGTGCTAACATAGAACTAAGGACGGAACAAAAGATTTCTAATAATTTTTATTTTAATTATTTAATTATTTAATGATTTAATTTGAAAATCAGAAAAGAATCACTTTTACTATTCAATTCTAGATATTTTATTTATCCAAATTTAGGAGGAGCAGGGGGCTGATTTCTGGGACGCAGGGGGGGGGGGGATTGCGTCATTGGGCTTCAACTAGATAAGTGGCAATGAGCCGTATAGCTTTTTCATTTATATAAAATATTTAATTGTTGGTATTTATTGTTTGATTTTGCTTATGTTATTCGTTACTCTTAAAATTTTTTTTTAAGTAAAGAAGCAGAATTTGGACAGACATGATTTTTAAAACGAATCTCTGGATTTTGATGGTGAACATGAAATTGCCAGAAAAAATATTTAAAATTAAAGCCGGTTGACTGTTCTCAAAAAATAGGATAAAAAAAATTGTGCCATTTTTGGAACTTTTTTAATTTTTTGTTGTTTTTTTAAGCTTCGGGGATCACGATCGGGGAGTACGTTTTTTGAATTAATCCGATAGGAGCTAGGGTTTCCAAGATATGAGAACTTCTTTAATAAGAGCATATTGAGGTTCTTTATCAAAATCAAGTAAAACATATTTTGAATCACAATTATAATGTTAATGTGACGTTAACGGTATTCCAACATAATTTTAATTTAACACTTCCATTGTATATAAACATTAATGTTTAACACTAAATGTATTAAAAAAATCCACTTATACAAAATTACAATATTTTAATTCAATTAACATCACAGTGTAATAATCGCACCTGTGCAACAGCCATAACACATGAATCAATCTTAATAAGAATTTGTCATATTCTGATTATCTCAATAATACTAGACTCAAAACAAAAATAATACTAGTTATACTAGGTACATGATGTGACAATATGAAAAATTTTGTACGAGTATTAAGTTACCAGTACTCTTGATCTATATGGAATCATTTTTTTGGAATCCTCGAAGTAGCAAATATTGAAATAACGAGTAGTTAATATTTGCATATCACTAAAGCTACACACTCAAATTATTCAAAGAAAATCAATTAGGAGTATGTACTTGACAAATCATTTAAAATATTATGTAATTTTATTTTATTTCAAGTTCAATACCCTAAGCTCATCTCATTTAACATAAATTTATTGTATTGTCACAAAATTCAATTTAAAAAATTCATTTTGATGGAAATAAGGTGATTATGTAATATTGTCGTCAAACAACATAATCAAATTTTCTTTGTTCTATTCTATTGTGTCATAATTTTTAAAATTTTAAAAGCGCTTGCATCTTTTTGTTTTCAAAAAAAAAAAAAATTTCAATTTATTATTGTTGCACCAAAAACTAAACTGTTAAAACAAAAATTTCAATTTTTAAGACATTTACATTTTTTTTTTCTTTGCTCTTTTGTTCTCACTTTGAATACATAAGACATTTTGTTAAGCTTAAAATGTTAAATTACTTAAAATTTGAAATTGATTGTCGAAACTGGGCATGTTTTTGTTTTTTTCTGACTAAATTCTTATTCAAATTTTAAAAATATTTTTTCAATTTTTGACACCTTTTTTGTTAAAACAAAAAATAAATTTATTTAGATGTTCACATTTTTTATTATTAATAACTTTATTTAAATCTGAACATTTTATAAAAGCATTTATGTATAGCACTTTTAATCACTTATGTTTGTTAATATCAATTAATAATGTTTTCAGACTGGGCTTTAGAAATATTTTTAGAAATATTTTTAAAAGAAATCAGAGAATATGAAAAAAATTTTTATTTTTCCATCTAAAATTTTAATTTTTCGCTTCTTTTCTTTAATTTTTCTTCTCACCTCTTTGAAAAGAACTTATCAAAACAATGGTGTTACACAAAGCCAGCGTTGAACTTTTTAAAATCTCTTCATTCAATTTGAAATTTATGGTAGAATATCAAAAGCAAATTTTTTTAGAACTAAAAAATTGTTATGAAAATAACCACATTAAAGAAATATGACAGTTTTTCTTCATCAGAATGATGTGGGGATTGTCCAAATGAAAAACTATTCTGTTCAAATTGTTTTAGACACAAAAAATCGAAATGAATAACGAAAATTTTATTTACTATGTGAGTTTTGATTTATTAAAGTTTTTTAACCCTTTCACTTTGATATGAGAACACTATTGTTAATGTTATTAAGATTAATTGCAAATCTTAAAATATATCGTATAATATGCTTTACATCACTTCTAATTTGAATATTAATTTAGATTTTTAGAATTTACGGTATACAAACTTAAGCAATTTGAAATTAATCAAAAAGTGAAAATTCACTAAGGTTTTCATTTATGCGATGTTTAATTAATTATTATTTTGCAAAAATATTCGTATAATAATTTAAATAATAAATTATAGCATGGTTCTATAGATTCTGAGTAGCAACTAATTATTATTTTAGTAGAATGATTTATTACCATTACAAGTATTCACCGAGAACCGGAAATATTAGAATTTTCCTTATAATTGTTTATTTTTTTATTTTTTAAGAAAATATGTATGTATACATATTATAGCTGTTATAATTCTCTAGCAAAGTATTGTATAACAAATACAAAAATAAAGTATACCAAAGAAATTGGTTGGAAATTCATTAATTATTTTCTGAATTAATTTAAAAAGAAGACAAAATGACTATTTAGGGCGGATATATTCCGTGTAAGGGATTTATTTGGCGCAGGTTTTGTTGAGCTTCAAATATATTCAGGAAAATTTTTGCGACGACAACAGCTTTAACATGTAAATGAAATATGGATGTGCAATAAGCTCCCTCAGTTGAATAAACGTATTCATTGTTTTCGGTCCACCGGTTTTGGGCTCGATATTTCTCTTTTACAATTAGATTTTTTTTCTGAGAAATAAGTAGAGTTAGTATATACATAAGTAATAATTATAATGGAAACTTTTATGCAATATCTTGAAGAGTCCTATTTATATTAGATATCGAAATTCATTAGCATATAAACAATGTTCCGCCCCTGTTAATTTGTATTCCATGATGACTATTGTACCGTTTATACTAATATTATTAATGAACAAGTAAAACATTTCAATCGATCCGAACCTACTGAATTATACTCTGTGCATTTAGTCTTGACAATATAAATATATCCGAATATTTTTCCGAATATTTAAAATTAGATTATGGAATTATATGCAAGCTATCGGAACTAGTGCAGCCATCCTCTTTGAATTATTATTATTCGTTCTAATATGTATAATTTAAGAACTAATTCTAGGTTACTAATTGTTGTTCCTAGCTATAATAAATGTAATTTTTCCCAGATTTTGTGATAAAGTTGCATCAAGATTGAATCAAAATTAAAATTATTTTATAATATTGAGTTGCATGGCAGCTACCTAAACTCTTTAGCATAATTGGTTCAATTACAATAGGAAACGTCCGTGGCACAAAAGAAATAATTTCTTAAAGATTTGTGGTATTTACACTATTCGCTTTTGAGGTAACGTGCGATCAGAAGAACGGGCCGATATGTCTAAATCAACGCAGAAGCTTACGCTGAACAAGAATATGCATACATGTTCATACCGCAAGCGACTCTTTAAGTAGTAACAAATCCCTACCAAAGTTAATATAATCTTCGCGGAGGTTCGGATTATAAAAAACAACTTTATGTATTCATTTAATTATAGTGTAATTAACAAGTTCATTTAAACAGCCAATAGTTTATATTAAATTTTTCAAATAGATTATATTAAGATTTTTCACATTCTTTTCTGAACATTTAAAAAAATATTTTAAAAATATTTTTAAAGCTATTAATACAAAGAATATGCCGAAAAAGGTCAATAATTTAAAAAGAAATACCAATACGGGCAATAATTCCAATAAAATATTTACAATAGGCACACTATTAAATTCAAAAATTTTTTAGTTTTTTTCTAAAATAATGCCATAAATTCAGAACTTTTCAAAAGGTATTCTGTAAGTCAAAAACACAATATTAAAAAACAAATAAATAAATTATTTCTCAATTCATTTATAACTCCTTAATATTCCAAATGATTCCAAAGAAGAGCAAAAATCAAGGAATGGGGATGAAAACAGAAACAAAATTACTCAATAGCTTTATTTCGAACAAATTATAATAGTCTCTTTTATTTCTTAATAAAATCGCAAACGAAAATGAAAACAAAAGACTTCAATAATTTTTATAGGATGGTTATAGAATTTTCATCATTTCTGTCACAATCTGTCATCATTAAATTAAACATTAAATATTTTTCAGTTCAATTTTATATTTTTTTTTTATATTTTTTAATATTTTATTTCATTAACTTTTGTTGTGTCCATATTTGTATTCACACTTATTTTGATAGCCGAATGACGCCAAAAAAAAATGTATCTTTTATAATAAAATATTAACTTGAACTCGGATGTCTTGTGAAAACAAAAAACAAAAAATCTGGCGAATGTCCATAAATAACTTATGTATATATATACACGTGATTTAGGTAGGTACGAAAGCGTGATCTAGGTAGGTACGAAAAGGTTTACGAACAAATACAAGGAAAATGAAAAAAATTAACTTTTACGTACTTTTTCAACAAAATAGGAAAAAAAGGGGTTGTGACTTTAACTGAGTCCATCTGTCCGTGCGTATATTGCGTTTATAAAACTTTTACATCATTTGAGATGTTAACACCGAAAAATATTAAATTGCTTCTTTTACCGCAAAACAGTACAGTCAAATATTATAAGGAGAAAATGTCCAACTAATTTAACCGTTGTCCTAACACAGTTTCTTTTTATAGGCACCACGTTGTGGAGTTGAAAATTTTAATAATTAAAAGCCATTAATTTCTAATTTGCCGAATTTTCTGAAGAAATTTCAATTTCTTCGGCAGATCTATTCGACGGCTTCTAATTTTTCTTAAAACTACAAGCTTTTCAGAATTTCTGTAGAAACAACTAGTAAAACTAAACATATAAAAGTTTTTTTATCAAAAGGTATAATTATATATTTATCTTAGCTTAACTGATGAACCGACGAATATCGAACATTTTCATAAATTTTTGTTCTCATCCTAATTCTATGCAATAATTATGATATATTTTAGTGTGGTTGGTTGGCTAGTTGATTTACGTAGTAGGTGCAGCAACCCAATTAGCATAAATATGCCGTTTTGCTACAACTTCCTCATGATCACCGAGCCATCATTGAGCTTGCCAGCTTTGCAATCATACGATTGCGGGCGGCCTATATATAAGCAACGTGGTTCTCTTCAGGAATCTATCTAAATCATCTTCGATGTCTCGAAATGTATCTATCTCAGTACTAATCTTCGATGTCTCATCCAAACCCATCACACATACTATATTTTGATATATCAATGAGAATCATTTTAGTAGAACATTCTTTTTTTATTCTGCTTGAAAAGTGCTACTTTACAACCCTTTATGGTTTGGTGTAAATTTATTTTTATTAAAAATTGTAAATTGTTTTCCATTTTTGATCTTCTTCCTTTTGTACAAATTTTATAATTCGCAATATAAAAAAGCGGCTCATCCTCATATTCTCAAACTGAATACATTTTATAATGAAACCATTGAAATTTTATTTTAAACTTGCACCAATATAAGAGCAGTCCATAAAAACAGAGTTCCTTTCTTTCGCATCCTCTTAAAGAAATCTCAAAAACCACAAAAATATTTTGTTTGCCGGCTATTTTCCAATTTTTTTTATTTTTGTTATTATTGTATTTAAATAAAAAATTTATTAATTTACAAAATCAACTATTTTGCATCATCACACTATGCCATTTTGTTTTTTTTTTTTAATAATTTTTTTGTTCAATTATACTTTGCGAAATCTTTTGATGCTATTTTATTTCATCTTCCAATTCAAAATATTAAACATTATGCTTGCCCAATAAAAAAGGGAGGAAGCAGAAAAGAGGAAAGAATAAGAACTTACAAAGTATATAGTGACAGAATAAAACAAGAAGCCGCCGCGAATTCTTCTTATGAACTCAACACTTTCCATTTCTGTCCTGTTTTTTTTTATGATGCTCTTATGTTTTCGTATGTACGTTTTAGTTTACCACACCATCTGATTTTTATTAAATTATATTATTGTGATTTTTCAAAGGAACGTAATAAAATAAGCGTAACGTTAACAATTACGTTTATTGGCATAATTTATTTTCGATTCTTATTCTTTTTCGGAAAAAGTTGCATGTAAATAATTTTCAATTTGAGTATATGTAAATATTAGTATATACTAGTCTTGGCCGTACAATTGTAGAAATATAATCATTAATCAATAACTGAAATAAATTTGATCACGCATAATAAAGGCCTCAAGCTAGTGAAGGGCAGTGTACATATATGCATCTAAAATAATTTAATTAAATATTCATATATATCAAAAATTTGTTATTAAACTCATAATTCTTTGAAATTTTATTTCCAACACCTTTAAAATATTGTAATTTTATTAGTATTGAACACTGTAAGGTTAAAATAGAACGTATTGGGATAATATAAACGATTTCAAAAGGAAAAATTAATGAGACATTAATATTTTTCTAAACACACTTGTTTTAGAAGTGAAAAAAAGGATCTACAATCCAAAACATGGCAAAAATGAAAACAGCAAGAAATATGGCAACATCACTATTGAAAATTATAGCCTCTAAAGAACCTTTGAAATGCAAGCCTCTATAAAACTTTGAAAGCTCAATAACTTCCGAAGGGCTCTGAACATGTTGCTTATTTTAATAATCTTCTACACAATATAACCATGTGTTAGGTACAAATTTTGACTTGAATGATAATTTTAACGAATATACAGGAAAATATCCCATAGTTAGTTACATTAGTTTATAGTACTTTCTAGATTTATATGTATAGAATTATGTACAACGCATATTTATGTTTGTAAGCACATTAATTTTTTACAAAAACATCATGCATGCATTCAAACACAATGAATGATATGCCAAAATGCATAATAACCATTGAATTTATATTTAAAAGTATTTGATAATAATATTTTATTTCTTCTTTAGAACTATTCCTGTATTATATTTCTAATAATTGTATTTGAAAGCTTGAACCTATAATTTAGCAATTCACATATACCATGTACGTCTATTAAATGTAAAACTATGAAGTAAATTTAAAGAAGTAAAACAAAAACGATGGTATTTCAACAGGAAAAAAATTGTAATTTAAATATTGAAAATCATTCAAATTCCTTTAATTTGCTTATGATGGTATTGAAATAAACAAGGATTTGCAGTTATTGCTCGTCACCTAAAATTAATTTATAATAATTTTTGAATTCAAGATAGAACAGAAGTGGTGAAAATATTTCACGATAGAAGTCTACTTCGAACATATTATAACGTTTGTAATGAATAACGTTTGTGTATCATCTTAGTAGATTATGTTAGTGACCAGAGCCTAAATTGGATAACACAAATTATAATCGCAGCTATTATAACTTGTTGTGGCACAAGTAATTATGAAAGCTGGTGTGGTCAGGACATAACTTACTTCAATGTTTATGGTTTAGCGAAATTGTTCAGAAGATATTAAAATGACTCTTAAACACTACTTTCAAATTTTTAGGAAGTTGGTGAGCTCTTAGTGAACATACGTAGAAAAATGAAGATATTGCTCTTATTAGGGTTTCGCTATATGCCATCCGAATTGCCTTAAAAGTTCGCCAGATATAGTAAAAAATATAAAATCGGCTCCAATTTCGGTTTCTAAGCCCTGATCTTTCCAAAAACTTTATATACGTTCATTATTTTAAGATCTCGAATTTAAATATTTTCAAAAAAATTAGTCGATTATTCCTCTTTATTTGTGCAGAAATGTGAAACCGGCCCGCAAAAAGTCCACATCCAGGCCTGATATATCCAAAAAAACTTGATTTCATTAAAGTCGGTTTAGCCGAACTTGAGATACACGAGTGTACCGACAGACCAGCAGACAGACAGACTAACAGATAGACATCTAGAGACGGCCTCTCTGAAAAATGTTTATTTACGCTTCAATACTATGGGGAAGTGCGTTCCCACCGTAAAATCGACATACGAAATATGATGCCATCACATATCCTCACTTATTGTATACAATGCGGTTGGTAATAAAAATATTCTTTTATATTTGTTATGGCTCAACAATTTCGTCGCCACACAAAACCAATTCACATATTATATAAATTACAATTAAAATTCTTATACGAGTACCTAATTAACGTTTCTTGTTTTATAGTCAACTAAAATTTAATTTCAATTCAAATGGTATATTTTATGAAAATCATCCTGCAATATTAATAAAATATTCAATTATTAGCAATATGTGCTATAAAAACCTCATTTATACTGAAAGGGTTTTACTATATAAACTATATAGATTCTCTTAATAAAAAAAGAAGACACTAAAATTCATATATAGCAATAAAACGAAAAAAAGAAAATTCATTAGCTGAGTCTTTTGAAAATTGAAAATAATGCAATGCAATCACAGTAGATTCAACATGAAAATATCCTGCAATCTATACAAAGTCCATATACAACAAAGTTAAGAAATGAAGAAGCATAATAACAGAATATTTATTTAAATGTAAGTGATTTGTAAATTACGAATCCCTCCTTGAATAATATACACAAACAATATTGTAAACATATCAACATTTGGTCATTCTATGGTATTATTTAATTTAAGAATGTCTCATCAACCAACTTATAGATTTAATCTTTTATAATAAATTCATTTTTCTTTTTACTGCTTTTAAGTATTATTCATTTTCATGAATAATACTTATGTAATCTATATAATATTGTTATTCAGAATATAAGCACATAACATACCTAAATATTTAAATTCACCGATCATTTCTAGAGTAGGCACATTGAATAATATGACATAAATAGAATAAGCTTGGTATATTTATAGGCAGATAAGTGAGAATTGATTTCTCTTGTTTTTTTTTTACAATACTCGTATATACAAAAATGGTAATGAAAGAAAATTTTGAGATTGTTACACGTAAATATCATGGGACAAGAGAGTAGCTCTAATTTATAAATCGAATTTAAAAATTTGTATAACAATTTAGACATTTAACCCTTTAAAGCTTGAATGAGAATTTTAAGTGTGTATACTCAATAATATGGTCTTTTTTTTATTAAATCAGTGTTAATTTGGTTTTACATTCATAATTTGTCAATTAGTAACTAAGCCGAAATACTAACGAAACTCGTTTTGAAAACTCAATTCATTTGAATGTTACATGCAACTCGGATAAACATGCAATTCGAATAAGAATTATTAAGAAATGTAGCTTCATTTCATAATTTCCTATTTTATAACTATGAATGTTTTATTTTTACTTTAATGTCGAATTTGAAATTTAAATTCCTTAAGTTCTTAATTTGAAATTTAAACACAAAACTGAACTTTCAACGAAAAATCCCCGAATTCAATTAAATAAAAATTTGTCAACCATAAACCCCATAGAATACAAATTAAATTCATAGAATTAGATTTGAAAATTTAAATCTAACTCTTTAAAAAAATTATTGCAATTTCTAAGTAAATTAAATTTTATAATAATTTTCGGATTTACTTGTTGAGTTCTAAATTTATTAAGAATATATTCAATACGCTGGCACAAATGCTATGATATTTGTATAACACTTTTAAAACTGAATAAACTTATAGTACAAAACTAAATATTGTACTAAAACTATGAAATCCCTTAAGTATCTAATGTTACTTGTTATTTCAAAAATAAGTGAAAAATAAAATGCTTTAATGAAAACCTATTCAACAATGCAATTATTTTAATAAATTGAACGCATACAACTACAAATTTTATTTTGTATATTAAAAATCCATTTGCAAATAAATATGTAATTATTTCTCAATACCTCACATATCATTCCGCAGCTTCTTTACTGTAAACCAGCTTCTCTCCAAAGTGAGAAAAACAGAATTAAATAAAAGAAACTGTGAAATAAAGTGTAGATAATAGTTACAAGACTATGAACAGTGTGAATTGTCTATAAACATTGTATATGCATGCGCGGTAGCTTCACATTCATTTACAGCTCCTTTTAAAATAACACATTTTAAAATTAAAAATGTATAGACGCACAGGTTTAAATTATTTTTTTTAAATTTGTATTTGTTATTATACTATTATTATTGTTTTAATTCAATTGTCACAATTCTCTAAAGTAATATCTTAGAAAAAAATATAAAATTCTACTGAGTTTTAGTTTAGAATCTTATAAGGTTTGAATACATTTTCAATACAATAAAAGCTGCTATTTGTTTCATATAGAATACCTGGTGTAACATCAAACCTGATTTATGTTTAAACAATAAACAAAAAAATACAAAATAAAATAATCAAGAAAAACTGGAGAAAAAAACGCATTTACACACACAATAAACAGAACAGATAAAATAAAACAAACAAGCAAACAAGTATTATTTTAAAATTTGTCCTTATAATGTGTGCATTATTCTAGTCTTGTAAACGCATCTAGAAACTAATGCACATAATAATATTGTTGCATTTGAACAAATAATATAGTTAGCATCAAATAATTATATAACAAAATACACATGAGTAACTATAACAAAGTAAAATAAAATTTAAAAATATTTATTCATCTAAGCTATAATCAATTAAAAATGCAGTTTAAAGAAGATCTGTTGTAAATTTGACTTTCAGTCAATGAAGAGGCAGAATTTTATTAAATTAAAAAAACTGTTATACTGCTAGAAAATTGAAAAATCTACCGTAATAATCTAAAGTGCCGTTTTCTAACGGTCTTACAGAATAGGATTTAATGAATTTATAGGAAACAGGGGGTGAAATGAAGTACAAAATTTTCAAAAAATTTGACAGGGTAAATCAGAGGGTGCAGAGATCTATATGTATAATATAATCTATGTCATTTTAGAAGTAGGAAGAAAGCCGAATTCAACCGAATTTATTTTTCAAAAAAACAGAGTCACACGAAGAACTTTCTCAGCAACACTATAATTGTAATATTAAATTTTAAAACAAATCTTTGTGTTTCTATTGTGTTCCAATGTGCTATTATATAACAATTTAAATAAAATCAATTGCTCTTATAAAAGTTAAACCAAATTGCTGTTATACAAAATGAAATTTATAAATTATTGCTAAAGAAATTGAATGTTCCCTATATAAAAGTGAGAACACACAAAGTTTCATATATATATTTGTATATAAATGTGCAAAGGTATAATTAAATTTATTCTTCAAATTGAATATTAAATTAAAAACCTATAAAATGTAACTTAATTTTTTCTTCACTAATTTACTTGAAAAATCCTATATTGAGTTCGAGATATATTTCTACACAGTTGTTATAAAATTTACAATAGGGCACAATTTTAACCCCTTCGGCTTTCATTAGGAATGTTCACTACTCTTCACTAAGTGTATGTCTGGTGTTACAGCGGTAAGTGTTTCAAATACTGTTCGTTCTTCTTCAATGTTTTAGTTAGAAACTTATAAGAATAGTTCTAGGTATTAGGGGTTCTCAATTTAAAAATCGCCGAAATTTTTGATTATTTGAATATTATGAAGGTACAGGCTTTAACTGTATTATAATTTTGTATTTTTTAAACAATAATCAACCGATAAAATTGAATTTAGAAGGTAATTATAACAGAACGGGTTAAACATTTAGGTACATTAAATGAGACTTAAACAATTACTGAGAATAAACTATAGAACATGGAAAAACTTATAGCACATTCCATTTGAAATTATTATTTCCAAATGAAATATTGAAGATCTTAAATAAATAGACATTTTGAAAAACAAAAAAAAAAGTTGTCGATCAGCTCTTCTTTACAAAAGAAAAACACTCACTATAGAAACATGCATAAAAACAAAAACAAACTTCTATAATAGAAGAGCACATAAGGAAAACTAACATTTTATTATTATGTCATTTTTCATGTGCATTTTTCCTAGAAAGGTGACGTATTTTTCCATTTTCTTGTTTCAATTTTATTTTTTCTTAACAAAAAAAAAACCAGTAAATTGTACAGCCATAATATCAACATCAAGCCTATAATTAGTTTCATCGATCAAGAAATTTTTTTCTCTTTAAAATTACTAGCTATCTTTTGTGGCTCTTAAAGTTGTTTGACTTTTATATCTATTATTGTGTAAGTCTTATACAATAAGAGGGAATTGTATGGGTATACAAAAAAGTAGCATCAATATTATTACTATGACTGCTTTCATTCCAAAGTTTAATAATAAGCCGAAGAAAAATTATTTCTAATTTTTGAAATTTAGAATGTATAAATGAAATGTAAAATTTTTCATAAGACTGAAGTTACAAAAATTAAATATTATAAAATTTTATAATTCAAAAAAATATTAGTCAATCAATAAAGTAGGCTAGTATAATCTTAATTCATTTAATTAATTTTAAATATTCAATTTAATTTTAACAGTTCAGCGGGTAACTGTGGTTTCTGAAAGTTCAACACTTCTTCTAAGACCAAATAGATAATAAGCACAAAAGATGCAATAAATTTTTAATTTAATTTTTTAGTATCCTTAATTTTCTCCTCTTTTTACCAACATTAACAAAATCCTGCAATATTTTATTTTGAAATATTCAAACGATTGGAATATGATTTCTCATAGTTCAGCAACACGCTTGAATTCCCTATAGGGTCATACTGATTTGTCCCATTTACAACAGCGAACATCCGTTTCCAGCTGAATTTTTCTGTATTATTCAAGGTTTATTTCTTTTTATCAAGGTCTATCATCAAGACTTATCAACATATCCCCACAACACACGCCCCACAACATTTTATTATATATATGTAACAAGGGCTATGAGTTTAACAGAGAACATTTCTGCCGGTGTAATCAATTGAGGGATTCAATTAAGAGTACGATATTACATACATATAATATCGTTTTAAAAACCAAAAATAGGTAAAACTTTTCTTCAAAAGAGAAAAACTATAGAAATTTTTCTCCAAAATTTCTTGTATTTTAATAAAATTCTTAGAATTCAGTTGTCTTTGAATTATAAGTTTTCTTTCATTTTAATTAAAACTTAAGTAAGCGGGAACAAATTTCATAAAAAAGAATTTGAAGTTTTAGAAAAATTTCCTACAAAATTACCTGTAAAAAGGAAGCTAAAAAACAATAACAAAGACAGAAATGTGTAAATTTTTCTAAAACAAGAATGACCGGTCGATTTTTATCAAGCGTTATAATACACCTTCCAAAAAGTTTTGTTTCAAGCTCCTATCAAGTTTACAATGGGACTTTAAGCAAAAAGAAGTGACCATGTAAAAATTTGATCAAATATTGTTGAAATATATTAGCAAACACATACCTGTATATTAATTGACTTTTCCTAGAATTTCAATCAGCCTGTAGATTTCAGTAAATCTTTATTTAACAGCATTTTAAGTTTTAGCACTATTTTGTTTCTGTTCTTTATAATTGATTCAATTAAATCCTTTTGCTAAAGTCCTTAATCCATGAACAATATTCAATTTATGACAAATTGTGCCCAATCGGTTACATGCCACATTTCTTTTTTCATTCTTGCCACAAACCTCATTTTTAATTTTCCAAAAATCGTTGGAACCAAAAAAAACTTAACCATGGCATTAAATTGTGTCCAAAATACATTCGCTAATTTTCATTTCAATTTCGTTTCCTCAAAATAAAATAATCCATCAACAATATTTCTAGCACCATAAAGAAAAGTAGGTTAAATAACTTTTTTTATTTTCCTATTCTAATATGGGATGACAAATTAATAAAATTGGTGTTTATAAAATGGAATTTTCGAAACGATTAATTTAAAAAAGCAAAATAAAAAATTATTCAATATTTACATGCTTACTTTGATTTTTTAATTTTTTTATTAAAATAAAAAATGATCACAACTTAGACACTTGGAAAAAATTAAATAACTATAGGAATTAAGAAAAAAATATTTTCATATACTTGAAAAGTGTCCGAACTTCTCTAAATAAACAGTTTAAGTGACCCAAATATATAAATTTCAAACAAATTATAAAAATATTTATTTTAAATGCTTGTTATATTTTTACAAGCTCTTTCAATTAAAAACAAAAATTTTTTTTAGATTAAATATTTAGCACTTGAGCTAAATTTTTTTAACCGGTTCCATATTTTTTTTTCAATGTATATGGTTGTATGCAGTGTTTTAAATTATTATTATGCATATAAATATTTTAATATATGTATATAAATAATTTATTATTTTAATTCAAACGACAATTATCATACATACATATGTATGTATTTGTATATGAAACGAGTGACCAGTTCTTCTACACTGTTTACATATAATATTGTTCTACTTCTGGTATTTATTATCATATTCATCACTATATTATACGGAAATTTTGATATTTTCCTTATTTACATAAATATTCTTGTATGTATCTCTATGGGTACATAAAGATACATTATGCATATTGTAAAGTCTTGGATGCAAATAGTGAATTCAAATATTTATGTATTATAACAAGTTGTTTGATATATCGTATAGCATGTATGTATGTACAAACGTGTATATAAAAGTTAATGACTTGATTTTAATTACTTATTCAATTTTTCAAAACATTTACATATAAAATAATTAATTATTATAGTATTATAGCAAGTGAAAGACCAAATTAAAACAAGTTGTTAATGTTATATTAATTATTAAATGAATCAAGTGATTTCTGAAGGGGTGAATCAAGTGATTTCTGTGAGTAAAATTAACATTTTTTTCTAAAACATGCATTCGAGGATCGATATGTGGCTTCATCGCAAATTTATGTTATGAAAGTTAAAAATTTTTAAAAAATATTACCATACTATTTACCAATTGGATTCTATTAAAAAAAACATTGTGAATTTCAACTGTTTAAGTCTTTATAAATAGATTAGAAATAATTGTTTATGTTATGAATTAAAAATTAAAGCAGAAAATATACACATAGATAATAGTGTAATATCAAGAGACGACATTCTATTTGTCCATATAAAGCATTTGTCTACAGTCATTAAATCAACCATAATCTAAATAATTTTAGGAGAATTTTGTAACCATAAAAACAGCATATTATAAATAATTACGAAATGTGTATCATATATTGAATTTAGGATAAGCTCTAATTACAGCTGACCTGGCCACACTTATAGTTTAAAAAATTGTGTCGGTATAGTTCAAATCAGGGGTATTTGTCTTATTCAATATCCTAACTTTATTCAATATGGTTTTGGATAATATTTATACATATTTCAGATGGATATCTTCACTGTTAAGGTTTGCGTTATACTGTTTGGTATGTAAGGTGAAATTCTATGGAATTTTCTATTTTTTAGCATAATTTTTTATAGCCGCCTACCTCTAAAATCAATTTGCTTTAAGAACATCAACTTTTGATTTGATCAACCGGAATTCGAAATAGAGAAACTGACGATATACTGAACAATGTGAGGCAAAATACCAAGTTTATAGGATTGAATGCGAGTAGTAATCAAACATAGCAATTAGCAAGCTCCTTTGTTCGAGCTATAACCGCCTTTATAAAAAAGCGGACTGCATATCATTGAGACTTTCATAGTCAGTTGTCCAAAAATTTCACAGACATCCCACAATTTCGAAGCTAATGTTAAAATGTCCCTTTAATTCATATATTGGCACAGAATTTGGAGTACAAAGAGCTGCATAAGCTTGTTTTGTTTGAAAATTAAGGTTGGTCCTGTACTAGGCACAAATAGGTAAAAATTCTTAGAATAGCTAGATATTTGAGTGATTAACTATTTTAATACATTTTGCCGATGTTAATAGAAGCCCTAGAATTCTGTCAATTACTCTATTTTTAATAATTTTAATTATATTGTTTCGGTTTCAGTTAATCAACAAATCATATTATACATATGATTTGTTGATTATTAATATTGTAATTCACAATTTTCAAAATCAAATTAATTTTCGCATTATTGCAAATTTTGAATAACGTAAAATCAAAACATGTATACGAAATAATTATCATAAATTTCTTAAAGTTTCCCAATTTCCGTCATCTTATATTTTCAATGTTCTTCAATATTTAATTATAGCTATTTATAAATTCAATTGATTTCTAAATTGATATAGAAATTGAATAAAAAATACTAAAAACTATTAACAATTTTCCTATTTTATACTTAGAAGATAATCTAACAAACAAAATTTGTTAAAACAACTAAATAGAGAAATTCAATTTCTAAAGGAAAAGAAGATTCAAATGCAAAAAAAATAATTTTTTTTCGAAATATTAAAAAAAAATTTTTTTATTTATTTACTGGTCATTTTTTTTTTAAACATCGGTTTCAAAGTGGTATCACACAAATCAAAAGAAAATGACATTACACATTAAAAGAAAAATTTTCTAAAGATATTCTTATATACAAACCTTCAATTATATTTAGAAAAAAAAAAAACAAAAAACAAAAAAATTCAATTGAAATTTTTGCAACTGTTAAACTAACAATTTTTTTTTTCGTTTTAATTTCATTCGTTTTTACATCAACAGCTTGTTTTGAACAGTTTTATGCTTATTGAAATGAGATATAGAAGTAGCAAAACTCGTGCAATGAATATTACTTTGTTATTATTTTGTTGAAAGACTAGTTAAACAAGAATTTTCATTCTAAGAATGTACAAAGTCATCCTTTAAATAAATTTTTAGTGTTAATATTTAACAAAAAAAAAAAAAAAAGTGAAGTATGTATTCAATATTCACAAATGGGAAAAAAAATAAGAAAAACGCAATTGAATAAGAAAACGTAATGACATTTCATTTTAAGTTTTCCATTTCTTTAGATTTTATATGTGTGCCTCTATTGATTTTGCGCCCTTCCTTTAAATTATAATATACAGAATTTCTCAAATGTTGACTGGCCACATGATAAACTAAAGAAATGGAATTATTAGCTATAATTTTGATAATTTTTAAATTCCAATCAGTTATAAAGCTTAATAATCGTTATGCTATTTAAAAGACAAAATATTGTACAGACACTAAAAAAAAGATTTCATTTAAAGTCATAAATTTCCGAGTAATATTTAGCGCCCTGACAAATTGCAGTATAGCAGACACCTCAAGCCGCGAAACCTTCATTGGGTTCGCAAAACTCTTTCAAAGCACCACGGTCATAGACGAATTACCGCATTCATCTAATAAGTGCTCAAACGTTTCATCCTCTTGCCGGCAGAGTTGCCAGACATCACTGTCCTCCTTGCTCATCCTTTTCAGATGGACTATCGAGAGGCAGTGTCCAGTGTGTATACACACTAATAACCTCAAACTTAGTGTGTCTCATGGTGTGTATACTCACTGGACACTGCCTCTCGATGTGGCCGCACCGGTTAGTTCCCAGCCACTTTGCCCCAAGTGAGATATATATTTCTTGGAGTGAAATAGACCAGGGAAATTGTCACGATGATTAATCCTGGCCCGTTCCCTCCACTAATTCAAGGCGCGTAGGATCGATTTACTTGGCATCTCAATGTATGGCTTCGGTCCAAATGAAAGGGTCCTCCGATTGAGACCTTTAATTGTATAGTTCGAATCAATTGTGTCATATCTAATTTTCAAGAACTTTTGAGCGAAAAAAGTTAATACTTTTTTCTTTTTCTACGATTAATTTACTGAATATCGTTTTGAAAAGAAATTTTTTTTACTGAGTACGTGAGAATTCAGTTTGAGAAATATTCATTCATAACCAAAATAATAAACGTGTGTGTACATACGAGTAATAAATTTTTGTTAAATAATTTTTCTGCGTGTATTACCAATGCTTTATATTAGCAATGCTATATGCTCATATAATTTATTAGAGAGACAAGAAAATTATGAATCCATAAGTACATTACAATGTCCATAAATAAGAATATGAAAATTCTGAATATATAAGTATATAATGTATGTATGTATGTATATATTTGCTGATACAATCTTCAGTGACTTATCAAATAAATGAGACAACATTTTTGTGCAAGATGATTATTTTTTTTCTTTGTATTTTCTTAATTTTTCTTATAATTTTATTAGAGAAATGCCAAATTCAACTGTCACTTAAAAAAAAATATAATTTCATCTTTTATTTTTTTTTCCTTTCTCTTATAAAATTTGACATAATTTTTTGTTTTCTTCCTTTTGCAAACATTTTACGATATTAAACCGGTAACTTAGTAAAAATTCCTTAAGGAGTGTATTTAAGCTTTTATTTCTAAATATTTTACTAATATGCGGCACTTTTATTAATTTTTATGAGTTCTTTTTTGATGTCAGAATTTTATAATCTTTTTCAAAATAAGTAAAATCTCTTCATGATCTTCGTATTATAGAAAAATTTTTGAAGTCTGAGTGATAAGGCAAAAATTTAAGAAATTTTAAAATTTTTAAGAAAACAGTATAGGATTATTGGTATATATGTATACTTCTTGGCTCCATTTCAATATTACTTTTTCAATATTTTCTCTTAAAATGAATAATTTCTAAAAAATTTAATTCGATCAAGTAATTTTTTTTTAAATAATTAGCTGATTAAAGAAAATTACAAAGCAGCCATTGAGTGTCTGCCAAAACTGTAAAATTTTTGCGCAGAATATGCAATATATTTTTTGTTATACATTTTGGTAAACAAATATATAATATATAGACTGGCAATTCTACTTTAGTCAGCTGTGAACCTTTAAATACAAAAACAAAAATAATAATTTTCCACTTATGTACATTTTGATGTTTCTGTCCTATTTCTTTTTCAATGCATATACTAAAATTTTAATCTACAATTCTGCAAGTACAAAGTGAATTTATTAAATTTTTACTTTCTTTAATATTTCAGATTGTACCAAAATTAAGGACGTCAAACTGACTGCAGATCAGGGATTGTTTTTGTTGTTCCAATTCAACATTTTCAGGTAAAAACTTTCAAACTTTAAATGCAATTTTTTATTGGAATAAAAGTTAATGGAAAAAAGCGTTATTTTGCGGCACTTTATTTCGGGCAAAGCAGTTATTTCTCACCAGTGTAATATCACTGCACGAGTAAAATCAGATCTCGTGTCGAATGGTTTCACACGTCATAATAATATTATTATAATCGTATGTGTATAATTTTGCAGTGAATTTTATCTACAATATAAAACTAAATTGTGAAATATAAAATTTCTTCCTATAGTCAATTAAAATTTACCCTACTACGTCGAAAGTTTTATAACATGTTTTATAACAATGATGTTTAAATTATACCATGCAATCTCTAATAAATTTTTCAAAGTGTAGAAATATTTACAAGATAATTTTTATATTAACATAATATAAAATTGTTAAAATCCAACAAATAATTAATAATATTCGGACTATAATGTTCTATGCTCTATACTCCTCTTATTAATGTATAATATACAATTTTTCTCATCTTCAAATTATAATCTACATAATAGTATCTAAAAATTTTTATTTCATTTTCAAATGACAAGCTACTATAATTCTAAAATTCTAAGCGTATAAAACTTATAATTCACAATTACAATTGTATTTAAATTCACAATAATCGCATAATATAATCTTTTAATCTCTTTTTCTTAAGCATAATGTTATACATTAGACATACAATTTTATATAAAATGCATAATATGTGCTGAATTGAAAATTTCAATAAATTGAATAATGTTATTATACTTGTAAAATTGAATAATACAATTATGTAATATGAATCTGAAATTAGATAATATTTTGGAATGAATAGCAAATTCTTTTGAAAAGTTTTTTTCTTTTTTTAACTATTTTATTCTCTTTTATAACAATTATAATACTAATTGACATATGATAGTTATTAAAAGGAAAGTTGTAACTCTTATATTTCTATACAATTTTATGTTTAAAGAAATGTTGTATTTTTATGTAATAAAATGACTTCCGATGACATTAACATATTATGTACATGTATATATATATTATATATTAAAAATATGAAGGTATTCTGTATATAAGTGAATAATTATATTATGTAAATGAAATAAGATTCTTCAGTGTATATACATACTTACACACATTGTATATTTCTGCTTTATTGAATATATTATAAATTATTTATTTTTATTCATATTATTACTCGTATTTTTATTTTTGTTATACTTGTATTCATCTTTTAATTTTATTATGACAGAAAATAAAACATATCCGTGAAAAAATTAAATTTTTTACATTCCAGAATAATATCGTATATTTTATTATTAATAGATATTATTATAATTTTCACATCTGCATTACTATATATGTGCATATGAGTATACAGAGTGTATAATATAAAAGATGTGTTATAAGATGTGTTGATTTCATTGATGTGTTGATTAGTAAAAATTAATATATAGTTACTGATGGAGAGAAAATTTGAAAACCATACTATATTATTTAATATAATATAGTCAAACCAATGGTTTATAATGTAGAACTTTTTCCTTCAACAAGTGAAAATCCTGCTTTTAAAAACAATCTATATATCTACTACATTATTAAAATTAATTTCAGGAAACTATTTTAAGGATTACATACACTTGGGGTGACCGATTTATGTAGCCTTTGGAAAATGAAAAAATTAAGAGGCGTTGACATAATGCTCAATGTTATGGCTTAATTACGTGAGTTAATTAACTAATAGGTTAATTAAATAAGTCTAACTAATAGGTAATTTAGCTTGATAATCACAAATGAAATTTTATTCCAATTTCAAATTATGTGCAAGTTTTATTATTTTCTCTACGTCAAACTCAATTTTCCTTATAGGCTGTTTTGTAATAGAACAAACATTTTTATATTCGTATATTCTTAGTTTGAAAAATCATTTCGGTCTACTTTCTACCGCATTATACACTCTGTACATACAAAGTATAATAAATTAAAATAGAATTATAGAAAATCTCACAATCCTTAAAATAAATTAAATAACATTAGAGTACAAAAACAAATTTAACAGTGTCTTATATACTACATACCCCTGAAAAGGAATAATTAAAGGTCAGTGACATTTTTAGAATATAAATAGAAAAAATAGAAAAATTCCAATAGGATCAAAGGAAAAACGTCATACAATCAATTCAAACAACATTTTTATATTAATAAAAAAAATATTGGCAATGTTTTTACCATGAATATTCATCAACATTAAATTTGTATGCGACAGTAGTTTCTCTCATTTTATTAAAAATTCGACATTAACGAATAATATAAAACATAAGGTTGTTATGGCATTCAGCTGTTTAAATATTCACTTATAAATATTTTTCAACTCATTAGGATAACATTTTATTCAATTATCTTATACATATTGTATGTACGTACGTATGTTTTTCTTTTTCTATTTTTATATTTCAATGATACGTCAATATTCAATGTCAAATGTTATGTAATTGAATTTCTAATTACATGCAATTTCAATAACATGTAACATTAATTGGGCAGTAAAAAATGTTTAATATTTCATGAGAATATCCACAACATGATTAAGTAGCTACTTAAGGCTGTGTATATTGAAGCGGGGTATATGTAGACGCAATTTACATCAAAAATATACTAAAAATATGTTGTGAATTTATATAAAAAAGAAAACTATTAAAAATTTTGCCAATACTGGCTATTGAAAATGAGAAGGACTGTATGTGAATTTATGTATTTCTATTTATGTACATATGTATATTCTTGTATGAAATTCAAGAGTATTTTGTAAATTAACCCTTTGCACTATAATTGTTTTTCTAATTTGTTCTCGGCCAACTCTGATTTAATTTTTCTGGTTTTGATATCATATGTTAGGTATGAAGTAATTACCTGGAGAATACACTTAATACTAACAATAATTGAATTGCGCATGCATGAATAACTGTTTTGTCACGCCAGAGGTGACTTCATAGTACAAAGGGTTAAAAAGATTTTCTATTCTGCATATACTGTAAATATGTATATATAAAATGAGAGTTTGTTATCAAATTTTTATTTGAAATTACAAATTTTAAGATTTACGTATATACAAAATTAAAATTTACGTCTAATTCACAATAGAATTTAAAATTTGTTTGCTTGCCTTGGCAACTTTATTTTCTTTATAAATTAATTTTAAACTTTTCAACACTTTAATGTTAGAAGCTTTTCAATGAAGAATACAAAATTTTGACAATTAGACTTAATACAAATATTCGTATACTATTTAATTCTAATTAAGGCTGTACAGATTCAAAATCGAACTGTATAAGAAATTCCATTAGCCTGCAAAACTTTAACACTATTATATCCGAAATATGATGTTACGAAAAGATTATAATCTTTTTTTTTCAATTGCATTAATGTTTTTACGAATTTATTTTTGACTTTACCAAAAAACAAACACCCACTTGTATTTTCCATGCCAGATCTCGTTCTTACTAAATTTTACCTCTAAAACTACTTAAATTCAACATTAACAATAAACAGTTATGAAAGTAAAAATCATGTTAGAAAATCACCACAAAAATTTAGAATATTAGTGCAAAATTTTCATATTAATATTTAATTTTTATAACAATATCATTAAATTATTTCAATTTGAATTTTATTCATTCATAAGAAAGAAAAAATGTCACTAAATCAGCTACTTTATTTTTATTTTCTAAATGTTGAATTAATATGTTCAATATCTAATTTTAAATCTAGACATAATTGGTGTCAATATTAGCATCTAAATTACTTTTTAACTTTTACCGAATTTTTCTGAATAATTAATTACTATTTGGGCTTTATACACAACAAAATATTTTATTTATGCAAATATTTTTTTTTTCTTTTTATAGAAATTTTATTTTGGCGCAAGTTCAATGATTTTTTTTTGAAAATTACCATGCCTATTTTGAATTTTTAAATTTGAATATGAAAATTATTTTTATTATTTTGTTTCCGATTTCATTTTTTTTTGAAATTATGAATGAATTAAAATATCAATCAAAATTTTAGAGCTCTGAAAGAGCATAAAGAGATAATTATTCTGATTCATCAATAAATTTCTAAAATAACGCAGGTGATATCTTGAAATTCAGGAGCCCAAATATTTCAGAAGGTGAGTCTTCTGTAGTCTGGTTAATGAAAAAATATTTTGTACTTAATTAAAAAGCAAAAGTTGTAGACTTTTTTTTAAATCTTCCCAGGACGTTTTATGTGTCTGAAGTACCGAGGAGCATGATTTTACAAGCATCGTTACAACTGTATATAAAGAGTCTACAAGCTTTCTGTTTATGCTATTTTTAGAGTATTTGATTTCTTCCTGTGGCTTAGGCCGTCACATTACTGAAGTCTAAAAATGTTCCCGCATAAAATTTTGCAGAATTCTTCAAAATCTTTTCATCGGCCTTTAAAACTATATTATTTAAATCGATATTTCTCAATGTTTCTTTAGCTTATCTAGAACTGTATTTATTTTATGGCATTCAAAACTGAGAAATGGTAGGCGGCCGTAGATTATCTACCACTATAAAATTAAATTATGAATATAAAAATCAGAAAAACGTGTATACATATTACAAAAAGCATTTTTAATCGGTGTAAAGCACAAAATTATTAATCTGCGAACCGTAATTTTGTTAAATAGTACACTACCGTTGCAAATATAAAATCCAAGTACTTAATAATTTCATAATTCTCACCATTTTCTACTTGTTACTTAACCCTTCTTGACCTGGCTGGTGCACATATGTACCAATATAGTCCAAAAGACCCCTAGGAATTAAAAATGGCATTGTATTTGATTCTCTATTGTACCATTTCGTTTTTACATGATTGCGCACACTAAATTTTAACGCGACCTTTCTTGTCACAGACAGTTAATATGAAGGTAATAAATTCCACATGTGAAACATGTGCTAATTACACTATTTGAAAGCCGGCTGTAAAGGGTTAATTAATTTATTATTTTAATAAATTCACAATTTACTTCATTACAATTAGAATTTTATAAAATTATTTTCAGTTTTTTCAATTTCAAAGACAAAAAAAAATTTATAAGAAAATTTTTTTATTGAAAAAGAAAATTAAAACAAAACAAACAACTAAAATTTTTGCTATCTCTACAACAGTAATTTTATATTTCTTTTAAATAATTTGCATAATTTTGCATAAAAAATAAAAATAACCTAATTTATGCAATCATTTCCAAACGCTTTCTCCTTAACCTACATATACGTTTTATACAAATACATATACAAATTACGATATTATTTATAGCGTATCTTCTCCAAAATAAAATTGGAATTAATACTGACATTACCTTAAAAATAAAATAATTTTTAAATGACGACAACAATAACGAGTATATTAACTATTTTGGGAGTCTTTCAAGCTTTGAATTCTTTACATTTAATGAAAATACATAGAGAGTAAAAATATAAGTTCTTCTTTAATTTTAATACATTAATGGTAAAAATGAGAAATAAAATTAAGTTATATACCTTTATAATCATATTAAACGAAACTATTTATAGTTGACGTGCTTATACACGATAGAATAATTTTACAAACCGAAAATATGCAAGTATGTGTATCTGTGTATTTATAACATATATACCAAGAGAAAATTTGCAATTTTTAAACTTTCTTATAAGTGACTATACCTAAATACATGTATACATTCCTATAAAAACGAACTTACTTCAATAACCTCATATATGATGTAAAAGTACCTATACAATTGGGTATAACCTTAGAATTTTCATTTTTTAAAGACTCAATTTTCCCTTTCAGACTTAACAATACTTACATACATAATATTATAGATTCTACAATAAAATATATCGTAAAAAATGGGTCAGTATTTCTCATATACCATTATTCTGTAAGAATATATATATATACATATAATATTATTTATATTATTAGACATGCCATCGGATACTTGCACTTAGGCCATGACATAGAAAATGATGATGCTATCAATATAACATGACTGAAAACAAAAATTATAAAGAATTGAAAAGCAAAAAAAAAAACAAAAATCTTAAAGTCTAAATGTACTTTATTTGAAAATGGAAAATTTTTCGATGTTTTTGTTTTATTTTCTTTTTTTGGTACTTTTTGAACTCATCCATATTATTGCAATGTATAAAGTAAAACAAAAATATTCTCATATATTGATTAAAATATAGAAAAATATTTTCGTATTATTTGCGGTAATAAATAGATTTTACATTCATAATAATACGCAAATATTAAGAGAAAGCTAGTGTTGAGATTTTGAAAAAAATATTTTGAGTCAATTTATAAAAATATAAATCAATATTGCATACTTTTAGGGGCGGATTTACTGAATAATGTTTCTGTTAACCACCTTTATTATAAACCGCTTTGCATACAATCAGGTTGGCTATGTAATGGCTCCAAATTTTACATATTGAGTTTTCGGTGAAAACGTACTTCTCTATGGTAGGGAAATAAACTATTTTCATAGAGATTTCGAACTGTCGATCTGTTCGTTTGTATGTTCATCGGTTAGTGTGTGAAGCCGTATATTTCAAGTTCGGCTGAATTCGGCTGAAACCGATTTTGATCAAATTTTATATGTGAGTTTATTTTGTCTTGTCAATATTTGATTGGTCAATATTTGAGATATATACATGCTTCGAGGATTCGACAGGCCGATTTTAGAATTCTTCGTATATAAAGAGAAATAATCAACTAAATTCCTTAAAATTTAATATTTGAATTCGAGGTGTTAAAAAAATTAACTTATAAATTTTTTGGAAATTTCACCGTTCGGAAAAACAACTAGAGGCCAATTTTAGATTTTTACCATATCTAACTTTTAGCACCTTTAACCACTTTTAACTTTTACCGTATCTAATCCATAACTTACTTTTTTCGGAATCCGGATTGCACAAAGTGAAATTCTACAAACAGCAAAATTTACATCTTTATATAGGTATGTTAAGTAAAATCTAACTAATTTCCTTCAAATTGGAAAGAAATATTTAAAAGGCATTTGACAATCTTCTGTAACACTTTCGCTAAACTAGGCAATACACATTGCGGTCAGTTATGTGCTGGCTACAACAGATTTATTTCTCAATTCATTATACTCACATACAAGAGTTTACAATATTTTAGAGCAGGGGGTACGAAATACTTTTTGACTATAAAATAATTTATATTCCAGATTTTATATATTTCATTTAAGTAGAATATGCAAAACGAATTCCTGAATAATGAATTAATGCGAGTACTAATTGACCAAATTACTTGATTTTACAGTATTCTCCTTATTTAGTATAAAACTAAAAAAAATATAAAAACAATTTATAACATTTGAATAGGTAGTTTGAGTTTTTGTCAACAAATTTAAAATTAAGTATGTAAATTTGATCAATATAATAGTATTTTAAATTTTTTGTTATACATAAATGGTTTTTGGACTAGATTTTTTTAATATCCTAAAATAGTAATTCGTTATGGCGAATAATGTCCCAGTCTTTTTCAATATTAATAAATAAATTTTTCTTAAACTTTTCATATATTTATTATTAAATAAATATATATATATAGGATAAAATAACAATTTTTTTTTTATTTAAATATGGAATGAACGTAAATTAATGTTTTCCTAATAAAATAATAACAAAATGCCAAAGAGTTTCTTTATATTTCAGTAGAATGCAGAACAACTTCTTAAAAAATATTCAAAATTTATAGTAGACGGATTTCTACACACATATATAAAATTCAATTCTAATTCATTTCAATTCAATCTTAAGAATTTTTATTGCAAAATATTTTAATTTGTTTTTTTTAATATAGTTTACGCCAAAGACATTCGCCAAACCCAATTTTTCTTTAAGATTATTACATTTTTTTAAAATATAACTATTTTATATATAAGTAGTAATATATCCTTATATTGAGTATATGTTTATATACAGGATGATTCACCAAAAAGTTAGGAGCCATATACCATCTTTGGAATATAGTGTTAAATCAGAATTGTTTCTAAGCTACAGGGATTTTATAAAAATTTGGAGAAATTTTCATGAAATTCCCGTACAAAGCGTTTTTTTTGCTATATCTACGGTACCACTAAAGATTTTTTTATGCCTAACAACTTAAAGCTTAATTAGTTGAGCAAAATTCTGTAAAGAGAATTTTGGAAGTCCCAAAAAAAAATTATGAGAAACTGTCGGAACAAAAAAAGTAAAAAAAATAAAGGATGAGCAAAATTTGAATTTTCCTAAAGTTCGAATGATTGTATTTCCAAAAAAACATGTAAAGCCAAATAACCCGCTGTTCTTTATTTCACAACCTCTTAAAACTCTTTTAAAAACTATTTGTTTGAAACTTCAATATTTTTTGGAACGGAAGTTATAAGCAAAAACACTTAGGCTTTCGTCAAATTTTAATAAAATCCCTATAGTTCGGAACGGGTTTCGTTAATTTAACATTATGTTCCGAACGAAAGTTTTGCTCATTTTCGACCCTCTATCCGGTGGTATATGGCACCTTACTTATTCGTGAATCAACCTGTACATATGTGTAGATTATTTTTCTCTAAAAATGGAAATCAAATATTAATATAGAAAAACGAAAAAAATAGTAAGAAATTCAGCGAATAACAATGATAATTTTTCTATTATACTACAATCGGTGATCGTAAAATATTTTTATTTTATTTTATTGATCTTTAACGCTATAATAACAATAAATGCACATCGTTATAGATTTATACATTATTAAATTACAATATCGCGCACAATATTTTTTTAACAATATTGATTTTTTTTTGGGATTGTTAAACATGTTCTTAACCTTCTTCTTAAATTTGAACTTGTTGATCTGCCCCGCTGCCTAAATCTATATCAAGTTATTTAGTATATAAGTAGAAAATAATAATATAACAATAATATTAGTATAATACGTGTATGTAAGTACACTTTACCCACTTAATTTTGTTTTTGTATATATTTTACTCGTAATTTGAAATTCCATTGAGAAAAATTAAGCATTGTTTTAATAAAAAAATAAAAATATAGAGAACGAAAATAAGATTTAGAAGATCTTTGGGAAAATAATTTGGAGTTTTGTTTTTTTTTTCCTTCTTCTCTACTTGTATACAGTTAAAATTTCTCTTTTGGTCAAATCGATTTTTAACTATATTTTCATAATAGTTTATTTTCTTGTAATCCCCATTGTTCTTATACATATGTGAAACATTAAAATATTTAACAAACATAATTATGTATGAAAATTTACTTAATATATGTATATGAGTATGAAAGAAATAACTGTTAACTTTATATTTTCAATTGTTATACTAAAAGAAGAAATAAGTAGAATGATAAATAACTAAAATGTCGTAAAAATAAGTCAATATTTTCTTTTTTTTGAAATTTTTTCCTTAAATATACCCGTAAGCCTATAGAATTTTAAAAAATTACCTTAAAAGTGTGTTAATCTTAATTTAACTATAGCGTTTCATTAGAATGCTGTTCTATTGTACCCATGTACGTGTATGTTTACATACATATTATATGTATACGCATACTATATATTTACATATTGTGAGCGTACTTTTAAAGGAAAAGCTTTGTATAATTTTAAAATATTGTTTAAATTGTCAAAATTTATTTTAAAAGAATTAACGATAATGTATAAGAGTATGCGCTATTGGAGAATTGAACATATTTTATATGTAACTATTATAACAGTAAATTCTTCAAAGAATATTGAAAAAAATTAGAATGGAAGTCATCTTGATCTTTACGAATTTATCATTATATATACCATGATTAAGAAATCATAACATATGCTAGTCATATTTCAAACGCAAATATACAATCTTGTTCCTTAAACTAATTGTATTACATTATGGTATTAACATGAGTAGATTTTAACTAAGTTTAATGAATATTTTGTCAAAAACGAAAGGTAAATTGTGTTTTTGAAAATTGTAACATAATTTTGTTTTAAGAGAAAAAACTTGTGCAATTAACGTAATCAATGACAAATCAATATCGTAAAATCATTTTGAAAATTCAACTTTTAAATATAACGCATAGAGAACAATAATGGATTTTCTAAAATAAGATTTTTTATTTAAAAATTTATTTTAAAAATTTATTAGAATTATGTGATTAAAAATTTATGTAGAATTAAAGACGTAGACTCTTTCGTTACGCATTTTTTATATTATGATTTCTTTCCGGTAAATTCCGGTAATTTCCGGCTTTCAATACGCCATCTATGTATATACACAAATTTGAAATATATTTTGAAAGAATTTGGAAATTTTTCGTATCTTAAATGAGTGAGTGTGTAATGTAAAGTGAAAAGAATTATATATATATATATCTCATGAGTGTCTTTTTCTCAAAATACTGGACTTAGACATAGCATGAATAAAATGAATTAGTAAAATTTATTCGTAATCCCTGTATATGGGCATTCTTGACTTCATTTTTTTCAGAAATATGAGTCAATTAGCAAAAATATTGAAAATAGGTGCAATTTTGTTTATTTATCAACAATCGACACCTTGCCTATTATTGCGAAAAAAAATTAGAGATCTTAATCCAAAAAAGATTATATGACTCACTTTTTAGTAATCTGTTGAGATACTTTTATATATTTTGTTGTCCAAATTTATTTCAGTGTAGCCAAAATTTATTTCAGTCCAGCATAGCAACAAAATATAATCGTTTTTTTACAATACCTCATTTATAATTTAAAGTTACACACAAGCATATATGTATGTACATGTGCATATACTTATAATTGTAAATTAACAATCATAGAGAAATTGACTTGTGTGTATACTCACTTATTTCTTCTAATTTTTTATGAGCTCATTTTTCATTGAACTCTCTCTTATAAAAGAACTTTATATCCTAATAAAATTTTGTTATACCAAAGACGACATCATAAATTATAAAATTTTAAGTTCATTTTTTATATTACAAAAATTTATTGCTTTACAATAAATAATTTTTAAATAAAATTTTAATTTTATTTATAGATCTCTTAAATTAAAGGTAAATCTAAAATAAACATAAAAATGTATGATTTTTCTTTTAATTCAAAATATAGGTGAAAAATCTTTTGAATTACATGAAAAAAAAACAAACAAACAAAAAACAATTTCACACCATTTAACTTTTAAAGTGCGCTAAAGTTCATTACCGTCATGGCATTTTAAATTCAATAACAATATGATAGTGAATCATTGTTATAACAATAATAATATGGTAACAAAACTTAATTTCACACATAAATTTATTATTATTTATGCATATTGTATATAATAGTATAACACTTATTATATACGTACACATATACAAGTATATTATTGAAATTATAATACAGTTTTGAAAAAAATTTCAATAATAAATGTTAACTAACCTGAATCATCTTCATTTCATATACACACAACTTGATATACAACAGTAAGTATGTTATGTATGTAATTTTTTACTGCACAACATTGTTAACACCTATTAAATATTGCTATATAAAATTTGATCCCATCAAAAATTTATAAGAGTGTGTATAATATTATAAATTGTATAAAATTGTTTTAAATAATGAAGAAAAAAAAAAAATTATTAAGTAACCATAAAAATGTAGGAAAGTTATCTGTTATATTTACTTTTATCATATGTATATAATTTATATCAGTAAAAAATAATCTTAAACTTTAACAATTTAGGAAGGAAATTTATTTCTAAAAAAAAAAAAAAGCAGAAAATGTGCCAAAAAATTATAAGAGAAATGTAAAAATTTTCTTCTTTCCAATTTACAAAAATTTTTATTAGGTGAAAACCAGAACTAAGTGAGCTCTATACTATATGTATGTATATAAGTAAGATAAAAAAGTTGGGCTGAAAAATTTCAAATTGAACTATGAAAAATAAGGAAAGAAAAAAAAAAAAAATTGGGTCATAAAATACTGTAAACCATGTGTAAATAATGGGGTTTTTCGGATTCAAAACGAAAATTTTAATACCATAGTCGTTTTATGCTTCATATTTTTTTCGTATTAATTTCAATTTATTATTAATTTTTTTTTTGTTTATTTCCTTTTTATAATAAAAAATATTTTCGCTGGTTAAGATGTTTTTCTTTTTTAAGTATTACACTTTACAAAATACAAACATTCATAACTACATGATATTATCTACTTGTATATAACAATTTAATCTATACTTGTATATTATACGGTAAATGTACGTACAAATCATTTTGTTTTGCTTATTTAACGCGTTTAAATTAATAATTTTCACTTTATTAATATAATAGAATTCACTATAATTCATATAGTTCTTTAGAGTATAACAGTTAATTTGCAGATTTTTATTTTAATGCACAAGAGTTAAAAAGTAAATTACTATTTTGCTTTTTTTTTTCATTTGTTTTATTGTGCCAATTTGGGAAGGTATAAATTATTATCGTTTTTAAGCTTGACATTCGCACTATATATAATTTTCATAAGTATGTAATTGTTATATGTATCAAATAATTGAAATATTTTTATTTAAAATTTAAAATTATCAAAATTTTAGATCTTTTCTAAAGTAAAATGTAAGTTCTAGAAATGTTGATTTTCACCCTCTTCCCCCCTCGCCGCGCTTTACTATTTCTTTACTGCCTTATGCAAAACACCTTTTATATACAAAAAATATTTATAACCATTTATATATTAAAGAGATTAGATACTCCTCAGTATAGTTTTAAATAAATATTTTCTTAATAATATGCTATATCATTACATATACACATGATAAATTGGTGCACATATTAAAGCCAATTATGCAAAAATTGGAATTTTTTTTTCAATTATGTAAAGAAAGCAACATTAACATATAAATATATGTATATACAGGGTGATTGCGAAAGATATACAAAAATTTCTACCATTGGTTAGAGGATCGGAATTGGGTAAAACTTTTGCTCCGAACTAGGTGCTAAATTTCAAGGGATTCGGAGTTACAGGGATTTTAACGAATTTTCATGAAATTTTTAATGTTAAAAAATTCGAATTTTAATGTTTTTATTGAAATGTAACAAATAATAAGAAAATTGAAACAAAATTTTACACAAATTTTTAATTTGAAAAACAAAAATTAGTTCTAAAAAATTTGAAATTTTTGAAAAGAAAAACAAGAATTTTGTATTAGGAAAAACAAAAAAAAAATCTAGTAATCAAAAAAAAATTTTCGAAACTTTTCTTGCTAACAAAAATTAAAAAGTTTTTTATTTTTGCCAATTTTTATAAGAAATGGTACCTATATGGTTTCAAATTTTTAAATGCATTTTTCTCAAATTGGGTGCCATTTAAAAATTTGAAAAAAATATATTCGAAATCTAGATACCATTTGGCATCTGATGTTATTAAAATTTACCAGTTAGAGCGAATTTTTAAAGACATGCCATACAAATTTTGACATTTATTTTAATAGAAAAAAATTTTTTTTTAATAGGAAAATTTAATTTTTTTGTACAAAATGGAGTTTGTAAATGATATGGTATTAAAATTATGAAGTGAAATAAGTAATTAATAAATAATTTAATACGATTAATAAATTTTAAATAAATTTGTACAAAAACTAAAATTGGTGTACGGTAGATGCAATTAAACAGGTGTTCCATGTAAGCAAATAATTTCAAATATGCGATTGAATAGAAATGAATTTGATAGAAGAAAAACACAAATGTTTACCGAATTAGGTGAAATTCATAAAAAATTTTAATGTTTGTTTTTAGAAATTTGTAAAATTATTGGATAAGGAATTTTCGTATTTTTCCAAATTTTTTAACAAAGGAATATTAAATTTAATCCAATTTTAGTTTTATCAACATCTGGTATGATTTTAATTGAATTTGTGGCTCACAATATTTGTGGTTTTTGTGCTATATCTTCTGTACCATAAAAATTTCTTTAATGTTTGAAGACTTAAATTAAAGTTTAAGCAGCTGGGAAAAATTCTATAAAAAAAATTTCAAGGTTTTAAAAAAATACCTTACGAAATTATCTGGTTAGAAAATACTGAAAAAATTAAAACAAGTGAAAAACTTGATTTTCCCTAAATTTCGAATGCGCAGGTACATAAAATACAGAATCGAGCAACATGCTTCTTTTAAACCCTTTGCTAGGCCTTTTTCAAGAAACTGTTTGGTTGAAGTTCCTATCCTTTTTAGAACGGAAAAAAACTTGCATAAGTAAAAATTTCGTGAAAATCCCTGTAACTCGAAAACTTTTGAGATTTCGAATCTAGCCCGGAGCAAAAATTTTACTCATTTTCGATCTTCTAACCAATGGTATATGTAATTGTATATACCTTTCTGATTCACCCTGTATATTGTATATACGTTATATATACATATATAACGTATATATAACGTATATATATAATGCATATATGCAATATGTATGTACATATATATATATACATATATATTTAATTCTTACAGGTTAAACTAAATTAAATCGTTATTAAACAAGTTTATTTATTTAAGGCACAATCATTTAGACACACACACTCACATTGGTGTATACATTCCGTATATATAAATAGCGTGACATTTGATAACTAAATTATTATATTTTTCTTCCATATTTTTTCCATATATTGTATGTTTCGTGAACAAAAAAAAAAGTAGGACATTTTTTTTCCTTTTATAATTTAAAAGAACTGTTTAACACCTACATACATAAAATTAAAGCAGTATTAATAATAGCGAATTAAAAATATATAGAGGAAACAAAAAAAAAAATACTAGATTTATGCAGATTTCTTTAATGATTTTGCCGAGACTCGTTAATAAAAATATGGTATGAACACAAAATTTATAGCGGTAATAATTAGGAAAAAATTGGAGCATTTTTATACAAGTCATTTAAAATTATAATAAATTTATATATGTATGTATAATTGAAGTACATTATATACTATAATTTATGTAATTCAGATCAGTTAATGAATATAAATTATGAATATCTATTTATAGTTATTAAATAATAGTAATATAAAAATCATTAATTTTTTAGCACACTTTATTAAAATTTTAATAGTCTCGTGTATTTATGTGCTACACAATTATAATAAAATGCTTATAATTTATACACATAATAATATTGTAGAATGAATTATTAAACTTTAATTGTGAGTAATTACAATGTATAAATTATTTATAAATTGAAAGATTACAGAAAATTTAAAAATTATTACATATTGCGTTTTTCGATTGAATTTATATTTATTGCATTAACATTAAACGATTTAAAGTTACGGTTTTTAGTTGGCAACTATAAAAAAAATATTTGAGCAAGTTCACCATATTTTGTATATATACATCAGATGATTGCTGAGTATAAGCATCTAGTATAGCAAAATGGTGATATTTATTTTGTAAATAGCCAACAAACGTGGTTATCAGTAACAATAACAAAAATCGTCATCATTTATAAATGGAAAGGAAGGTGAAATTGAAAAAGTGCAAAAAAGATAATATTAGTAATAAAAATTTAAGATTAAGAGTTAAATTAACAAATTGAAACGTACCGTCAAATTGAAATGGGTCTTAAAATCGAGCCTACAATCTAACGGAACAACTAGATCACAAATTTGATCAACCCTCTCCAGAACTTTTTCGCTTCAGAATTTAAATTTTATATGATGCTTTACTTTTTTTTTATGGTAAAAATGAACAAATGATTTATTGTTCATTTGAATAACGTACATACTGTACATCTATATCGTCCTGTTTTACGAATTCAATCGAGTCTTGGAAATCATATTTTATTATCATAAACTGTATTATTTTCAAATTCCTACGAATTCCATATAGAGTCTCGAACACCTTATATTTTTGTTCTCTACATTTCTTATTTCGCAATCTAATATTTTATTCACAAAAAAAAGTCATAATAATAATTCTGCGAAAATAAATTCCATTTTGAATGCTTACATATTACAGTCTTAGAACTTTTCCAACAGGTAATTATTTTACATAATAAAGAACCACCAACAGATGTTTGTTGGCCTCCTTTTACCTTTTCAATTTTAAAAACTATTTAAAATTCCATTAAATTATTATTATGTAAAAAAAATAAACTTGGGAAAAGCAGTAAATTCTACAAGAAATTGAAAATTTTAATATTTTTCTTTTACGAGTAAAGCCTATAAATTAATATATAAGAATTGCAACATTATGTAGTTTCTTGATGCTTAAAAATTATAAGATTCATTGAAACTTTTGATTCATATTAAGGCAAATTGTACTTAATAAAAAAATCCAAAAATGAATTCAAAAAAATTTTACAAAAAAAATTTATCTTTCTATTAAAATTGTTGGAAAATGATTAGCAATGAGCAGTTAACATGAGACATAATCAGAAACTATCGCCTAGAGTACACGGTGTAGGGGTGACAGTACAAAAATGCACTTCAATTTTAGCTAATATTTCAACCTATAAGAATAACTAATAGAAATTTCTTCTTGTACCAGTGACATACCATTTTCTAAGCGGATGCTCTACCAACTAAGCAAACGAGTCCAGTTAGATTAGAAAGATTATTTAATAAATTTTTCGGTCTTGACTCGTTCCTTTGATTACGTCATCCATCTGTTCTGCAGTTGTAGTAATATTCAAAACAGTATTTCAATAATGGAAGTGCTTTGAAATAATTGATTGTAGGCTTATTTTCACTATAATTCGAATAGTGTCACAAATTTTTTTTCCTATTGACAATAAGAATTTAAAATTTTTTCAATTATCTTCAATATTTTTTAATTTTCTGTTTGTTATACAAGATTAGATTAGATTCGTAAATTGGCAGTGGTCAGTTTCAGACCACTGCCAATTTACGAATCACTGCAGCCTCAATATCTCACCATTTATAAAGCGTCAGTTCTCGGACTTGTGGGAGATGACGCTTTGACGAATCTGTAATTACTATAGGGTAATAAGTCTAGCTGGCGCTTTATAAATGTTCAGATGTTGTACTAACGTAAAATCAAATTTATAAGGTGCGTAGTATTCAAACAATAATATTTCGTATCGTAATAGTGTAAGAACAATATTTATATTGTAAGCTTGTTCATTACAAAAACAATTTAAATTTTCTTTCATAAAATTTTAATTGTTATTCATTAACGTTTCATGTCATTTATATTATAAACATGGACATGATGTTTTAATCCAACAATTTTCATCATAAATTATGTATAGTGATGTTAGTACTATATTCATATAGTCACACATTATATAATTATATATAGTGAGTTAGTATACCTACATATTATTTGACCGAAATAAGAAGAACATTAAAATTTACTCGCATCTTTGAAGATGAAAACATATTTATATAGTTGTAATGTACTTGCTGAAGCGAATCAGAAAGTTGTTTTTGTTATAATAAAAGAACTTTTGTTGCAAGAACACACACATATGCACATACATTAGTTCATAATATGAAAACTGTAGTTATACATAAATATTATGTGTGCCTACCATAGAAAAATAATTTTTCCTCTAACATTATAATTATTTATTATGAGCTGACATTAAAATTAAAGAAAAAAAAAAAGAAGGAAAGGAAAAAACTGATTTTAATTTAATTTTCCTATATCAGGTTTTTTTTTTTTTTTTTTGGATTTTTTTTAAATTTTTATTTTTTTAATATTTTAATAACCAGTTTTTCTTATTTTTTCTTAAAAGACAAATGATTGGAAGTCAAAAAATAATTTTTAAATTTTCATGATTCAATTTGTAAAATATCATAGTTCTTCATTAAAAATTTCAAGAATATTGAATAAACACATTAAAAATTTTTAAAAATTAAAATGAAATATTAAAGTTGAAATCTTTTATTAAAATAATTTTTGATTGATTAAATAACCTATAGGGACAATAATCTATCCTAAAGTTAAAAAAAAAATTGCTTCATTAAAATTTATAATGACACACTGAAACAATAATTTAATTAAATGCCTCAGCATACTGGTGCAGCCTGTTTTACGTAATAATGATGATATTAAATTAACATTATGAGTAGTAGTAGAACAATTGTAAAATGCAGGAATAAAAGATTTCGTTCTTCATAATGAATTTAAAACTTATAATGTAATTATAAATTCTTTATAGGAAAATAATTCTGAACAAAGTACTTCATTTGAGGAAAATAGTAAATTTTTGAGCTCAGTAGAGCTTTTCTTTATAAAAAAATAACTATTCTAAGTGCAACACTGGCTGCTAAAAAAAAGATCCCGGCTGCATGTCCAAATGTAGAAGTATTGCTAAATATTGAATTGATAAACATATGTGATTGTCCGCCCGTATATCATAGCGACAAAAATCCTGTTTAATTCAAATTTTAACGTGCAACACTGGTTGCTGAGAAATACAGGTCCAATAAACAGAGTATATGTATATTGCACAAAGTTAAATTGTTAAACATATATGATTGTCCGCCGTATATCATAGCGACAACTATGAAAAATGCTTTTCATTCCGCGAAATTTTATAAAATTATTTGAAGTAACGCGATTACAAAATTCCTGTTTCGATTGGCTTATAATGGACAGCGTTAATTCAAGTAATTGCTCTACAACTTTACAAACAGTTTTGGCTCAAAATGTGAATGAAGCTCTTTAATGCTTTCTAAATGCTCTTTATATGGTCCATATAATTAATATGTTCGTATCGTATAGTATATCCTGGAATAATTTTTCGGAAAGTAAAAATTAATTTTTAAGAAAAATTTTTCAAAATTGTTTTTGTTCTCTTTATGTCTTTTAATACTCTATAAGTTTATAATTTTTTTTTTGCAAAACAACACCGCACCACAATTAAATGGCAAACTCTGTGTACTGAAAAATTATTTTTCTTCAGTATATTTGAGTAAACCTCTTCTGTGTATTGTCAAGATCGCATGGAAAATATAAAATTATTGCGTAGGTAGTAACATTACCTTCCAAAGTGTATATAAGTTCCAATAAAATGAGAATGAATTGCTTAGTAAAATTTTCAGTCTAAATTTTATATTTTTTTAATTAAACTTAATGTAGTGTCCTCGGGATGGGCAATTTAAATTAAAATTAAAATTATTGTAAAAAGGGATCAATGGAAATCAAATTAATTGAACTTAGATTATAATTTAAAAAATTATGATGAAGTCAGTAAGAAAATCAATTTTTAATGTAATTATTTTTTCAACACGCATTTTTATTTTACATAATATTTTTTAAACTAATTAATGATGTTATTTTAATAATTAATTTTTTTTATTTTGCAGGTACATTTTAAAAATTCAATAACAATTGTTGTTATTAAGGTAAGATAATTTTAATTTTTAATTAAGGTTTTCCAAGGTTTCGTCAACTCATTCGATAATAATTCACACTTTCTTAAGTTCTTAGAAAAACAAAACGCCCTTCAACAAAATAAGCTCATTTCGTAAATGAATTTCTGTAAGTCAAAACATTCAAAAATAATAGACTGATAATATGTTGGCACATTTTGAATTCTAATAAAAAATTCCACAATTTTTCAATTCATTAAAACATACCGAAAAATTTCTACACTAACAACATTACAACTACCATTGCATTAAAATATTTGACCTATTTATTGATTGTTGTACAACATACTTCAAAAAACAAGTCTGTTAACTTATAAGAACGCATAGTCAAGTTCACTTTGTCTCAACATATGAATGTATGTAAGTGTATATAACAGTTATTGAAAAATTTTATTCAAAAAACATGATATTGAGTATTTTTCTTTCAAATTGTGGCAGCAATATCTAATTGTGCACTTGTCAAATATTCAAGTACAATAAAGAATAAATTAAATCAAAATAAAAAGAAAAAAACAACCTGACATAATTGAATTTTTATTGACAATTCAATAATTTTTGTTTTTTTTTTTAATTTTTCTCTATTATACAATTATGATTTAAGTAACAGAAACATCAAAATTCAGAGTAAACTAATAAAGAGAAAAATGTAAATGATAAAAGAGGGTATAGGAAAAGAGGCGGAAAGAAGGCGACTTTTAAACAAAAGTTTAGAATTCAAAAAACGAATATAAAAAATTTTTTTTCTTTTTCCTATTGTTATCCAAATCGGTGAATTTAGTTTCCATACGGCAATATGATGATTTGATGATATGAGCACATTTTCAACAATATTTTTAAAAAAATGTATTTCTTACAGTTTCACTCTGTCTATCCATTTAACGAAATAAAAGTTTGCTCCTACAACCTGAGAGAGAACCGGCACCGGTCCTTAATATTATAATTCCTAATAAGTCCCGCTTCTTCACCGTAACTTTTCTCATTTTAAAAATATAATTATTTTGACCTTAAGCTGCCTAATTAGGGATCGAGTCCGACCATTATAATTAATTTCATTTTTATTCTCATCCTTACAGTATGCAATAATAATGACATAAATATTTTGGCATATCCGTACGAATAATTTAATGAGAAGATAGAAGTTAAATTCTTTAAATGTTTTAACTTGTTCATAGCAAATGTGCTGCTTTATGAACCATTCTTGTGGCATTTACGTTACAACTTTTAACTGTATGTACTTACATAAATAGTATAATTAAGTAAATTATTTAAAGAAGTTTTAGAAAGTATTCTCACAAACAAAACTCATTTACATATTATGTACATACATTACGTTCGTTTCAACGGATTTACTTACATACGTACAAATATTCAACTAAAATCTTAAATAGAAATTATTCTATAGTATAATTGAATAATAATCATAATAATAACTACAGAATAATTAAATTCTCACGACCTGAATTTTGATAGTTTTTTAAATAATTTCTAAATAATTTTTTTTTTTAAATGCTATCACATAATAGGGATTTATCTACATATTTACATATGCAGCTGCAAAACATACGTACGAATATTTTTATAACATGGTTGATCTAATTTCATTTTACTACATTATTATTACATAAAATGTCTGAATCATAATATTATATTATTACTCTTACAATTAATGATTCCAATTAATTAAATAATGCAATAGTTTAATATTTAAAAATAATATTTAATTTAACCCTTTATTAGGCGCATGGGGTTAATATAATTGAAAAAAAAAAAGATTGACAAAGATTTGAATATGCTCTCACTTTACCTACCTTTTCAATTTACTGGGGTTACTATAATTTCGTGCGACTAGTTTTGTGGATTTCTTGATAAATCTAGTTAAGGGTTAACATACTTTTTTATTCTAGGTACAAACTTTATTTGCATATCAATGAGTTCAATCACAAAACTAAGTGACCTTCTTGCTTCCTAAAATGAAGATTTTAAATTAATTATTTAAATTTTGTATAAGGTAAAATATTTGTATATATATATGTACCTATATGCATACTACGCCTGCATTCATATGCGTATAAATATAATACATAAATATACCTATTGTTAGTTGCAGTAAGATAAAAGCGGCTAAATCAACATAGAACAAAATCGGTCTAAATCGGTCAAATTTTAGAAAAATCGGACGATAACTCAAAAACGGAAAAAACCGAACTCTACCAAACTTGTAGAAAATGCGACACTTTTGACAAGCAGAGCTGTTATTTGAATTGGACTAAAAAACTCAAAGAGATTATTTTATATATTATTTCAAAACCTAATTAAGATATTAATATGAAATTTTGTAAATGTGTGCCCAATTACGTTTATTGTGTACTTCCTGAAAATTTTAATGGATAATTGAATTGGTTCGAATAGATGCCATACAAACTTAAGAACGAATTTTAAATACCTATTTGTAAAAGTAATAAAGGGAGCTGTTTGAAATTTCAAAATTATCTATGTGTCTAGCTTAGGCATATCATAAAATGCAGGTTCGGAGTGCAATTCTGTGTGTTAAGGCCGATTCAAAACGTTTTTACTTATTAGATTTTAATTTTTTTTATACAAATTGCTTCACCATATTGAATTTTTCTTAAAAAAAATCAATTTTCATTGAAGCCAATAATTCTGACTTAGAAAGTTTTTTGTTTTTTACATTATTATATACGACGGCTAGTAAATAGGTATATGTACTTGAACAAAACGTATTCTTTTTTTAACCTTCTTTATGCAAATGGTTTACATCAAATTGAAATGATTAATAACGCAATTGTCTGGCTTTTATTTATGAACAATTCTTTTATACTTCAAGTTCAATAATAAAATAGTATAAAACTCGGTAATCTGCATTCACATAATCTTAAAATCGAAATGAAAATAAATTCGCATAATAAAAGATTCCCTAATTTTAATATTTTATTTGTACTTTCGCAAGAAAAAAATAAATTCAATGTAAATTTTTTCAAAGTTTTGATTTCATTTCTTTTATACATAGTACAATATAATAACAGAAAATTTAAATTGTGAATTTTCTGAATTTATTATAGGAAATATGAAAAGATTTATTTATTGATTAACATCATTTAATTTTTGAATATTTTATTAAAGAGTTTATATGTAGAACAATAAATCAATAAATTTATTGGAAACTAAACAATCAATTCATTTAAATGATCTATAGGCATTTTTCTTTTAAGTTATTCTTTCATATTCGGAAAAATAAAGTTTTACTTTCATAAAAGACATAAGCATCGATCGACATGCATATAAGCATCGCATATTTAAGTATTATGAACTCACCTCTTCTTAGAATATTTTAAAGAAATTCAATTTGAAAGTATGCAATAAAAATTTCATTCATAATTTCTACTTTCGATCTTATTAACTTTTGTTTTTCAAGATCATTAAGATTTCAACTCTACCTTTTGGCAATATTTTAAATTGCAATTATTTTTAGCCACAACAGTACTTGATATTGATTAATTGTTCTATAAGACTAGCGTACATATCTTTAATTTTGTTTTTGAAAGATTGCGCTGCGAACATCTTGTTCCTGTTGCAATAATAAAAAAATTTAAAATTTTAAATTTTAGTTTTGGAGAATTTTAAGAGCTATTGAAGGTGGAAACCTAGTTTTACAAAAATATAAAATATGTAGGATAAATATGCAGGTGTTTTTTTTTAATATATTTATAACTGTAAACAATATTTTTCCACTATAACATTATCATTATTATTATAAATATTTAAAAACACCATTAGTTTAATTAATTTTTTAAAAGAATTTTTTTTTTTAACTTTTACCGCAAAATAATAATTAACATAATTTTCAATCAGTCACAATATTGTAATTTTTTTTTTTATACTTAATATTGATTTTAAAATAAATTCCATTAAAAAACTTGGTATGTTATTTTTAAACTATACACACATACACACCTATATATATACATAATATGTATATATGTAGTTGAAAGAGATAAAATGAAATGCGTAACAATGACCTATTTTGTATCCAACCACAATAGAAAAATATTGTACTGTAAATAAAAATGAATTATTAAAAAATGTTGGTAACATTTAATTATCTCCTTTTCTCTTTCCTCTAATTTTATAATTATTGATTGTTAAATTATATAACTTACTATACGGTATCTGTATCTGTATAGAAATCAATAACTGTAACTAAAAAAAAAAGAGTCAAAAATGACGATGATAATGATCATTATAATAGAATGAATCTTCTATTGGATTCTTCTGTAATATTCTAATAGAAAAATAAACAATTTGAACGCACCTTAAAGTTTTATAATTCTTTATTCTAAAATATTGGCACCCCTAGAGGAAGTTTATCAGAAAAACAAGAAAAGGTAATACATATTAGAATACGCAGTAGAACTTAATTAGAGTTCGAAGTAAAATAATTTATTTAAGCTTTAATATTCAATTTATTATGATAACAAGTAAATTTTTGAAAGAGATTGCGCAGATCTAACAAAATGTGCACGTATAGGTATGTAAGCGTGTAAGTGTATAAGTTTTTGTAATTGGAATTTTGTTTTTGTGAAACTAATTTTGAGAATTTCATTCTCCAGTTAAAGACATCTCCTTTCTTTTTCATTTCTTTTAGAAAGAAATAGTTTTGCCATATTGTTAACACTTCTTATTACATTCATGATAACAAAATAACACCTCAAAACTTCTCTTTTTAAGGATTCTCAACTATAGTATTGAGTCTCCTTTACTACCTTTACTTTACTTTTTACTACCTTTACTGGAGTCTCAACTGTATTTATAAAAACGAAATGCATAGGTAAATGCATACCTTTACTTCTTATTTAATAATGCAGTTATTTAACTGCATTTTCTGCTTAACAAACTGTTGTTTCAAAATTTTAATATTAAAATCTAAAAATATCATAATCTTCATTTAAATGTACAATATTTTTAATGCTCTCTTCAAAAATTCTCTACAAATTTTACGATATGGTATACATACTTACTATTGTAATCAACAATGCTACATAGAGAACACAATATTACCTATATACTTTCATATTTTATTTATATTGCATGTTTACGCACATTATACACATAAAAATTTGTAAGTATGTATATAAAAATTTTACAAAACAAAACCTTTAAAATTTTAAATTATTTTTTTTCTCTCTCTGTTTAATTTTCAAACCACACATTATCATAGATAAGTACTAAATTGTTTTTAAATGGTGGTTCGCTGCCATTTTTAAATATACATTAAAATCTAAAATATTAAAAAAAATATATAGAAAGAACACAGAATGCATGAGATGCATCTTTAAATATTTTTAATCTTTGTACAGAATCCAAAAAAAAAAATCTTCTCTTTTTCAGTCTAATGATGAATATTTTTTGTTTTTTTTGCCTTTACCTTTGTAATTTACGTACATACACACTAAATATTATTGTAAAAATACCTTATGAATATTTTTTTACCTTATGAACAGAAATAAAAACCCCAACTTCTTTATTATTATATAGGTAGTTGCTTTATTTTAATTTTTTCATCTTTGTTTTTTTTTTTCTTATTTATACAAAATACTTACACAATATTTGCTTGAAGAAAATTTAAGAGTTTTATGGTGGTCTCAAGATTATTATTTACTTTATTTCTATCAATATTTCCCTTAATATATCAAAAAATCTCCGAGTATTTTATTAAGGTAAAAAAGCAAAGGAAAAGAAAAACGTTTTTTACTATGTAAAAAAAAAATAAAAAATGAATTAGTGAATTAAAATCATGGTTTGTAATTAAGCACATTTTCCTTTAACAAAAATTTATACCAGTAGAAGTTTAATTTATTTGTACATAACAGTATAGGGCTGAATAATGTATAAGTTCTAGCATTAATTCAATATTCTCTTTCCTTATTATAAGATTATTAAATTTTGCATAAATTTAGGAGGTAAGTCAAAGAAATAATATCAGTGTGAAATTCAAAGCAAACGTATATACATAAATCTTCATTTCCTTCATCCCACTTGTAGTTTTCAAAATTTACGATTTTATTCGATTTTGCTAACTTACAAGCACACTAAATGTGCTCGTAAATTTTCAAAACATGCATTCTTATGACTTTGACAAGGCAAAGTGAATGATAGGTTCAGCAATACTTTGTTTTAAAGAAAGTTTTCACTAAAAATATATTATTTATTTACGAAATTTTAGTTTTCTACTACGGAAATTTCAGAGATTTTGTAAAAAGACGGACATACAGAGAAAAAGAAATAAGCACTATTTTTTTTTTAATTTCATTAAAATATATCAAAAATGAAAAATTATTATTTCCATTTTTTTTTTAATATTACCGCTAACAACACGAAAAAGAATAAGGGAAATCTCAAAATAGAATAACTATGTATATATGTACATTTGTATATATGTATCATACCTATACACAATCATATATCTACTATATAAAAGCCTAAAAAGTCAAATAGTGCGTGTCAATAATTACATTAACATATCGTTATTATCATAATTACATCATGAGATGTTCTAGCCAACTAAATATTATAAGATTGCTATATTCTTTTATCATCCTTAAATTGAAAAAAATTTAAAATTTAAAAAATTGTATACAAAATTTTTTTTTGTTCTTTTCTGAACCTGTCCGCCTATACTACATATACACATCGGATCGGAACTACTTCTTAAAGATGAAAAACAAAATTATGATGACTAATAATGAAAAATTTGCAAATTTTAACTTGACCTACTACATCTATGTATGTATGTATATATGTTTGTATAAAAGTATGTAAATACATCCGATATATTATGTAGAATACGTGACATTTGGAAAAATACCAACACATTTTTTTTTTTTGCAATTACTGAAAATTATTATGGTATGTAAATATTATGCAGAAAAATTTAATTTGCCGTTTACATTGTTTTTAAGTAATTTACATAAATAAGAGGTGTATGACACAGCAATATGCACAATTCTGCCTCATTCATATGAAATACGAAGCAAGTGCTATTTTTAGGTAGATATCGAAAACATATAAAAATTACATTATAATTTTTTGATTATATTCAATTAATTTAACATATTAAATTATATTGTACATAATTATACATTTAGGTTTCGCGATCATTTAATTTTATTATGTGAAAAAATTATAACATAATGTATACGACATACATTTTATAATAAATTGTTAAAAGTTATAAAATTAAAATATGATAAAATTAAAATATTTTATACTTTAGGCAAAATTTTTAAAATAAAATAAATTAACCTACGTATATATGTATGTACACGGGTATGTATGTACAGTACAGTTTTCATATTATGATATTTAGCACATCAGTTAACAAGGTAATCAACAATGAATTGAATTTTTGATATCACCCTTATGTGAAATGAAATTTAAAATAAAACGGTGGCATTCAATGCAAACTTGTTATACAGAATTTTACAGAAATATCTAGTATTGACAGTGTTTTCGAAAATGTGTTAAATGATTTAAGCAATTAAATTTATTTTTTTCTGATATTTAAAATCCAATATAAGCTAATTTGTGTTTCAATTCAGATGTAAGCCAATCGGAAATTCTTTGGCAAAAAAAACGTTACTTACTTATACGTTATTATTTCAATAATATACGATATTAGAACACTATTTAGTTTGCCTGTTATAATTATTGCAGGCATTTCTTTATAAGTGCTAAAATTTTCTTAATTATGAGCAAAAATAAGGTAATGAGCTGAAATTAATTAGTAGCAACCGTAATAAATTGAATTTTACTTGATTTAGTAGGGATTGTACTTGGTTTTTCATTTATTTCTTTAAACATCTGCAGCCAATTAAATTTCATTTAAATTTCTAAACCAAAAATTTTTAAAATATTTTTGTATGTAGGATGTCTCAAATTTAAAATAGCCAATATTATTATGTAGATATAAAATAATGTAATCGGCCCACAACATTCATTTATCCAGATTTATGTGGTCAAGAGAAATTTTATCGTAAATAATTTTTAATTTATTTATAGCGAAAACTTTCATATTATTATTCTATATAGCAAGTTATAATTTTTATAATTATTTTCTCGCCTTCTCACTGATTTGTTTGATTTTTACAAAAAAAGAGAAAGAAATAATTTTTGTAGTGTTCACCTAGTATAACAGTTTATTGAAATTTTTCTTGTAAGCAAATATTATAAAAGAAAACATTAAATTTATATTTTATGACAAAAAAAAAAACGACTCATATGTGATAAAAATGCGACTGTGTTAAACTTGAATTTCTGTGTTGTTTATCCAAATATATTGTTCTTGTTTTTCTTACACATGTACTTACACAAATGCAAAACACTATAGATAAAATTGATTTTGTATGCGTAAATATTAATATTTCCCTTTCAAAACTTACAAGATTTTAAAAGCGACATATAAATATAATTATGTAATTTGTCACTCTTTCTTTCCAAGAAAGTTCAATAGTGAAATATAGATGTATTAATTATCTTTAATACTTACTAAATTATTTATTACAAATAATGAAGGTGTGCACATTATGGTCAACATTTAAAATGTTTGTGTTATTTTTTAATGAAGAGGAAAATCTTCGAGAATATTCAATCAATGTTTAAATTTATATGACATAAAAGGTGACATAGTACCTGGCATCATCATTATTATATTACACTCTTTCTAATCATTTAGAAAGAAAAAAAGATTACACTGTTAACCTAATTTTAACATTTTCTTATAAAGGAAGATAAATTATATTGGGTGTTGGTTTTTTTTTTTATTATCATAACATTCTTTCATGTTAAATTTTTTGTTATATTAAAAATTATGTTTTTTTTTTGTTATTAACTTTATGGTTAGTTCATTTGGTGGGTATATCTAAAGAAATCTACCTATACAATCCAGATTATGCACTGTTTGAAAATATTAAAGGTGTGTTTCGAATGATATTATAGTCAAATTGGTTTTTATGTTTCATTTTGTTTAACAAAAAAATCTCTTTATTAATTTCACTATTGAAAAATAAATGATTATTAAAGCGGTTTTTATTAAAATTAGGGCTAATACCGCATAAATGCATTTCAAAAAATTTTATACTTAGTAATTGTGTATACAAAAAAATTCTATAAAAAGGAAGAAAGTTTTTATTTAAAAAACTTTTATCTGATTCTCTACTTAACCATTTTATTAACAGAAATAATTTTCAATTTTTGCAATTTGTCAGAAAAAAATAGAAATTTATTTTTATTTGCTCATATAAAAAAAAATTCGCCATTCAATTTGTAAATGCTTATGAGTTCAAATAAAAATTTTTAAATAAATTAATTTTAGATTATAATCATAGAGGCACTGAAAAATGTCTAGTATAATAATAATACTGATTCTGTACGAATAAGTACTATATATAGCATTACACTTAGGTTAGGTTAGGTTAGGTTGCACGGCCACCCGAAGGGTACACTAAGGCCCGTTGTGATGCCGCCGAATCCCCCCTCTCTCCTTCACTAGATCCAGTCCGAGTTCCTCAGAAACCGGCCAAGATCCCTAGCATTTACATTCGCTTGGTACGTGGCCCGCTCAAAAAAGTGGGACCCAAGAAACCTCCGCCTGGAGTTCGCCAACGCCGGACACGAGCATAGCAGGTGGGTGACCGTTTCCTCCTCCTCCTCCTCACAGCAGCTCCTACAGACTACGTTTGCTGGGCGGCCCATCCTCGTGACATGATCGCCAATCCTCCCATCGGAGAGATATAAGATCCCTTGTGCGACGCTAGTCTAGCTTTGGTCACAACTTTCTTGCCACTTTATAACGTCATTTATCAAAAAAGTGTGTCGCATGTTGTAAAGTTTAATAAGGAAAAATAACCTGTCGTATCGTTTTTGGGGCCTTAATCATATAAAATACAAGCAACTTCAAAATTAATTACCGACCGCATTGTATACAATATAAGGGTGAAGGGTATGTGACACCAAATTTCGCATGTCAAACTTTCGGTGGAAATGTATTTTTCCATGGCAGTAAAGCGTAATTGAACTTTTTTTTTAGGAAGATGCCAGTCAGTGTCTGACTGACTGAATGACAAACAGTCTGTTTATGTAGATCAGTATAAGTAAGTCAGGTCTCTGTAACTGGGTCTTTACGGTCCGTTTTTACGTTTTTGACTATATCTAAGAAGATAATCAGCGTATTTTTATAAAAATTATATACAAGCTTAGTTTGACAATATGAATTTAGGATGTTAAAACAATGAAATTGTAAAATTCTTGGAAATATTAAGGCTCGGAATATCAAACTAGAGGCCGAATTTACATTTTTTAGCATATCTAAGGAACTAATTGACGGAATTTCTTGATATTTAATATTTTTGTATTCTATTTGCTAACTGACGAATTTTTTAGGTAATTCGGATAGCAGAAAGTGAAAATCTGCTAAAAGTCAAGCTCACATTCTTCTAGTTATGTGAAGTAAAAGTCTGCTAGGGCTATGTGCTGCAACCGCATAAGATTTTTTTTTGTTTTAAATTGATTAATCGATTGATTTTTGGGACTTATTCAACTATAGATATTAAACAATTTTAAAGTGAATAGTTGGAACAAAAACAAAATTACAGGTTGCAAATTCGACAACAGTAAGTTTTAAACCATATTTGTCTTACATTAAAAGTTAATCCGTTTTCTTTAAATGCTATCAATAGCCGTTAAACAGTAGAAATTGTAACATGCTATGAGCTGAATTTAAAATTATGTATTCTTGTTTAAAAAAATTAATTTAGGAGATTGTATAGAAAAAAATTAGGACAAGGCAATGAATAAACACTTTACGATATTAAAATGTTCTATGCAAATTCTTCCTTAGAATTTTAGTCGCTCATCGTTCCAAAGGGATATATCTGTTGTTTAATTACAAAATTTAGTCATAATATTACAAAGTTAACATATCTTAATTATTTAGAATTTTTGACAGCAGTCAATCAAAATCAAAGGATTGTCATATTACTAAAACAGTTTCTGTTTAGAAACGAACGAAATAATATATCAATAAACAAATTTTAAGTGATAAATTAAGGAATGATAAAATCAATAGTGGATTCTATTGAAAAACCAAAAAATAATTAACAAAATAAAATTTTGTTTTTACCAATTGATTTATTCTTCAACAGGAATTTAAATTGCAAATTTTAAAAATTTTTTTTTTCAAAATTACTTATTAAAAAATTTTCCGAGAATAGTAATAAAAGGAAACTTTTGTTACGTGACAGAATTTTAATTTTTTTTCCATATGGTCACAAAAAAATTCCTTATTTAATTTCTTGAAATAAAAATTCACTAATAGAGGATTAGAAATAAATTTTTGTTTACAAAGTAACTATTAACTAACTGCTTCTCTTAACGGTAACTTATCATTTTTTAAAAATAATAAAAAGCATTTGCAGGTGTTAATTAATCACAATATCCTTGATTTCCTTATTATATACGCATCTCACTAACAGCATAATATTTCCTATATTTTTAATATAATATTCATTCTCATTTAGAAAATATCATTGCGCTAAAATACTATTATTATTTTCTTCTGATAATAATGAAGAACTGAAAATAAATTTCTAAAAATATGCATTCCTAAATGCTTAAAATGAAGTTATATATGAGGTCAAAACAACATCTCAATTAATTTAATACTCAAACACACCGTTATATACGATAAAAATGTAAAGGTATATTCATCATCGCGCTGTTTTATTATCACAAGCCATTATGTTCAATATTATTCATTTTATGTACATACATTATGCTATTTAGTATCAAACTAATTAAATTGTTATATTCAAAGAATAAGAGAGTAAGATATGGTATAACATTTTAATGTATGCGCGCATTTATACACAATTTTCGTGTAATAAATGATCTTTGGTATATATGCGTTTTATGCATACCTATGAGATATACACACAAAAAACTCGCATATAGAAAACCTTTATCATTGAAAAAAATTCAAATAACTCAAAATAAATGACCATGATAAAGTCATTTTACAAAAGGCTTGAACTTTTAAAAATATGTACGAGAAAAAAAAAACAAAATTTTACAAAAATCAAAGAAAACCATCTAATAATAATAAAAATTAAAAACAAAGTAAAAAATAAAAAGTTGTCACCTTTTGAACTTTTTATGCATACTTGGTTCAACGCAACAGGTAAAATGCTGTTATTAATCTTGTGTTAAATGCATGCATATTATTGTTTTTTTGTTTCTCTTCTTATTCTTCATTTGTTTTTCATTTTTTTTGAAATATTAGAAGGGTGCCAAGAAAACTATATAGTAAAGTGGGTGGATGAAAACCAAAATACAATGGAATATATCACTGAGAGTTCATATTATTGGCAACACCGTTGGCAATATTTTCTACATTGTATATTAAAACTAGAAATTTTTTTTATCTCTTATTTTATGTAGTTGTTGTTGGTATTCAATGGAAATAATTTATCTATGAACAAAAATTTTTTTTTCCTTTTCAAGATGATAAAAAAAAATTTTTTTTTTTTTTTTAGGAATAAAACGACATTTAAAAGAAAATTCAGTTTTTCCCCAAAGAGGTCTCTCTGTTTTGCACAAATACCGGAAAAAGTTAAAAATTATAAATGAAAAGACCATACCGTAAATATAGTTGTATATATAAGTAAAATATAGGAAATGATGAATTTTATAAAGTTGTGACACGAAACTATGAGTTAATTTACAATTTACGTGCAATAAAATCATTCATAATCGTTTTCCAATCACAATTCCAATCACATAATTACAATTGTTGAGATTCTTAAATTAGCAATTTGAAATACTTTATTCGAAAAACCACTTGTGTGTTTTAAACTATTGATTTCTGCAATTTGGTTTACATATGATCAGTGTTGCAAATAAATTAGTCCAAATATCTTCATTTTTTTTAAATAAAACCTTCATTTTGAAGATAAATCTTTGTTCTTGGCAGCGCTGGATGTGATTAACTTTTAAATTTCAACAAAATATTACGAAAGATAGGAAATAGGATAATTTTTTTAATTATTGTTCTGTTGCTATTTAAGGCTGTCGCATTCAAAGTACATATTATACTCTATAAACTTAAATTAAAATTGGTCATTCATGGACGCCATTTTTGTTGAGTTTCTTGAGAAATTCTATGATAAATAAGAAATTTATATGAAAAAAATTAAAATTTTGACAATTTATTGTAATAAAACCTAAAATCATAATTAATTCAAACATAAATTTTACTAAATCAAAATGAATATTGCGAAAATTTTACTCTAAAATGGTTGACATAAAATTTACAACTAAACTCAACTTTATTTATACCAAGCCTGACTGAAAACAACACAATGAATCTTACATTATTTTTTACTAAATTTTATTTAATATTCTTATACAAACAAGTAACTTTTTAACAGTAAGTTTGATGACATTTTGTTATACTGTTTTACAAAATATGAACATAAGGGTCATTACAATGTGAAGAGAACACTGTTAAAGAAAAATGTTCAAAGCACACGAATTTATACAAAACGTTTAATGGTATACTTTAAAAATATTTCCGGGATCAATATGGTATTTTAAGAGAAAAATTAAAATTTTAACACTCTTGAAAAAAAAAAATTCCTTGTTTAACGGGTCTTATTCATAAAATTTCTTTCTTGTTTTTCATTGCTTTTCTCAGTTTATTTAAATGTCTTTGTAAAAGGAAGAAGAATAAGTTTACATTACTGAGATGGATTATAAAAAAGCACATTTCCTTTGGAAAAATTCCAATTCAACTTGTATGAGAATTGCTCTAGTTCAGATATTCCCCTGGTCTTAGAAATAATCTGGTAAAATTAAGCTTTATCTCTCGAAAAACTCATTACTCAAATGATGAGTATTTTTCAAAATATTCATTTCTTCAGATTAACTTTCGAAATCTGGAACATTAAGGATCAAATTAGTAAATGAACGGAAAATTGAAACTGATTAGAACATTTAATTTAATTCTTATGAAAAATAATGCTCAAAATTAGCATAATATACTTTTATTTCACGCTATTCCTGTAGTAGAACTTTTCGTATAAGCATTTTGTGAGATAGTACAATATAAAAGAAAATAGAAAATCGATGAAAATCTCATATCGACAAGTTCAACAATTTTCAATTCAGTTTTTTTTTTCTTTTTGTATGTTCTTTACTATATAATCGTAGTTATTTAAACATTTCTCCTTCTACCTACTCTTATGTGGAATGTTTTTTTGATCACGATGTATTGCAACATTATTCAAGAAAATTTTATTCTTGTGTTTCTTTTTTTTTCTATTTTTGTTAACAGCAAAAGTATCTCATCTCTAATATACTAAACATACATTAATATTTGAAAGCACAAAAAAAAAACTAGTCTTCTTCGATTTCCTTTTTCCGAATTTAAATTTTCAGTAACTTCGATATCGTATACTAATATCGTTTAAAGATAATTTTCATTCTCCTGGTTCTATGAAATAAATTCAAATGATATGATTTTTTTTTCTCTACAAAAAATAATTAGAATTCAAATTGAAAATAATTCAGTTCATATATCGGGATTGAAGATAAAGAAACCAGTTAGAAAATTTCCTTTTTCTATATTCTAAATTTTTAAGCTATATAGAAGAATGTAAGGCAACAACCTTGTAAAGCAGCTGCGTCATTGCGGTTATTTTAAAATTAATTTTATTTTATGGAAATTTCTCTATAATCTTGTTTAACATAATATACTTGGAATATACCTGTTTTTATACGAATTACAATTAAACTAAATATAACGCATGACAGAAAGCATAAGTAGATTAACAAAAAGGCTAGTGTTTTAAAAATATTGAACACAGAATCAGGGTTTCAGTTTAATAAAGAACACAAATATTGTTTAAGCTCGGTTTAAGCTCGGTGTTGTTTTTAAAAAATTCGCTGGCGAAACCTCAGAATTTGTAACAATTAAAATATATCCAACTGTAAAATCTTTTAATTGTCAGTGAAATATAAATTTCTTTTTTGCACTATTTAGTTCTCATTGCAATAATGATTGCACTGATTATCAAGGTTGATTTCCGAATTTGATTTAATTCGGGAATTTACCATTAAGAGTTCAAACCTTTTTTATTTCGAACAATAAATAAACATATAATAGTTTTCCAGAAAAGAAAAATTTTCTATCTTGGAACCCGTGAATAAAATATTCATGAAAACGGTAAATTTTTCAATTTTTTCCATTAAACCGTTATGAGTTTTCAAAATACCTAATATTGATAGAGAAATATCGTTTCCCTCTGGTATATCTCTGAAAGGAGAATTTCGTTCTCCTCCACTTCCTGCTATCGAGACTTGAAGATATACTTTACTACGAGGTATTCTTTAGCAATATAACTCTCTGTTTTCGAGATGATATTACGAATAAGAGTAACTAATTTATATCCGTATCAGTGATATAAGAGAAATTTATAAAAGATTGCTTATTCTCAATAATTACAGTGGCTTTTTTACGTATCTATGTCAGGATATTGTGAAGGCAGATAATCTAAAACATATTCTTTGTGCCTGTCCGTCTTTGATGCAGAAGAGGAAGCGTGTCCTTGGGGCTTTCTTTTATGATGGCCTAAGGTACCTATGGGGAGTTTTTTGTGCGGCTTTTGAGATTCGCCAAGGTGGTTGGTTCGTTCAGGTAGTTGGTATTTAGGATTGTATTATATGAGACTATGGGATGTTAATTGGCGTTTTGAGTGGGACTCCCCTCTCTTACTGCAACTACTACTAAAACGTATCTATGGAGAAACAAGATAAAATTATTCGAATTATCAATTGGGTTTGTTAGTAAATTTTTTTTTAAAGCTGTTTTAAGGATTATTCGGTAAAGTTTTGATGCGCTATTCTTTTTTAACTTTGTATAGTTGCTATTTCATTTGATCTTATTTTATAAAATCTATTATATAATTTTTATTAATTCATTGTTGTTTTTTAAAGTGTATAACATCAAAAGCTGAGATTTAAAAATAAAAAAACATAAAAAATATTGTTTTGAGAAGAGAAGACCCTTTTTTTGTTTTTTGCTTTTTTTTCTAAATGAAAATATAAAGAGACGAAGATGTCGAACCATGTTTTGTGTTATTCTTATTGTTGTTATTGTTTTTCTAGTTTTTCTTAATTTTTCTTTCCTTTTTTCTATTAAACATGATTCATGATTTCGGAGCATGTTGTTTAATCTCTTTTTTTTTTTGTTTTTTTTTATAATTTTCTTCTCATTTTATTTTTCGTTATTTTTTTGTATGTAAACACCGAAAATTCATAATGCACGACATTTTCATAGGATATGCAATCATCGAGTGTTTCTTTCATATTTATCTATATGTGTACCTATGTATGTATGTATTGTACGAGTATTTTACCTTTGAAAGTTTAAATGTTATTCTTTCATATATTTATTATTATTATGTATTATATGTATGTTTGTTTGATGGCTTGTTCAAAAATGTTAAAATAGTTAGATTCTGATGTTCTCGGTGTTCTTCAAAAAGGAAAGCCGGCATTTTTGTTCGTTACACAATATTAATACAACTGAAAAGATAATTGAATTTGATCATGGTTCTTGGTTCTTTCTTTTTTTTTTTTGATAATTTTTGGTATATTAAATGTACAGTATTATGGTTCATTCTGGAAAAAAGAGCACAACAGATTTTTTCATGTTAAAATTCAGGATATTATTATTTGAGGAAGATTAAGGAGGAAGATTTTTTTAAAAATCAGTAATAATATTATGACTTTATACTATGTACAATGAAATGACTTAATAATAATGAATGTAGAGTACAATATTGTTAAATAGGTACATACATAATTACATACATACAATGTTTACTTCTTATTTTTCCTGTGAAATTGTAACAAGATATTAAATCATATTTCAAGACATTCATTTTATTTTCTGAAAAAAAAAAATAAAAATTAAATTATGTTTTCATCTCGATGATATTTTAAAATACAATATTTAAGAATGATTTTACAAAGTAATAGATCATTTTTATAAAAAAAAAAAATTTAATAAATTTCTCCTTATTTCATTTAAATATAGATAGTACGAAAGTAGGAATTTTTTAGTTGGAAGAAGGAAAAAATTGTTTTGAAAGGAAATTTTGTACAAAAAAAAATGTGTTATACAAGTAGTACAAGTTAAATATTTTGATTTAATTGATTTTAGCATTGCTGGATTGTTACAATCAATTAAGCCTTGGTATGTTAGAATTATAAGATGCCTATATATACATTGTCTATATAACCTTTTTTTGCTAATTCGACTTATTTGTACCACACCGATCTCTTAAACTAATACACGTACAACACTGGTATCTATGCAACAGAAAGAGGGCAGTTCAAAATTAATATTGCTGTAAAAAACGCAATTTGAAAAATATGGTACTTAGCATATATCTGTGCACCTCCAACATCCATATATAAATAAATAATATACAAACATCAAAATTTGAACATTTTGAAATTTCATTATTAATATTTTAATATTTTCAACATTATATTTCTGCAATAGTCACATATATTTGCTCCGGCATCTGCATATATCATAAGACATAAATGACAACATATATTTAAGTAAGAGTTTTAGTCCAGTTTGCACCCAGCTTAGTTTAGGAATTATTAAAGAAAAACAGTATTAATTCTTAAAAGGGTTAAGCGTATAGTCAACTATTATGTGCTTGTATTAACAATAATTTTCAGTTCGCCGTAACAATACGCTCGTATTTGTAGAATTCTTCACAAATGTATATTATGTAATTGCATACTTTACTTTCTACTTGGATTGTAACTAAAATTAAAGACGAATTTATTTATAATTAAAATTCTAATGCCTTCTTTTCTAAATTTCATTTATGTTACATACATAGACTTACAATGATAAATTATTAATAATTCATTAGTATAGATACACCACATTGAAAATAAAACAAAATCCTTACCATACTTTGGTATATACATATATGAAGTTAAATTTATTACTTAGAAATTTATGAGTAACAAACCAAAGGATGACAGTAAATGTCGCAATAATTTCTAACAAATAAAGTCTTTAAATTATATACTTTTACTTAAAATGTATCTATTGGGTTGTAAAAATTAATTTAACCATATATGCACATGAAACACATGCAACTTCATATACAAGTATATTTTAGTTCTTCGGGACGTTTGTTAGATTACAAGCAAAATATAATTAAATTACAATATTTATGAAAATAAAAAATATTCTGAAAGCTGTAAAATAAATTATTGTTGAAAATTAACACTTGATTTTGATGGTTTTCAGGATATCTAAAAAAAAAAATTTAAAAATTTTCAAAACTAACCTATAATTTTATGAAATACCAATAGAATTGTAAACAATAATGAAATGAAGCTATAAGGAAGTTCATTAAAACTTAGAAGATACGTAAATATTTTCCTTATTATTTAATTAGTCTTAGTAATGTAGCAATTTTGAATGAAGCAATTCAAATGACACAATCATTAACAATTCTAATTGTATAATTGCCAACAGTATACGGAATCAATGCATTAAATTCTAGTTAATACTTACAATGATCGGTCATTTTTGCAAGTTCATAATATTTTTTACTAATCAATTCCGCCAATTTATTGGTCACCTGCATAGAATAGTAAAAATTTACCTTATACATATCATCTTGTTTCGAATAGTTTTTAATAACCTTTTACAATTTTAAATATTTTACATAAATAATTTTGATTTCCTTATTTTTCCAGCAATAAATATAAAATTTACAACTAGAGGGAGTTCCTTAGTTATTTATCGCATAAAGTAAAATATTAGATATATGCAGGTATACTTGGGTTAGAATTAGATATACATACTCGTATTATGTATTTATGTATCTTTAAATGAATAGAAAATTTAATACGCAATAAAATTCTATTTATACGCTGAATTAATATTATATATAAGATCCTAAAGGGCACCTGATACACGTATATTTTAATATATATAAATATAAGGAAGTAATATTTTGTGATATATACGGCATTGTAATAAATTTTTCATAAAATGCATTAAATCAATATCACAATAAATTAAGGTTTAGATAGTATTCTAAAATGGTTTCAATATATAGGAATCTTATTAAAATTTTGATAAACATAGCATATCATTTGATATAGAGTAGTATCATCTCGGAATAAACAAATTGTGTTGATATCACCAGTACAACATTAGAACTAACAAAACATATTTATCACTTTCATTTTGAGTCTATTTCAGAAATAATCTCTTCAATAATAATTTAAAACGAGAAAAAATAGAGTTGACCATGTCAACTCTGTGATAGCCGTACGAATTTGTTATCCTATGTGCGAATAAATATGCCGTAGCTGATTATGTGACAGACTATGACTTTAAGTTGACGTATTACCATATTCATTTATGAAAAATTTCAGTACTGTGTTTTCAATATTTCTATCACATATAACAGCTCTAATAATATCCTTGTTTTCATGATATTTCTATATTATTGTTTCAATAATTTCTGAGATAATGCCAAGTAACTTTTGAAGTTGTATCACCAGTACAACATTAGAACTAACAAAACATATTTATCATTTCGAGTCTACCAGAAGGAGCCAAGTAATTTCAACGAGTTTTATCAAAACTTATACATTTACTTGTGCGAGATTTCAATACCACAGTTTTTATAGTTTCTGAGATATAGTCAAATAACTTTTAAAGTTGTACGACAGCTACCAGAAGAAGCCAAACAATTTCAATGACTGGCATATAGCCGAATAAATTTTAAAGTTGTATGGCTGCTACCCGAACCAGTACCCCGATCATATCCAATTTAAATAGGGTTCTTGCACTTAGTACAATAAATCATTTGTGAAAATGTGGTGAACTGAGCTCAATTACTTCTGAGTTATCGCTGGAACGGGCGGATGAACGGACAGACAAAGCTAAATCAACTCAGAATTCGACGTTGATCAAAAACATACTCTTGATATGTCTATATCTCTGACTATTATTTCTTAGCATTACAAACGGTAAGACAAATTTAGTATACCCTTCGAATATACGTTCGTACGGGTATACATAGCAGAGCTCTACAAATAATTTTTAAATATTTTACACGCAGGAACATTTCTACAATATTAGCCTCACTCCTTTTAATCAAAATATATAAAAATTATTTACTAAATCTACTGGATTATTTCATTTTTGAAAGCAATATTAAAACCAATTTTTTTTCCATTATTTATTTTTGATGTTATGTTAGAATTTTATAACATACAGGTGATCGTTTCCATTTAAATTATGATCAATATTAAATTTCATGGTCTCAAATTTTTTTTTTATTAAATCATTAAATTTAAGCTTGTTAACTCTAAGAAAATACCTTACTCACCATTATTGCAATGGAAGAGAAGCTATGATTTTTTTATATACTGTTCATAAAGTTTGAATTATTTTATAGGGTATATATACGCTTTAGTACATTATTTTTGAATTATTGATTTCTAAAAGGTAATGATTGTACCGAATACTATGTATATGTGTAGTAAATAGAAATTTTGTGCAAGTAAATGGAGGATAAGCATTAAAGTAAATCAATTTTATGTAAATTTATCAGTTTATCTTAAAGAGGAAAGTATAATAATGAAAAAAAAATCGGATGTGGTCAGCACATAAGCGACCGTAAGGTGTGTTATCTACTTTAGCAAAATGCTTTCTTGAACACTTTTCTCTGATTTTAACAACTGTTAACTTACATACCTATAGAAAAATGTATAAATTTGGCAAAAAAAACCCAAACATTAAATTTCAAGAAATTCCATCAATTATGGTAAAACATGGAAAATCGGCCCTTGTAAAACATGAGAAAGTGCAGTTTCCGAACCCGGATATTCCCAAAATATTAACAAGTTCATTGTTTACACACTTTGGATTCAAATATCAAATTTCAAGGAAATTGGTTGATTATTTCTTTTTATATGCGCAAAAATATAAAATTAATCCGCCCAATTGCTCCTCCTGTCCAGTAAAAGTAAAGTTGCTGATTCCTAATTTTTTCCAAAATTTATATGATTTCTTGTAATGTCAAGTGAAGTTTATAAATAAAATTTCAAGTTAATCGATTCAACACCTTCTTAAAAATAATCAAACATATAAAATCGGCCGATAATAAAGATCGAGTTTCCGAGACCTGATATATCGCAAAAATTGATCAGACCGTCCCCCCTCAAAGTAAGATCATATAATATAAAATTTCATCAAAACCGGTTCAGACAAACTTGAAATACTGACCTGCACAAACATACTGGCAGAAAGACTAAAAGCATCTCAAACCGACAGACATCTCTCTAAAGACTGTTCATTTACGTTTCCCTATAGCATGGAGAAATGCTCTTCCGCCGAAAACTTTACATGTTATATTTAGTACAATCACATTGCCTCCCTTATTGTGTGCAATGCGGTCAGTTAAAAAGAGAAAAATAATAAAGAAAAGTGATTTTGAATTTTATGTTCCCTAACAGAGTTCCATTGAATACCGTAAGGCGTTTTTAACTTTTTAAAACAAACACTTAAAATTTTGTTCATGAATTCAACGTATAGGTAATTTTAGATTTTGATTGATTTTTATTTAATGTACATAAAAACCGATCTTACATTATATAAAAGTATTTAATCAATAAAATATTTTATAAGGTTTAACTTCCCAATAGTTTTCAATATCTTCATATTTTTCAAAAATTTTAGAAAATTGCGATTACTATATGGTAATGATAGTATGAAGCCCAAATATACAATCTGTATACGTGAGTTTACAAAAATTGAAGTAAAAAGTAAAGTTGAAATTTGAGAGAAAAAGTGAGTTTTGTAGCAAGCTATTTATTTTTTTGTAAAACTCAATATTCAAATATCCGAACTTCTTGTTCTCTCAAAATAAAATCGAGTTATAAGTTATAAGTTTTATAAAATTTAATAGAAAGCGAGCCTAATTTGTTATCTTCTCGCCGCATGTTATGATTTTCTTACCTTATACTAGCTTACATAATTATCAGTTTTACTAAAATGTTATATTGATATAAATTTACTCAAAATTATGTTTCTTCAATAATTCATCCTAAATGTATGCAAGAAACAAGATAAATTAATTATATACAAGATAAATTATAACAGAATATAACAGAAATTCTGTTATATTATAACAGAATATTTCGTTTTTGAACTCTTGAATTTAAAAAAAAATGTCTAGATACATTTTTATATGGTCCACTTAAACAGTTCATGTTTACAACATTTGATTTATCCATTAGAAGAGTATAGAACAATATTTTCGTACATTTTGTAAATGGTGCCGGATTTTTAATATATAAATAAATGGTTTTAGTAACAAAGTGATAAAATTAAATTAAATTTTTTTAAAAATATTACAAAAATTTGGTTCACGGTAAAATGACAAGCTAAGAATTCAACAACAAAGAAAATACAAACAACCCCACAATTAATGACCTTATAGTATTTTCCGGAAATTAACATTTCTAATTCGAATCTTACTATACACACAACAATTTCCTCAACCTATATATTTTCCTATATACAAGAGCAAAATTAAAAAAAAAATAATAGCTTGAATTTCATTTTTAGTCTCAGAATTATTGTGAATTTGATTAATTATTTTAATATCCTTAAAAAAAATCTGGCTCAAAGTATAAAGGAAATTAAAATTTTCAAAAAAAAAAAAAACACCTACCTATTTGCACTTAACACTTATAAAAATTTTTTCTCTTTTTTCTTTGTTTGATTTTTTTTTCATTCCTTGAATTTCCATTGCAAGATGCATAGAAAAACAAATACTTGTTTAACAAGTTAAAGCTGCATTGAGAGAAAAACAAACATTTTTTTTTTACCGTATATTTTTTATAATTTATAACAGTATTCTCACCTGTCAAACTAAAAATATTCTGAACATGTAAAATGATCTACTTTTTTTTTTTAATCATATTACTTATGTAGAGTTAAGCTTACCAAACATCTATTAATTTTAGATTATACGGAAACTAAAATAAATGCATAATATTGTTCTAGTTGTGTGTGTGTATGTCTATATATTGTCACTTTTTTATGTAGAAGATTAAATGCTATGTGAATGTAATCCGTTTTAATAGTCAAAATTAATCATCGAATATGGATAATAAATGTTAAGCTAGTATTGCCCTTTATTTTTTTTAACTAAGCATATTTCAACTTTCATTTATTTCAACTTTTTTTAATTTGAAAGTCTTGCTGAAAAATTACTCTGTTTTATTTTCAAAATTGAAATTACCTTGAATTTATTTATAGTATATTTTGGATTCTGTGTACATAATGTAAATTAATATATGCAACACTTGTTGTATTCAAAAATACACGTACAAGGTGAATAATTTTACAAACCCATAGTTGTTATTATTAACTTATGATGAGTTTTCAATTATAGGGCTATACAGATAGGTTTTATAAGCCTAATTTACAATATCTGCATTAACAAGAAATTTGAATAATATGGTAACATCTTTTCTCAATATATTAGCAATTTGGATGTCGCAGGAAATTTTAATTGTCCGTGATATAGTGCGCATATACTCGTATTAAAAATATTGATTATATTGCCAAGTAGGAGGACTTTCTGGAAGTGATTTAAAAACAAAACTATTTGTCCGATTTGAAGTCGGGTTATTATACTTGACTTTTTTATTGAGAGCAAGTTAATATTTTCTCAACGCTTTTGTGCTAAATTTGACAGTTTTTAATTTATTATTATTTATGTTAGCCCATTCTAATTCTTGTTTCTCTCATATAATTTTGTTAATTAAAAATTTCGTCTCTTTTGATAAATTTTAAATTCTGAGTCCTTAGTTTTTAGGTAATTTATCAGCCACGTTAGGCCACGTTATTTATTTTTTATAAAATATTTGTAATTTTTAAGGCCGAAAGGTGAGTTGGGTATTGACTTTTCAAAATTGTTAGACTGTTAAATGGATTACTGCAAATAACAAAATTTTTATGAGAAAAATTTCGATTTAAATACCATGAAAATAGCATGTTAGTCCGCTGCAAAAACATAACTGTAATTAGGTAAACGATATGCTTTTGCTATTGAGCAGTAAAAGTATATTCAGTTTTTTATTATTGCGCAATAATTTTAATATTCATCTGATCATTCCGATCATTCTATTGACGAAAAGATTCTTAAGCGTAATTTCTGATGTTTCGGATATTTTAAATTTGCTTAATGAAATATCAATTTATTTTTAAGTGAAGATATAACTGATCTGAATGGAGAATCTAGCCTTTCAATTGAACTTGTTCAAAATGCTCCAACTGCAATTCTTTTACCAGAATTTTGTATTCAAGAACGCACGGGTTGTTTTATTTGCTGTGCTATAGAGCATACTTTCATTAATAAATTTAATAATCATAATTTAATCTTACTCATTGAGTATATATTGGACAATATATATGCGAAATGTAGCATTTATGCCAACTAGTATTAAAAATTAAGGAAATTTTTCTAATGAATATTTAAAAAATCTCAAATTTAATCAACTCAAAAATTTAATCATTATCAGAATTTTAATATGATTTAATATGATTATGATTAATTTAAAAATTTAAAAATTACAAGTTAACTATCATATATATTTTGTTTATAGCAATTAATTAATGACCACCCTGTTTTAAGGTGTAAAAAAAAAAATAAAACCTGAACATAATTGTAAACATCATACAAAATATCATATTGAATATTAATCTGAAAACGTTTACTATATTAAGTGTTTACCATATATATATATATACATATACAGGGTGCCTGAAAAGTTCCCGTACTTTTGAAAATATTAATTTTTCTCCTTATACTCGTAATTCTGATTTTTTTTTGTCAATTTGGTTTCATTATTTGCATTCGTCGTGCAATTTTACCCCAAAATAGTACCTGTTAACTATGCCTCTATTTTTTGTTAGCCTAGAAATGAATCACGATAACAAACGCAATACTATTATAGAATTCCACAGGTCAAATATGAAGAGAGCTGAGATTGTAAGGACGACTGGTTACAAAAAAATTGCTGTTTATGATGCCATAAAACGTTAGCAGGAGTTGGAGAGCACGTCGGAGCGTCCCGGTAGCGGCCGTCCTGTCACTATATGAGCGAACTATATAATGTAATTACTATCGAATCGACCATTGTCAACATTTTTCCAAAGCGCTTCCGTGCATGTATTACTGCTAACGGAGCTAATTTTGAGCATTTGTTGTAAATTTTTTATTGAATATTGTTATTACTACTCTATTAAACGCCTCTGATCAGTTAACAATGTTGATTTCATAATTTATGTTCAGTTCTAAGCTGTAAAATATTTAAAAAAAAGTACGGGAACTTTTCAGACACCCTATATTTACATATTTGCAATATTTACAATATATTTGTATATATAACATACTCGTATGTACATTGATTATAATTAGTAGAATAACAAAATATCATCCATAAGAGAGATTAGAAAATTTCTTTTTCTAGAACTAGTTCAAGATTCTTTTGAAAATCTTGTTTTCAAATTTCTTCAAGTTTTCTTTTCTATATACATAAGTACATTATAAAATCCAAGTATAATGTTAAATAATATATACATAGCTACCTATATATATATAAATTTACTATAATATAAATCTATGAAAGTATCGTAAACTCGTACGTATCGAATCGAATGTGAAAATTCTTTGCGCGCAAAGTCTTAATAATTTTGTTCTTTTCTTGATTTTGTTTTTAATTTCTCCTATATACAAAATAATTTTTTAAGCTTAAATTTATGTTTTTTTATATATGTATGTATTTGTATATATATATATTTCGTCTTAAATTTAAAGCAAAACAGTTAAAAATGAAAAAAATAGAAAAGAGACTCGTAAAACATGTCCAGCCGTCAATAAATTAGAGGAAAATGCGTTATATTGCCGTATCGAATGTTTAGTATCATCGAAACGTTATTCTCGTTTACTCTAATAACAAAAATTTACAGCATTAAGCATTTTTTTTTTTTTGGTTCTTTACTTATTTTTTTTTGTTTTTGTAATTCAAGCGTTTTTAATGTAACACATTTGGGGAGAGCGAAAATAATCTTATATATTTTTGTTTTGTTTTTTTGTAGAATATTTTGTATGTACATGAGTGTATGTTTAGAGCTGTTTTAAAATGTAAAACAGGAAAAAAAATTAGAAAACACAATTTTCGACACGTATTGGCTTAAAATTTACCTGAGTTAAAATTTACAGTTATATATTCAATGAAGAACTTATTTTTACTTTTATTTTATTTTATTTTAAATCTGTTCCTATATAATAGTATATTCAATATATTCAGATCAAGTTGGAGAAAAAAAACGGCAAGAAAAAAGAAAAAATTTTAAAATTAGTTGAAAACTATCACTGAATAGAGGAGATGCGGAAATTTTTGAATTTTTGGTAAAATTATTCGAAATATTTAAGGTTTCCGAAGGCTGTTTAACATGTAATGAGAAGAATGATTTTGGTAACAAGGAAAATTAGCAAAGAAATTTGAAAATTTCGTAAACTATATTAAATTAGCTTAAGATATAATCTATTATAAATTTATACATAATCAAAGATTTTATAAATTTATTATCTTGAAATCATGAATTAGCTATTTTCTAAAAGAATGTCTCCAGTCCAAATTGATTTTTTAGAATTCTCAATATATGATATTATTTAATTTACATGCGAGTATATATGGTATACAAACCAGAAGATGACCCTATTATTTAAGAACTTTAATATTTTGATGTTAAGTAACCGTGTTTCCACTGATAGTACCCAAATCGAACATTCGTACTTTTAACTAATTTCGTATCTAAGAATTCTTACGTACTCGGAATAATATTCTCTAAAAAATATCAAAATTTTTTCGCAATCCCTCCTACGTTCCTTACCCTATGTAGAATCTCATATAAAGTTTCTCACTTTAATCTTTTGTTATTGGTGGTTCTTTTTACTTAACATCTTATCTTAGTCTTCTCAAAAATATTGATACTTCATATTTTTTTTAATTCAGGTAACGCTAATAGAATATTCAATATATTATATTCTAATAGTTCTAAATTATATAAAAATTTTTGCAATTACTAAAATTAAATACAAATTTTATTCTAAAAGCTATTAGAGATTTTATATTACTCTTAAGTAATAAGAGTTGTTCAGAATAAAAGAAAACCATAGCTTCATGCTTAAAATTAATATAAAATCAAAATGTAGGCTTAATGCCATATTTGTGGCAGGGGAATTTTAAACATCATCATTTCAACATTCTGTATAGTCATCATCAAAATACCTAATAACATCAGTATTCTTTTTTTTTGTCATTCACCCTTTTTTTATGCATATTTAATTTATTTACTAAAAATAAAACTTTTCCCATAGCATAAAATTTTATTAAAATTTTTTTATAAATGCAAACCTTACAACAACTTTAGTAATAAAATACAGGAATAAAGTAATTAAGGTGAAAGATATTATTTGCCTCAAATAAGTTTTAAATGTCCTATAATTAATTATTATTGTTTAATATACGATAACTTGACAACATTCAACATGCTACATGCGAATTACTACATGCAATTAAAATTGGAGGTGTAATAATAACATTTAATAAAGTGAATTTTCAGAAATAACCAAACATACAAATTTTTGTATGAGATTTTCTTTCATACAGAAATTTATATTAATTACACATATGATACGAGTATTATTATAATGATTACTTAAATTTTATTAACTAATTGACCTCTAATTTTAAATCAATCTTATCATTATAAATCTATAGAATTCTTCATCACAGTTAAAGACGAAAGTTGAGTCATTGATGGAGTAATTAGCGTATATATTCTTAATATAATTTTAAACCGATTTTCCGCATTGTTGTATAATATGCTATAAACAAATGAACCATCAATGATTTTAATTATAAAAAATCATTATGCAGTCAGAAGAGAGTGGTGAAACATTAAATACTTTTAAGCTAACAGCATTTTTGTTTTTGCTTCTCCTTAAACCATAATTTTCTTCTGCGAATAAAATTATTTTTTGCTCTTCACGTTTCTTATATTGTCTTGTTTGTTTTTGTCTTCTCATTTATTATGTAGTACACACATTCATTTTCTGAAAATTAAATAGTGCGATCAGCTTAACTGATGATAGTCAAGCTTAACTTTTATATACATCAATATACAAGTTGAATTAATATTGTTCTTTTGCTTATACAGAAATTATGGACGTATACAATACATACACACTCTTGTAGTATTATACAACACATACTTTCATACTTTAATTTAAATATATTTTCTTATTATAATGGCATTGAAAAATGTTAGAAACATAAAACGGCGAAAAAAAAGTGATGGTTTGATACCATTAATCATTTTAATACAGAAATGAATTAAATATCGTAAAACAAGTTACTTATGTACATTTAGCCCTTATTATATTTAATTTAGAGATGATGTAAAATTAATTAGAAATTCATTTTAATTTTAATTGTATAATTTTATAATTTATAATTAGCATTAGATTATATAGTAAAAATGGTTTTTTTCAGTTATATTATAGTTAGATTATAATTATGTGATAATTTTTAAGATTATACACTTAATTATTGAGAATATAGAATTTTATTATAACACAATTTCATTTAAATTGAGTTAGAACAGTTTATATTTCATTAAAATTTTAAAAAATAAATTCTTATTTTAAGGTAATATAATTAATAATCCTTATATGTACATAGTATAATTAAAATAAATATACTTAAACTATTATACATTTAGTTTTAGTATATTTATAAGGGCAAATTTAAAATATAAAAATATTTTTTGTCTTAGAAAATTTACTGTTATATCCTTCATTATTTTATTATACTTGCTCTTCATATTTCCTCAAATTATCACTTCAAATATATTAATAAAATTGAAAAATTTTAATTTTTAATTAAAATATTTAAAAAAAAATTTTTCTCATTGCATCATTAATTGGTAAGGTGAATGGATTGTGTTTTTATAAATAATTATACTACAGGCATTATTAATTAGATTTTTAGATATCAAACATTGTTCATGAATTTTGTTCGATAATGAGAATTGTATGATTCTCTCCTTTTTCCATCAAACAAAATATCATCAAATTTTATTTAAATCAAACAATAAATGTAGATAATTTTTTTTGTACTACTTCACTCTCAGGTGGAGCATAGGGCCGGTACACGATATTGTAGATGACCATGAACCAGTTTCTTACGTCTTTGAGTTTGCTAGATAGATGTCGAGCCTGCCATAGTTCTATCATTGTTTTTTCTTTACATTAAATATTTAAGACTATTGATATTTATTATTTTGAAACAAAATACTTAATTTGATAGCTAAACCATATATTTGATAGCATAATTGCTAACTACTTTGACTAAATAAATTGAAATTTTCTTTGTAATTGCTAATTTTTTTAAAGGATAAAATTGTAAAATCAATCAATTTCTCTCTAATTATTTAAATAGTTGGTATATCCTTACTTACAACACTTATGCCGAACTAAATTTATTTTAAATTATTACACACTATGTATTAGAATAAAAAATCTATTCTATTGCAGACATATGTACATCAAACTACAGCCTGTTGAAAAAAAAACGTACCAGATTTTTCCTGCATATAAATAAAGGGGAATAATTTCGGAATAACGCGACATAGAGTAACCATCATCGATTTGTTTTACAGGCGATTGATTTCTATTTATTTTTGATCATATAATCATAATTTGATCTGAGCCATAGTTTTCCGGATAGAGCTCGTCAAGGTCAGAATTATTATTTTTTTTTTTAAAAACTCAAAATTTGTCAGAAATTTTTGTTATCAATTATTTTTTGGTGCGCTATAATGATATCTAAAATGTAACCCATATAATATTTTCCTCTATCTCTCATAATATTTTGCCAGTAAAACGTGTTTCAAAACATGCGAAAACTGCAAATTTAGTTTTTTTTATTCAACAGACTGTATCTCGAAAATGAGTATATCTGCTCCTGCTCCTTCCATGCTAAAACCAATTTTTTCCTGGAAATTGAGCAAAGAATCATCCCGGAAATTATTTGCCACCTTATGCGAAACACCTTGTATTTGTAGAAGCTTTCTAATAAGACATTCTTCGGTTTAATTATAGAACTAATACAGTATTAATACACTTATTTAAATACATTATATAAGAATTTATTTTGTATATATATGTAATGTAAATGAAAATATACATGCGTCACGCAAATATTAGCTGCACAGTTAAAATATTCTACTCATTTGCTTGTATTTCAAAATATTTAATAATATTGTGGCTGGAACACACTAGTATATGCTTATACACATAATAAATATATGTTATCGAAAAAAAAAATTCAAGTTCAACAAAAACCATACTTAACAATTCATATATACTTTAAAACGTATTTATATAATAATCAAAACTGGTTATCGATCAAGTAGTATAACATTTTTCTAACGTTCAGGAATTTGATGTAAAGTGAATTTACAACATCATACGAAAAAGTGTTTTACAACAAACGTTTGTAATTTTCGATATTTGATTTACTTGTACTATTAAATTTTTATACGCACTAATACTAAATCAATTTTAGTTGCAGGCATTTTTAATATATTTTTACTTTTAACATAAAAATGTTAACAAAGTCTTACGATATAATACGATAATGATTTCTATACTTTAGACTCTTTTTTTTTTAAGTAAAAAATTTTCTATAAAATTTTCATGTTTTTCTTCTTTCTTAATTTTAATAATAAAAATAAGAAGAAAATTTTAAGCGGACAAGGCAATTTTCTTTACAAAATTACTCTGTATTTAAATATTTCCATTCATATAAGAACGTATATGGGGAACATTAATCCGGAACTTGATTCATCACGATAACTTGTAACTCTACACATTTTATGGTTCTTATTTTTTTATAATTTAAAATATTTTCTTTTCATCTTTTACCTCTTTTCCCCTCCAGACTTTATTTAAGATTATTAAAAATGATGACTTCCTGAAATATTACGAACGTACTTATTATAATTAAAACCTTGTTTATACGACATTTTACAATATAAGGCACAAATTCACTCATTTAATTTAACATTATAAGTATATTTAAATTTCTAAATACACCATTCTGCATATCTACACGCCAAGTACATGTTAATTAATTATTCATGTAACATCCTCATTTTCACATTAGCCTTACGCTCATATCTTAAAATAATTATGCATGTGCAGGTTAAAATGTACTTAATTAATAATTAACGTTAGTAAAAAAATTTTTTAATTATTAGGCGCATTTGTATAATAGTACTTATATATATATGTATGTATGTATATACTATTTAATTTTGGCAGTTTAATTTAATTATTAAAAAGTTTTATAATTTTATGATTTTCCTGTTCATAATTTTCAAATTATTTCAATATTAAAGCAATTAAAATAATTTGCATTCTAACTATAGGATACTAAATTATTTTTAAATAATGTGCGTTTACAATTGAAATAATTTCCTTTTGTGAAATTTAACATGAGCATAAATGAATTTTGGAAAGTTTTACATTTTGTTATGTAACTTTGCTTCTTTCCTTTTACTCTAATAAACTTGTTTTCCTAAAACTATTTTTTAATTAATTTAATAATTTATTTTATATGAAAACAAAATTTCTATATTATAACATTCATCAAGACGTACTTACTTGTTCCAAATAAGAACCCATATAATATTTTGAATCCAAGTGCCATTAAGGCAATTGTAAAGTTAATATATAATTGTAAATTTTGTCAAATTAAATACGAAACTAGTTCGTTTTGAAATATTAAAATAATATATTTTTCTCTTTTTTTCAGATTGGTTCCACAACTCTTCAATACAGGTTATTTGAGCCTAGTTTCAAGGTAAGAGTTATTATGTTATAAATTACAAATTTTCATATCTTTACGGCTCAATTCTTTAATTTTACAAAAAATTATTAAAAACCTTAGGCAGTAAAATTTGAGTGAACAGCCAATTTTGTTCTACAATTATTTTTATAATTGGTCTTTAGCTAACTGATAAGTATGATCTAAATATTCAATATAAAATCTATTATGAATGTAAGAAACAAGGAGAAAAATGTTATACAATATGTTATACCTATACTAAGATGTATAGTAATATGTAGAAATCGAAAAAAAACACAAGTCTTCAAAGAAAAACACTATTTTGCGGAGGAATACAATTCATTAGGAACGGCAGGGTTCAAACTTATGTTTGATATTTGTCTTATATCGTGAAATATAAGACAAATATCAAATATAATAAATAATTTGCGTTATTTGAACTTCAATGTTTAAGGTAGATTTTTAGGATCTGTAGCCCATAAAAGAGCAAAATTTTATATTTGTACTAATAAAAATATTTTAATTATTTTCATTAATTACTGAAAGGTTACAAATAATTCTCAAAATAATAAAAAATAATTACCATGAATTGAATAAATGAAAAATAATTTAATTACCATGAAAATTTTAATGAAATTATTTTGGTTTCAATTAATTTTAAAAACTCGAACCCGACCCCTATCCTAACAACTAAAACCCGGCCAATATTAAATCAGCAATGAATTTTTAAAGAATTTTCTTTGATTTCACACCGTTCTATTAAGTTCGTCTTCTAAATATTTTCTATCAAATTTCGGTATCAAAATAGTTTTAATTATCTTTATTGAAAAATAGAAAAGCTACTACAAAGAACACGATACCGAAATATAGATTGCTAATTCGCGTGACTGATGTCATTTCGCTCTTACTATTTAAAAATTTTGCTTTCATGACGATTACTCGTACCTTTTGTTTTCCTAATACTTAATTATTGTGCTAAATGTTTTTGCTAAAATTGAAATATGTATTTAAAAAAACAAAAAAAAAACAATTTACGATATTCTTTACAAGTTTATCAAAATTTCTTTTAATATCACTAAAATTGATAAATTAAATAATTTATTGTACACTAAGTTGTGTTCCAATGATTTTCCTTAATAAAATTTCTAGTAATTTAAACCAAATTAGATTTATGAAATTTCAACACAAACAAGATTTTAGTAAATTTAAAAACATTAGAATCAAATTGATTCGCATTAACCTCTCTTAATCTAACAATACATTAACTTCCACGACCTCCGATAAAAAGAAGGAAGACGTAAGAAACAAAAAAAATAAATTCCATTAAAAATTTAAAAAAAAAAAAATTTTTAAATTTTTATAGACTATGATTATTCGAAATGTTAGAGGAATTGCTTAATCTAGGAAATAATAAAGAAAAACTTTGGGTTATTTTTAGTCGAAATTTTTTAATATAAAGCAAATTTCATTGGGGTCGATCGATTCACATAATTATAGCAATTTATAGATAATAGGTGAACGAATTATAAACAAACATATTTAATAAAAATGTTTATCCCGTATTTAAAGAAAAAAATTTTTTATTTATAAACTAAAAGAAAAATGTCTAGAAAAATACAGAGGGAATGAAATATTTTGATAGCAGATGAAAATTTAACCAGATATACATATTTAGATTGCAGGTATAATCTGATCATATCAAATTTAAATCAAATTTTTCATACAACAGAAACATTTGTAATATTTCTTAATGTTAGAAGAACGTAAATTAATTATTTTCAACGAGATGTTGATTTTTCGATTTATCAATTTATCTATGTACCCTTATTTTCTATTATTCACTATTGAATTCTGAATTTTTTACTGAAAATTCGTATTTGTGTTAAGCCTTTGAATTATGCTTGTATTAATCATCCTATAGAATAGACCGCGTTCTGCGAATATGATCTTTGTAAGTGTTCTATTTCTGATTATGTCTATAGCACAATAGTTTGCTGTGCACTGCAATTCAAAATTTGTGAAATTTTTTGAAAGACTAAACCGAAATCTGGTGTTGTACAATACAAATTTTGTTCAATAAATTAAATTTTTAAAGGAGGAAATTCGAAAATTAAATTATTCCTTATATATCCAAGGAATTGCTAAGGCCAAACATCAATTGCCATGCAAATCAACATTGCATGAAAGAGCTAAAACAATCATTATTTGGACACACAAAAATGCAACTGCTTAGCAAAGCTGTCATCCATGTGATGATGGAAGAAATGATAGTGGAGAGTTAGTAAGGGTAGAGTTTATTAGTATGGGAGACACAAAAAATTTTTGTATTAAGTTTTACAAAAAAAAAAAACAAAAATAAAAATTACGAAGAACGGAAAAAAAATTCAGTCACAAGACCACCGCTATGTAACCCATATTTAAATATAATTCACATTCCTAAAAATTACAGACCTTAGAGCACTCCTACCAACACCATAATCAAAACAACCAGAGTTGAAATTGACGGCACGCAACATCTTAATTAACGGCTCATTGATATCATAATCCGTACTCTAATGACGAACATTCAATCTGTTTTAAAATTATGGTAGAATCTCTAATTCTGGTGATTTTTTTATTTCTACAATTGAGAGTCTCAGCATATTAATGGCTGAGTTACTTGCAAAAATGACATTTCGAATAAATTTAATTTACTCGAAATGTCATTTTCGATAATTCGATTGAAATATTTATTTTTAATTCATGAAATATCTTTTAAACTTTTAAAAGGCAAAACCGAGCTTATGTCAAAATAGAGTAAAACAGAGGAGTAATCTAAGTATTTTGAAAATTTTTTAAGAACAATTTTTTAGGCCATTACAACTCTATTGAACATAATAACTCATTTTTGCAAAAATTTTAGATAGGCCACTAATGTACTATGAGCAACTCAATTGACCTAAGGAATTCTAAGATATTTCACCAAATCTAATCCGAACCTACGATTTTGAACGTGATTTTTTCACTATATTATTCAAAGTCATGCATTTTAACATCAATATTATCAAACAACAACAATAACTACATACATACATACATGCGATTATAGAGCAAGTATATATAACGTATGTATAAGAAATTATACCACACGTATATATATATAAATACTTTGGAAAAATTAATTTTTTTCAATAATTTTATGGTAATTTAAAATTATATACGGTTTAGAAAATATTTTAATAAAAAATTAAAAGAAAAACGAAAAAACATTCTATACTACCAAAAATAGCTAATATCAATTTAAGTAATTACTTGCCCTAGTTAAATATTATTATTACTTAACTAGGCTATAAACAATAATGTAAGCATTCATACCCATATTAAGAACTTGAAGAAATTCTTCTCAGTTTTTCTACTTATATTTTCCTTCTTTTTCTTGTAATTCTCATTAAAATAACTAGTTTTCCTTCCGTTTTATGCAACTAAATTTTCTAGTATGAATATTTGATTAAACAAATCTTGTACTATTGTTGTTATTGTCTTGTAAATTTTTCTGCATTCTTCTTACCTACATACCTACATAAAATATACATATTTCTTAACTCTCTCTCTATTATCATCTCTCAAAAATTAACTTTTGCATGCTTAAGTACTTGGCTTCTTTTATAATATAGCCATGCATGTAAATTTTCGCATAATTTTATTCAATTTTAAAGTCGTATAACATAAGAATTTCATATACATATGTACGTGTGTATGTGCATAGAAATTATATAAACCACAAATTATAGAATTGGCTAGAAATTAAAATCTTCTTTTTATATTCAAGAATAACCCAAAAAAATAACAAGTATGTATTCATGTATAATTACAAAGGAATTCCTTTTTTCATATATAGAACACACAAATTAGTCACGAATCATGTCAGTCTGAAATTGACAAAATTCAGTTTATTCACAATTTATTTTATTTCTTTTTTATATAATTTTATAATTTTACCAATAATAATAATAATTTTTTTATGGCAATTTTCATTTTTAAATTAAATTAGAATAAATTATTGTAAAAATATTCATTGAAAATTAATTGTGTAGGAATACCGCACTCGCTAGAGTATAGTGTAGTATGGCCACAATTCGACCATTAAAATAATCAACTATTAAATTTTTTTATATTTTGTTTAATTGACAGGACAATTTGATTGTAATAAATTCCTTTATTTTATTTAAATTTTTCTCTTTTGAAATTTTTATTTTTGTTATTTTGTTATTTTGTCATAGACAATTGAGTTTGTTTGGTATGTATACAAAGTATTGACAAACTTAATTGAAATTTCCTAGTTACGTCAATCAAATCAAGTTTAACTTGCATATACCCAGTCAAAAATTTCAAGTAAGTTTAAGTATATATAAAAGAATTCCAAGCTAATATCTTATATAAAATCATCTTACATGATAAAAATCTTAAAACTGGACAGTATTGGCCACTGAATTTTATTTAGAAAATAATTTTTGTACAAAAATTTTTTTTTGTCAGTTTTTCTCAAAAATTTCTCAGATTATTAGAATAAAAGAATTTTTTCGAAATTGGGTAAAATTTACCGCTAAATTAATTTAGAGAGTAGTTTTCGCCTTAATGTAGGTGTATGATATCCTTCATTTGAAAACTACGGTAACACAGTGATAATACGCAACTTCTATAATCACTGCTAAAAATCTAAAATATTTTTTAATACCGTATTAATTTGGAAGCAAAGAAATTTTATTAAATCTAAAATTTTTCAATTATTTATTTGATTATGTTTCTGGAAATCGAATTGATTTATTGGCGGGAAAATCCAGATCTTCAACAAATTATTCGAAACGAGACTCGATTTGGTATTCGAAGTAACTATTTCACATTTTAGCAAAAAATTAATTTTTGAAATTATGCATAAAATTTTTCATAAAAAATGTTTTAATTAATTTTACTTCACAACACCTTATTTCTGTCTAAATAGGGGGTTAAAAAACAATTTTTTTTTTTCGAAAATCAAAGTATTCCAAATTCTATTTCGAATAATAATATTTGTATTTTGTTGCTAAGCAGCAGTCATATTTTCTAACAAATTGTTCAAAATCGAATTGTTTCACTTTCACTTCGCTATAATATAATGTAATGTTATAAGCTGATGCTACATTCAGCTGAGGGTATGTAACCCATATGCTTGAGATTAATTAAATTCAATGTATTTGTATCATTTTAAATATAAGAAAGTGTAATTTTTACCTCAAATAACAACTTGTATAATATTATAAGTTCTGTAAAGTAAAGTTGAATCAAAATGGTCGAATTGTACCTGTGCAACATTGTTAACACATTTTTGCAGTAAAATTAAAATAATTATTCCTAGAATATTGAAGTTTATGAGAGGTATTGGAATTATACTAATATAAATGAAAGTTGGAATTTCAAAGAATTTTATGACTTAAAGTAAGACGGGCCACGATCGGGAACTTATTTAAGAAAAACAAGCAGTAATAATTTGTTTATCTCCAAATTGTGAGTTTTTATCCAAGTTACTCGCAAAAGAGTCGAACTATAATAAAATTTTTATATAAAATTAATTATGACTTTGAAAACTACTGATATTTTGAGTTAGGCACTATAAATAAATTACCAAGTTTTCTATCTATTATTTATTTTTTGTAATAAATTTTTTTTTGCTTGTACATTTTTTTTTGATAATATTTAAATAAAAATGTTGTAGGTTCTTCTTAAGAATTTCTTAATTTATGAGATTTAAATGTGAGAATCTTTATACGAAAATATTCAAATATTTTGACTTCACTTAACTAAGAAAAAATCTAAGGAAAACGAAAAATGGGTCGCATTTTGTATTTTAAATATTTTATCATCTCATTTACTTTTTTTCTTCTTTTTCTTTAAATTATTTTATTGTAATGATTTTATTTATTTATAATTTAAAAAAAAAAAACGAAGAATTTCTTTCCCGCCATCAACTTTATTGTGATGAGTTCTCTAAGATAACGTCTCAATGGCATTTATTTTTTTTTTTTCAATGGCAATATCGTAAAGTAAAAAAAAAGAAAGAAAGAAATTTAATTTAACAGTTCTTTCTCATCTTGTCATGTTCCCGATGATGATCATTATGGCAATGATGATGACTACGATTATGATGATGATTATTTTTGTTATTACTTTATTTTATAACATGGTTAAACTTAACTACTTTGCTGTTTTTGTTTTTCTCTTTTTTATACACATACATAATATCGACATTTAATAGAGAATAAAAAAGCGTTATAGAAATTATCGGTTCAATATAGTATAGTTTTACAATCAGTTATTGTTATATAAATATATACCCAATAATAGTAATATATAACTGGTAAAACTGGCTAATACAGTTCTAAAAAAAAAAAACCAAACTGAACCAAAACCAAAGAGCAAAATAAATATTTTGTAGGGCAATTATGTTTAAGTAAACCAAATTGATTTGGTTATTGATAGTTTTACTATTGTGTAAAAATTGATTGCGGGAAGATTTAATAGCATATACACTCTATGTAGATATTCACACACAAACACACATATAGATTTGAATTAGAAAATAATTTTTTAAAAATAACAAAAGTACTTTTGTAAAGTTTCAATTTTGAAAAAAAAATCCAATTCATTTGTTGAATAAAAATTCAAAAGGTTTATTCCAGTCATCAATAGGTTAAGCACAACCTTGGACTTAATTTAAAGCAAAAATCATATGTTTTTTTTCTTGAATTAATCGTCTACAAGAAAGATATTCTTACATGGAAATTATTAATGTTAGAAGGGGGGTGTTGGTTCCACTACAATTTTCGTTTTCAATAACATAAGTATCGAAAATGTATGGCAACATTTACAAATCAAGCAAAATTGTATGATTTAGTTTGAAACGATCAAAATATGATTGGATTTATAAACACTCAATACAATCAAACTGAATCGTATGAGAAAAATGAAATCTTGTCCAATTTTTCATCCAAATTTTTAAAACCTGAAACACTTAAAAATAGTAAAAATATCACCATTGTCGATAAATTGTACGGTTTAGTTGTTTAATTTTTCTTGATTTGTAAACACTGCCTATCATTGTTATCATCAAGGCACTTACAAGTGGGAATAAATACTTTTTCCTGTACATGCTATCTTCAACAGCTCCATGACCATGTTCGAAAATCGACCATGTTCTTTATTCAAATTAGAACAGCAAGCGGTTGATAAAATTTGCAGTTTTACACATTTTTTTTCTTTATTAATAAAAGTAATAAATATTGCATATTATGTTTGCTTTACCCCCCTGCTGCTACGCGAAAATTGCGTTTGAATCCGAATTTTAAATAATAAGCGAGCATTGATTGAACTATATAAGAGCATGACGCGAGCTGCATTAATTTAGATGTAGCACTAAATCGACTGATAAATTTATCGTGAATAAATATATCGAGTGGTGGAATGACCACCAATAAATTCGGCAAATTGATGCCCGGTAAATTAATTACTAATTAATTCTAATTTCAATAACATTAATCTTATAGATTTATCACATTATAAACAATAGTTATATAAAGGTCAATGAAGAATAGCTCAATGCCGTTCCGTTCTCCATATTACAAAACGTTTGGAAAAAATTCAATACCGCAACAGCATTTTCTTAAAAATTCTTGAATAAAAACAATTTTTCCTGTGATTTTAACTAAATTTAACTACAAATATAGAAATTTATGACTCTTATTTGTGAATGTGTATAGACAACTAGCTATTCTTGAATCAGAAAATAAGAGGATCATAAAAAAACTTTATATAAGCAACTGCTTTTATTGTTATAACAATATTCCAATGTAATTTTATTGGATAATCAATTCAAAAATAATAAAATCATTTTTCTTTTTCTCTTTCTTTTTTTTCTGTATAAATTCGCATATATCTGTGTACACAACGAACTTGTATCTTGCATAATAGATACAGTTATTGGTTATTACATTTATTGATTTAATTGGTTTACATAACCTTTTGTTAGAGTTATTTTTTAAGAAAAAAAAAATTTATTATATAATTTTACATCATCGAAAAAAAAATTTTTGTACTCTTCATTATTTTTAATAACACGGAAGAAATTTAAATTTGAAATTATTGAGAATATTATATGTGATTATGTTTGATAGAAATGAAAGAAATGAATTTTGATATTTGAGAATTAAAATACCAAAATATAACAGGAATGCGTGTTATCGAAAATAAATTCATAAAATATATTTCTAAGAAAATTCTTAAACGAATAATAATAAAAGATTTTGAAATTTTAATCGTAAGCAAAGGTACTAGCCGACTGTAACGAAGCACTTATCTGGTTTGTAGAAACAAAAAGGACTTACTCCGTAATCGTTCAATAGTTTTTTCAAATTAAAAAATAATTTCAATAGAAAATAAATTGAGAAAAAACATACGAATTATACCCAAGTTGACCGATGGTTACCGAAGTTTACCGAATTTTTCCCGACAGACATCAAAAGTTTTTATTGCTTATTATAAAGATAATTTAAGAAAACTTGGTAGTATCTAACAAAACAGAAGAGTAAAAGAGTACGAAAATAACCCGAATATTTGGAAAGTTTTAAAATTTGTGAAGGAGAAAGCAGTTTTGTTTTCTTGTGTTTCGCACGAAATATGAAAAAAATATTAAGGGTATCAAATATATTTATAATGTTAAGCGGTTGGCAGCCAAAATTATTGAGATTTTAGAAATTACATACATATAACGTATGCGTTTGTACATATAAATATTTGTTTGTGAATAATATGAAAGCATAGATTCCTTCGTTTAACTTACGGTTCAAAAATATATCTGGTTTATACACTGATCTGATTTATATAATATAAACATATTATGATTACAGGCAAAGATAGACATTGCTTATAGACTGTGTACGCGCCAAATAATATATGTATATAATTGATTTTTCCCAAGTTGTTCAAAATAAAGTCGATAACTCAAAATTTATCTGCAACTTTGATAACTATTTGATTTTGAAAACTCAATGTGACTCACCGCCTGATTCAAAAATTTACCGACTATTATGTAAGTATAAATTATTTAAGATAGCCAAAAGTAGCCGTACAATTAGGGTCGACATTAATATAAGAATCACAATTTATTTACATTCTCTTTAAAAGAGTAATTATAACAAATTATTTTCATAACATTATTAATTGTTATTATCAACATATTATTTTATAGCAGGTTTATGTACATATGTGACCAATATAAATTATGCAATTTGAAAAATGACTACAAAACAAACTCGTGTTATTGAACAGTGTTATACACATACATAACCCTCATAAATATATGCTATCCATATATTATAGACGTTTAATATATTCGATTCTTTAGAATATTCCAATGTCTAGTCTATTAATATTTTGCAATAAAAAATTTAAAAAATTGTATTTTCCTCGTAAAAGTGGCGCGCGGTACAATGCGCGGCATTTATCAGTAAAAAAAAAAAAAAATCTTCTATCATCAATCATTTTATAAGGTAAAAATTTTTGCGACATAGCTACTCGCATCATGATAAATATTTATACATACATACATATATAAATTCCGTAAAGCATTAATAAAATTTAAAACTAATAACTTAAATGGTACAATATAGCTGCTACCACTATATTTTAAACCGTTATACAATAATAACAGATTAAAGTCTTATCACCGGTTTTGAGGTGTTATTAACCTCTTTTTTATTTTTTATTTTTTAGTTTTTCTATACTTTTTATCGGAAATATAGAATTAGCATATTTTTTGACCTGAAAAGTTCTTCATTATTTTATGCTTTGGCGCTTCATACTTTTCTCCACCTTAAAAAGTTTTGAACCATGAATAAAAAGTGTTTAATCGTCAGTGACCATATTATACTCGTATTTATTATTACACATTGTGTAGAAGGAGTTTGTATACTACAATAAATTTTTTTTTTATTAAATATAAGAAAAAAATCAAAAACAAATAAATAAGCTTTAAAGAAAAACTATATACTTAATTTCCTACTATAAGATTTTTATGTGTGCTCATATAATAAATGTGAAAATAGAAACTAAAAATTTGAAAAAAAAAAATTCTATGAATGGGAAAAACAATCCTGTTGAGATTAATTTATTGGTTATCTTCTAAAATTAAAATGGCAAGTCTTTTAGTATTTTTTAATTGGATTAATTTTTTCAGATTAATAAAATCCATTGAATAGCGTCCTATTTTCTGAAAAAAATTTATTGCCAATAAAATATTTTTTAAAGCGCGTAAAAATATATCCAAAGTTTGAAGTAATTATTAAAGAACCATAAAATTTCGATTTGAGATATGAAAGTCATTCATATTCAAGTAAACTCGTTCATATTGCTACTTCGTATAACAAAGAAATTGTGTATTCTGTAAAAATTCTAATATTCAAAATTAGTTTCTTGATCATTCTTCTTTAAGTTTCGACAATTCAAGATCAAGCTCATTTTCAACTTGAATTTTTCTATCACTTTTTCAATTAATTCCATTTTCATGCCACATAAAATTAGCGAGGTCACTTTCTTAGCCATATATAAAAATTATTTAAATACCTTTAAATCATAGGAAAATGCAGATTAATTGATAATAAAATCAGTTACTTTACTAAACTACAAAGAAATTAATGAAAAAACATAAAATCACATCTGACATCTGATACCACATTCTTCTCAAATTAAATTTCATTTGGATGAATGCCACACATATTTTTCAAAGAAACATTAATTAATTTTAATGCGGTAACAAATATTCAACCACAATAAAGTACCCTACACCCGAATTTCGGAAAAAATATAATCTGCTAATGGCATTTAATACGATACAGATCGAACGGTGAATTTTTTTAATATGATCTTTTGCCGCAGTTATTTTAATAAAATTATTGCATGTGTATTAAATTATAAGTGAAAATAACCTTTAAATACTAGTAAAGCAAGCCGTTTCTAATTTATACGAACCAATTACTGATTTTCAAATTAAATTGTGATAATTATGTAGTTTAATTCAAATTGGAGTTTTCATAGGTACTCATTCATAGGCATTATTCATAGGCATTTCGAATTTCTATATTCAAATAAAAAAATTGCTCTCCATTCTTTATATGATGAAAATTATAGAAACCTTCGTAATCGCAAAAGTAGACATTTTTGTTTTCATTTAAAGAATAATCTGAGACGGTATAAACAAGACTTGAATTGTAATTACTTACAGAAACAATTACTTACAGAAACAATATTCATTAAATGACAATTTTTATTTTCATTTAGAATACAAAGAGGGCCATTATCAGCCTAATCGGAACTATTCGAAAACCTTTTTCATAAAATTCAAAAATTAACTAAGTAAACCTTTTGGGTACATTAAAAGTCACACAATTAAATTCAAAATCATTAAAACCTTTTCTACTTTCCATTTATATTTAAATTAGAAAATTCAATTTTTTTGACATTACTTCATTAATTGTTAAATTCGAGAGAATTTTTGACATATCAAAATCATTTTACTTAAACCTTGTTATAAAATTGAAAAGAAAAAGTCGAAAATACATTCACTTTTACTAATACTAAATTAGTAGTTACTAAATTACTAGTTTGAGTTGAATTTCATTTTTCAGAAAAAAAAAATTAACTAGAGTTACAAATTTCTAATTAAATTGCGAATTAGAAAAAATTTCACTTTTTTTTTTTTTATCTTATCAGTGCTCATCATCAAAATTCTACAGAATAATAAAAAAAAAAAATATGTCTAGTGCCTAGTGCTTAGAAAGTTAAAAAATAATTTTTTTTTTTCGTCTTTTTATTCATTGCTTGTCTTGCCGAATAATAACCGGAACGGTTATAAAAATAATACAAAAGTCGGCTACTATAATATTTTAATTAAGTAATTATTTATGATCACTTTAATAACTTTTACTAAAGAGAATTTTTTTTTCGTGTAAATTGTAGGTTTGCTTCAGAAATCTTGAAAATTAAGATGCGAGCGATAATAAATTTTTATTAGATTAGAGTGTCATTGTTTTTTTGTTTTTGTGTTTTGTGCAAATTCAAAACTTTTATTTTCATTTTTTTCTTTAACAATTAAATTTTGAAATTAAAAGTATAAAAGAAAAACTATGCTATTTAAAAAATTTTCCAAAAAGAGAGTAAAGTATAGAAATTTCAAATGAAAATTGTACCTTTTATTGATGATTTTAATTAAAAACATAAAAAAAAATAAAGAAATGTTTTAGTATAAAGCTTGGGAACCATTAACCTACTTATTGTTTGCATTTCTATAGGAAAATTTATTATCATTTTAACGTTTTGTATACAGGTTTATAATAAAAGTTGAAATAATAAAGTACAATAGGAATTTTTGGACAATCCAAATCAGGATCTTTATAAATTAAAGTAAACATTTTCTTGTTTTATATTACAAAATTCCGAAATAATAGAAATGAAAGTTGAATAATACTTTAAAAATATTTTTAAAATGGAATTAATGAATGGAGTCTAAAAATGGGAAATAAGATTACATGTAATTATGTAGCAACCATTTAAAATATTTCATTAAAATATGCTTTCAAAAATAATTTTATTTGTTGAACAAAACGTAATATTATTGCTTTCTTCTTCATTAACTAATTGCTAAAATTATATTGTACTATAACGAGTTTATAACAGTCTAATTGTATATTTCAGTTTTAAGCTCACTTTTTATTCACTTTCAAATTAGAATTATTATTATTTTCTAATGAATATTTCATTTTTCCAATACGAGTACGATTGCTCATTTTTCCTTAAATTATCGACTGAATCTCTCACTTCCAAAAAAAAGTGAATAAATTTTATATTTATTTTAGAAAAAAAAGGAGAAATGCAATACCAAATAATTCTTCTCACAAAATTACAAAATTACAATACATAAATACATAATAGTTACTTATATTCTCTTCTCACTTTTCGAGTAAAATACTGAAATAGACGATCAGGCCCCAAATATTATTATATAAAAGGGTAAAATTGATTATTACATCCCTATTTTACTAAAAATACAAGACTCGTGATTAAAATGGAATTCATTTTTGATTACCCACACTTATACAGGATTAAACACATTTCCAGGTATTTAACATACAGGCACTGAAGGTATTTCTCGTGAATTCTAGTGTAAACCTAACTAAATGCAATAGAGAAATTGCTTTTACTTACAATATTGTATTTGTTCTCCATAAATGTTTCTATAGTACCTAAAAAATTTCAAATATAATTAATAATTTCATATATGAAAAATCTTGTCATCATTAAATAAATAAAAATATTATGATGAAAATAAGGATTGCCTCATTAAACGCAGAACATGCGTATCAGATGGGTATCAAATCCATCAACAACTTGTTAATTAGCATTATTTGTATAAAAGAAATGTTATATGAAAATATTGCAGCGTTGTTAATAAATTATTTTTTGTTATATTAGAGTAGAATTAATTAGCATTAGAACATAATGACTTTCGTTTGTGTATAACAATATGTTATAATACATAATTAGGAATACAATTTTGAACTCACGTAGGTGTACTTATGTACATTGTTTGACAAATAAGTGTACTCGTAAGTTTTAAAGTTTTATTTTCATCTCTTCTATTCTTAGATTTCTTTTCTATTTGAGTGTCGTTTCATGCATGCAATTTTTATATTTCTTATTCTCCATTATAGTATACGAGCCAAGTTTTTTATACGAAAGCGAACTGTAACTTAATTTTCAAAAATATTTTTCCAATTCCATAATACCATCAACTAGAGTACTAGACGGATTAATTTTTGCTATTTTTGTTACGGAATGAGCAGAATTCGTCAAAAATTTATAAAATTAAACCTTTCAATTTCTGTTAAAAGCTTCTTCTAGACAATCACTCATATTTTAGAAGTCATATCAGTTTTTCCCGGTACCCAAATTGCGAGGAAAGTTGCAAAGGATTCGAAAAATCGTAAACTTTCCTTATTTTACCAAATATTTTTCACGTCATTACAATATTAATTTTTTTGTGACATCACATCAGCTGTCAATGCTACCAACCTAAAATTATTTTTTATCGTCCCTACAAACACGACTACCAGAAAGGCATATTTGAGGTGACGTGACGTGATAGTTTGTTTCTTTTTTATCATTTTATAGGACTCGACTAACACAATTTTAACAAAATTTGTCAAAAATCATATGGAAATCTGAAAATAATGCATTGCTTGCTTCTCAATAATTGGAAAGATATTACAACAAATTAAATTGAAAAATTTTCGTAATAACAAGAGTTTTGAAAATTATAAAAAAAAAAACAAGGGAATTTTCGGTAATTTAGCCATGCTTCGAAGGTTCTAAATTAAATCTTAAAAGTGTTTTTACACATACTTACAAAGCTGCAAGGTTTGAATATTTTACTTTTGCAGATTTTGTAATATACACGAGTAATTATTTAATATTTAACATTTTTTCAGTTAAGCTCTTCTTGTAGTTCATAAAATTTTGGTAGTAGTTACTGAAAAACTTAACAACTTCTTTTAGAACTATAAGTATACAACACTGCCATTTTCGAAAATTCTACTTTTACAGATTATGCAGTTTAGATTTTTCGAACATATTTTATATTAAGACTTAAGTTAGAACAAAATTATTGAAAATCCTAATTCTTACAAAAGAAGACTACATTTACTTGATAAATTAGTACATACCAATTCGGGTGTTCCATTTTGTAATTAGTGTTGCCGCATATAAGAATCATAGTCAATGAAAAATTCTAAAGTACTTTCATAACACCGACATTTTATAAATAAAATTTTAAAACACGTTCAGTTTACCATTGCATATTTACATATAAAAAGTTAAACAATCTATTTAACACTAAAATATAGTTTACATTAGTACCTACATATATAGAATTTTACTAAATTTGTTTTAAACATTACTTAATATGTATGTATAAGAATCATTTGAATTCCAGGAAGAATTTCTTAAAAAAAAAATATTTAAAACTTAAATGTTAAGAAAAGAATCATTTGAAAGACAAAGAGAATGCTGAATAAACTAAAAGATTTTGTGTATCCATTAAACGCTATTATTCAGTTATAAATATTTGTTTATTTATTTATTATATGTATATATGAATATAAAGAATTTATACATAGCACATTATTATATACAAATATAAAAATAAGAAAAAAAACAAAGTATAAATTGAAAATGTAAATATAAATAAGTATAAAAAAAAAAATATATGGAAAAACAAAAATTGAACAATTATGAGGTCACTAAGTCATACATTCTAACTATTATAGAGCCTATTTTACTCATTCACAATATACACATATACCATATACATGTACATATGCAATATGTCTGTGTATACATAGCCAGAGATACAGCAAAGTTACACAATTTTATATATATGTAGGTAATAATGTAAGATGTGCGAGAAATGAGTATTTCATCTTACACTCGACTATCTATATTCGTCTACGTATTTTCTATTTCCTTTTTAAAATTTTCTAACAATTTTTTATGCATAAATACTAAATTTCTAAATTTAACAACATACTTACACACTCATCTTATTGTGCACATATCAAGAATCGAAATTTTTTTATATAATAGTAGAAAGCATCTTGAAGATTTATCTACAAATAAACTTCTTTTATTCCATTGCTTTGTTATTTTACTTTTAAACATACTTTATTCTAATGTCCACATCTAGATGTGTACCCACAAAATCTAATAGTTTTGTTTATAATTTTCTTTTACAGTAAGTGCTCGATTATAATGTTCGTATGATCGAAAAAGCAGATTTTAGTATGATTCACAAAATAAAAGAACATCTTTAATTGCATCAAAAGAATTGAATGCAAATCAACTGAAATGAATGTTCGGTAAACAAAATATTGTGGGTATTGGTAGTCTGTCATTTCTTAAATTGAAAAAAAAAGAACACAAATTTTATATTATAAACTTATAACAATTTGAAGAAAACTAATTATATGAATATGCATATACCACTTATTTCAAAATCTTTCTCAGGAACACGAATTATACCGAGCTCCCGTTTTCGGACGTCTTCGGAGGCATGAGCCTTGTCAACACTCCTTAAATTAGTTTTTTTTCGTTTGTTTGTTCTCCGAATCTCTGAACAAGAATCTTATAATTTTTTCAGTACATTTGCAATAGTACTAAACTCCACAGACTACAAAGCGATATTTATATTTGGCAAACTTCGATGAACAGAGGGTGCTTTAAAGAACTGAACTAAAAAAAATACCTATGCCAGGATTTTTTCCTTAATTTTTTACTGAGTCAGGTCGAATGAAATTCTTCGAATTCTCTATAGCTTATTAAAAGTTACTTGCATTAATTGTTGAAGGGTATTCGATAACGAACGATTAGGAGGAGAAAATAGTAACCAACAATCTAAAATTTCATAAATGTGAATAAAATCTAATTTATGTAAATAGTTAAATATAAAAAACAGCACATTAACCTTAACCAGAAACATCACATTTAAAATGAGCTTACTGTACGTTTTCTAAAAAAAAAGTTTTTAATTGTAAAATGCAAATGGCTATAAAAATAACAAAATAAGAAACAGAACAATAAGTAAAAAAAATAATAACATCCCGAATAAAAGTACCCACTTATTTTGAAAAGTCGTAACATAAATTGCGCATCCATTTCCCATTTTATTGTATAAAATTGTTTTATTCACAATAATTATAGTTGATGCGAAACATTCACTTTACATACTAATAAAAAATAATCTTATTACACATACATACACATAAAACTTATGCGTTGTATAAATAGCTACATATGTATAATGCATGCATGAGCATAATATAAAATAATCAAAGGATCCACAACTAATTCTAAGATATTTAACCTACCTTACAAGTACCATAAAAAAAAGTTTGCAATTTCTGACACATATTATGCTTTGACTTTGATCGTACTTTCATATATGTATGTATGCATATCATGTACAGGAATACAAACAGGGGGTTTATGTAGTAAATATCTAGTTGGTAAAATTATAGAACAATATTGTACAAATTTTATTAAAAATAATAATTTTGCTGAAATCATATGTAAATTTAATAAAATGGTAATAAAATTATATTAAATTAAGTGAGTTCACAAATGACATTGACGATAAAAAATTATGACAGTTTTCATAAGTCTTAATTTTTATTTAAGAAACATTGTTTTATTCATCTTATTTTTGTCTGAACTTTAATTTATACCTAATTTTGAAACAAAGCAATCTCTTTTGAAGCTCTGATAAGGAATGCCAACAACTATATGAATAGGGTTCCGAAAACGAGTTGATAAAAATCAATTTTTATTATTATTGACCTTTACTAGGAAATCAGTCATTATACTCTCATCAAAAAAATAATTAAACTATTTGTGACATTTTATAAAAGACTATAATCAATGTTTCATACCTATGTTAAGTTGAAAACAGAACAAGAGCGATGTTTTGTCAGAATTCATATAGAATACACAAATTTAAATGAGGCTGCCCAGAACCAAGCTGAATTACCGTCTCAAAATTTTTTAATATCATCTGTTTCCATATTACTTTATATACAAAAAAACTGTACAGTTGATTTTGTCATTCGGCTATTTTTCTGGATCCGTCCGAAATCATCCGTTATTTCCATAACTTTGTTTCTAACAAAGTCTTCCATGACTTTGTTTCTGTTTTTGCTATTAATTATGGCAGACGTTCACAAGCGGTGCTTAATTGAATGATATTTACAAAAACAAAGTAAACAAAACAAACTCAACATAATAACAAAATCAATGAATGACAAACCAAGAATAGAATAAAAAATTTTTGTACGAAATGCCAGTTTTTAAATTTCTAAACTTGGACTGCAACATCCATCACCCTGTATACATAATATTCAATTATTTTTACTTGCATATATGCACAATTCTATATGGTATAAATTTCTATAAATATTAGGTATATAAATTCTAAGTTTGAAATAAATATTACGCTATATACATACATATATATACGAGTATATATGTATACTCAATATATTTGTTTTTATATTATTAAACCCCATCCTATAGTGCATATATGTAGATGCAATTGAAAAATTTATTGAAAAATATTTTTCTTTTTAATCATTCCATACTCTTTTTTTTTTTCAATATATTAAATCGTAATTCTTTTGCCGTCATTCCATAAGAAACCGTTATATATTGCTTGAAAATGACAGAAGCAAACTTCATATACAATATATGTACATACAGCAGCTACATATTATTATAACTAGAAAATAGAAAAAAAAATATTAATACACAATAATAATATTAAGAAAAGAAAAATAATATTAAAAACATTAAAAATAATAATGCAAAACCAGAAAATATACACTTATAATAAAATAGAAAATCGTATAAAAAATGATAAATATAAATATTCACTGGCCGACGACTATGTTTATAAGTATGTAGTTAGTTAGGCTGTGAATTATATACCTATGCTGATTCTGATGATCATGCAAATAATCATGTTGATAACAATATACCTGATGTATAGCAGGATGCAACAGCTTTTATAATAATAATATATAGTTTTGCGTTGAATATTGTGTAATCAAACGTACCTGTTATATTCTAACCATATTTTTATTTTTATATTCCTAATACAAAATATCTATAATATCGTATATGCTACATTGCGAAAGAAAAACCTTTATTTTACAGCGATTTCGCATAAAATGTAGTTAAATATTATACAGAAAAAGTTAGTGTTAAAATTAATTTTACAGAAATAGTTGTCAAAAATTAATTCTGTGGAAATTTATAAAATTTAATATCTTCAAAGCTACTTGTCAGTTTATTTTTAATACTAGGTGGGAGAATTTTGCAAATGATTTCTTTTAATCAGTAAGTCAGTTCTAGAAACTTTGCCGAATCTCTACTAATAATTATTATAACCGATTTTCACTTCAATTAATTAATACTAAGAATCATTTTAAAACACGTTGCATTCGATTTCTCGAAAATGTTTCATTTGCTTGAAATTTTCAATCGAGTTCTATAAATGAACGTTTTTTTAAGTTTCATATATAGATTCAAAAAAATAAACACTAATTTGTAATACTAAATTATAAAACTTTGGCAAAAATTAAAGAATCGTGATACATGATAATTTTTACATTACTTTAATATCTCCCGAAATTTAAAAAAAGACGCCTTAGTAATTAATATAAAACCAGAGATCATCGAATATAACATTATCAATTTGTTTTTATACTTACATTATAACATAGAACACTGAGAGATGAGAAAAATTTCTGTTTAAAACAGACGAACTGCAAATTTTCTGTAAATTTTTTAAAAAAAGCTTTGCAGCACATTATAAGACTTTTATAATATTGCAAGACTATTTTACATGTATATATAATTTTTAAAGTACAGAAAAATTTGCGTTAATATAACACTTTTTTTTTATGAATGCATAACTCCAAAATTATATGATTACCTATATTTTCCTGAGTTTTAAGTTATTAAACGATTAAAATGTTAAAAAAACAAAATAGAATCAAATAAAAAGAATAATTTAGTTTACAATAAAAACATTTTTTTTTTCTTTAAATATAGAAGAATCATAGAACAAGACATAAAAATCAATGAAACATGTTTGTAACAAATCATAATCGGAAAAAAATGCTGTATATAACAGAGAACGCATAATATAAGAAAAGTGCTTACATAATTTTTAACAATAACGAAGGAAAATTTTCTAGTTCACGATTTATAAAGCTTAACTATTAAGAAAATTTTTGGATTTCCTACATTATATTGCACAATAAGACGTACATATATGTAAATTTTAATTTTGTTTTAAAAATGTTACACCTACCTAATAACAGGAAGCTTTAAATATACTACATAATATTTAATCTAAGTATAAAAAAATAGCCAAACCGACACTTAAAATCCATATACACTCGTATATGGTAATTTTTGAAAATCTAGCTATTTTTGAATGTAGGAATAATTCAAATAAATTGCAATTATCTATTATATATTATTATTCATATATGAAATTCAGAATTAATAATAAGTTCTGTACGAAAATAATCACACTTTAAAATTCTAGAATCTCATCCTCAATACTAATGTACCAACTGCATAATTTTAAATAATTCAAAAATTACAATATGTACATAATGTATATGAGTATCAAATGTACGAGTATCAGGGTTCAGAATCCGATAGCTCTATTTTACCAAATATCAAGTTGTAACATCGCTAATGGTTCGGAACCAAAATAAGATTTTACAAACACACGGTAACGTAATACTCAATTATAGTCAGTCATAAATGGCAGATGAAGGCACTTTGTTTAAAAGGCGTTGAATTGTACGTTTCGAATAATATAGCGCTCTTTTATTTTATAATGTCATTAATAAAGATTATTCTCAAATAAAAGCTAAATAAACGTAAAGTTAACAAAAATTTTTATTGCTCTAAAACTCTCTGGAGCTCGGCTTCATTGTAAAATTAGCTGTAAGTAATTTATACTCCAATTTTTAAAATTTCCATAATACCAGATTTTAGCACAAATATCCACAACTACATATTAATATTATTATTCTACGTAATGGTAAAAATTAAAATCGTAATCTACAATTTCATTTGATTTAAAGTGTTTCTAAAAATTACATTTAATCTTAAAATAATATTTAATTTGCCTCCTAGTAAACAATTTTTAAAATTACAAAAAAATAAACCAAACAGAAATCAAACCGAAATCGTTAACCTATATTTTAATCTAATATACAAATTACTTTTCAAATAGTGAACAAAATCGATCTACATTTAATGATAAAGAATATTTTAATGAATGAGTGCAAATATAGAAGCGGAGGAGTACCCTCACATACCATATTTTTTCTATATGGAACCTAGTAATCATTTCATAAATTAGTTCTTAATATACCGCATACCATTATACTTATGTAATGTAATTATACTTTTGTATATACAAAATGCTTATAAATAACTATCATTAATGAAAATGTAACAAGGCAATTCCATTTATAATTTTATTTAATGAATGTAGAATAGAAAGAGTCTCCGAATGGAAGATGCTGATTAAAGTGTTCAACAAGAATATTTCGTTTTTATGTTTTTAATATGATCAGATTTTTTTATTACTTATATGCTGCTTTATATTAGTGAAGGACAGAGAGAGAGAGAAAGAGAAAGGGGAAAAAAAGTGTTAGAATATTGAACAAGATAAAAATTTACGATATCGCGTTATTGCCGTTTGATTGCATAATTTTTTTTTTTATTATCTTCCTTTCTAAATTACTATCTTTTCATTTTATATTTTTAAGCATTTAAAATATTAAGGCTCTGCAATGGAAAAAAAATTCATAAAATTTTTTTCTTAATCGTTTTTCAAAAATGCGGTTACTTATATACATACATACATACATACATGCAGAAAAAGTTAATCTGATCGATATTGTGTGAATTTGTGCTGTTCCTTATTTCTTAAAATATTTATTAGATTCTATATACTTGTATGTTTGTAGCCACTATAACAAAAACGGTAATACTTAAACTTAGAACCCAATATCCATAACACAATAGTCATAATTTTCAAGAAAATATTTGTGTATGTACATGTACCTACTTTAATTTGTCAAAACATATGACTTTAATATTGCATATTCTAATTCAAAATCTAAATTTTATGTAGTTCGTGTTATAATGAGTAGATGTTTACATATGTAAATTCACTGTAATGATATAATGTTAATAATTTACGGTTATATATAATAATGATAACACATTCATAATAGAATTAATATAACATTATATGAGTTCAACAAAAATGCGATTGCATATTTCAATATCTGAAGTGACTAATATAATATATAATTTTTACGATTTTATAATAATACGATTCTTACGATTTGTATAATAAATTAAGAACAGATAAAAAGTATGTCCAAAGCTACAGTAGAACAATTTATGAATATTAGTTTGTTATAGAACAATTATTGAAACTCAATATACCATAAGTTTTAATAAATCCTTATACAATAAAATTTTGCAAAATACAACTTGGCAGAATTTCAATTGTCGTATAAATGCTCAGCGTTTTCTTCACAATTCCCTTACATGCTAAATTAGATAGCAACCAAAACAAATTGACTGAGCCTTGATTCTTAATTACACTAAATATAACAAACTGAAACTTAAATTTTTAAGTATTTTGATTCAAAATTAAGCTTTATACTCTAAGATACTTTGAACTCGAATCTCCGTACTTGTAGTATCCATAGTAATTGCATATTTTCCGTATACCATAAATAATAATATTGCAATAAAATAAAACATGTACAAATGCCATAACATCACTTCCAACTAAACTGATATTATTTTTCAGCAATATAATCTACAATATAATAATTACAACACTTTTTATATTATACACATTATGTAGAAATAAATAATATTTATTATTTTACAACCATTTTCCTTTCAACTTCAGCATTTTATGATCTGACAGTAATGGAAGCCTAAAAGGCAAATATGTATATAAGTTTTATTTAAAATTTTATTATTGCCTTTCAATAGAGTTTAAAATGTACAATAAAAAAATTTTAAACGAAAATGGTATAAAAAAATATTTTTGACATTATTGACATTTCCTTAACTTTTTCTTTGCTCTATATCCTTTAATATGTACAATATTCCACTGCATAAGTGCATACAAATTCTTTGTTAATTGCTTTAACAGTAAACGCCGCTTTAAGGCGTTCATAATAATTGTTACAAAGAAAATGAAAAGATTCTCAATTGAGTGAGAAATATTGACAACAAAAAAAAATTATATTTTTTCTCTCTTTAAAGAGATTATTAGTGAAACATGAAAATGTTACGTAATTTTCAAGCAGGGTTAAATGCTCTATATTTTTCAACTTAATTTTTTTTCTTATAGTTCAACTTAGCGATAACTCGAAATTCTTAAATATTTTTTTAAAACCAAATGGTAACAAAAATTTCTAAATTCTAGACATGTTAAAAATAACTTTTATAAGACAAATTTAGTTAGCCGAACTTTGAACTTTAAAAATCCGACAAGGAATGGATGTATAACAGATATATTCTTATTAAGCTTAACAGAATTAAATCAAATTAAAAATTAAGAGCACTTAATTAACTTCAATAATAAGGCATTAATTTTTTATAATAGGGGAGAGTGGTGTAATATCGCGCAGGTGGGTAATTTCGATTACCATTATTTGAGCAGCTTCTAACACATTTAGATTCGTCCTGATTACACTAATCGAAAGAAAGACATTATTTGCATTACAAATTTTTAATTTGTTTCTTGTCGTGTTATGCAAAAGATGTAAGAAGAGGGTTCTGATGTTATTTTCAGTTTTAATTTCCTAAGTATTGTACTTTTAGGTTAAAATTGTTGATCCACAATCATTTTTATCCGTTTTTCTAACTTAAAATGGGGAGTCATATTCATTTTAAAGTGAATTGGTTAGAAAACCAACATATATGGAACAGCAACTTTCAATCCATTTGCTAAAATTATTAACATGTTTTTATAGTTTAACAACGATTGACTTTTGCCGATTGAAAAAAGTAATGTTCAAAATAACTTTAGCAAAGCTATAAGACTGGCAGGCATCACCTATATTGTAGATTGTAGATTCCAAGGGAACTGAGTGGGACAGGAGTAACCTAAATTTAGGTATCACCTAAATATGAACAAATCGTCAAGCTAGCTAACGAAGGCCTGAAAGTGTCAGTATGAATAGAATAACACCCTTTCTTTCAGTTGAAACTTAACAAAGATACAAGACCAATTGTTTTATACTTTTGTCATGTTCCTTTATTGTTTCGTCAAAAGAAATTTAATTTTTGAAATAAATGTACAAAAAAATACAAAATAACTATAAAAAAATTTTTTCGTCTAATATTTGTTACAAAACTTTCATAATTCGATAATTACCCACGATTGTCGCGATATTACCCACCGCGTGGGATAATGTCGTACTTTAATGCATCTTGTTTCTTCTGTATCATTTATGCGAAAAAGAGGATTTTTTGTATATGGGTAAGCTAATGAAATAAAATTAAAAAATTCATTTAACGCAGTTATTCAAAATATTATTTCAGTACTTTACGATATTGAATTTCCTTCAAATGGGCGATATTAATTCACTCTCTCCTGTTCCACAATTTCGATATGCTCGAATTTTTTCAATTTTAGATAAAATGTTTTAAATTAAAAAATTTAATAGAATTTAATAAGCTTGTTTTAATTTAATAGTACGTTAAATAAGTCCAGTTTAAAATTAAATTACGATAATTTACAATTTCTGTGTTTTTAAAATATTTTATGGTAAGAATTCTTAAAAAAATAATTAAAATACAAAAAAAAAAATTAAAAAAAATAAAAATTTATTAAAAAATTAAAAGCTATTGATATCTTAAGATAAATAGTTTTGATAAGGTTACCATTGATTTTATATGAATTTTACGATAAAACATTAAATATACCCATTTGAATGTTATTATCGAAAAGATAATCTTAAAATTTATTAAAAATGTCATTATAAAATTTATAAAAATATTTCTAATTAAATAACATTAATAAAAACTTCTTTTATAAGCATATAAAATAAAAGATTCCTGCAAAATGTGAATAAACACTAATGTTGTGTATATACATATGTACATTATGTACATATAGAAATATAAAAGAAAAGCAAAAAATGCTTTTATAAGATTTCTTTTTTTTTAGTTAAAATCCTTTTAATTTTATATAATTTTCTACAAGTCTATCTTTATGGCAATATAATGTCACAAATCTAGTAAAATTTTTTCTTCTTTTCCTATATTTTCTATATTATGTATGTTTCTTTGTTGTAATCTGTTTACAATTTACATTTTTTTTAATACGTATTCGTTTTATGCCCACGTATCGCATGTTAATCGTCTTCAGTGCTTTTATAATGTGTAAACCCAAAAATAAAACCGAGAAGAGGACAAAAAAAAATCTGGGAAAATTCTATAAGTTTATAAAGGAATTGTATAATTTAAATTCTGAATAGAGTGTAAGATAGAGGAACTATTGAAGATTTTTAATAATAAGTACTTAAAATTAAAAGAATTTAAAAATAATAAGAAAACCAAAAAGACCACAAATTGACTTATAGTTGCTGAATAAAACAATTTTTGACAATTATAATATTCTGACGAATTTTTAAATGTATTCCATCAGCATTGTATATAATGTGCTCAAAGATATGTATTTTAAAGCTGATCATTACACAGCTATGTATAACTTATGAAATATTGTAGTTTATAACAATTAATAGGGGAAAAGCAAAAGAGTTTGTGTCAATCGAGGTTCGACTAAAATATTAATAATTTTTAGTTGCATATCAGAAAAACTGAAACCTTGCTAGGCAATATTACCTAATTAAAATTATTTAACATGAATTATGATTTTTTAGAATTTATACTGCTCTTACCACTTCGTATCGATGTTCGTATAATAAGCTTCGATTTTACGCTCACATTCCACAGAATATTTAATAAAATAATAAAAATTTATTCTATACACTTCCTTGTAAACACACATGAGAAAATCAAATTTTAATATGGAACACAAAATATTTTTCGAAATTGGAAGATTAAAATTTTTAAATTCTAAATAAAATTTCAAAATATTCCATTTATTTTACTTATTTAAGAGTTACAAACGTTTTTCTAAATTTAAAATATTCTTACTAACATAATTATCCCCAGGTGAGTATAATAAAAATTCAAAAATCTCATAACTTTTTAAACAAACATTTTAATGATTATTTTTGCACCGTATATAAAAGCAAAAATTAAATTGCAAACATTTTAAGTTTAAAACGTATTTATTTTTTTTATTTTTTTTCTTTTGGTATTTTTTAAAAGATTTTAAAACTTTGATAATAAGAATGTTGTTTAGCATAAATTACAAGATATGCAAATTCTAAAGTAATCTCTCCTTCTAAAGTAATTCATGAAAAAAATTTATATTTGTATATAGGTATGTAATTGTTACAATTACAGTGCAAAAACAAATTTTATTCCATTTGTGACAATATTAAATTGCTATGCTTATGAATGTTAAATTCAAATATGTAATTCAAAACCTATATCCAACTCAATTGGATGAAAATTTTGATGGCTTTCCTAAATAAAAAATATTTAAATAAGAAAGTATTTCTTAAATTGTTGCTTGCCCTAGTCAAGTAAATTATTAGTTGCCATATAGTTATACGAGTATTAGTAATTAAACTATTAGTTAGGGCTCTATTAGTTGATCACCCTATTCCCTCCTTTGGTGAATTCGCCCCGGATAATCATTCTTCAAAATATAAGAGAAAAAATAATAAGATTTTTAATAAGACTTCTCTTTACTTTCATTAATATATTTTCGCAAGTTTTGATATTCTTTAAAAATATTTGGAAAAAATATTAAAGCAAGTTTAATTATAATTAAGGACTAGTAACTGCTAATAATTTCCAAAAATTTTATTAACATTTATTTATTTTGGTTTACAATTCCTGTTACAGCTTAACTTTGTTTAAAATTTTGAAAAAATAAAATTTGTCTGAAATATTAAACATGGGAAATAAGAAGCGTTTGAAATATTTCAGAAGTTTACAATAAATTCAATTAGAAATGTTAAAATTAAAGCCTGTCGTTCTAAGTTTTTAAACAAATACGTAATTCTGGCTTGGCTCGTTAGAACAAATTACTTAAAAACAAAATTATTTAATTTTCAAAATTAGAACCTAACTATCAAATAACCAAAAATACATAACGCAATAACAATTTTATACAATTTCTATTATTCAAGTGCATAAATGTCACAAAACTTTTGATAAAAACTGTAAAACAAAAAACAAGAAAAAAAAAAAACAATTTTACTACCTCATATTTTTACATTCATGTAAAGAAGCAAAAATTATATACAAAAATATCATTCCGCATTCCCATCATCGATGAAAACGACAACAATGGCAGCATAAAAAAAGTTTGGGTGATACACCGTACATAACAAACATAGAGAAGTAAGGACACGAACTATTTTTTTTTTTTTCTTTCTTCCTATATATATAGCTCTTATTTTTTCTTATTATTATTATTTTTTATTGTTATATAAGAAAACGAAATAATAATTCTTCATTTATTATGCATCCTAACGTCTAATAGTTTTCGCGACACCATACCTGTAAATGTCACATTGTAACCTGTGGGCGCACAATGCTTAAAAAAACGCACGTTTAACTTCACAAAGAATTTAAACGTTGTTACATAAACTGAATATTATTAGCAGGATTATAATATTCAACTATAAAACCAAATATGTATGTTTAGTTATTTTTTGGTTTGTTTTTAATATTAGAATGAGGGCAATCTGAATAAAATGTAAGTAAGACTTGCAAAGAGCAATAAAATATACACATATTTGATGGTATTGAGTAGAAGATTAAGAAGATGATTGAGAAACACTATATGCGATTAAGAAGAACAGAATATTCTTCTATTGTTAGGCGAAAAGTTCCTAAACTGAACTAAGTTTGATAAAATCAAATTTAAAAATTGTTAAAATAAGTGTTCCTATCATCTATTTTATGGTATTGCACAAATGATGCATGAATTTTTCCATTTAATGATGTTTTTTTGGCTTTCTCGTAGGAAAATTAGGCAGTTTTAAAAATTGTGTTAATTTTTAGTAAAAGAAGTAGTGTTTCACATAAAAATCGACATGAGAAATATTTGTCATAGAAGAATATTGGAGTGAGTTTATAATATTAAAATAATCAACATGAAATCGCCATAGATATGCGTGTAAATATGAAATTATTTAACCACTTCGACTACATGACTTAATATATTTTATGTAAATAACACAAAGTGCTATGAAGAAATTTCCATTAAGTTAGTATTATTAGTGTAGTAGTCACAATACTTATTAATTAAACAACTACACGTTGTATTAATAATTCAGTGCTATGTCAACCAAGCTTGGTAATTAAATTACTCTGGTAACAACATAAACATAATATCTTAATAATTATTGTTATTCAGCATATTAATGTGGAATAATAATTGAGGGATAATTATTAAATATATTACAATCAAATACATTTTTTATTGTAAATTATTATATAAAAATTTTTAAATTTTTTTATCCACTCCAAATTAGGATTATCCCAAAAAATTTATTTATCACCCTCTTTTTCTCAGTTATCAAACTACCATAACATAATATTTCCAATATATGTACATATACCAACATTTTCCTTATGTAAATAATTTCCTTTAACAATCACACCATTCTTTTAAGAATTTCCATAGTTAAATTTCTGTATATATATTTTTTTTTTGGAGTGAAAAGAATGGTAATTTTCTTTTAACTAACAAAAAACAAAATTTTTTCTCATTTTATTTTTTTTTGTGTTTTTGTGTTTGAAAACTTTGAAAAATGTTTTCTCACGTGCTATGTTGTACATGCATCTGTTCACTAGTTGATCTTTTTTAACATTTCTTTTATGTATTCTTTTACATTATAATGTAGAGTGTATTATGACTTAAAGATCACCAAAAGATCATATCGGGTCAAATAGTAAAAATATAATAATTTTCATAAATTTCTAAAAAATAAAGAGAAAATAAGAAAAGGGTAAAATTATTAAAACTAAAACTAATGTAACAAATTTTTAAAATGATTTTGCAAAAAAAAATAAAAAATTGTTGTTTAAATTGTTAAAAAATAAAGGATTGAATAGTGAATAAGATTTTTATAATTCTTTGTTCTAAATGATTCATGTAAATGTAATTGTTGATTGAATTTTCAATCAGATTGAATCAATAATAATTATTAAAAGAAAATATAGAATCAATTAAATTTTTAAAATTAAATTTAAGCTTATACAAAATAATCGAGTTAAATCTAAACTCATTAGAAATTTTGAATAGTTTAACTAAGCGTTGTTTGTACAAATATATGTTCCAATAATTTGTGGTTTGAACTATTGTATTTGATTATTTGTAAGAAAAAATTCTGTGTATTTTAATAACATAATTATGACAATCGATAAATTTATAATGTGGCAATTTAAAATTAATTAAATCGAATTTGAATCAATGATGAGAACTTGTATATAATAGACCTTGAATTTGACAAGATTACCTTAAACGATTTTCATTTACTTAAATTAAATGATTGCGACTTAAATGATTTCCGAGAAGACTCCAAGAATTCTGGGAACTAGTCCTTCATTTTAAAACTTTATCGAACTGTTGTGGTTGAGGCTGCCACTCAGTAAGTACCGGCTAAGTCACGCTCGAATTTACTCCAAGTAACGGCTAAATTTACACTATGCATTGTGTTGTGCTTGTAGATTGTAGATTCTAAGGGAACCGAGTGGGACAGGAGTAGCCCCCCAAGCCACCACAGCCATTTTTGACTTATTGTAGCTCCCCCACGCTCCCACCTATATTATCCCCGTCCCAACCACAAAGCCGGAGATATCCCTAAGGGAGTTGGACAACAGTTCCCGAACACTTATGGACCCATGTCCAAGACAATTGCGGCGCCGAACAGCCAGTGCCAGACAGTCGCAGGGGGAGCCCGACTTACTCAGCCTATGCAGGAGGTACTTCACTGGGCAGTGCCACGTGAAGAAATTCGCAATAGTGCGAACCCGGCTCCTACTCATCCCCAGCAACTCTGCTCCAGGCTTGCCTGCCTGCTCTCTCTGGGCCGCATTCCGCCGCGAGCAGGCAGGCAAGCCTGGCCCCCACGGCGGAAGAAGGCAGACCGCAGAAAGGCAGCGGCTGCACAAAGTCAGCCCCAGATCCCCTCCGCGCCAGCCCATTGACAACTTCGTTGCCCGCATGGCCACTATGGCCCGGCACACAAATGAGCGTGACTCTGTTCTCCGATGCCAATTCCACAAGTGCAGCAAGGCAGCCCCAGACCAGCTTGGATGTAACCTGAGCTGAACGAAGCACCAGCAGTGCAGCCCTGCTGTCCGAGAACACATAGATGGTGCGGTTTCTATACCCCCTTTCTAAATTGATTCTCAGACAGATCTCTATTGCATGTATTTCGGCCTGGAACACTGTGCAATACGGGTCAAGGGTTGCATGTACACACGTGTCCGGGCGGACAACTTGTACACCTGAACCCACACCCGACTCCGTTTTGGACCCGTCCGCATACCACACGCTCGAACCCGACCTAAGTACCGGACCACCCCGATCCCACGTCCATCGATCAGGAAACAGAACCCTGTAGCTGTGGTCGAAGTTGTACCGCGGCAGACAGGTATCCGAAATGGTTATTCTTAGAATCGGATCGCTCTCAATGAAGTCTCTGTGAGTTCTGTGGGCCAACTTTAGCCCTGCCCCGTCCTCGCCACAGAGAAGTCGGTAAGTCACTAACCGAGCTTCCTTCAATATATGGAGGTACAGTGGCGGCAATCCGATCATCACCTCCAATGCAGCGGTGGGAGCCGTCCGCATTCCCGCGGTCACTCCCAGGCAGGCCAGCCTCTGTAACTTTCCAGCTTGGCCCGCACACCCGCCTGCTGAGCCTTACGGCACCATATAATCGACGCATAGGTGACGATTGGCCTAGCAAGGGCCGTATATAGCCACAGTGCTATTCTGGGACTACTTTCCCAGGTCACTCCGATGAAGCTCCTACACGTCCACAAGGCCGCCGTAGCTCTCCCTATAACTCTATCTATATGGGTATTCCAAGAGAAACGATCATCCAGGGTTACCCCCAGATACTTCACCTCCCTAGAGTAACTAATACGTTCACCAAACAGAATTGGGCTTTTTATTCTATCCCTGCTTCTGCGTCTGGTGAAGGCGACTAAAGTGCTCTTGCTTGGATTTATATTTAACCCTACGCCTTTGCACCACCTTTCCACAACACGTAAATTTTTTTGTAGAAGATCAGAAATAGTGCTCGAAGGCCACATCGTCGGCGTATCCCCAGACACGTGCCCCGGAGCCCCTGAGAGCAGCGATTAGATCATCCACTACAATGGACCACAGGAGGGGTGAAAGAACCCCGCTTGTGCAACGACTCACAGATGACATGATATGGGGTGTTGTCAAAGGCTCCCTCTATATCAAGGAAGCAGCCAACTGCCACCTCCCGCACTTCCAGTGAGTTTCCAAAGACCCCCACCAGACTCTGCAGAGCGAGTACAGTAGACCTTCCCTACTGATAGGCGTACTGAGATTCATGCAAGGGATTGCTTCCCGGTGTATCGTCCGTATAAATCTATCAATCACTTTTTCCATTGCTTTCAATAGAAAAGAAGTAAGGCTGATTGGACGGAAAGACCTTGGGTGGTTGCTTGGTCGCTTACCCACCTTCGGAATATACGTCACTTTAGCCACTCTCCATGCCTGAGGGATGTAACCCCACGCATAGCTGGCACGAAAAATTTACAACAGTGTTCTGGCGATATGTTGGAAACCCCTCTGCAAAAATGCAGGATATATCCCGTCATCACCAATTGTATTATCATACAATAGCTCACCTGTTAGGCCCTTAACCTGATCCTTCACTATGTAAGGCTCTTGGATAAGGGCAATATCGAGGTGATCCTTCATAAATCTATGAGCTAGAACATCAGTAAATGCCCTAGCATGCTGTAGATTTATTTCGATGCACCTCACAGCCACATCATTTCCTCCGGCTCTTGTCTATGGGCTTTAGCCCTTTAGACAAAGGCTTTGCATGAGCCTTGCTTCCCATTGCCGCCTTTTTACGCATCTTGGTGGGCGCCTGCCCTGCCACATCCTCTTTTGCCGTCCCAGGTGCCACGCTAGCCCCTCCAACAGCAAATACCGAAGCAGTACCGGGCTTCTCAATGGGCTTAGGCCCTTTTGGTTCACCCGGGACGCCTGTATCCGGCGCGCTGGTCGATGGTCCTTCCGTTTCCGCCGCTTTTCTTTTGGTTGGCCTGAAGTGCTCGTCGTTGTCGCGGTGGGCATTGGTTTTTTATTTTGTCCTGCCCTGCCGCCAGCACCTTGATAGGATTTTCTTCCTTTAACCCGAACGGTAACACAGAAGAAATTCAGGAAAAGTCGGAACCCCGCTTTCCGTAGATCTTCCAATCCGGAATCATCCACGGAAAAGGTGATGGAGTACCCCTCGTCCTTTTCCTTATCCATCCTCAGCACCCTCCAGGAACTCATCTTGAGGCTGAGATTTTGCTTTCCTATCCTACTTAGAAATTTTTCCCTGGAGAGACTGACGGTTCTCTCGTCCTTTGGCACGTAGGTGACGCAGACATGCTGTTTGGGCATACCTTCGCCATCCAGCACCACGACGTTGCAACCGTCCCAAGACTTTATCTTCCTGCAGACACTGGTTATCCACTCCCTGGTGTTTTGATTATGCATGTTACGGATATCCATCCGTCCCTTTGCAACGCTGCAGTGAATTGTGGATGAGAATCCACAACTTTATCCATTTTATCCATGATGGCTACTTTGATTTTCCCCATCTGAACTAAGGATAGCCTTTCCTCTGGATGCATTCAATGAGTGATGGCCACCTTGATCTGTGCTACTGTATCCCGATAAGAAGTCATTTTCGGGTTTTGTTGAGGAATGTCCCCAGGGACCTTTCCCTCAACATTGCCCTTCATCGACCTCTTTTTTAGGGCCCTGCATCAGGGGTATTGCTTTCCGACCTTTCCCTCTTCTGGGGATGGTCGGTCACAACACCCGGTCCGCAGGCCCTCAGCTTTTCTCCTGTTGTTGCTGTTATTGTTGTTATTGTTTTTATTGTTTTTGTTCTCCATTTTTGGTCCCACGAATAGCGCGGGAAAGTATAGTTACCCATGGCAGAGCCCGGCATACCATGGGAAGGCTCGTTTAAACTGGAGGGCGCCTGGTATCCAGAGTCCGCATACTAACGATTAAGCTCCCCTTAGCTAAACCTTGACTTGGGACGCCTGTCGTCAGCTGACGTATAGATATAGGGCTGAGACTCACAAAGTAAGAGGCTCGCCGCGAGATATGACCACAACACGAACGTAACTTTGATCGTTTCAATTACCCCTTTATCCTCCGCCATTACCGGGGCCCACCACTAGGAGGTGACAGTGCGGTTGTGGGCCCCATGTGTTGTGCTTATTCCTTTTGTTATAAAAAGTTATAAAAAGAGCAACCCACTGACAAAAACCGTCGATAACCACAAGCCGATTAATAGGCTACCGATCAATAAGCGCTGGCAATTAAAAATCCGATAAAAAGGCTACCGGTCGATGAGCGTAAGGAATCGAAAGGCCGATAAATAGGCTACCGGTCGATAAAGAGTTAACATGCTTATTTAAAATACTTCTTACTTTCCTTATAAATGTTCTTACTTTGTTCATAAATGATGACGATTTTCTTTATTGCGACATTTTTTTGTTTTCTAATTCACTTTTGCAGGAATACTCTGGGAGCATATGGTTTCCACAAAACTTCTCGATTAAACTCTATTTTGCGCCATGCGAACGTTCCTATGTTTTATTGTAGTCCTTATGAGTATTCTAATAGTTGTACTCGTAACCACATGATCAGTCGATATTCGAGGTCCCGTTTCGGTTTTTTGAATCATTTTGTATTTTCACTGGGTAGATGATTATTTTGACTTTACTGGAGCTATCCGCACGATGGCCACACTTTTTTTCTACCATATATACTCGCTGCAACAAGATGTGTCATGATTAGTTTTTACGAGCTGTCATTGTGGTGGGAATATTGCCACACACTTACATAAAAATGCTTTAATTCTCCAAAAAAAAAAACAAACTTACTTTCTGGAATTATACAAAAATTATTTTTATCTTATACAAAATTTTTAATTTCGAAATTTTGCTTCCATCTGATTTTATATTTTCAATTATTTTTTACTTAAATTTATTTCAAATTTGTAATTATCAATTTTATTTAAAAATATTTTTTTTTTTCTATTTTCTAGGACAAATACATCATAACAAAACAACATTAAAATTCATAACATTCAATATCATAAACATCATAATTTTTACAAAACTGAATCGTCCGTCATATTATCACTATCAAACACCTGAAACTTTCATAATATAACAAAAAAAGAAAACAAACATGTCATACAAATCATCATATTTATTAGTTTTAATTTTGTGTTTAACTTTAGTTTTAAATGTTTCAAGTGCTAGAAAATCCCGAATAGAACCTAACCAAAGAAATAGAGGTAAACAATCTGATAGTGGAAATACTGGCACAACAGGAACAGCACCATTAATTGATAGAAAACCTATAGTATCACCAGCATCATCTGAATCAAATTTAGCTGAAAATAATAATAATGCTAATAAAGAAGAAAATAATTCTTCGGGTACACTAACGTATACGAGTAGTCAAGTTGATGATGAATGTGAATCAGATATGATTGGTTTTGAAATAGTTACAGGGTAAGTTTATTTATTTTTGTATTATTTTACTTTTTCATTTTACATGTCAAATTTCCTAATTTTTCCTCTACATTAATCTAATTTTATATTGATTCAATATCACATTTTTATTAATACTGAATTAATTATTTTCATGTTCTTCCCGCCCTTCCTTCTGTATTCGGATCTTTTAAAAACTTAAGATAGTTTAAGTAACATTAAAAAGAAAATATTTTTAGAACAAAATTTCCTCTAAAATTCCAAATTGAACATTTGCCCAACAATTATGACAAGCACTTCTTAAAACTAGAGAGCATTAGATAGCGAAATAGCAATTTGTATACCGTGAAATGTCAAAGTCAAAGCTGACTTAGTAGCTGCTGAAGAAATCACTCTTATATTTAAATATTTTCATTAGCATGTAATTAGGTGTTATCAGATCGATGACACAGTAGTTATAGCACTGGTTTTTTAACCGAAGAGTCTCGGGTTCAATTAAACCGATTTTAGAGAAATGTGTTGCTTTCTATTACTTATATTATTATTACTTTTCTTACACAAATGTTTAAAAATACATGAAATACTTACTCATGCGTTACAATATTGTGTGAAAAAGAAAGTGTTATTATGTAATTTAAAAATTCTTAGAAATCATCTTGGAATTCGAGTACAAGAACATTAAAATTATTAAAACTCTATTATGTATACGTACATATGAGTAATATGCACAATACACTCCACGTGTGTTATCTAAGTTTACAACCTTGTAAGTGTTTTCAATTCTGAACAATTTAGTTTCTAAAAGATTTAACTTTAATTTCCAAAAAAAAAAAAATGAAGAATAAAAGGAAAAACAATGATTCAGATCTAATTCAACTGATGGTGTAGGCAGTAGCTATAATATATACACATAATGTATTTACCTTAATATTAATTCTAAAATGGTTAAACTTCTTAATAGAAAGGTTTAAAATTAAACCATAATTAAAGAAATTTACCCAAATTATTCTACTTTAACACTTTTACATTATTTTTCTTCTGTAGTTCGCTGCTTATATCTTTCTGCTTACTCATTCAAACACATTTTTTAAGTCGAAAAAGAAAATACAGTTCCTATCACAGACTTTTCACGTTATGCATCTCCAATAATAATTCTTTACATGCATTGCATACAATAAGGAAGGCTATGTCATCATATCAAATTTCGCATATGCAAACTCCATCATTGGAAACTCATTTCTCTATGGTAGGGAAGTATAAATAAAATATTTTTAGAGAGATGTCGGTCTGTCTGTCTATTGATTTGTCGCTTTTTCAGCCTGTCTGTTTGTTGGTCTTTGTATGGACGCGTGTATTTCAAGTTCGACTAAATCGATATTAATGAAAATTTATGTATGAGTTTACTTTGGTTATGTCACGGATTCATTAACTTTTGTTATATGTCAGGCTCGTTGAACTGATTGTTTTTACAGGCCGATTATACTTTTTTGTTAATTTTTAAAAAAAAAATTCAACAGATCAACTTGAAATTTTATATATAAGCTTCGCAGAACATACCGAACACCGCCAAATTTTTAGAAAAATCAGGTGCCGAAACCGGATGTTTATTCCGACCAAATTTACTATGAATTCATAATTATTATGAATTATATTAAAATAATCTTAATGAAAATAGCTCAGAATCTGAACTACGGCCCGATTTTACATATTTTGCCAAAGTTGAAATTAAATATTTGAATTCAATTTGCCTTACGGGAAGTAGCTGACGGACTTTTCAAAGAACTCGGTTAATACAAAGTGAAACTTTACAAAGAGCTTAATTTACAATTTTTCCAGTTATGTCAACTAAAAGCGTGTTGTCCTTCTAATTTAAAAGAAGTATTGAAAGGGCATTTTCAGTTATGTGCTGATCACATCAGATTTTCTGTATATAATCAAAAGTATTTCATACATGTACGTGTTTTTACAACATTTAAACTTATAATGAAACGTTATCCGAACATACACATGTATACAAGTGTATAGCAAATGAGTAGTGACTGTCAATATACAATTATACATATAGTTATAAAATCAAGATTTTAACTAAAATTACTCTATGAATTTCCTGTAATTAAAGAACATAACTCTCCTTCATATACTGTAATCATGGCTTTTCTTCTTTTCTTTTTTTTCTAAATTTATTTTCAAATTTAATTTTTTCTTTTTTGTTTCTTTGTTTTTATTTTAGATATGTTTTCTCAGCACCGGAGAAAATTATAGATTCGCTACCCGGTACATTAATGTTAACTGAATGCTTAGAAGCATGTCAAGTAAATGAAACTTGCAGTTCAGTTAATTATGAAACTGGACTATGTGTTTTATTCTCATCGAATGCCGATAAATTACCAGGTAAGTTTTAAGTTTTAAAGTTAAAAATTTAAGAAAAAAGTAAGAAAAAAGTAGTGAAGAAATTTATAAATTGAAATAAGTCTACTATAGGATTAAAATGACAAAAAAAAAATAAAAAAATTTTACTAAACGAACTGAACTCAAATTTTATTTTCCAAAATTTTTAATCAATTCTTGAATATATTATAAAAACTGTTAAGAAAATTATTAAAAATATCAAAAGAATTTTTTTAAATAAGTAGACAAAACAAGATTTCTTAAAAATTATTTATAGACAAGTAGAAAACTTACGGTCAAAAATTGCCGTAAGTTTTCAATCACGAGTTATGAAATAATAATATCGTCTTTGGAGCTCTTTTTTAAAATTAAGGAAAAATCATATTGAATACCATAAGAAATATACAATGGAGAATGGAAATTCAAACTCTTAATTAGCAGCAAATCATAAGAATAAAAAAAAATAACATGCATACCCACTACATTACTTGATATGGCATTACAAATTGAGCTTAAATTGAGTTATTTTAACTACAAGACAACTTAAAACCACATAAATTGGTTACTCTTAATTTAGTTGGTCGACGATGTAAGTGCCCCATTGGGTTTCATTCCAAATATTGTAAAGTTTTTGATTTTGTTCCAAAAATTCGGTTGAGCTGAAAAGTTTAATGTTTAATGTACGAGATCCGCAAATTTGCCAGTCAAATCTGTTCATATAAGTATTTGCTTTTAAAATGTATACCTAAAAAATGTAACAGTGCTATTGAATATAAGAGCAATACTCGAAAATCAAGAGAATGAGAACGAATTGTGAAAAATTGCAGCTTAACTGGTACCCTAACCTTCATTTTTAAAATCGATAGCTAGAAGTACCCTAACATTTCTTTATAAATATAAAGAATTTCTGGAATATAATATTATGTAATTTTTAATAAAGAGAAAACACTAATGAACCAATAGATTTAGTAGTATAGTAGTAGTAGTAAGAGAGTTCAACAATAAGGACCATCGGCAACCCCCATGTAATCCAATCCTAAAGACCATCTACACGAACCAACCCATCTCCCTGGCGGATCTCAAAAGCCGACTCCCCGGACAGGTTTCCCAGGCCATCATAAAAGAAAGCTCCAAGGAAACGCTTTCTCTTTTACATCATAAACGAACGGGCAAAAGAACCTGTTCCACATCGTCCCCCTCCGCCATATCCTAACATCAACAACATATATCCATCGTAGCGACCCAAAGTCTCATAGCCATTTTCCCTAAGAGGCAATGTCCCGCCAGTTCCCCTACCAGTATGCTGAGATCAGCCCTACTATACCTCAACAACATCCTCGCTCTCTTTTCATTTCTGCTAGGCCACATTATTCTGAGTACACGTGTGATCATCCGTCCACAATACCTCGCCCCTCCTTCTAGTCTCTCTATGTATGATGCCAAAAAAATTTGCGGCAAACGTTGTGGTATTAAACCAATAGGTTTAATACCTATTAATGTTATTACTTAGGAATACAAAATATGTTTCATTAAAATTAACTTATGGAAAAATTTCAAAACTATAAAATAATGTAATCTCAATTTAATTTTTCGATTTTTTAAGGCGTTGTTCTCAAATTATAGTAGTTGTATTATGATATTAATAGTGAAGTAGTGAAATATTTAATAACTAAATTTATTAGTATTCCTTTTAAATATTTTAGTGATTTGTTGAACATTAAATGATGATCTTCCTCGGCACTTAATTTATCAAACACATATGGATAAATTAACGTTAAGACATAAATTAATGTATTATTATGAAATTTTTAAGCAGTAAATTCAATTTATACTAAAAATTTTCACTATTTTCATTATTAAAGCCTTGAATAAATTTTCAACATACTTTTATTTCTGATCACGTTTAATCTTCTGATGAAAATAAATTGTAGTAATAGTGTAGAAGAGCACCAACGAGCAATTCTCAGTTTTGTTCCATTACACTAATTGTGAGTAATACGGGATTAAACATTAATTTTTTTTATATACATCATAATAATTTGTGCACAAATATAATTTAAATAATATTTTCATAAATATTTTAATTAAAATTTCAATTAATTAATTTTTTATTAATTTTATAATTTGATTATTTTCTAAATATGTAAGTGCCTTTTGCATTATTTTATAAACATAATTTTGATTCTATTAAAAGCAAAACTGTTTATGAATTTATAACATACCCACATTAATATTATGACATGTTATTATATTAAATGACTCCAGAACTGGTTAAGAATATCACAATATTCATTTAAGTCAACAAGTTGGACTTCTTTCATAAATGTAAAATATGAACGACTACGTAAACAGTGTCCGCTAAACAATCAAACAATAATTATATTTTATTGAAAAATAAATTCAATTTAATAATACTTTATGAACGTGAACATTTTTTCTTCACATAAGTGTATGTACATTATAGTATCTACCCATTTAACAAGATACAAAGACAAATGATTTTTTCCTCAAATCATAAATATTATTCTGAGAGATGTCAGTGATGTGCATCCTATATAATTTGCAAATTAAAATTTATAATAAATCAATAACGCAACGTTCATGTTGTATAACATTTTGTATACACATACGTTATATGTATGACACCTAAACAGAAAGTAATACGCTAATACATTAATGTTTATTCGTGTAAGAATTGTATAAAGGGAAAGAATGGAAATAACTTAAATTAAAACGGTACTTTTCAAATATCTAAATACATATACATATATACAAGATTGTAAACTGTAACTTTAAATATATAATGAAGTAAAATTATAATTCATTATTTTTTTTTATTAAATAAATACGAGTAATATGAAATGATCATATCAAAATCAATAAAAATTCCTTTTTCATATCAAGTATAACAATCAAGAAGAACCAGTTTGTCATATAAAATTTAAAATTATATAAGAGTATTAACACTAAATTTTGTTTATATAAGTATAACCAAGTCTTGGCAATTTTATAATATAAACGAGGAAGGGATAGATTTGATCGCGTGAACTCTGCGATACCTGTACGAATGTGATATATTTGACAAGTGATAAAAATATCATACCCTCCCTTTTAATTCCTCCCTGTAAATTCTGTAGGAAGGAGGAGAAGACCTCGGTGCACCTTCTTCTAGAGTTTGGAGCTTTGGTTCATACAATATGGAAGCTTCTGGGTGGCTCTGTTTTGGCGGCGAAGAGCTGCGGAGAATTGACTTTTGCAAGATACTTTTACTTGCTCGGGGTGTTCAATAGATCCTACTGTTTTTTTTCTGAAAAGATAACCTTGAATTTAATCCAAATTTGAATTTTGCTAAATTTCAGATTTGGAAGTTGACTACATCATTTTTCAAGACAGCTCCATAAATTGGCGATTTAATTAATTCCGGTAATTTAATTTGTCAAACTTTTGTTCATAATTTCTAAAATTTCAACAATGCAATTTTAATATTTTCTAACAATAACGGTGGTCATCAGAACGGTGGCTCTATTACCAAAAACCAAATTTGAACACTGTAGCTCTCTTAAGGAAAAATATTGTTTAGAATTCAAATCCCTACTTGCATTAAATACAAATTGTAAAGTTCATGCGGTAACCGTACATCGATTTTTCAAATAGGTTTGTGCGTTTTTGCATTACAAACGCAAAAATAAATATTGAATACCCTGCCAACATACTGTTATTAATTTTATTCACAAACAAATCTAAGTATCTCGAATTAAACAGGAATGCAATAAAACTAATTCTATATTGCAAAGTTACACATACCGTATGCATATAAAAATCAAACACGCATGTGCAAATCTATTGATACTTTTAAAACGAATTCAATTTTCCCTCTAATGTCACTTATTTATTGTTAGTGATAAAGCAAGATGTTCTTTTAAATGGAAAAAAAGTCATTTTAATAAAAACGTCCTTGATGCACAAAAAAAAAATAAAAGTTAATTGAATCAATGAATTGAAAAAATCATCATTTCACCAGCAATTCAATCGAAAAGAAAATCACAGTTTTTATACTGGTTCTTAGAAATAACGTTTAACGAAAAAATTAAAAACCTCACAGCATGGTGCAATGACCAATTGTAAAAGAACATTAGTTAAAATTATATTTTCTGCATAATAAGCGATGAATAGCATTTTTTTTGTAACTGCCTTTTGTCAATATTAATTTTTAACAATTTGCTAAATTTTTGGATTGGTTTTCTTTTAATCAGGAATTCAACAACAAAAAACGAAATAATTGCTAGGGCAGAAATTGCAATTTATTCAAGTTTACATATTTTGAATGTGAAGCATTCCATTAAAAAAAAAATTTTTTCTTATTGTTCACTATACTTCGTATTTCAAATTTATCCATTTGAAGCTCATAAGGTATTAATTAATGACGTTATAACTTGGTTCTTCTTATTAACGGAGACAACCTTAACTTAATTCTCAATTAGCACACAACTTTTGAAAAAGTGGAATAAGCAAATTATGGTTTGAAATATTAAAATCAACATATTCATTTTGGGAGATTTAATTGACTAATTTTAAATGAAATTTTATAGGAAACAAAGTAGAATCCCATATAATTTTCATCAGAAAAAAATTTGTGTGTTTACATCGTTGCCTCAGTATTGGGATGTTCTAAGTAATATGGGAAATAACAAAGTCATATTGCTTTTCCAACAGATTTTTCCGATTATTAGGCTGCGTTTTGGGCTGTAAATTCGCACAAATTCGTGAGCAGGCGAAAGAAGACAGACCACAGAAAGGCAACGGCTACATAAAATCAGCCCCAGATAACCTCCGCGCCAGCCCATCGGCGACTCCATCGATCGGGAAGCATAGCTCTGTACCTGCAGTCAAAATTGTATCGTGGCAGGCACGAATCCTACATAGTTATTTTCAGAATCGGATTGCTCTCAATAAAATCTCTGTGAGTCCTGTCGACCAATTTTCGCCCCGCCTCGTCCTTGCCAGAGAAAAGTCGGTAAGTCATTAATCGAGCTTCCTTCACTATATTTAGATGCACTGGTGGCAACCCAATCATTACCTCGAATGCAGCAGTGCGAGCCGTCCACATTGCCCCGATCACTCCCAAGCAGGCCAGCCTCTGTAACTTTTCCAGCTACTAGCACGACTCCCACATGAGGGGTGCTGGGACGGCATTATCAAAGTACGATAAGATATCAATGGATCATCTGACGACTAATCCAATCCATGGATTGAATCTGGCGATTTGATTAGCAGCTTTTTTAACCTTTAACATATGTCACAGAAGTTACTGAAAAATATGCGAAACAGCGCTACCTTTTCATTATATCAGGTAATGTCCAATTCGACAGGCGGGCGCAACAACCTTGGCTGGCGAAACGGACATAATTGAAATTAAATGCGTAACAATAAACGAATTGCAGAAAACAGTAGTAGCAATATCGAAAGCATTTCGCTCATTATTATGTCAAGCAATAGATCCTTTTGCTTCCCCCCTTTCATTTTAAATATTTTAAATTTTCCTTTTTGCAATTATTAGGCTACTTACTAATATATTTATTTTTAAATAATGCAAAAATTACATTACAACCTGTTTTTTAAATTTTATTAAATTGTGATTTCAAGTACAATTTGAAAACAAAAACAAAATATTTTAAAAACAAATGGCCGGCTATCATCAGCCAGCTACCGTCAATTTGAAAAAAAAGGTGCATAACAGAAAAACTATACTAAACAAATATTGCAGTAGGTGCTCAATTTTAATTGGATTATAAAAAAAAAAAGAAACTGAAAAAATGAACTTAACCAGCTCAAAATCACAACTAATAGTATTTGTCATAATATTTTTGATTTTATCATTACATCTTCTACAATATAAAAGTGATTTTATTGCAGTAAGTTTTTCTACACAAACATATATTTTTCAAATATTAAACTAAATGTTATAGAATTGAAGAGCCTATATGTGCTCATCATTAAAAGTACATATGCAAATTCAAAATAAATGAAAACGAGTACACACATAATATCATAGCCTATACAATACGTATGACATTCAAAGTGCCTATAAGTACTTAGGCTTCGCACGAAAATTATGAAAGCAAAAATATAAAACTATGAAGTAGTTGAAGAGTTAAATAAATATTATTATTGTGTTACACGTTACCATGTAAAGATTTTCTCCTAAGGTGATCAATTGACTGTTAGTTGACACACAAGTGCATAAAGAAAGAAAAATTTTCATTCTTCATTTCCTTTTCAGATTTAAAATTTACAAGAACATAGTTCAAAAACTATTAAGAAGTTTGATGTGTCTATTATATATTTTAGCATGATGTCGTTCTTAGAAAATTCACCTATACGAGGTAATACTCGCAATACTCGTAATAACGACATGCATGTACATGTACATATTAGATATAAATGCAAATTTATATTGAACGTGTTGTATGTAATCCTTACCTTATTATTTAGACATATTCTTAAAATATACTATGTTTTTTAAATATTGTAATTAAATTTTAATTCATAAAGAAAAGATCAGAAAATATGATAAGTTTTATGTAAAGGAAGTTACGACAATGAAAGACAAAGGAAGTTAGGGTTGATTTCATGTTTGTAAATATGTCGGCAGATTAGATATTTGGTATTAAAATTATTTTACCTGTATCACAATTTTTTTTGTTTTTAGGTTATTGTTTTTTCAACAAGTTGACCAAAATAAATATTTACAACGTTGTTATATAGCCCAAAAATTAAACTAAGGTACTGATCAGTGACCAAACAAACAAATTATATTCCAGTACGAACGTCGAATTTGCATTCATTTTAATATACTAATCATCTGAAATCAGAGAGTATGGCAACACAAATCACTATTATCTAAATAATTAGTTGAAGTTTGTGCAGATTTGGCTGATTACACTACTTAGTTACTTAGCCTATACAAATGTGCAACGTTCTTCTAAGCAAACTAATCAAAATTTTGACCCTGATTTGTTTATTTTTAAATTCGTCCATATCTCTTATCACACCACATGGTGTATAATTCTATACATTATGCCTCTAATATTAGTACATACTACATATATACACAGGTTGCAGTATGAAATGAGAAAATGGTAGATCTAAAGATTTGAAAGCTCTATGATACAGTGTATTTACATTGTATATAAATTGCCCAAAAGCTATAATTTTTAAAGATTAATTTCTTTGTTTTTTGAACCTTTATTAAATACATTTCATATTAATTATTAATATTGCCCATAAGCAATAACTTATGAAACCGAATTATACTACAATAAAATTAAATACAATGTCATCGATAATCAAATAATTTTTAATTTTAAATTTATTCATTTAAGGGAAATTTACTAGAGGCACAAATAGGTATATACCTACCGACTTCATACAAGCAGAATTATTATGCTTATAGAATATTCTAGTTTTATGGTTTTATTACCTCTCTTCATATATATATATTTTCCTAAATTGTTTCAAGATACTAAAATTAATATTTCGATTTTGCTTAGAATAACAATATATGATAAGCCTGACATTTTCTCAGGACAATTTATCTTGATACATGAAAATTTTGCAACAATGTTAGAAATTTTTGGATATGGCAATGAAAAAAAATTTGAATTTAACATAAAAATATGTAAATATCATGTATATAGATTTTCGTAGAGAAAATTCTACATAACACAATTATTGTATACATACAATATGCAACTTAGTAGCATGAAAGTTGCCAA